>NW_028145469.1:1225000-1910000 GCF_977016875.1 Pavona decussata | reverse complement strand
AACAGTGAATAATTCCAAAATTGTGGGTTTTAACTGTTGTTTTCCATCTACTCGTGATTGGTTCAATCAGCTTTGGTTAAAATTCACTGTTCTTGTCCTGCAATCTGATTGGCCAGTTTCCTTTAAGTGACCCCAGTAACAGTAGTCGCACTGTAAAAGTTCACCACCTTCAATAATCCTCAGATACTGTGACCGTGTGCAACTGCTTGTAAAAATATCATGACTCTTCCTGTTCTTTACATACTACAGACTGACAACTTTATAATGAATCTTCAGTTGTCTGACATGAAAATTAATTTCCTTGGAATGTTACATGAACTGATTAAAGCAACCACTTCTGTACCTGATATTTTAGGCAGCCGTACATGTCGGTTATAAAAAATTAATTTACCTGGACTATGTACTGGATTCCTAAAAGGAACTTGTGCCTGCCTGAAATTAGTAGAAATGACCAATTAAGCTTCCATTTTAAAGCAATGCTAGGGTTCTGTTCTTCAGAAAAAGCCCTTCCTTGGGGAAATATTGGACATTTTCTGTAAAGTATAATTGATTTTTTTTTTAACTATATGGTTGTTCTGAATCTGCAGCTGACTAAACTGCACCAATAAGAATTTTTGTGAAAGTGGGCAGTGGTTGGACTAGACCAGCCACCATCCGCTTTGGAATGAGGTGAAGTTTGTTTATCGAGACTCAAAAAATATACCATCACATTCATTTCACTGCGCATGTAAAAAATTAAGCTTAAGCTTATGTCAAATCCTAGCAGTACGTACTAGTACGTTTGTCACATGAACCGGCACGAGTCTCCTGTAGCTCAGTGGCACAGCATCCGAACTAGTGATCTGAAGGTCTTAGGTTCGACTCCTAATAGGAGCACTCGCATTTCGATCGCTTTCCCGAGTATGCCTGTGTCACTCACTGAATAATAAATCATTCTCAAGGATTTTTGTGTTTACATGTCGTTACCTTGGATCCAACGGGCTTCTTTTCCCTTTCTTCAGACTAGAAATGGGGGAGCTCATTTTCGTTTCTTTCCTATATTCTTCTCAGTACATTTTGTTTCATTCCAGTTTGGCTTTAGCAGCATTTTACAGGATATTCTATTGGAGACAGACTCAAAACACTTCCAAAATGTCCGCCAAACCCGAAGAAAGCCAAGAGAACTAGTTACCAGTCTCTCTTGGTTGGAATCTTCGAGTACTTGTAAACATGATGACTGCGTGAGTCACCGGTGAAAAAAGATGTAAGCTGAAGCGCCTCAAATCGGCTGTGTAATTGAAAAGGAAAAATTTTTAAAAGCCTTATATGGCATCTAAAAAGGACTTGGGAGCAGGCAGTGTTCTACTGACGCCATTGCTTGGTTTGAAGTCGAGGAAAAGTGACAAGGATGGTTCGTCCGCGCTCCATTCCTCGCTGCCATCAGTGACCTATCTTCCTTCCAGATCCTCCAAAAATCTGCTGGGATTGGAGAGAGAGAGCGTCGAAAATGCTACAGTATCAATACATCAGGTAATTCAATCAATACAAAATCAAGTGATTCTAAAATCTACCGCGGTATTTGACTTCCAGACTTTTGCTTAATTACGGCTGGCCATTTTGTGTTCGCCTCGAAGCTCTTTCAACTTCACAGTATTAAAAATCGAGAAATGAGCATTTCATGATAACGCCTCCAGGAGTTTTGCAAGTTGGTTTCCCTGTTGAAAACAATTAGTACTAGTTCCTAAAGGGCAGGGTGATAACATGATTATTTGTTTAATTTGTTGTTTGGATAAGCAGTCACACGCGCCGGCTTGCATTGTATCATTTTAACAAGCCCACACTGAGCTTTAATACTAAAAACAGTTATGCAGAATTCTACATGAAAAGGCGTGCGTACTTTAAAAAAAAAAAGACTAATTTTATATTATCGAGGTGCTTAGTTTTCTCAACGTTCTTGGTTTTCAAATCAGTTATAGAATTTTTAAGTCAAGGTTAATATTATGATACAACTTGTTTGCGTTTATTTATAAGTCACTTGGGTCCAGTGATACACCATAAGAACTTATATATTTTAGGAAAAAAAAAATGATGAATTTCAATTAAGTGACACGTAAACAATACTAGTACTGCTGATACTGGTAATTAATATTGGTATCTTCTTGAAGTTTTCTTCCTGTAAGTCATTGGCTGGAGGTGATATCCTGCTATGTTGATAAGATAAGAGAAAATTAATTTAAATATATTCTTTCTTTTTTTTTTGGAACACCTGCCGGAGGAACTGTATTTTTGTTCACCTGTCGGAGGAACCTACAACCAGACCTAATTAAAGCATAAATTCATGTTTGATCCTCTCTTGTGGCACTCACTGAAATGAACTTCACGTTGCATTTCTTGCAGAATGGTTTACCAAGTGGGCTCATGGCTGAATAATAATATTATATAATGGGAGCCTGATAGCCTGGAGCACCCAATGACTTGCCCTGAGTGCCTATCTTCTCAGCTTTTAGCCTTGTGGGCTCCTTTAAATTTCTGCATCAAGCAGCAGCCTTGAGGTTTTTAGCCAGGAAATGAAAACTGGGTGTCCTAGAGCCCTGTGCCCTGTAACATTTTTAAAGAATAAGGAAAATTTCACTGATTTATTATTTTATTTTGTTTTTTTATTTATTTATTTTTTTTTTCCATCTACATGATGACCGGACACCCTGCTGGCTGAAACCTTCTTCAATACTGAGCGAAACTAAAATTAGCATATCTCAGTGACCGACTATTGCGTAACGCGCAATCTGATTGGCCAGACAGGTGCCGTCTATCGATCAATAGATGGCAGTTTGTCAGAGCGCGCGCGATTTAGCATGCATCATTGCACAAATATATCAAAATTTATGAAATAAAAATATTTTTTTGCTGCATAGATCAATCACTGAGGTATGCTAAAACAATTAGACGGCTCGCTCTCAGTTTCTATCGCCTTTGATAGTTGGCTCGGGGCTTCGCCCCTCACCAACTATCAGCCGATAGAAACCTCGAACTTGCCGTCTAATTGTGAAATAGCTCTATCTTGATTGCAGGTTAAATTGTATACAGCTGTTTTGAAAAAAGTTGTCCAATAAAAAAAACGTAAGAGCGTACTCGACAATGCCCAAAGGTGGTCTGGGAAATACCCAATAAATTTCAATAAGAGCTCAAAATCCATAATGTCTCAACTGTAGAGCGAAGACTTTAGATGGCGGGCAATATTTATTCTGAGGTTTAATTGAAATTTATTGGGCATTTTCCAGACTACCTGTCAGCATTGTCGCATACACTTTTATGCTTTTTTTGGACAGCCTTTGCCGAATTGCAGCTGTATATAATAGTTACCGATTATTTTCAACCGCCAATTACTGAAGCTTGCTTGATCACTGTCTCTGAATCTGCGAGTAATTTATGTGGAACAAACAGTCAGCTGCTGTAGGCCATTAGACACACAGTAAGGGAGACTCCTGCTCCCAGGGGGGGTGGGGGGCACTTGATCCATGTTTGGGTATAGGGGTGCTACGGGGGATTTGAAACCCTGATGCTGTTTAGGACAAAAATAATCTTAAATTTTAATTAGCCAACCCTGTGTGGGACAACACCCTCTACACTGTATTTTAAGACTCTATTTAGACCCTGTAAACAATAGTGCTACTGCTGTAACATCTACAGTAGTCCTGAAAATGATCTAAAGTTAAGTGATGACCTGCGAAATATATATAGATGAATGTCTCTGATTTCAGATTGCTAATTAACACTCAAGGGTAACCTTGCAGAAATACCCTGTCTAGGATGGTTCCGGACCCTGATTACAGTTGTAGGACAGACTCGCTTGAAATTATATTAAGTTACCCCATTTAGGGTAGAGGCACGAAAACCATACCTATTCAGTGGCACATCTCAAAATATTTTTTTGTTTTGTTTTGGAACAGGCAGCAAGAGATGGAAAACGTGAACTTGTTGAAAGAAGACTGGAAAAATTGGGCAAAGGAAACAAAAAAATAAACAAGCGAGATCAGGATAACACAACGGCACTACATTATGCCGTGCGCTACAACCATCTCCACCTAGTTAAGTTGCTTCTGGAATACGGCGCAGGTAAGATTGCACTGCATAAACTGAAATCTTGAGTACACTGACAGGTTTGGAATTTGAATACTACACTCCAGTCATACATACATGTACAGTGGTACTGTAATGGTTATTTGTCCTGCACCATGTGACCCCACCTCCCAGTTCTCTGGTTTTTCTCCCTCCACAAAGAAACAGTACTTCCAACATCTAATTTGACTCGTGAGCACCACCCTAATGCACCTCATGTTAGCTTGCTGCTACCCTCTCTAAACATTGTTAAAAGCTTGCTTGTTAAGCTGGTTGTTTTTATACTGTACCATAATCCTTTCGTTGTTGCTGTATTAGACATCGAAGCAAAAGGAGAAGACGATGCCACACCCCTGCACTACGCTGCTAGATTCCGTCCAGTGCCAAGAACTCTCAGTGGTTCGGCACGGCCAACACCTCAAGTTACACCCAGTCCCAGCATAGAAAACTTGACTGATGGTGGTCTGACTCTAAAGAAGGATCAAGACAAGAAGAAAGAAGGATCGGGAAGCTTTGGCAAGGGATCAAAGAGTCGTTTACTTGGCACTGCCCTTGGAAATAAACTGTTTAACAAGGATTTTCTTTCTGTGGAAAAAAGGAGCTCTAATTCCTTTGTTCTTAGAGATCAGCTATCTGGCTCGGAGACTATGATTCTGTATTTGCTGTCGCAGAAAGCAAACGTAAATGCTCGTGACAGTTATGGTTCCACTCCACTGCATTATGCAGTTGCCAAAGGAAACCCTGATGCTGTTAATGAACTTTTGACTCATCCAGGAATTGATATCGAGGTAATAAATCCATGAGTTTAATAATAGCTGAGAGGTGGCATACCTTGCATGTATGGTTGGGTATTTTTAGCTGTTTGAATATCATTAGTGCCACACAACAAGGACTAAAAACATGACAGTCAAGTTAAGATGCTTACATGTACATGTATATAAGATGAACATATAGCCATATTAACATACAACTTCCTGGTGTACGTTGGAACAGGGAGCCCTTGATAATCTCTACTTGAATCGATCAAGACAGAAATTTGCTTTTCAGAGCAACATTTTGTCAGCTCTTAAAGGGTGAAGCCAGGAACAAGTGCCCCCATGATATCTAGAACAGAATAATAATACGAAACTGCCCTGAACTTGTTTTATTGGTGCAAAAGTGTTTACTAAGCTCCGAAGAATGTCCAACCTTTATCTACATCAAAGTTTCTCTGCTCCACACCTTGTACATGTACATCTACATACTTTTTGACAGTACATGTACAGTATATACCAATAATTCAAAATGGCTGAGTCTGTTTGAGTAAGGACTAAATCACTTTGAAAGACTTTACGAATATGACAGGAGGGGTTCCTGTGGAAGGTGTAAGTTACAGTTGTTGGTTTCAACTTCATTGATTCAATATGATTTCAATTTTCCTGTAGTTATAGCTTTTTTCCAACAAATGATTGTGGCTTGTTGACATGTACATGGTGCATCTTTTAGGCTAAGGATAAAACTCAGATGACACCGTTGCACGTAGCATCAAGCCAGGGTTCTCTCTCTGTCGCTAAATGCCTCATTAATGCTGGAGCAAACTTAAGAAGTTTGGATGAAGAGCAGATGACACCTTTGCATTTTGCTTGCATGGAGGGAAGTCTTGAAGTTGCCATGCTCCTGTTTGAAACAGGTATTAATGTTTGGTTGTTTCAACGGAGTTGATAACTAAAAGTAAATTGGCCACCGTAAAGAGCGCTCTCACGAAGGGCTAACGTTCCAAACGTCAGCACTCGAATCTCTTTATGGTGGCCAATTTACCTTTAGTTATCAACTCTGTTGATAAACCAAACATTCGTTTCTACTCCTCACCGATGCAGCACCGCGTAGTTCCTTTAGAACCTATTTCCCTTACACAGTAAGTAGTTGAATTTAACTCGCCCAATTTATAAAGGATATTCTGTTCAGCATCAAAACCTTTCCAAATATATGGATGCAAAATTTTGAATGAACTATACTGCAACATTGTTGGACGATGGTTGTTCAGGAAGGGTTTTTATTTAAAGAGTGTTGCTGGCCATATTAATTGGCCACTTAAAATGGATTAAGTTGTGCAATGATTTTAACCTTTTTTGGGAAAAATATTGTGTCAATACCTTTACTTTCATGTTGTTAGAATAATTTTAAAACGCTGTTAGCACGAAATCAACCGAATTCTTGATCCGTTTACAAATCCGGTAATTTATGTCAAGAGCAAAAAGGGTTTTGGGATTTTTTAAAATGAGACCAAACACCCTATCGATGAAACTGCTCGTTTGATGCAACATCACCTGCAGGTTTAACATTTATTTTGTGCCTGCAAAGGTGAGGAACAAGGTGGATGGTCTACCGTATCCAAGATGGTAACAGACCAAGATCGTGAGGAGCAAACGCCTCTTCACCTTGCAGTCGAAGATGGTGATATTAAACTGGCCAAGCTTTGCTTGGATAAAGGAGCAAACGTCAATGCGCACAAGATGAACATGAGCACTCCACTGCATCTGGCGGCAACTGGAGGCGACTTGGAAATCGTCAAGATGTTAATTGAACATGACGCAAACATAGAAGCCAAGAATGCTTCTCAGGAGACGCCGTTACACAGAGCGGCACAGTTTAATAGGGTAGACATTGTGGAATTTCTCCTGAACAGGTACATTGTCAATCATTGGTAGCAAGGTTGGCCCAATGTAGGAGCACTTACCTTACAGGCCAATGTTTTTCTGGGCCGTCTGAGCATCGGCTTTATCTTAGGTGTCCGAGGGGAATGTAAGTTGAGTTTTGGCGAGACGCCCAGAACAGCATTTCTCTCTGCAAACCTGAGATTCAAAATTTGCACAATTTCAGTAATAATGTGAGGCGAAGACTTTGGAAATCCTTCAGTGCAGGCCCAGAATTAAGAGTATAGGACATGAATTTCTCAATACACACTTTTCTGAGGACGCTGAAACTTCTTTGGCCTAATGCAAAGAAAGTAAGACTCCAACTGAAAATGGCTCAGCAAAATATACAGATTGTGAAGTGTAAGGAACAGCAAGAGCCATTAACCCTGGGTCAGTAAAACCTTGACTATCCAATCCTTAAGTTTTGAAAACCGTTTTGTTCGTCGTATCCTTTCTCCGATTTTTTTCCTGGTTCTCCAGTGTTCCTTGTTGTACAAAAACCGGCATCTTTAGATTTCAAGTTAATCAGGAATCCAAGGGCCATGCTGAGGTTTAACAGTCAGAAAACTGCAGAGGTTATTGCAGTAACCCGTTCATAACGCAGTCAGTCGACTTGACTGGCTCTCTTCTATGATCCTTACAACAAAATGTTATCCACCAAAAATTCCTGTTTCGGTGAACGGTTTCTTATCAACGTTTGACCAAAATCATTACTCAGGAGACTTTTCCAAGTGAAGAGCTTCTTTAATTTTCCTTTCAATGTTCTCAGGGGTGCTTTCATCGAGTGTCGTGATAAAGACAAGGACACGCCTTTACTGATTGCAGCAAGCAAAAATCACCTGGAGACAGTCAAGAGTCTTTTAGCGCATGGTGCAGACATTGGTGCAAAAGATATCGACGATGCGACACCCATATATCGCGCAGCATCTGAAGGCTGCATTGAGGTTCTTCAGGTAGGGAATTTTATAGCCTTTAATCTTATTACATTCCAGGCGCAGTGTAGCCCTGATCTTAGCCTACAGAACAGGCGTAACTTTTTGCGTTTTTCAAGCGAGCGGAGGCAAGTACGAGTCACGCGCTCCTCCCGTCACGCGTAACTCGCGCTTCGCGCTCACCTCGTGCTGCCTCCGCCTTCCTGAAAAATACCAAAAAAAAAAAAAAAAAATAATAATAATAATAATAATAATAATAATAATAATAATAATAATAATAATAACGCCTGTCCTACAGGCTACCCTGATCTTTATATTCATAAGCAAATTCCAGTTATGCCTTTTTTTTCCTTTGGAGCATTCACACATAGTTATTAATTGTAAAACTAGGTTTGGGTTAGTACCAATGTAAGGGTTGCGTGCAAAATGGATGGAAGACACTAATATTCTCTCCGAACCCTAACCCATTAACTGGCTCACGCTCACGCGGATAGTTTTGCCTTCTCACTCAAAAAATACGCTCGTGGTCCCTGTTTTGCAGGATCTGGTGGATAAAGGTGAAGTTATTTCTTATTTATTTTTGTCACCTTTCAGTTTCTTCTACAAGATCGCAAAGGCAAGGCACTAGTCGAGGAATATGACAAGTATGAGAACACCCCACTGCATGTCGCTGCCAAGAAAGGATTTGTTAGAATTGTCCAAGTAAGTTTTATTTAAAACTTGCTACACAACCTTGTGTATTGGTATGTGTTTGTATGTTACTGCGGGAAGTGAACGATTTGGGGATTTGGGAGAGGGAGGAAGACTCCCAATTTGACAAAGAAAATGAATGAACAGACGAAAATGGGCCAGACTTATAAAACGAAATTGTGGCAGTGCGACAGATTATTTTCATCGGGCCAATTTTCATTCCCACCGCCCCGCCTCCCCCCCCCCCCCCCCCCATCCCCCGCTACACCAACCCGGCAGTGAACCAGCGGAAAAATAAATCGGCGGACAATTGTATTGACAATTGTATTACTAATGTAACTCCATCAAGGCTGAACCTACTAATCGCGCAGGTACTGAATCGATACTTGTTAATTACCTTGTACTATTAAAGCGCTTCCCTTGATGAATTTTGTTCATTTTTGTTAGCTTCTTCTCGTCAACGGTTGTTGCATTGACAGCAAGAATGACGGATCCTTAACGCCACTCCACTTAGCAGCCAAATTTGGACGGATAAGGTAATAGAGACCTCTTGAGTACGACTTTCAAATCTTAAAGCAGTCACGTCCCTGACCAGAACTGTTGCTTTCTCCTGCTGTTTACCAATAACAGATAAGGAGACTGACTTGTAATAATCAAAGATTAGGGACTGCGTTCGATATTCTCGATTCCAGGCTCTCTGTCCTTTGCCAAGTTGGTGATGATGTCATCCGCCCCTGCAAGATCTGCGGGGGGTGCCAGAAACGTGTCCCAAAAAAACCTCGTTCCCAGGGCTTCCCTAGGCCCTGGGAACGAGGTTGAAGATCCATTCGTCCATTGTCCCATTGAATCTCGACTCCAAGCTCTATTAGGAGTGCGTTCTTTCTACGTCGAACGCAAAGACAGGATTGGTGGGGCAAGTGATTATGTAAAGGATGCGAACTGAATTTGGAAAGTCCATCGACGTTTTGCACCGTTCCTGAATGTACTTGAATTTGTTCAACAAGTCAGTGATCAATACCCTCCATTTATGCAAGCATTTTTAGAAGTGTCAGGGGGTATTTAAGCATTCCCGTTGTTTTGTTTTACATAATAAATATGCTTGAATCTCGGGGGTAATTGCCGTCAGGAACGAACGGCGATCAAATGGGAGAAGGTCGTTTCTAACTACGACACTCGCTGATATACAATGTAATGGGAAGAAAGGAGGCGACAGTAGGAACAAGGTCATCTAAATACTGCATTCGCTGATTTACAGGAGATTGCTGATCATGAGAGATTTGGTTTTATGGAGAGATTCCGTTTTGGTAAAAAATCTTAGGAGCACGCGTTTGTGTTTGACTGGAGAGCGAGCGTCAAAACAGGATAGGGTATAGAAATCAGCTAGTTTGGGTCTAGAATAGGGTATCATCCAGAAACATTTGGTCTGGGAAAAGTCCCCGGGAATAAAAATTAAGACTCAAGTCTAGAATAGGGTGGGGTTTTTTGGTGTGTTGTCTAGAAGAGGGTGGCAAAATGCGGCAGAACGTGGTCTGGCATACGGTAAGGGTTTCAGAGACCGAGCGGCACACTCCTACCCTTAAGTCCACTGAGACCCCCCCCCCCCCCCCCCCGGGTCAATGCACAGGCAGTGAATAATATGTGCAGCTATTTATTTAGAGGCACGTCTTGGTATAAGGTGCAGTCAAACCTCTCTATTACGGACACCAAGGAGACAGAAATAAGTGTCCGCATTAAAGAGGTGTCCGTTTTAGAGAAGTAGGCTTTTTATGGATTTCGGTCTCTCAGGGACCAAGTGAACTAGAGGTGTCCGTAAGGAGAGGTTCCACTGTACGTAGAGTACGAATAGACGTTCTTAAAGTCCGCCACGGTTTTTACGAAGGCTCGTCTCTCATGTTTCGTGCCTCAAGAAGTCGGTTTGTGGCAAGTCTAGAGAACGAAAACAACCTGAAGAAACATAGTCAAATGTCTAAGAGGTTTCTTGTTTTGAAGGGACATTTGTTATCACCCTTCGTGCAGACTACAAGAGGTAATCGGAGACGCCTGTCTAAAGGCTAGATGAATTCAGTTCAAATACGTCGCTTTTTATATAGGAATCAAAAAACTGATAAAAGCAAAGATTCATTTTATGAGAACATGTTAGATAAATAAAAACGACTTGTCATACAAATGGTTTGTTTTTGAACTTCAAAAGAGAAGCATAATTAACTTTAGTGCAAAATCCATTCGACGTTTGAAATGCAAGCACAAGGATTCGCTGTGCTGGTTCACGTGTTTCTTAGAGTTTGGTATAATATTCCACTTTGTGATTTTCCTTTCAATTCACTTGCCAAAATTATAAGTGTCACGCTATTCAGCGTTGGTGAAGCGGAACAAAGGCATTGATTGGCTGACGAAATTGAGCCTTCGATAGCAGAATTCAAACAAGCTCAACAACGAGAACGAAATCGAAAGCTGGTCTATCAAACAAGCAACCAAACAGCAACAAATCATTTCACCTCGCGTTCATATCAATGATGTCTCTGTTCGGTGCAAACAGGGAAGATTTTTGGCAAACGACATCCAGAAGCACTATCAGAGAAAGATGTGAGACTATTTTTAACCAAGAACTCTTGAGTGATATAAAGTTTGTCGTTCGAGACTCTCAGGGCGGAAGTGAAAGCAAGACCATTCCAGCTCACAAGTTTGTGTTGGCGATCAGTAGTCCAGTGTTTTATGCCATGTTTTACGGTGAACTGGCGGAGACAAAAGATTCTGTCGAGATCTCTGATTGTGAGTACGAGAGCCTGTTGGAGTTGTTTCGTTTCATTTACAGCGATGAGGCGAACTTGACACCGGACAATGTAATGCAGTTGATGTATTTGGCGAAGAAATACATGTTGCCTTCTCTGGCCGACAAATGCTCCGCTTACCTGGAAGAGAACTTGAACGGGTCAAACGTGTTAACTGTTTTGCCAGACGTACAGAAATACTCGTACGAAGAGAAAGATTTGTTGGATCGCTGCTGGAAGGTGATCGAGGAAGAAACGGAGGAAGCTTTGAGATCAGATGGTTTCGTGGCAATCGACAGATCTGTGCTGGAAGAAATGGTTGAGAAAGATTCGTTGACTGTGAACGAAGTGGAGTTATTCAAAGCTGTTGATTGCTGGGCTGAAAAGGAATGCGAAAAGCAAGGCCTTGTAGCAGAAGGCTCTGTGAAAAGAAGGATCCTTGGAGAACGGATCGTGAAGGGAATTCGTTTTCCTGTGATGGAACAAGAGGAGTTTGCCGATGTTGTTCTTGACTGTGGTATACTTACCAGCCAAGAGTGCTTTAACATAGTGAAGTATTTTTGCTCTGTATTAAAGATTCCAGTTGGATTTCCAGAAGCCAAAAGAACAGGGATTCTTCCGGAGCGAGTGTCTAGGTTTAAATCGGTAGTGTGTAACGAAGCTTGGCACCATTCTTCCGAGTTCTATGATACGATAGTCTTTTCTGTAAACAAAGACATAAAACTGCACGCAGTGCGTCTTTTTGGTAGCAAAAACGGGAAATATTCAGTGAAACTAAGTGTAAGAAATGTCTTCGATTTAGTTCTTACTAATATAGAAGAAGGCAATATTTTATCTAGAGACGTACTGGGTACTAAAATAGGAAATTATCAAGGTTTTGACGTTGTCTTTAAACCTCCAATTGTCTTAAAGGGAAATACTAGGTACTCGTTTGAAGCGGACATAAAAGGTCCTCCCACTTGGTATGGAGAAAATGGACAGGCGAACGTAGAGCATTCTGGGGTCATATTTTTTTTTTCTAATAAACATAGTGAATACACTTGTGTTCAAACAGGACAGTTTGCAGAATGGTTGTTTACACTCGTCTGAATGCCAGAATTTCCAGTTCAAAAGATATTTTGAAGAAGCTGACATGGGAACTGAATCTCAAGCACCTAATAACAGTTATATGTTTATTTCCTTAATTCTGGATTAAATTATATGTTTTAAGATAGACTTAATTGTAAACTAAATGTTATTGGCACATTATTGAAGTACAACTTTAATTATTGTTGTCGGAGCATTTGCTAAAGCAGCATTTCTCTGAGCATCAGCAAGCGTGAAGGAATAGTTAGAATATTGGAAAACAGGAGAATGAAAATGAAACAAAGTAGATGAAAGAATTTATTTAGTTTCCCACTATTGCAGTCATTGCAGATCAAGCATGCTTTAGCTTTGGATTTAGTTATTGTGCGACACGGATAGCCTCCCGGTCCCCTCGCAAGTGCTCTTTTGGCTTGTCACGTAATCTTCTTGGGAGGCAAGATTGCGTGACGAGCCAAAAGAGCGTCTGGGAGGGAGGCTACTGGACGGAACACTAAGATAAGATAAAAATAAGATACTTTATTTAACGTGAGATTTACGCTTAGCTTAATCAGGTAGTTTACAGGTAATCCACGGCCAAGTATATACTAAAAATTGGAAACTAAAAAATTAACAACAACTCATGGTACACTTGTCATCTAAATCAGTTGTTAGTCTTTATAGCCCCCCCTGCTGTAATTCCAACGTGTTCAAAATATGATTGTTTAATAAAATACTTTTTTTGTAGTGCTGTTTTATGTAATTGGTTTATTTAGTTAAAACTACTCATAAACTCGTAACAGTGTAAGCAGTCCCAGCTTGTTAAGTTTGCTCTTGTTCCTGCAAGATTCCTGTCGTTTCGACAAAGTGATAGTGTGGTGTCGCGAACTAACGAAATCCTAGTATCTTGGGTTCGAACTATGGGTTTCACTTATGTTTGTTTCTTGTCTTGCCGGATGCGCAGAAATACAGTTAAACAGTTAATCGGGACAAATGTCTTAATTTTGAGCTTGTCAAAGGTTAATGTGTGGGTTCTTGTGTTTGCCCTTGTGCCTTCACCACTTGCGGCTAGATTTCTGGGATGCTAGAAATGTTGTGCAGCCTATGCAGAACTGGGTAAATGAAGGAACGAACGAATGTATGAATGAATGGATTGATTAATTAATTAGTTAATTAATTAATCAATTAACTTTATTTTAGTGTTAGAGCGGTTTCCAATTGAGTGTCGTAAAACCAAAACCAAAGTAGTTACTTTGGCCAATCGCAATAGCTGAAACTCAACGAGCCAATCAGAATTCGAATACATGTAACTAGTGTCAAGCGCGGGAAAACGCGTGCGGAGCAAACACGATTGGTTTTGGTTTGGATTCCCATTGGTTGAGAAAGTGGTATGAGTTTTGTTAACCAATCGCGCGGTAATGCAAAACCAAAGCAAACTTGAAATTACTTTCGACACTCAATTGAAAACTGCTCTAAAAAGGATTTAACATTTCTGCTAATTAAGTTAAGAAGTACTAAGTACTAATTATTAAATAACACAAACAATTGGTTCAATGTTGTGCTCCCTGTGTAGGACTGTGTGCGCGCTTCTGAAGAGAGACATGTCGATAATAAACGATGAAGATGATGCCTCCAACACGCCGCTCCACCTGGCAGCGTTGTATGGAAATGATAAAGTTGCCAAGGAGCTGTTGGAGCGAGGGGCTGCTATTGATGCCAGGTCAGTTAAAAATTGTGGAGTTAAACCTTTTTACTTCAAGATTATTTTTATACATGATAACTGACTTATCATGTACAAAATACTCTTGAAGGAAAAAGGTTTAAGTCCACGTAATTTTAATTTTTAAAATATGGAGAACAAACAAACAAACAGCCTCAGACTCAAAAAGTTGAACCACATTGTGCTCAATGAAATGAACATTCCCACTGTAAAGATCGGCTCAGTAGCTTTTATTTCAATTGTTCCACTTTAGGCGTTTATCCGCAGACTCAAAAGGCAGACAACCCTTGTACGGCATAGTAAACAGTACCGTAGGAAAGAACCGTTCAGTCGCTTTCATTTGCATGTCAACTTTTAGAATTCCATCCACAAACTCAAAAGGTAGAATCTCCTTGTACAGCGTAATAAGCAGGACCACTGGAAAGAACTGCTCAGTTGCTTTCTTTTGAATGGGCACACTTTAGGATTTCATCCGCAGCTTCAAAAGGAAGACAACCATTGTACGGCATAATAAAAAGTGCCACAGGAAAGTACTGCTCAGTAGGTTTCATTTGAGTGATCACATTTTAGGATTTCATCCGCAAACTCAAAAGATAGACCTCCCTTGTGCAGCATAGTAAATAGCTTATGGAAAATACCACTGAGTAGATTTTATATGAATAATAACTAATGATTTTTATTAATGCACAGGAATGCCAACCTGTGGACACCGCTTGATTGTGCAGCAGCCAAGGGCTGGGTTGAGGCAGCTACTATTCTGTTAGATGCTGACTGTCCGGTGGACCCCACTGATAAGGCTAAGGTGAGAGGAGGGTGATAGTTAAATATATGGCTTGTTGAGATGATCTCTAATTACGAAACAACTGGTTGATCTGTTAAATATCACGGGTGCTAAGGGTCTCGCTCTTCTTTTTCAGACCACCCCTCTTCACCTGGCCGCACGTGAAGGTCACGTGGAGATGGTGAAACTGCTGTTGTCCAGGAAGGCAAACATTACACTGACTGACAGCTCAGGACGGAACTGTCTGGACATGGCTATCGACAATAACCACAAGTAAGATATACTCAGTTTCTCATCAGTTTGTCTTTAGATCTGTTTAATATAAGTTGGCGTAACACTCACGGACATGTATGGACGAAACTACCAGCCTGGGCATGGCTATTGAAAATAGCCAGAAGTACGTGTTTTTACATGGAAATAATGTTAGTATGTATATTTAAAAACAAAACTCTTCGGTTCGTAGCAATCAAATGATCGCCAGAAACGTTCAAATAACTATCGTTCAGTCTTAATAAATTTTCGAAAAGTCTTATACCAACTCTACTCGTCTTCAGCTTGTTCAAGTTGTGTTCCTGTATGTTTTGCTTTCGATTCAAGCCTTTCTTTTTACAAGAATGAGATGGAAAATGTCAAAAACCTTAATCTGTTCCATAAGGATCAACTGTGACGACCTTTTCTCTCTCACCAGGGAAGTAGCACTTGTTATTATTCAGCATAATGACTGGAGACAAGCCATGCGCAATAAGACCAAAGAAGGCAACACTATTAACACACCAATGAGAAAATTGATCAAGAAACTTCCTGGTGAGTTGTCTGCTCTCAGTTTAATCGCGGATAACTGTTATACCATCATATTTGTTTCACTGCGCACATGCCACACATTGACATTCCAATCTTAGCAGTATGCAGGTTGTTTGTCCCATGAACCTAGTTTAATGGCCTTAGCTCCCACGAGTCTCCTGTAGTTCAGTGGTAGAGCATCGGAACTAGTAATCGGAAGGTCTTAGGTTCGACTCCTGATAGGAGCACTCGGATTTCCTTTTTCCGAGTATGCCTGTGTAACATTGAATAATTAACAATTATTCCATGAGCGTGCGTTGGATATGAGATGGTAAATAGCCAACGAGGCGCAAAGCGCCGAGTTGGCTATAACCAATCTCATATCCAACAAGCGCGAATGGAATAATTGTTTTATTAAATTCTCCCCGTTTGGATATTGATGTTGAAGTAAAAGAATTTTTTTTTAAGTCAATATTTATTTCAAATTAAAACGACCAGATGTTGAGGCAACTTCCGAATAAAGCGCGCGAAACTTAATGATCACATGACACGCGCAGCTCATTGCGAACGGAGTTGAATGAAAAATCTAAAGCGAAGAAGATCGGACACAGTCGGACATCTCAAATTCAAGAAACGTTCAAGTGTACGAGTGACAACCTTTCTGAGACAAGCATTCAAGTGCTTTTGAAGTTCCAGCTAATCGAGAAGCGTAATAGTTGTGCACATTTGAGCAAACGTTTTGCTGTGTGGTGCCGAGCGAAGGAAGGAATCAAGGACGGCTTTTTTTATGCTGAACTTAATTCCTCGCAGACGTTTTAAAACACTTAGGGCAAGCCGAGTCCAAGTGTCGAGGTACAACCTCAGTGAGACAAGCATTCAGTGCAAGTTTTTAAACTTCGAGCTTATCGAGAAGTGTAAGAGCTGTGCACATTTGTGCAAATGTTTTGCTGAGTGGTGCCGAGCGAAGGAAACGAACATTATGGCCGCCGCTCGTACGGATTTCATGGATAAACTTTTGTAAATGGAGTCCTTGTAAATGCATAGAAACAGAAAGGCAGGCATTAAGCTCTTCTTGAGAAATTTTGTCGATCGGTTTTAACCTCTTACCGCCAGGATTTGCAAGCCATCCTGAAATTTTTCAAGGTAACCGGTTGGTATTGTTGATGTTGTTGTTATGTGATCTAAATCGTAAAATCGTGCAATTTTTTCTCATTTTAAAGGAAACTTCGGAGATACGCACCATTAAATAATGTCATGCCGAACTTAGTGGCTTTTATTGTTGTCATTGTATGGTATTTCTTTTCTTTTCTTTTTTTTCTGGATTTTTGCGAAGAAACTTTCCCTTTCCCGCCGAAAAAAGTTTTTAACTTAGCGACACCTGGGGCAATCGTTTTCCATATAAGGTCAAACTACGGTATATGAGCTGATAACCGGAATTTAGTGAACCAATCAGAACGCTAGAAATGCAATATCCGAGGCTGAGAATTTAATAATATACAGTATCATTCTAGTATAATCTTTGTTGCTGTGTTAAGAGCAAGTATTTCTACCACATGGTGCAGGACAAGCTGGTGGGCGAGCTCCAAATCCGTGACAAAGTGTTGCACTCCAGCGCTCAACATTCGGGTTACCATGCATCTCTTAGAGTAGCTTGCAGGATCGGCTGTAAGAACAATAGCGGAACGTAGGACTCGGAAAAAAATAAAACTACCGTCCAGGGTGCGTGATATACAGATCCAACGACACAAGAGGTTTCAAAGAGCTCCGTGCTATCTGCAGCATTCACCTTACTAGGTGTGATTGACTTTGTTGATTCTTTCCCGAGAAAACTGCCTTCTAAAACAGTTTACTACTGAATCTGTGTAACTGTATTTATTAAAAAAATGGGTCATTGTATAATGCAATTCCAGGAATTTGATTGGCTTAGAGACCATGATATATGAGCCATTATGCCATGCCCAAGAAATAGCGACCATTAAATTGTTTTCTGGTTGTTCTTGCAAAGCGAAATTCGCAAGATCTAGGATTGCATTGTACACTTTTATATTGTTATGTAGTTAGGTGTCCACAGTTAGCGTGCATTCCAGTACGCCAGGTGTTAGACATTACTGAAGTTTTAACTTACTTACCTGCTGGTCCGCGCTCTTGTGCTAGCCGCTTAGTTCTTATATAATTCTATCACTTCGGAACGTTTTGTTCAACAGCTCTGGTTTTAATGGTCCCGGGTCCACACCAAAAAAGTACAGTTCAGTAGGTGTCATTTCAACGGTCACACCTTAGGATTTCGTCCATAGATTGAAAGGTTAAACCACCTTTTATGGAATAAACAGTGCCATCATAAAGTACATCGCAATAGCTTTCAAATGGAGGAGATTTGATCTACACACTCCTTTGAAAATTTGACTGTACGATCAGAGTAAATTTTCTCGTTTTTCCGCTCTTGTTGTAGAGGTCGCAGAGAAAGTATTCAACCGATGTGTGAAAACAAATGGGTACCCTGTGGACCATCCACAGTACGCCATCACTCTTAGCTACGAGTTCCTTGATGACGTCAGTCTTGAGTGGGCAGGTTTCGTGACGTCAGAGGCAGCTGAGCACGAGGAGACTGGGTTGGATGCTGTGATGTACAAAATTAAATCAGCGTTACCAGAGAATGCCAGCAAGCAAGTGGAAATTAAGAGTAATCATCCGTTAATGCTTATGGTAAGCGAGGTTTACATATATATATATTCCTGTACAGATTTAAATTCTTGCCACTTTTTATCGAAAAAAAAACATAAAATAAAATTCGTTCACGGAATTAAAGTTGTGGTGCGCGCACAGTTACTTCCAAGATTCTTCAACATTATTGTGAGCAGAATGCAAACAAAACAAGTGACATCTTAAACTTTAATCGGAAAACTTAGATATTCTTGGAATCGTGAACTTTTATTTTGGAATCCTTTTAAAAAGGCAGCATTTGAGGCGTTTAATTTTGGTATACGTATTTGACTCCCGGGATTTGACCGCAATTTTGTAAATGTCTCTTTCAGGTCACTAAAGAGCGCGTTAAGCTCCTTAGCCATCCACTTGTGACGTACCTTCTTCGCTACAAGTGGCGTAGCTTCGGCCGGTATGTATATTACGGCCGGCTTATCTTGTATGGAATATTCCTGTTTTTCCTGACTGGCTACGCCATGCATACGACAAAGAGCATCCCGATAACTGAATGTAAAGATCACGAGTGCACGTGCAATGTAACTTTTGGTACTGGTACCACAGGAAACCGAGTAATGTGGAGAAAGATTGGTGGACCTGTGATTCTTACCACGACGTCGATAAGTATATTTTTAGAGGTGAGTGTTCTGTCATGTCACAAGCTGTAAGGTGCGTGCGGTGTAACTGAGCTTCGGAGGGTGTGTAGAATATGAAGCTAGTCTTTTTAAGCGTTTACCAGTAACACATAAAACCTCTTACAGAGTTGTATGAGCTCTCAGACTTCGGGCATATAAAAGTATCAGCGATATTGCTAAGGGTCTTTTCCAGTTCCTTTTTTCCCCAGGCGCACGGGAACTGCTCAATACTTACGGGCCAGTTTTCTCATTTTTGCGAAGAAGTATCAACAGTCACAACCCTGAGTATCAACTTCCCATTTACATACGCCAGCCGGTGTCGAGGTGTCGACGAACTAGTTGGGAATATACGGGTTTAAAAATTGCAGGAACATAGTTTCTTAGTTCAGCACGTATCAAGGGACATAACCAAAAATTCGGGACCTACCGGGTCATTGATTAATTTTAACCTAAAGTTTTTGTCGTTAATTTAATCATGGCATCTAATAAAAGGCACAACGGTGATTGATATGAAAGTTGTTTTTAATCGTTAAACAAGCCTCTAATTCAAGTGAAAGACGAAGTGTCGTAGAAACTGATTAGGGTATACTGAGCAATATGTTCACTGCGTTACATTAACTTTTCTTCCCTCGCCATTTTAGGTTATTCAATTTTGCTACGTATGGAGGCTCTACTTGCAGTGGAACAGACTTATAGAATTGTTTGCTTACATCTTCTCTATGGTTTATATCGTGGATGATTATCAACTTAATGAAAAAAGCTTCACAATTTCAAGGGGATCAAGGTTAGATGACTGCATCTTCCGATCTTTATACTGTCGTCCCTCCGACGGAAAACTGCCTTGAATTCCTCATATTTTCACATAGGTTAAGTAGCCTTTATATGCACCGGTTAAGGCCTGCCAAAAACTAAATCAAAGAAAAGGCATTTACAACACTTATAACATTTGTAGTCGTGAATTCTAAATCCTCCATAACCAGTTTGTTTATATACAGGCGAACAAAATTGGCACGTTTTTTTTTATTCGATAGTTTCACCATCGTGAGTTTGTACGAGAGGAAGATAAGTACCTGCATATAGTAATTTGTCAGTAATGTGTAAAGTTTTGGCGTTGAATCTTTCACATATTTTCTTTCACTGAACTACATACAGGCTCTTTTATGAATGTTTAAAATTATTTTTTACAGGCCGGGGCAATTCTTTGCAAGCGGTGGCATCTAATCGCACATTCTGTGTTTTCATTTTGTCTTTCGGCACAAAGCAAAGTATAAGGCAAAATCTCCGGTGATTTATGTTCTGTGTAATAACCGTATACTTTTTTGTTTTAGGTGTTTTGTATGGCATAACAGTCTAGGTGCGACCGCGGTCTATCTGTCCTGGATCGGACTAGTTCTTGTCATGCGCAAGTTTCCCAAGCTTGGTATATATGTGGTGATGTTCACTGATATCTTCAAGACGTTTGCTCAGTTCTTTGTGGTGTGCTTCCTGTTTATCGTCGCTTTTGGTTTAGGATTTCATATTCTTTTGTACGATCAGGTAAGCTAGTGGTGTGTGTCTCTGTTACCTACATATATGACAACCAGATTTTTGAAAGTTGGTAATAGGAATCCTCAGCTGAGCTCGTCAGCCATTCTTGTCCTGCCTTTCCTAGACAGCCCGTCTACGAGCCATCACTTCACGTTTAAAATCTGTAGATCAAGTTATAATCTGTCTCGGCTATCGCCAAGGCTTTCCGCGCAAATTACAAGTTCATCAAGATACCAGTGTCCCAGAAAAAAAATAAGTATAAACGACTGTTTAAAGTTAAAACACAAACTAAACAAGATTGTTTTTGCCATTTTTGTTAGCAAAGAAGCTTGTACGCAGTGGGTCTCAAACACCATTGAGTCCGACTGAGTTTTTCAGTCCTACCTCAAGACGTTTTTTAAACTCCTTTTCTAGGGCCTAGATAGAGAGCGCAGATCACAAAAGCGACATCCATATTTTCTCATTCGATCGTTACCCCAAATCCTTGGTCACTGACTCTTGAAAAGTGCTTGAAATTCTTGTGACACCCATGCAATCTCGCTTTTTCTTGGGCAATTTTAAGCCATCAAAAAACAACTTCTGCAGACATCCATTTGTGGCCTTAATGCCATGTTAATGGGTATTACGGATGAATACGAGGAAAGTTTTGCTACCAAACAGTTGTTTTCCTTTGCTTGGCAAATAGCCAAAAGAATGGTAAAGAATTTGGTCGCTTGAATTGCAATCATTCATAGATATACATGTGCTAAGTTGGGCGGAAGGGTTCTAACTGATAAGAAGTCCTTATACTAAACAATATTTTAGTGTATACAAGGTACACAGCTGACCTCCTTTAGTGTCTCAGAAGAGGCATTGTTTGGACTCTAGTGTAAGATTTTGCTACTTGGATTGTTGATTGTTTTTGGCAAGTTCAGAAAAAGGATAGAATTGTGTTTAGCCAAAGCTATACTTACAATAGCAAACCAGTGTCGTTTTCTCATCTATAGGTTCCTTACTCCACTCCTGGTCGTGCGCTGCTTAAGACTACAATGGGAATGTTAGGAGAATATGAGTATGACACAGTGTACAATGATCATGTGGTACCTCCGGTCACGTGGTTCCTGTACGTGACATTTCTCGTCACTAACTGCATAATTATCATGAATCTGTTGGTAAGTAGTATTACAACGTGGTCTGGTTAATTGATTAATTATTAAGAAAAGTGCCTACTTTTGCTAAGGCGTGCATACGTTCTGTGCATCTTGGGATGGTACATGAAACTCTGATTTCTTCTTACTTATTTAAAGATATTTTTGCACGGTTTGCAACTATGCGGGAAGAGAAGATCTTAGCAAGTGTTATTGAAATCCAAAAAGAAAATTGGGGGTAACCAGGCATTTTCCAGCGATAATCAAGCTTTAATTTAGAAAAACAAGACGCCTAAAGGCGATTCCGTGGGATGCTTTTGTTTTTTTAGCGTAACATTGGAGTGAATTGTGAAGTTAGAGAGTAAGGCCACAAGTAGTGAGTTAGATTGGCTGTTCGATGATCGCGGTGACATTATCTGTTTCTTTGGTAGGAACTTGTATATTCCCATTGATAATGTGTGCTTGTTTATTCGAGATAACGAAAGGATTAAAGCTTCCATGAGAAACATGAGGGATTTGTCTTAACAAATATTTCCCTTTGAATTTAAAAATGTTAACAGTGGAAGACTGAAAATAAAAAAAAAACATCGACCCGAATAAACCTTGTCGTAAACACTAAGTTTATTTACATGTGCGTTTTGGTGAACAGGTAAGCTCAACATCAGCAAGAATACACAAAACGTTAAACATACACGTAGCATGATTGTCGACTCGTGGATTGAACAGCCTGAACTCTAAAAGTTTCGAATAGAGTAAAACTCCCGAGGCTTCACTATCTTCAATAACAAAACAACAAACATTTGAGCCGCGTGGAATAAGTTATTTTTGAAATGGTTCGTGTAGATGTTTTCCGTGATGTACTCCTTGATTCGTGAATACACTGATTCAGTGGATATATATCGTGTTTCAAAGGTGCTTCAAACTTCTTGTATAGACTAAGCGTTAGGCACGTAGGCCGAATGAACACGTCAATTTCAGCTGTCATGAATTGCACAAAGGTACTATCAGGAGGCACTGACCTTAAATAATTTACTCATGAGTCAATCAATTAATTGTTGAAAAAAGTGAGGAGGGATAAGTGCCCAATGAAGTCGAGGATCGTGCATTCAAAGGAAATAAAATAAAACCTTCAAAAAGCTTTTATTTATCAAAGCAATTTTTCTAAAAGCGTGTACACTGATCAGGTTTCAGATGACACTGAAGAGTGGCAAACGTTTATTTTCTTTGGGATACTCCTGTCTTGAACTTTTTTCAGCTGGAAGAAGTCAATAAGAAGCGAGATTTTGTGGTCTCAGAAAAGAGCCCAGTTAGAGCAATTAAAAACAAACGCGCCAATTATATCGTAGTGGTCTGTCATTGTGCTTAGTTCATTATTACGCAAGTAATAATCGGCTAGCATCTTTCACAAATTCAGTACGATACGATTTTGTGACCATGGATACTTCTTCGAGGGAAAAATAGTTCATGTGGTCGAGTTCTTTTGTCTGTTAGCACGCTTAACTTTGTTTAACTGAATAGAGCCTTTCAACATTCAATATTTTAAATCGCCTATTTTATCATCTAATCAAGGCGTTACGTACTGTCGAAATGTAAGTTGATTAACAAATGTTAAACCGTGTGGCTTTTCTCTGTTGTAGGTCGGTTTAGCTGTAGATGACATTAAGGGAGTGCAAGAGAAAGCAGTTCTCAAGAGACTAGCTATGCAGGTCAGTTATAACCATCTATCAAAGCACACAGGGGTGTTTTCTATTGAATCGTACCAAATGTTACCATAAAATAACGAATAGAACACCCTCTCCCATCAATCTCAGGCACTAAAATCCCTTCGGTAATGAGCTTTTTCATTTCCTCAGTTGTTGTCAATGCGCATGATGGTTAATAGTTTCCCAACTGCTAAGAGAATTATCCTGGTTTTTATATAACTTTTTTTCTTCTCACTCCAAGATAGATCTAGGCTCCATAACATGGCCCTGACTTATGATTCTGTGAGCGAAATCCCAAAGTGTGAAACTGCCTATTTCCTTTGCTGCACAATTCGGCTGCAGCTTGAACATCTTTGTATAAAATCCTGCAGTGTGACAAATCAATTCAAAGCTATGTTTAACCAGCGCTTTCTTGTGGTGCTGTTTATTATACCGGTCAACAGGGTAATCACGACTTTGATTCTGTAGATGAATTCCTAAAGTATAATCAATCACCTCAAAGCTTTTTCTCATTACTTAGTTTCTATATGATACTGTTTTTTTTTGTGTCCAGCACAGAAGTGATATTTATGATTCAGTGGTTAAGTCCTGAAACTTGACTAATTGTGTGGAAAATACGCTTCTTAATGAAAACGTCTGCTTTGTCATGTTACAAAATTTGTTTTTAATTTGTTTTTGTTTGTTAATTTACAGCAATGACTATTGCGGGAACTGAATGAGTGAACTTAGCCTTGATTTTTTTCGTTAGGTGGACCTTGCTTTAGATGTGGAAAAGGCTCTACCAGCCATGTTAAGACAGCGGTTTGCAACAACCCAAGATGTAATTCACCCAAACGCGAACAAGTACTGGACAATATGGTCATTTTGGAACCAAGGGGTCAGTCCTGCAAGAGCGATTAACGAAGCCATGAATCCTGAAAAGGTTAGTGCTCTTACACTAGTTATCATTTTAGTCAGAAGTTAGGTCGACTGCGCTCAATTGATTTGACTTGAAAAAAATCGATGTTAAGTTGTTATCACAGCTATTTATGACCGCTTTTTTTTTTCTCACTAGACTCCGATTGAGAAACTTCAAAACCACCAAGAGGTCTTAAAGGAAGAAGTGATGACGCTCAAATCGAAACTCAAAGCTGTGCTAGATCACACCACACAACTGGAAGCCATGATGAAAGCGCTCATGAAGCATCACGGGATATCTGTGGAAGCGGAGGAAGAAGGCGAAGATGATGACTAGACGCGCATAGTGAATTGTGGGTCATCATCAGCTTCCCAGAAGGCTGCTTTTATGAAGTGGCAAATGTGACTTTTGCCACCGATACAGGAACATGATGATTAGAAAAGGCAGGGGAAAAAGGAACAAGCCAGGATGGTGGGCTATTTAACAGACACGAAGCCGTATTTTCAACGATCACTTCACGCCTGGCATTAATGTATCTTGAGGAAATGGCGAACAGTACACGCACGATTAATCGCGAAGTTTAGAGGTCCAATGACTAGTTTATCGTATCAGTGAAAAAAAGACTAATTAGACGTATATATTTACTTTTGTACTCAAATTTTCAGAGACACCTTCTGTTAAAACCTTTCAAATAGTAGTCATTACCTTTTTCGTCAAAACAAATTTATTACCGCTTTTTCGTCGTGTCAAAATGATAAAAACATCTAAAATCAAAGCTATTTGTAAATTCCAATAATACATTCATTTATTTATGAATTGTATTATAACCAATCATTTATTTGAAGTTGTGTTGGGGTTGTGGAAACAGGCGATACGCCATGCTTTCAAGCGTCCGATGTGAGTGGACGGATGGTGCGTGACAAATTGTATCCTCAAAAACTTCTTCTGTTTCCATGGAGTGCTATTCAGACAGTAAGGATTATTTATTTGGGGGCAAAACAAATATATATGTTATGCCTTCGTCCAATATTTATCGGTTTGTACTCCTTCAAGTTGAGTTGCTGAATTATTGTTGATACAGGAATATTTTCTAGGATTGTATTCTATGGAAGAGAGTAAATTTTAATTGTAAAGGTTACAAATTTTATGGCAAATAGATGATATTTTATACCAAGAAGAATCAGTTAAAACTTTCTTTTGACATGCGCAGTATACTTGGAAAAAAAATTACCATTGAATTAAGACGTGGCTTTAAATCAACTCGAGGTATCTTTAAACCCATCTCGACATGGATAAGTGTAACATTTAAAAATACCAAAATGTGGCTCTGGGGTATTTTTTTTTTTTTTTATCTTAAGTGACATCTGCAAACGGTTAAGGTTTGACTTGAATCTAGAAATGCAAACGTTTAGAAAAGCTTGTTAGCCTGCGATCCGATGAATGCTCTTACGTTGCAAAAGTTTTGCGCATGACATGGAAGAAACAACGCAATACAGAGCGATCCATTTGCCTTCTTTTGTATGTCAAACGGCTATTGACTATAGTAATAGCTATCAGGAACCAAATACAAGAAGTGTACAACTCCTATAGACTCGTGTAATAATTCAGTCTCGCACGTTAGTCTCACTAACCAGTCTAAAGCTTTGCATAATTCTCATGTGAACTAGAATTTAAATTTTCGCGGGAAATAGTATTCCGATGCGTATCTAAAAATAGACCAATCTGTGCTCAGTAAGAGAGAGGGACGCTCCGGGTGATGGACTCCTGTAGCTATTTATTATTTAAACCAGTCCCTGTTCTTTGTATTCTCCAAAATGCTTCATGTTTCCGTAACAATTAACGCTGCTAATCATGAGACGCAATAAAACGATTCTGTAAACCTTTGAATTGAAAAATAAAATAAAGTGTGGAAAATTCGATCGAGTTTCCTTTTTTGGTTTAAGTGCACTTTTCAAATCTCTGCGTTATCGTTATTACCACGATCTTTCTCTGTGAATACTAAGCAGAAAATGTTTTCGCGCACTCACGTTTTACCACAATAAAGGACAAGAGCATGAAGGGGTGGCGGTCTATCAGTTAGCGCATTAGGTTTTTGATCGCACTTCCAATGCCAAGATCAAACCCGGTTAGGAGGAAGTGGGGGGGGGGGGGGGGGATAGACGTACTGAATACATTTTCAAAACGGGAGACCACGCCTCGAGGTTCAACCTCTTATTCTTTTCCCATACCAAGTTTTACCGATATGGTAAAGCTTTCACGTACATTGTACCCCTTTCTTATATGTCAAAGATAAGCCAACAACTAAATTAAAGCCTTTCTTATTGTTAGGAATTTCTGCTTAGTATTGCTACCCTTTCGGTATTCAGATCCCCCTATTCAGTCAAGTGTTGCGACCTCTTAATGTCGTTGGCATACATCGAGAGTGAATGAGGCGAAGACGGGCGGAACCCCTCACGAAAACAGACTCCCCCCCCCCCCCCCCCCATATTCCTTCCTCGGATCGAAGGGACGTTAGTTCAAAGCAGGCCTTTAAGTTTGAGTATACAAGCAAGCGTTCATGAGCAAGTTTAATAAACGTTATTAGTCTTTTATGATATTTAAACTTTTAAGCCATACTACTATTACTAAGAACGATAAGGAATGTTTTTTTTGTTGTTGGTGTTGTTTTAATTAATGGCAACAATCCTTTTCTATGTAAAATGCTTGATAATAATTCCAAGCAACTGCCAGCTGTAAAAACTACTTATTATTAAAACAAAGCTTGATACATTAGTAAAGTTCCGAAATTAAATTACAAGCTGAAAGCTGCATAAGATAAGCTTGGATTTAAAATGGAAAATGTTGCAACTCAATCGATTGTCTAATGGAAGTTCATTCAGTAATCTAGGAGCAGCTGTACGTAGAGAAAGTCTTGAGATTGAATGTAGCTATTTTGCGGCGCAGAACATCATTGGATGAGCGCAGAAGTCTTCGGAGATAACAATACTTGCTGTACTTAGGTAAAAGATTCGTCACTCGTTTTTTGTGTGTTTTAATTGTAACGCTGTGAAATGTTTTATTGAACTACCCCAGGTTCCGGTTGTTCAAAGAGCGAATAACTCTATCCAGTGGATAAGTCGCTAATCGGCAGATAAAATGTATTGGTTGGAGTACATTTTATTCTCTGGATAGTGACTTATCCACCGGATAGATCTAGAATTATCCGCTCTTTGAACAAGATGCTTGACTGGCTTCACATTGTCTCTCTTCACTCACGTGGCTTAAAAGAAGTAGGAACAACCGTTAATGAGAAACGAACCAAATACTTAGGCAGCCCAGCTGGTGAACGGACTAGCATCCCATTTGGAGGAGGGGAGGGTAGGTAGTAATTTTTCCAGTTGTTTGATGCTACACCGGGCATAGGCAGCATATCGTTGTGTGACATCCTCTTACCTTAACTGCGCCACAAAATTTGCATGAGGAGGCCACTCGACCGTCAAAGAGGGAGTCGAAATACAAAATACAAATCGTGGCAAAATGTTATTGTTTTTTGCTTTGTGGAACTAACTCTCTTTTACTATTAATGAGATTGGAAGATTATCCAACACTTTAAGTGACTTTAAAACGAGGTTTTGTCGGAGTTTGGCTATCTATTCATTTCTATAGCAGTACCTTTTAATATGTAGATTGGATCTCCCATGTATGTATTAATTGCAATTGCCTTCACGGCGCAGTGAGAAATGCCGTGTGGAATAAGTAATGTTATCTTATCTTACAGTTGCAGAGTTCTAAGTGGAAAGTTCCGTTACAATAGAAACTGTAATGACGCCTGTTAGACGATAAGGAAACGCACTGTGATTCCATCAAAGAGGCAGATTAAAAAGAACGTCCACCATAAATAAATATTGAAATATTTGTGATGCAGGAGAGCGGTCAGCTGTGCACAGAGTTGTAAATAATAATTATGCACAACTACATACTGACATACGTAGAGAGTGTTATACACCGGCATGAACAGTCTGTAAATATTTCTTGTTTTAAAGCGATATTAGGTACAGAAATCCTCCGTTAAAAAATTTCGGTATGCCTATCGACCAACCGCTGGTCAAAGACATTGCTGACTCTAGGTAAGACCAACCACTAACCAAGTAGCCTGGGTACGAGTCTCTCCATCCCCAGCGAAAGCAATCTCGTACCCAGAGTCTTCAGGCTTTTTGGTCAGCGGGGCAACGCCGGGAAGACTCTGGGGACATCGAAAAAATTCAATTTTTTTGATTGGCTGTTCCGTAACGGTTTCCATTGTTTTACCGCAGAAATCCTGCGGTAATAAAATTTGATGTCCCCAGAGTCTTCCCGGCGTTGCCCCGCTGACCAAAAAGCCTGAAGACTCTGGGTACGAGATTGCAGCGAAAGCGAAAGCCAAGCAAACAAACAGCAACAAGTTTACAGCACACTCGTTTCAATCAGTCATGTCTCTTGATACACGGAGGAAAGATTTTTTGCAATCAGCATCGAGGACTACCATCAAAGAAAGATGTAAATCCATTTTCAATCAAGAACTCTTGAGCGACGTGAAGTTTGTTGTTCAAGGCTCCCAGGGCGGAAGTGAAAGTAAGATGATTCCAGCTCACAAGTTTGTGTTGGCGATCAGTAGTCCAGTGTTTTATGCCATGTTTTACGGCGAACTGGCGGAGACAAAAGATTCTGTCTATATCTGTGATTGTGAGTACGAGAGCCTGTTGGAGTTGTTTCGTTTCATTTACAGCGATGAGGCGAACTTGACACCGGACAATGTGATGCAGTTGATGTATTTGGCGAAGAAATACATGCTGCCTTCTCTGGCTGACAAATGCTCCATTTACCTGCAAGAGAAATTGGACGTATCAAACGTGTTTTCCGTTTTGCCAGACGCACAAAAATACGAAGAGAAAGATCTGTTGGATCACTGCTGGAAGGTGATCGAGAAAGAAACGGAGGAAGCTGTGAAATCGGATTGTTTCGTGACAATCGAGAGGTCAATACTGGAGGAAATGGTTGAGAGAGATTCGTTGAATATCAAGGAAGTGGAATTGTTCAAAGCTGTCGATCGCTGGGCTGGAAAGGAATGTGAAAAGCAAGGCCTTGTAGCAGAAGGCTCTGTGAAAAGAAGGATCCTTGGAGAACGGCTCGTGAAGGGAATTCGTTTTCCTGTGATGGCACAAGAGGAGTTTGTAGGTGTTGTTCTTGATTGTGACATACTTTCAAAGAAAGAGTGCTTTGATATGATGAAATATTTTAGCGCTTTGTTGACCATTCCAGTTGGGTTTTCTGGGCAAAGAAGAACCGGTCAACTAATTGTAATATCTAGGTTTTGCTCACTCGGTAACCTGGGATGGGGTTACTCTCCCGGCTATTCTAATTCTATACGTCTTTGTGTTGGCAAAGACGTAAATCTGCATTCAGTGCGTCTTTTTGGTAGCGAGAACAAGGAATATTCAGTGTGCTTATCGGTGACTGATCCCAGTGGTGTTAGTATCATAAATGTTAATGAAAAGTACTTATCTGAGCTTATACAAAGTGAAATGGGAAATTATCAGGGGTTTGAGGTTGATATTAAACCTCCTGCTGCCTTACAAGGGAATGTGGAGTATCGTTTTATTGCTTATATAACCGGACCTCCTTCCTGGTATGGGCTGAGCGGCAAACCCACTGTACAGCATTCTGGGGTAACATTCAGCTTCAGAAACAATGGGGGGAATACTAATGTTAATCAAGGGCTATTTCCTGAATTTATTTTTACAATGGCCTGAGTAGCAGCAACCTAATACAAGGTCAGTCTTTATTTGCGTTAGGATTAATTTACTTTAATGTCGAATCTTCCATGGATTTTCTAAAACGTTTGAGCAGTCACTATTTCATTGCCCGTACTAATGTCACTGATCTGAGACTCTCAAAATAGTCAGGCTCGGGACAATTAGGTTGCAGTGTTGCAGGTTGTAGGTGGACTTTTGTTTTATTTCAGGACTGTTTAAAATTTGTCGCTCAACTAATCGTGAGCATGGTGTTAAATGAGTCATTATAGGTCATTTAAGACTGTTTTAATTCCAGTTATAGTATGTTTACTCCATATATCGTTTTTTAAGACTCCCAGTAAAAAATCCTTACTGGATGTTTGTTTAGAGAGTTTTCAGAATCGAAACATTGACGATGATAGAGGTATCACCTTTGTAATTACAGATGCCACCAAGGTCAGGAGTTGTATGTTTCACTCTACTCGCAGGTTATAGAGAAGTCCACCAGACACTTCAAAGCTAGTTAGGAAAAATGACATTTGTTAACAAAAGGGAGGCTCTTTATGGTTCCCTGCTAGTTTAGAGTTATTTTAAAACTTTCTGCTATCCGTTGTGGGATAAACTACACTATATAATCAGCAAGGAAAGTGCATTTCAATGCTCAACTTTTTCATTCGTGAATAATTTTCTCGTCCAATTTGTCCGAGATTGTAGGTAGCAAGGAATTTTTCGGCCATTTTGTCAGATCCCATTATTCTGTAGAGAAAATTACTTTTTAATAATATTAGGCTCAACTTAATTCAAACAGTAATCTTAAGTAAAGAAATGTATAGAATTATTAATTGATGGAAATTTGTAGAAAGCTATTACTTGTATCTTGTTAATTAGGCTAATTAGAGATGTCGTTAGAGTGATACAGTTTTGATTAAGCGTAAAGTGTAAATTAATTCAGGCAGCTTTAGTTTTTCCAGTTCAGTAAATCGCTTACTATTGACCTGAGCGATGACATGTACTTTTTATTTTGCCTTCTACACGCTATGTAATATAGAACAGTAACGAGGGTCTTCAGATCTTTTAAGAATAAGTTAAATACCATTTTTTTTACCATAATTTTGACAGGTGCTTTAGTTTAATCAACCCTCGTCAAATTGTACAGTATACATTGTATTCATTTTAACTTGGTATTAAAATTTACATCTAAATATGTGCGTACGTATCTGTTTGTAAGCAAGAGTGTGATATGATCGTTAAATGTCGGAGTGACATGTGTGCGAGTTTTCCTGTTTTGAAGCAATATTCAGTATACCAGATGAATTTACCCCTTGGTCTTTACTGCAGAGGAGAGGAAACAGAAGACGTCTCTATAAAGTATTTTCTACATTTATAACAAATCAGTTTGAGATGGGAATCATTGCAACTTAACAAATCAATTGTTGAATCAAAGCAGTACAGGTGTTACAAAAATGCCCTGCCAAACAATGGTCATAATGAATTACAGGGGGAAAATTGCAAACAGAACAAATCCATAATAACTTTGACGTGCAAATAAAAAGCCAAAGAATCCTTCGTGCTTGTGCATATTTGTTTTGCCAAAGTTAATATTTTACCTTTCGGTATCCTTTTTTCTTGGCCAGTATACTTAAGCTGTTTGTCTTACAGTGAGCGGTGCTTGGCGCAGTTTGAACTGCTTGGGTTCACTTGAGTTGGTAGTCTCTCTTGAGGTGTTGTCTTACTTGCGATGATTGGCTTCCTTGAGATACTTGGTTTACTTTGGTTGTTTGGGTTGCTTGCAATTGAGTTGCGTGGGTTAGTTTAGTTGCTTGCAAAGGAGTTAGTTTTCCAGTGTTACAAATTTCTGGGCTGTCATTTTGCAGAGGAAAACTTGAGATTTTCTAAACCACTTAATCCGAAATTCTGAGACGATAAGAGGCCTTCCGAACAGATATCCACCAAAATAAACCCAAAAGTAATCTTTTCTTTCTTTTACTTTTTTACTTCGTTTACAAAATAGGTAAGTCCTTATTGTTTTAACTTGTAATTTATTTTGCTGAAATAGTCAGTTGGCTAGAGAAGGCCACAGAAGCTGCAGATTCTGTAACAAAGCTGCATTGGATGGTATTCAACGATGGTCGCTTAAATATTCTTTTATTCATTTACAATGTAACGTTGCATGTGTCCGGCGAATTCAAGGAGGAAAATTTTTAGAATGGGTGACTTTCGCGTAAAAAAGGGACTATCTAGACATACTGTGCTTCGCTCCCTCGTTAGTTTTACCGTAGCCTGAGAGCAAGCTCTCTTGGGGGTGGGGGGCGGGAGGGGACCACGCTAGTTTACCTCAGTGAACGCTTGGCTCTTTCATGTGAACTCTTCGTCTTTATCAACCTAGCAGTTGCAATCACAATATCCTTATGCCAAGCATGATATTTCAATTTTGCATTTGTAACGAGAAATCGCTGTTATCGATTGAGTTAATATACATACTGAAGAGAGTAGAATCTTTATTATTAATGTTGCAAGCATTATTATTTACTAGCTAAACTTGTTCTGGTGTAATTATTTCATGACATTTCATGGTAAAGACAACGAAGAACTCATATTTGTAGTCATTCCGAATACAGTTGCTAAAGTGACAGTTCTGAGATGCAAATCGCAAATAACTCATATTTGTGTCAACACTTTTGTACTCAAATTTTCAGAGATACCTTCTGCTTAAAAAGCCTTTCAAATAGTCGTCATTACCTTTTTCGTAAAAAAGTCTATTACCGGTTTTACGTCGATATGATAAAAGCAAATAATACAATTCATATAGAGCGGTTTCCAATTGAGTGTCGTAAAACCAAAACCAAAGTAATTACTCTGGTCAATCAGCAACAGATGTAAACATCACAACGAGCCAATCAGAATTTGAAGCAAATACATGTAATTGGCGCCAAGCGCGGGAAAACGCGTGCAGCCAAAACACGTTTTGGTTTTGGTTTGGATTCCCATTCGTTGAGTACGTGGTGCGAGTTTTGTTAACCAATCACAGTGCGATGCAAAACCAAAGCCAGCGCAAAATTACTTACGACGCTCAATTGAAAACCGCTCTAAAAACAAAAGTTATTTATATTCTGGAATACTACAGTTATTTATGAATTGTATTTTAACCAATCATTCATTTGAAGTGATGTCGGGGTTTTGGAAACAGGCGATACGCCATGCTTTCAAGCGCCCGATGTGAGTGGACGGATGGTGCGTGACAAATTGTATCCTCAAAAACCTCTTCTATTTCTATGGCTATTCAGATGAAATGAATTATTTATTTCGGGGCAAAACAAATAAATATGTTATGCCTTCGTCCAATAATTATCGGTTTGTATTCCTTCAAGTTGAGTTGCTGAATTATTGTTGATATAGGAACATTTTTTTAGGATCGTAATCTGTGCAAGATGGTCAATTTTAATTGAAAACGTTACAAATTTTATGGCAAATAGATGATATTTTATACCAAGGAGAATCAGTTCAAACTTTATTTTGGCATGCGCAGTGCACTTGGAAAAAAACGTTCTCATCGAATTAAGACGTGGCTTTAAATCAACTCGAGGTATCTTTAAAGCCATCTTAGCACGGATAAGTTTGACTTTTAAAAATACCAAAAATGTGGCTGTGAGGTATTTTTTCTCTTTAGTGACATCTGGAAACGGTTAAGGTTTGACCTGAATCTAGAAGTGCAAAACTTTTGGAAAAGCTTGTTAGAACAGTTGGGCCCACGATCCGATGAATGCTGTTACGTTGCAAACGTTTTGCGCATACATGAGGTGGAAGAAACAACGCAATGCAGAGTGATCCAGTTGCCTTCTTTTGTATGTCAAACAACTGATGACTATAGTAATAGCTATCAGGAACCCATTACCAGGAGCGCATAACTCCTATAAACTCGTGTAAAGGCGTTTTCACAGACTTATTTATTTTTTAATTGAAGTTCCCATAAATTCAGTCTCCCAGGGGAGCCTTACTAACCAGTCTCATGCTTTGCATAATTCTCATGTGAACTGGAATTTTATTTAATTTAAATTTCGCAGGAAATAGTATTCCGATGCGTATTTAAAAATTGATCAATCTGTGAAAACGCCGTAACAAAGGCTTAATTGAGAAATGGACGCTCCGAGTGATGGACTCCTGTAGCTATTTATTATTTAAACAAGTCCCTGCTTTTTGAATTTAGGTATTCTCCAAAATACTTCGTGTTTCCGTAACTATTCACGCTGCTTATCATAAGTCGCTGTAATACGATTCTGTAAACCTTTGAATTAAAAAATAAAATAAAGTGTGGAAAAATTCGATCGAGTTTCATTTTTTGTTTTTTTAAGTGTACTTTTCAATCCTATGCGTTATCGTTATTACTACGATCTATCTCTGTTAATATAATATTAGGTGGACAATTTTAAGACGCACTCGCTTGTTCTCACTTGACTAACTTTTGTTTATCCCGAGAAACCAGCTGCCTTAAGTTTTTGATCCTTTTGCTTTTCACCATAAAGGACATTAAACATAGAGGGGTGGCGTTCTACCAGTTAGCGCATTAGGTTTTTGATCGGACTTCCGAAGCGAAGATCAAACCTGGTTAAAAGGGACATAAGGGTAGGGGTACTGAATACATTAATATACCAAGAGACCACGCCTCAAGGTTCAACTTCTTATCCTTCCTCAGTGATGTCACATACATTGTACCCCTTTGTTATATGTCAAAGATAAGCCAACAACAGAAAAACGTCCTCTTCGCTTTTGTTATGTTCACACCAATCTTTGGATTTACTACCAGGAATTTTAGTCAAGTCTTGCCACCTGTTAATGTCGCAGCCTTTCGTGTTGATTCGAGATTGAATAGGGCATACCTTTGGGTGTGGAGGCGCGGTGGTGTAGCGGTTAGCGCGTCGGACTTTCGATCGGACGGTTGCAGGATCTGAGGGTCGTTGGTTCGAGGCCAGGTTGGTCCTTCATTGCTGTGTTGGTTCCTTAGACAAGAAACTTTGCTCCACATTGTCTCTCTTCACCCAGGTGTATAAATGGGTAACGGCGAAATACTGCTGGGGGTAACCCTGCGATGGACTAGCATCCCATCCAGGGGGGAGTAGCAATACTCCCAGTTGCTTCATGCTACATAAACCGGGCTAAGCTCCGGCCGTGTGGGCCACTTAGGCTCTTGTGCGATTTTACCTACCTACCTACCCGGGCGTAGCCTCCTTGTAAAACCTACATCAGTGTAAACTTCCCCTCCCTTCCCTTGTTCAAAGGAACATAGGTTCAAAGCTGGCCCTTGAGTTACAAGCGCGTCAATGAACCCATCTAAACGTTGTTATCAGTCTTTAATGATATTTAACCCTTTTTTGAGCTATACTACACTTACTTAGAGTGATCAATAAAAGTTTTTAATATAGCGTCTATCCGTTTTCTGTTCTAAAAGCTTGACAATAAATTCGAAGCAACAGTAAAAACTACGTAATTATCAAAACAACGCTTAATATATAAGTTAAGTTCCAAGTTAAATTGCAAGCTGAAAGCTTCCTTAAAATCAGCTTGGATTTAAAAATGTAAATGTTAGAACTCAATCTGTTGTCTATTGGAAGTTCATTCCATGATCTCGGAGCAGTGTGTTTTAATTGTAACGCTGTGAAAGGTCGTTCATTGAATTAACCCCTGGCCCCGGTTTTTCAATGGGCGAATAACTCCATCCAGCAAATAGGTCGCAGACCGGCGGATAGGATGTATTTTTTTGGAGTACGTTTTATGCGCTGGAAAGCGGATTTATCCACTGGAGAGAGTTATCTGCTCTTTGAACAACCGGGGCCTGGTCTCTACACAAGATACTTGACTTCACACTGTCTCTATTCACTCACGTGGATAAAAAGAAGTAAGAGCAACCGTTAATGAGAAACCAACCAAGTGGACTACCATCCCATTTGGAGGGGGAGGGCGGCGTTGGCGGCCTGTCCTTGTGTTACATCTTCTTACCTTAATTCCTGTGCTTGTATGACATCTTCTTACCTTAATTCTGTGCTTGTGTGACATCTTCTTATCTTAATTCCTGTGCTTGTGTGACATCTTCTCACCTTAATTCCTGTGCTTGTGTGACATCTTCTTACCTTAATTCCTGTGCTTGTGTGACATCTTCTTACCTTAATTCCTGTGCTTGTGTGACATCTTCTTACCTTAATTCCTGTGCTTGTGTGACATCTTCTTACCTTAATTCCTGTGCTTGTGTGACATCTTCTTATCTTAATTCCTGTGCTTGTGTGACATCTTCTTACCTTAATTCCTGTCCTTGTGTGACATCTTCTTGCCTTAATTCATGTTAATAGCCCTTTTCACGGTTAACTCTGCTTATTTGAATTACAATGAAATATAGAATGTATGTGAGACAATTTCGGGTTGCCTCGCATCGACGTTGGATAACATTGTAATGCAAATGAGAAAAATCAACCGTGAAAAGGACAATTGCATCACAAAATTTGCATGAGGCAGCCACTCGACCTTTAAAGAGCAAGTGAGTCAAAATACAAAACACAAATCATAACAAAATGTTATTGTTTTTGCTTTGTGGAATTAGCCTTTTTGCTGATATAAGATTCGAAGATTATCAGTGACTTTAAATCGAGGCTTTGTCACTACGGTAACTATTCACAAACGCGGCATATCTGAAAAGCCGGAGTTTTGTTATTTATTCATTTCTATTTCTATATATAGCAGTATTTAGTGTAGATTGGATCTCCCATGTATTGTAATTCCTTTCATCCTGAGTGGAAATACCGTGTGGAATAAGTTATATTATCTTATCTTACAGTTGCAAAATTATAAGTGGAAAGTTCCGTTATAATTATAATAGAAACTCTCACGACCTCGAGACTGTGCCTGTTATACAGCAAGAAAAAGGACTGTGATAACATCCCAAAGGTAAATTAAGAAATCTAATATCCATTGTAAATGTTGAAATATTCGCAAGGAGTGACAAATAATATGCACACTACATACTGAGAGAACGTTAGACACCGGCATGAACAGTCTGTAATATTTCTTGTTTTAAAGCGACATGAGAAAAATTCCGTATATTCCAAAGTCGTTCACGGCGACCAACAGCTGCCCAAAGAGCACGAGGACTCCAGTAAGAGTCTCTCGTGGCCAGCAACCGCTGTCCAAGTGGCCTGGGTACGAGTTTGATACGTGGCTCAATGACTCCCCTCATCCCGAAAGCGAAAGCTTTGTCAAACAAGCAAACAAACAGCGACGGAATTACACTAACAGCACATTCGTTTCAGTCAGTCATGTCGGTCGATGCACGCAAGAAAGATTTTTGGCAATCAGCATCCAGGAGTACCATCAAAGATAGATGTAAATCCATTTTCAACCAAGAATTCTTGAGCGATGTGAAATTCGTTGTTCCACAGTCGCAGGGAGGAAGTAAGATCAAGATTCCGGCTCACAAGCTTGTGTTGGTGATCAGCAGTCCAGTGTTTTATGCCATGTTTTACGGCGAATTGGCGGAGACAAAAGATTCTGTCGAGATCTCTGATTGTGAGTACGAGAGTCTGCTGGAGTTGTTTCGTTTCATTTACAGCGATGAGGCGAACTTGACACCGGACAATGTGATGCAGTTGATGTATTTGGCCAAGAAATACATGTTGCCTTCTCTGGCCGACAAATGCTCCGCTTATCTGCAAGAGAACTTGGACGCGTCAAACGTGTTTATCGTTTTGCCGGACGCACAGAAATACGAAGAGAAAGATCTTTTGGATCGCCGCTGGAAGGTGATCGAGAAAAAAACAGAGGAAGCTGTGAAATCGGATGGTTTCGTGACAATCGAGAGGTCAATACTGGAAGAAATGGTTGAGAAAGATTCGTTGAATATCAAGGAAGTGGAGTTGTTCAAAGCAGTCGATCGCTGGGCTGGAAAGGAATGTGAAAAGCAAGGCCTTGTAGCAGAAGGAACTGTGAAAAGAAGGATCCTTGGAGAACGGATCGTGAAGGGAATTCGTTTTCCTGTGGCGTTTGTAGGTGTTGTTCTTGATTGTGACATACTCACCAAGAAAGAGTGCTTTGATATGATGAAATATTTTAGCGCTTTGTTGACTATTCCAGTTGAGTTTTCTGGGCAAAGAAGAACCGGTCAACTAAATGTAATTTCTAGGTTTTGCTCACTCAGCAACGGATGGGGTTACTCTCCCGGCATTTGTAATTCTATACGTCTTTGTGTTGGCAAAGACGTATATCTGCATTCAGTGCGTCTTTTTGGTAGCGAGAACGGGGAATATTCAGTGCGCTTATCGGTGATTAATCCCAGTGGTGTTAGTATCATAAATGTTAATGAAAATTTCTTATCTAAGCTTATACAAAGTGAAATGGGAAATTATTACGGGTTTGAGATTGATATTAAACCTCCTGCTGCATTACAAGGGAAAAAGGAGTATCGTTTTATTGCTAACATAACCGGTCCTCCTTCCTGGTATGGGCTGAGCGGCAAACCCACTGTACAGCATTCTGGGGTCAAATTTACCTTTAGGAGTGATGGGGGGTTTACTGATCTCAATGGAGGGCAATTTCCTGAATTTATCTTAACAATGGCCTGAGTAGCAGCAACCTAATGCAAGCTCAGTCCTTATTTACGTTAGGATTAATTTACCTTGATGTCAAATTTTCCAGGGATTTTCAAAAACGTTTGAGCAGTCACTATTTCATTGCCCGTACTAATGTCACTAAGACTCTCAAAATAGTCAGGCTTGGCAAAAAAAACTGGGACAATTCGGTTGCTATGTTGCAGGATGTAGGTGGACTTTTGTTTTATTTCAGGACTGTTTAAAATTTGTCGCTCAACTAATCGTAAGCATGGTCTTAAATGAGTCATTATAGGTCATTTATTGTTAAGAGACTGTTTTAATTACAGTTAGAGTATGTTTACTCCATATATCGTTTTTAAGAGTCCCAGTAAAAAATCCTTACTGGATGTTTGTTTAGAGAGTTTTCAGAATCGAAACATAGACGATAATAGAGGTATCACCTTTGTAATTACAGGTGCCACTAGGGTCAGGCGCTGTAAGTTTCACTCGACTCGCAGGTTATAGAGAAGTCCACCAGACACAAAGCTAGTTAGGAAAAATGACATTTGTTAACAAAAGGGAGGCTCTTTATGGTTCCCTGTTAGTTTAGAGTCATTTTAAAACTTTCTGCTATCCGTTGTGGGATAAACTTCACTATATAATCAGCAAGGAAAGTGCATTTTAATGCTCAACTTTTTCATTCGTGAATAATTTTCTCGTCCAATTTGTCCGAGATTGTAGGTAGCAAGGAATTTTTCGACCATTTTGTCAGATCTCATTATTCTGTAGAGAAAATTACTTGTTAATAATATCAGGCTCAACTTAATTCAAACAGTAATCTTAAGTATAGAAATGTATAGAATTATTAATTGATGGAAATTTGTAGAAAGCTATTTCTTGTATCTTGTTAATTAGGCTAATTAGAGATGTCATTAGAGTGGTACAGTTTTGATTAAGCGTGAAGTGTAAATTAATTCATGGAGCTTTGGTTTTTCCACTTCAGTAAATCGCTTACTATTGACCTGAGCGATGACATGTACTTTTTATTTTGCCTTGTACACGCTATGTAATATAAAACAGTGACGAGGGTCTTTAGATCTTTTAAGAATAAGTTAAATACCATTTTTTTACCATAATTTTGACAGGTGCTTTAGTTTAACCAATTCTCGTCGAATTGTACATTATACATTGTATTCATTTTAACTCGGTATTAAAATTTACATCTAAATATGTGCGTACGTATCTGTTTGTAAGCAAGAGTTTGAATTGATCGTTAAATATCGGAGTGACATGTGTGCGAGTTTTCCTGTTTTGAAGCAATATTCAGTATACCAGGTGAATTTACCCGTTCGTCTTTACTGCACAGGAGAGGAAACAGAAGACGTCTCTACGAAGTATTTTCTAAATTTATAACAAATCAGTTTGAGATGGGAATCATTGCAACTTAACAAAGCAATTGTTGAATCAAAGCAGTGCAGGTGTTACAAAAATGCCCTGCCAAACAATGGTCATAATGAATTACAGGGGGAAATTGCAAAGAGAATAAATCCATAATAACTTTGACATGTAAATAAAAAGCCAAAGAATCCTTCGTGCTTGTGCATATTTATTTCCAAAGTTAATATTTTACCTTTCGGTATCTTGTATAGACGCTTCTTAACACATACACTTGCTTGCGTGCAATTCTTGGCCAGTATGCTTGAGGTGTTTGTCTTACAGTGAGCGGTGCTTGGCGCAGTTTGAACAGCTTGGGTTACTTGAGTTGGTAGTCTCTCTTGAGGTGTTGTCTTACTTGCGATGATTGGCTTCCTTGAGCTGCTTGGTTTACTTTGGTTGTTTGGGTTGCTTGCAATTGAGTTGCATGGGTTACTTTAGTTGCTTGTAAAGGAGTTAGTTTTCCAGTGTTACAAATTTCTGGGCTGTCATTTTGCAGAGGAAAACTTGAGATTTTCTAAACCACTTAATCCGAAATTCTGAGACGATAAGAGGCCTTCCGAACAGATATCCACCAAAATAAACCCAAAAGTAATCTTTTCTTTCTTTTACTTTTTTACTTCGTTTACAAAATAGGTAAGTCCTTATTGTTTTAACTTGTAATTTATTTTGCTGAAATAGTCAGTTGGCTAGAGAAGGCTACAAAAGCTGCAGATTCTGTAACAAAGCTGCATTGGATGGTATTCAACGATGGTCGCTTTAATATTCTTTTATTCATTTAAAATGTAAGGTTGCATGTGTCCGGCGAATTCAAGGTGGAAAATTTTTAGAATGAGTGACCTTTGCGTAAAAAAGGGGCTATCTAGACATACTGTGCTTCGCTCCCTCGTTAGTTTTACCTTAGCCTGAGAGCAAGCTCTCTTGGGGGTGGGGAGCGTAGTTACTAAAACAAGGAATGACCTAAAATGACCTAAAATGACCTAAAATGATCTAAAATGACCTAAAATGATCTAAAATAAATCTGAAATATTCTTAAATGATCTAAATGAAGTGAAACCAAGATAAAATTACAGAATTACAGAACTGAGTGCTTACCAAAGTAAAGGCTGATACCAGGAAGCTGCTGTGAACTGCCGGAAAGACAGAAGAAGACTCGAAAAGTGCCGATGGTTGCAGGTAAGCCAATTCGATGACAAAGTTGCGTAAACAAACCGCACTAGAGCGAATCTTTTTTTTTTGGTCGGTCTGGAAGACCCAAAAATATCGGCACTGACCAATTTTTTTCGGGTTCGTTTTCCGGTCGCACATTAAAAGCCACACGACAAGGCTAAATACTTGTGTAAACACTGATAAAACGCTTTTGTAAACAATGTAAAGGCATATCTGTGCATCAATAGGCCTAATATCACGGTTTTCGGTATTTTTTCCCGCGAACTATTTTTAGTAGCAGTTCACGGCTGGTTCGCTATGCAGACAAATGTATGAAAAATTCAAAACACGACTGGACGCTTTCTGGCACAGCTACGTCCCTCCATTTTTTTTCTTAATCCTCTTTCTAGTGCCAAAAGTTTCCAATTCATGAATTTTTCAGAAGCGATGTTTTATCAAAATTATTTGACATCGGATTTCCATACAAACAATGTTTTTTCAAGCCTGTTTGCCTACTCGTCAAAATGGCGTCGAAAACCGTGATAAGGCCTATTTCCTTAACTAAACACGCAGTTAACAAAACAAGGGTAGCGCATGAATGAAATATATCTCTGTGCCAGTTCCATATAAAATAGCTGCATCAATCAAAACCGCGTTGCTGGGCGAAACATAGAACTTCGCTTCGTACCAATCAAAACCGCGTTGTTGGAGAAAAACTAGGCACTTCGTACCAATCAAAACCACGTTGCTGGGGAAAAACTAGACACGTTGCATCAATCAAAGCCGCGGTTGTGATACAGTAATTATCGGGAATTTCCCTGAAGAAGTCTCCGGTAGAGACGAAACGCGTCGGAAGTAAACTAAGTCTTCTGTTGTGCTGCTCACTAGTCTTTGTTATAAAATTAAAGAAATAAAATCATTTTAGATCGTTTTAGGTCATTTTAGATCATTTTAGATTCATTTTAGATCATTTTAGGTCATTTTAGGTCATTTTAGATCATTTTAGGTCATTCCTTGTTTTAGTAACTACGGGGTGGGGAGCGGGAGGGCGCCAGGCTAATTTACCTCAGTGAACGCTTGGCTCTTTCATGTAAACTCTTCGTCTTTTTAGAACCGAGCAGTTGCAATCACAATATCCTTATGCCAAGCATGATATTTCAATTTTGCATTTGTAACGAAAAATCGCTGTTGTCGATTGAGTTAATATACTATACTGAAGAGAGTAGAGTGTTTATTATTAATGCTGCAAGTATTATCATTTACTAGCGAAACTTGTTCTGGTGTAATTATTTCATGACATTTCATGGTGAAGACTACGAAGAACTCATATTTGTAGTCATTCCGAATACAGTTGCTAAAGTGACAGTTCTGAGATGCAAATCGCAAATAACTCATATTTGTGTCAACACTTTTGTACTCAAATTTTCAGAGATACCTTCTGTTTAAAAAGCCTTTCAAATAGTCGTCATTACATTTTTCGTAAAAAAAAATCTATTACCGGTTTTACGTCGTGTACAAATGTTAAAAGCAAATAATACGACTCATATAGAGCGGTTTCCAATTGAGCGTCGTAAAACCAAAACCAAAGTAATTACTCTGGTGAATCAGCAACAGATGTAGACAACACAACCAGCCAATCAGAATTTGAAGCAAATACATGTAACTGGCGCCAAGTGCGGGAAAACGCGTGCAGCCAAAACACGTTTTGGTTTTGGTTTGGATTCCAATTCGTTGAGTAAGTGGTGCGAGTTTTGTTAACCAATCACATTGCGATGCAAAACCAAAGCCAGCGCAAAATTACTTACGACACCCAATTGAAAACCGCTCTAAAACCAAAAGTTATTTATATTTTGGAATACTACAGTTATTTATTAATTGCATTATAACCAATCATTTATTTGAAGTTGTTTTGGGGTTGTGGAAACAGGCGATACGCCATGCTTTCAAGCGCCCGATGTGAGTGGACGGATGGTGCGTGACAAATTGTATCCTCAAAAACCTCTTCTTTTTCTATGGCTATTCAGATGAAATGGATTATTTATTTGGGGGCAAAACAAATAAATATGTTATGCCTTCGTCCAATAATTATCGGTTTGTATTCCTTCAAGTTGAGTTGCTGAATTATTGTTGATATAGGAACATTTTTTTAGGATTGTAATCTGTGCAAGATGGTCAATTTTAATTGAAAACGTTACAAATTTTATGGCAAATAGATGATATTTTATACCAAGGAGAATCAGTTCAAACTTTCTTTTGGCATGCACAGTGCACTTGAAAAAAAGTTCTCTCTGAATTAAGACGTGGCTTTAAATCAACTCCAGGTATCTTTAAAGCCATCTCAACACGGATAAGTGTGACATTTAAAAATACCAAAAATGTGGCCCTGGGGTATTTTTAATCTTTAGTCACATCTGCAAACGGTTAAGGTTTGAGTCGAAGCTAGAAGTGCAAAACATTTGGAAAAGCTTGTTAGAACAGTTGGGCCTACGATCAGATGAATGTTCTTACGTTGCAAACGTTTTGCGCATGAGGTGGAAGAAACAACGCAATGTATTGTGATCCAGTTTCCTTCTTTTGTATTTCAAACGACCGATGACTATAGTAATACCTATCAGTAACCGATTACCAGGAGCGCACAACTCCTATAGACTCGTCTAAAGGCGTTTTCACAGACTTATTTATCTTAAATTATAGTTCCCATAACTTCAGTCTCCCACGGGAGCCTTACTAACCAGTCTCATGCTTCGTATAATTCTCATGTGAAGTGGAATTTTATTTAATTTTAATTTCGCAGGAAATGGTATTCCGATGCGTATTTAAAAATTGACCAATCTGGGAAAACGCCGTAACAAAGGCTTAATATAAGAAATGGAACCTCCTAGTAATGGACTCCTGTAGCTATTTATTTTTTAAAACAGTCCCTGCTCTTTGTCTTCCAAAATGCTTCGTGTTTCCGTAACTATTCACGCTGCTAATCATGAGTCGCAATAGTACGATTCTGTAAACCTTTGAATTAAAAAAAAAATAAAGTGTGGAAAAATTCAATCGAATTTCATTTTTTGATTTTAGTGCACTTTTCAAATCTCTGCATTATCGTTATTGCTACGATTTTTCTCTATGAATACTAGGCCGGCAATTTTTTCGCGCACTCACGTGTTCTCACTATTTGGTTTAGCGCGTCAAACCAGCTGCCTTAAGTTTTTGCTCCTTTTGTTTTTCGACCATAAAGGACATTAAACATGGAGGGGTGGCGGTCTACCAGTTAGCGTATTAGGTTTTTGATAGCACTTCCAATGCCAAGATCAAACCCGGTTAGGAGGAGGTGGGGGGGGGGGGGGGGGGATGGACGTACTGAATACATTTTCATCATGGGAGACCACGCCTCGAGGTTCAACCTCTTCTTCTTTTCCCATACCAAGTTTTACCGCCGTGGCGAAGCTTTCACTTACATTGCACAACTCTCTTATATGTTAAAGATAAGCCGACAACAGAAAAACATTCCGTTCATTATGGCTGGGAATTTCTGCTCGGGCTTGCCTATCCTTTCGGTGTTCAGTCAAGTCTTGCGACCTCTTAATGTCGCTACATTTCGCATACTTCGAGAGTGAATGAGGGGGAAACGGGTGGAACCCTCCCATAAAGAGACTCCCTAATCTCGTACCCTGATCTCAGTCGGTTCGGGAATGTCGAAAGATCTGGGTACGAGATTAGAGACTCCTCCCACCCCTCCCTCGATCAAAGGGACATTGGTTCAAAGTTGGCCCTTGAGTTTGAGTTTACAAGCGCGGGTCCATGAACAACTTTAATAAATGTTGTTTTTAGTCCTTTATGATATTTAAATTTTTTGAGCTACTCTACTACTACTAAGAAAAGTAGTATATCTTCAGCAAAATTATCCCCGTTAGTGGATCCCCTTGGATCCCCTTGGATCCCCTTGGATCCCCTTAATCAATATTCCTAAGCGTCGAGTCCATGACGTCATCTATTGTTATAACCTAGGGAAAAAATGCGTTCCTCCATACTAATGAAGTGTCGAGGTTTACTAATGAGCGTCACTCTTGCACAAAGGAAACAATAGACATGCCCAGGCTTGCCCGCTCTATTCCCACCCTGATTGGATCTTAGGATTTGTATTGTCTGTTTTGAATAAAAAGCGGGTAGATTTCGAAAGCGTCATTCCTTCATTCAACTTAAACTCGCTGGGAAAACTTTTTCCGATTTTTAAAACGTTAGTACCGTTGAAAATGGCTTACTTTGACCTAAACGCTATCAAAAATGCAATGATTTCTTCTTCATGGAACTCCCTCATAAAAGCATGGTACGATGTAGAAAGCGTGTCTCAAGAAATTTCTACCCTGATTCTATCTCCCCAACGTAATCTGGAAGCTGTTACTGAAGGTTTAAAGCGATGGAAGGAACACGCTGGACTTTTAAGTTGGAATGTAACGGTTCATTCATTATTACTGCACGACGATGCACGCAGTAGCCGCGTGTTGAGCACAGCTGTGTGTTGCTGGAAGGCGGTCCAACTGCTGGTCGTTCAATTCGAGAAATTGTTATTTAATCAGAAAGAGAAAGGCGTGGAAGATACAGTGTGGTTGCAAATTCAAGGTTTGGTGAAGAAATTTGGAGTCCTTCTGCTTAAAAGATTCACAAGAGAGCAATGTGGCCTAGATGATTTCTCACTTGAGAGGAAAGGAGCTGGTGATAATGACCCTGGCGAGAAATGTTTTACAAGACCTGGTATCCCCTATCTAAGCAAGAAAACAAGAAGAACCACAAAAAGTCGCCATTGCTCCAAAATGCGAACCCCTTTCAAAGACGCTCTCAGCGAATTCTTTGCCGAACGACGAAACCCTCCGAAACTAACCATCGAGATTCCCAAGACAAGTTCACGACCAAAACTGCAAAGACAAAATGGGGTTATAGAGCAGTGATGAGGATGCGTTTTACTTGATTTGTGATACTCATGCTGACAGTTTTCTTGAAAAACAATTTGATTTTATATCAGTGTTAAGCTCATTTTCTGAGTCCTAATAAACCGTTGATGCGTAAACCTATCTTTGTGTCTTTTTTTCTCCTATCAATCTCGAGAAAATAAAAAATATATCAGTATATATATTAAAGTCACGCACCGTTAGTCAGTTAATTATGCTAGTTCGCAAGCCTAAAGTTGCATATAAATAAGTTCAGTTCTGCTGAAAAACCCCAAGGGAGTATCTTGACGCATTAGTTTATAATCAATTTTATATAACTTAACAAGGATCAATTAAAACACGCGACTTATAATTGTTAGCAATAGAACCAGACAAGAGATACCGTTTAAAAAACTTTATTAAAAAACAATAAAGGGTTAAATACTCAGCGATTTGAAAGGAAAAGGAATGAAAATGAATCATTTGACTGACTATTACAAATCCGTTTTTTCCGTTTTATTTCGAGGAATAATAAATATTCCTTCCGTGTCTACACAATTTTCCTATGGCCTCTAAGCCAAGAGTTCGACTTTCTTTGTTTCTTGCGGTTTGCCTTGTTCTTTGAAGTCGGTCTTTTAGTTTTTGCTTTAAAAGAGGCCTCATTTCTCCGCTGTCTTGACAGTTCGTACACCGTTTCTTGTGTCTGTGCTGGATTGTGAAAGTGATTTTTTCCGGAATTATCCGCTTCACTTTCGTAAACGACGACTTTAACTTTAGGTTGCAGTTTCGCCTCTTGTAAATACTGTCTTCGCTGTATGTGCCCTAACTGATGAACATCCGCGAGATGGTTAGCTAATCTGACAAGGTATTTAGCCCCGCACGATGGAATCGGACAGTTTCTGCAAACTCTCTTGTAAACCATGTTGACAGTTTGGTGACTGAACACAAATGACATCTTTTTCGCAAATAGTCAGGTTATATAGAGTGTCAGAAGGGCCAAACACAGACCAGAAAGGCCATAACCAGGCCAAACACAGTCCTGAAAGGCCATAACCAGGCCTGAAAGGCCAAAACAACGCCAAAAGGGACTAAAGGAGACAAACGGGCCATTTGTAGTTATATGTTTTTATTATTATTATTATTATTATTAGTAGTAGTAGTATTATTATTTTTCTCAGACACACGCGTGGGTGTCGCGCGTCGCTAGTCACGCAACAGCTCTCAACTTTGGAATCATCATCTTTATTTAAAAGTGTCATCACAAATAACAGTGTTTAATTAAAAAGTTTTGATCTTGCTTTAGTAATTTGTATTTCAAATTTCAGATTTTTTTAAATTTTTGGACAAGTTTACCGATTATTGTTATTATTTTCAAGTCATCAATCAACACACTTAAAGTTTGCTTGTTTACAGTTTTATTGAAATGCAACAATACAAAGATCCAGGAAATAAAAAAAAAATCCATAACAGTCATAGTAGGTTTAGTCTTGATCTTGTGGAATGGGCTACTTTTCGTACAATCGATTGAGTAAGAATTTCCGCTTATCGATAGCAAGTTCCGTCGATTCCAACCAATCAAATCCTTCTGTGTCTTTAAGCTCTTTTTGAGTTTCCATCACTTTTTTGAAGGTGGGATCTTTTTTCATTGCACGCATCCATTGTAGATTCTCTAAGAGCACTTTTCTCAGCTCTTTTCTGTAAACAGGAACGAGAGCGTTTACGGCTTTACTACGAGCCACATCTTCTGAATCGCCGTTTTCTTGGTATTGATTGATCAAAGCGTTAAGCTGGGTCTTGTGGCGGTTCTCGGCTTCATCAAGAATGCGTGACCACGGCTCTAAGTTTTCTGTTTCTTCTTCTTGGGAAGACTCCGTTCCTTGACTAGAAACTTCGCTTTCTTGGGAGAAATCGCTTTCTTGGGAGAAATCGCTTTCTTCATTGTCTTCATCATTTCCAGCACCTTGTTGCAAGTATAAGGTATAGTTTGTGCTCGTCATCTTTGGTTTGAACCGCACGCCTTCTGACAGGAAACTAAACTTCAGAAAGTAACGCGTCTCTTTTAAAGAAAATTGATGAAGGCGGGGTTACTAAGCGTTCTCCTTCATAAATAAAAGAAGACCAGAAAGGCCATAACCAGGCCAAACACAGGCCTGAAAGGTCATAACCAGGCCTGAAAGGCCAAAACCACGCCAAAAGGGACAAAAAGAGACAAACGGGCCATTTCTAGTCATGTGTCTTTATTTTCTCAGACACACGCGTGGATGTCGCGCGTCGCTAAGTTTTAATTGTCTTATAAGCTCTCTGTGATAATTCCCTTGTTCCGTTCATGGTTTTGAAACAGGTCGCTAATAGTTTCCGATATTCTATTTCAATATCACCATTCTACACTTTTTCGAGGGTGTTTGGGGTTCCAACAGTAAACTTGCTAGCCATGTTGTTAAGGAACTGACGGTCTGAGAATCGAAGTCGATGAAGATTTCGCATAAAATAGATTGCGTGTAGCCGGTTCGGGTATTGTTATCGACACTGACTCTGGGACTACCCAGTTGGATATGACTTATTGTTTCTCAAACAAAAGACACACGAGATAATTCACATGCAAATTTTAGAGCTGGAGTCAAACATATGTTAAACATAATTAGTGACTAATGCGGTGTAAAGATGAATAAAACTTTATTTCACTCAAAACCTTTAAAAATCTTTCAAAGGATCTCAAGACAGCTCTATGTCCACACAGACGGTAATGCAATATATTTAATTAGAACAAACAGGAAGATCTTGGTTCCTTATATTGTTAAGCATAGCAATACATTTTGATCTGCGTAAATCTCGTGCAAAAGCTCTAGAATAAGAAGATAACTGTTTATCTCTTTCTATCTCTTCATGTTCTTCGGGGCTGATGACATAACCTTCAAAAGGTACGTGTTTGCCTTCAATATGTCTTTCATATAAAACCTTCAACACTCGGAAACTTTCGGGATGATAGCCGTCATCACTTGCGTACTTGAAATACGCCTGACGCAGCAAATCGTCTTTATCTAAACAAAGTGAAGGATCTGGGTCGTCTCGAGAGTGTTCTTTCATTTTTTGGACATAAAACTTGTAAGATTCCCATACTTCGTCCATCCATTTTCTGTATCTAAGACCGTGAAATATTTTAGGACTTCCTAGACTGTTGAATCCGTTGTCACACATTAAAAATCCTTCGTCATATTTGCGTGCATGGCGCTGGCGCTGAATAAGTCCTTTCTGTTTAACCTCTTGGCGATGATTTTCAAACATCTCCTTTATCTCTCTATAAGGATGAAATCTCGTGAACCGTGGCTGAGGTGAATATGAGAGCCGCTCCTTGATAGCATGCGATATTGGCTGGTCTATCCACATGAAAAAGTTACACTCTTTTTTTGTGGCACGTCAGAAACATGCGATCCTGGCTCCACGGTTGTTTACTTTTTCTCAATGCTAGCTTGTTAGAACAATCACAGACCAACTGAGCTGCATACCTTTTCACATCAGAGTGTGTATGATGTGCGATACGCTCTATGTACTCTTTCCATTCTGAAGCAGGGGCAAACATAAAGCACATTTTCTCGGGACAGTAAACATAGCTAAATCCTTGCGCTTTTTCTACCAATTCTAACGTTGAGCGGGGATGAAACGGGCAGGACTGACCGGGTAAGGAACTCGCTTTGTCTTTTGTCGACAGAGGTGTAGCGCTCGATTCGACTTGCATGTTTGGAACCATCCTTGCGAAATATAGCAGCGATAAAATAATCTTTACTCTAGTTGAATGATAACGCTTTCAAATTTTGCGCTGTTTTTATTAACTCTAACAATAGAGTCTTGACTATCCAATCAGGGTGGGTATAGAGCGGGCAAGTGTGGGCATGTCTATTGTTCCCTTTGTATTAGAGTGACGCTCATTAGTAAACCTCGACACTTCATTAGTATGGAGGAACGCATATTTTCCCTAGGTTATAACAATAGATGACGTCATTGCCTCGACGCTTAGGAATATTAATTAAGGGGATCCAAGGGGATCCACTAACGGGGATAATTTTGCTGAAGATATACTACTAAGAAAGATAAGGAAATGTTTTTTCTTAATTATTGGCGGCAATCCTTTTCTATTTATAACGCTTGAAAATAATTTCGAAGCAGCTGCCAGCTTTAAAAGCTACTAATTATTACCATGCGACGTGCCTTACCGTGGCCACCCAACAAACTTTTATGGCTAACTTGTGAAAAAAAATAGTTTGTTGGGTGGCCACAGTAAGGCGTGTCGCACTGTAAAACAACGCTTGATGCATTAATTAAGTTCCAAAATTAGATTACAAGATGGAAGCTGCCTTAAAATCAGCTTGGATTTAAAAATGTTAATGTTACAACTCAGTCTATGGTCTATTGGAAGGTATTTTGAGGCGCAGACTGAATCATTGCATGAGCGCAGAGGTCTTCGGTGTTAACAATGTCAGTACTTGCTGTAAGGAACTCTATCCAGCAGATAAGTTGCTACCGGCGGATAAAATGCATTGGTTTCGAATTGGTTGGAGTACATTTCAACCGCTTGATAGCGATTTATCCACTGGAGAGAGTTATCCGTTCTTTGAACAAGCGGGGGCCTTGTCTCTAAACCAGAAACTTGACTTCACAGTCTCTCCTCACTCATGTGGATAAAATGAAGTAGGAACAACCGTTACTGATGTAATGAGAAACTATGCAAATCCTTAGGTAGCCCTGGCGCCAGTGGACTAGCAGCCCATCTGAAGGGGGAGGTAGAGGTAGTAATTTTTCCTGTTCCTTCATGCTACACACAACGCGTAATAAAGGATTTTCAAGTAATTAATTCCGCTAACGATAAATAACGACTTCTTCACAATTTTCCTCGTGATTACGCTTCACTCAGGCTGTTTCAGTTCTGTAAAGTTGATCTAACAAAGGATTCTACACTCTACACTCAAAACTTCATCGATCCGACGATAAAATCACAACTCGAAGGCATGTTCTTCTCACGTGGCCTCTTCCCGCCACTCACTCGTAATTATGCTAATCTATGCTCATAGTTCAATTTCTAACACACTCCCCACCTTGACTGTTACGAGTCAATCAATAATATAACTGCTCAAAATCGTTACAAAATGAACAAAAGGTGAGAGTTCATCGTTTCTTTCTCGTTCTCCTTAATTAATGTTCAGCAACATGTTCTTGTTCAGCGTTTCCTACAAACACTGTAAAAGCTGACCAGTTACCATAACCAAAAAAAAAAGGTTAAAGTTTGAATCTGAGGTAACCGTATTTTTTTTGGTCACTGTGAACTTTAAATTATGGGTTAAATTGGTCTGGGAGAGCTGTTCGAGGACGACCATTGCATCTCAAATCCCTTCGCACATGTCAATACAGAACACAAGCAAGCTGCCTACTTCAAAGAAAATTTCAGTTTAGTTGTAAGTATCAATGTTGTTACTCTGCAGCACGAGTACACAGCTCAAGTACTACTAGCAGTTCTTGGGCTAGCGCTATATATTTTCCATGAAAGTGATGCCGGTACAGTTACTGAGTGGGAAGGGATTTGTTAGGGATGTTTATGGTATAGGATTTTGGCGGGAAAACGGAGTGCCTTTTGCTTTGGCCTGGTTACTCAGCGCGAAGTGAGAGTAAACAAAACAGATCAGCCAGAAAAAGCTGAATACCGGAGGGTTTTGGTTAAAAGGCCTGTCATTTGTTCTATTTTTGTTATCTAAGCTTATTTTATAGTTAGATCAGAGTCAAGGCAAACACTAGATCACTTTTTATTCGTCTAACTTGTGTATTATATTTCTTCAAGGAACCAAGACGTATTACACTTGGTCATTCATCAGCTCGAAGACGCAGGGGCATCAGACAGAGGCACATATTGTTGTTAGACTGTCCGTTGTTAGACTCATTTCAACTTATGCTGAATAAACCATCCATTCTTGACGAGGTGAGACTAAAACCATGTTTGCCTGTTTTAATTAAGTCAGTGAAGAAGCGGAGTTTTTTTTAATTTAAGCTCATTTTCATTTGGTCTTATTTTTCAACCCAATTGTTCATTTACGTATCAGGAGGAGCTGAAGAGGATAAGTTGAGTGAGGAGATGTATAAAGTTAAAGGGGCAACTATAGAATTCAAGAGCATTTCGGTCCACCTCATTTGCATGTGTCGGTATGTCTTAAAGAACGATAGATAATATTCTTATGCAGTGAGAAGTAATGAAAAATATTTTGTGTCAGGTCAACAACAGCCATCAGCGCAATGATGGTAAAATTGAGGACTTCTGTGATGGGGAAGCGTTCAGTGAACATCCCTTGTTTTCAAGTGATCCAACGGCATTGCAGCTATTTTTATACTACGATGAAGTTGAGATAGCCAATCCCCTTGGCAGCAAGACAGGAAAGCATAAGCTAGGTATGTATTTAAATTTGAGGAAATATCAGTTTCCTTTGTTGTGATCATTTGCATTTGCATTTAGTCTTAATCATGCATGTATAGTCATTTAACCAATTACACTGTAGATAACTACCTGCACAAGAAGCCGCAAGCATTAAAATTTTGCATGGCATGTCAAAGAATTTGGAATGCAATGATCTAATAAGAAAACGACCACATCATACCACTTAAGTTATTTTGCCTTTCTTGGGTAACATATACCTGGAAGCAGAATATTTGACATAATTTGCGACCTAAGCTTGTTTTGCCCTCCTAGGGAAGCACAAACCTGCTGGAAGGGGGATTTAATTTTCTCGCATTTTTCTTCAACGTGTTCTGTCTTCCAGTTAACTTTAAGACAACAATTTCACTGCTTGTGGCTTCCAGGGCATGTTAACAATAATCACTAGTGTACATCTGAGTTTATAAACCTTGAATATTTGTAGGGGTTGTGTATTACACACTGGGGAATATATGTCCCAAATACAGATCTCAACTTGATGCTATTCAGCTATTGGCAGTTGCAACATACCCAGTCATTAAAAAATATGGAATTGATGCCATTTTGGAACCTTTCCTGGATGAGTTACAGTTTTTGGAACAAGTAAGTACTTTTGATTAATAATTATTATTGATAGGTTACATTTCTAATCCAGAGTCACTACATTATGCTGGTAATAAAATTAATCAATTACTGACATGCTTTAGATAATTGATAGGTTTCATGTGATAATTAATATACTATAATATTTTGTCGACATAACAGTTTTGCAAAGTGATAACTGTCCAGGTCACTTATGAAACTGGTGTTGAAATATAGCCAAACAATTTATTTCAGTAAATCAAACATATATAGTAAAATAAATATATTCACTTCCTTCAAGTTCTACAAGTTATACACCTCTTTAATGTATGTTTTAGGATGCAGGACACCAATTCATACTAAATGGTAAAAGACACTCTCTGAGGGGCACCATTGCATTCGTTTCTGGTGACAACCTTGGTTCCCAACTAATTGGTGGCTTCAAAGAGGGTGCAGCAGCACGACTGAAATGCAGGCATTGCATGGGTTCAGCAGCTGACATCCAGACGAAGGTGTTAGTTTAAAAGTTATTGCTACATTAATTTACATGATTGTACATGTATGCACATGTACATGTACAACTGAAATGTCATTTTTCATTTTCTATGTGATGCTTCACTATCTTTAAAGTTATGATGGGCACTTGGGCACTGTTAGTAACAACCACGATCATTTTGGTCTCGCTACTATCTTGTACCCAGAGTCCTTGGGCTTTTTTTAGCGGGTGGGCGCCAGGAGAAACTCTAGGGTACTGGAATTTTATTATGGCAGGATTTCTGCCGTAAAACAAGGCAAGCTGTTATTAAGTTATTATTATCATTAATTTAATTTAGAAGCATAAATGTTTACTCTTTTCCTATATGTTTCAGTTTCTTAAAATGGTAATATTGGTATCCCTTTTTACCCAGTTTAGAGAATCCCAGTTTGTGCTTAGAACCAAAGCAGGACACAACTGTCATTGTGATGAGGTTGACAGAGTTCCTGCAAATGGAATCATTTATGGGATCAATAGGAGATCAGATTTGTGTCATCGTTCTCGTTACTTTCATGTAATTGGAGGTCTTCCTGCTGATGCCATGCATGACATTTTGGAAGGAGTCCTCCAGTATGAGCGCAAGGAGATGTTGAAAGTTTTTGTAAATGAAGAGAAGTATTTTACCCTAGACAAGTTGAATGAGAGAATCAGAGATTTTGATTATGGTTACTACAATGACAAAAACAAACCATCTACGATTTCCTCGAAAACTCTCAACAGCGAAACTAACAGTCTCAAGCAAAAAGGTATTAAACTGTCTACCGCATGCCTCAGTACATAATATCTAGTACGCTGACATTTTTGACAACGGGTTGATCTTTGTGAGGGAAAAAGGAATTTACTCAAATAGATAAGAATTTTTTGTTCAATTAAGTAAACTGCAATGCAGAAACAGATGATTTGCGGTTAAGTTTTTAAAGAAAATTCTATTATTGGTTGTTATTAATAACAACTTAGTGATGATCTCTTTTCAAACATGAGATATTTATTAAGGTCCAGTGAGAGATGCATGTACAGGAAAATAATGCAAGTATTTGCTATTGAAAACCTTCAAATTTAATCAATTATTGGTTCCTTGCTTCCTTGAATTGTACATAAGAATAGTTAATTCTTGTTCTATAAAACACTTAAATTATATGATTGTATGAAATGAACATCTTTACAAGATAAGATGTAAATATTGGTATTATGTTATTTTTGCAGCAGCACAAATGTGGTGTCTGGGTAGATTTCTCCCTTTGATAATTGGGAATCTTGTACCATCAGAAGATGAAAGGTGGCAATTATTCAATATGCTTCTTGACATCAATGACATTGTGTTTTCACCTGTTGTAAATGAGGACAGCATTGGGGTTCTTGAAGGTTTAATTGAGGAGCATCATGCCACATTTATTGGCTTGTATCCCGGGAGATCAGTTATTCCAAAGATGCATTACATGATTCATTTCCCATCACAAATGCTCAGGTCAGACTTTTATAAGCTGCATTTTTACAAGTTATCCAAAATTGCTCAGGGAGTGGGGTACATGTGCATGTGTAATGTGCATGCACGTGCACGTGGCTTGTACTGCACGTGCAAGTGTATCATCTTACACACTTCCAACATGGAGATGTAACCTTAAAATAGTAACCATACAGACAGCATGACAGTTTCCTTCTCAAGTGGCAGGTGGCATACCTCCTACACATTTACTTTGACGTAACCAAGAAATAGACACGTACACATTATTAGCTATTTTATCTTGCATTTCTTCTGTGATTGGTTAATTTTATAACTTACACTTTTTTAAAACAACCCTTTTTAAAGGCTTGGACCAATGGTGAGATCTTGGTGCATGAGATATGAAGCTAAACACAGATATTTCAAGCAACTTGCTGGAATTCTGGGGAATTTTACCAACGAGGCCTTCTCACTTGCTGTGAGACACCAGCGGCTTCAATGCCTAAAACTGGGTTCAAAAGGAAACTTTGCGAGCGACTTTCTCCACAAACCTGTAGAAATAGGTGAGTTAATCATGACTGAATGAATTGGATGCCTAGGTTTTATGAAAAATGTTGAGTCATTAATATGTTATTCAGAACTTTGTCTACAAATGGATTTACCCTAATTAGAAGTCTAAAAGCCGTGCACTGAAACATCCACATTGATCTTTGTTATTTATCAGTTACAGGGAAAACAGTCATAGCTGGGGATGCTGAATATTTCAATGAACTTCAAGCTATGGAACCAACTGCAGACGGCACAGATGTATTGTATGAGTAAGTTGATAAGAAATCATTTTGTTCATTTTGTGACAGATCTTTTGCTTGGTGTGCAAGGAATAATCAAGATTGCAAGTAGTCACTTGAATGGGATTAGTAAAGTTAATATATAGTTAATACTAGTATTCACTATTGGTAGTTAAAACTGCATTATTATTATTATTATTATTATTAATATTATTATTATTATTATTATTATTATTATTATTATTATTATTATTATTATCATTGTTATTATTAAGTCTTTGACGTTAAACTATCCTGCATTGAAGTCTCGCAAGACTCTCGGAGACCAGTCATTCTTCGTGGCCGTCCCCAAATTATGGAACGAGCTTCCTAGTGAGATCAGGGACCTAAATTCAATAATTATTAGTAAATTCAAGACGGCAATCAAGACTTATCTTTTTAGACAAGCCTTTTTTATAGTATTTATATATTTAAATTTGCTCAATTGAAAATTTACATTGATAATTGCGAATAGAAATTAATAAAATTATTATTATTATTATTATTATCATTATTATTATTATTATTATTATTACAACAGTCAATTTTTTTAGGAATTTGTTAAATAGAGATAAGTTATTGAATAAATGTTTATAACACAAATTTATTTTTTTTATTGTTACCACAGGGCTACCAATGTTATCATTTTGGGGACCAAGTACAAAGAGAATGCTGTAGTATTCCTTGCATTTGACGACGACTTGCCAGAATTTGGAACCATTTCCAAAATTGTTGTATTTGGTGATCAATTTATATATTTCCGGATTACCAAATACAAGACAATTGAGTATAATAGGCATTATCATGCATTTGAAGTTTGTAGAGAGCTTGAGCCTGACAAGATGCTTATAAGGCAGGAGATGTTGGCAACTTACATGCCAATTCATGCTGTAAAGCCATATGGACAAAATCGTAGGAATGGGGCTTTGTTTGTGGCCCCAAGGTTTATGATACCAGATGATTAGAATATTTTTTAACAATTACACAGACAATCGTGACGGGTTAGAATAGTCTAGGCTTGTTGTGATTTAGGTTCAGCAGCAATTAAGTGATATATATGGGCATGTGGTAACATGCACTTGTAGTATTTGTGGCTTTTTTGTCCTGCTTGTTATTCATTGCATCAGTAAAAGCATGTCACTACGACATAACAACACTGACTCTAAAAATAAAGAACCAATTGCTGTTTTTTTATGTCTTTGTTTAGTCTCTGAGATGCATACAACAAACGATTTTACAAAGCATTCATTTCCTTAAAACAACTAATTACAATTGGTTGTTATAGGCTATAGAAACTATTTCCTTTGTTTGTTTTGACCAATAAAAAAGGTTGTTTTGACCATTTCTCGTTCAACCAATTTTTTATGGTTGAAGTAACTTTTAGTAATTGGTTAATCTAACCACTTCCGAATGGGTTATCGTATTTAACCAATTAATTTAGGGTTAAAATAACCTAATTGGATCAGTTATAACCTTTTAAAATGGTTACCTTAACTGGTCTGTTTTTACAGTGAAAGTTATAGGAAAATCAGTGTTCTCGTTCTGACGTTCAGGCTCTCGTATTCCAGCCTCTACAGGATACAACTTCTTCAAGAGTCTTGTCACCTCGATAACTCGATCACCACAACGCGTTCTCACCACCGCTCCCCTATGAAATCCATCTCGTCCTGTGATGAGGGATTTAACAACTCCATGTTCCAAAATTGTCTGGGCGTCTTTTCCTTGTGGATGCAAACGACGTCTCCAATTCGGACGGTTGGCTGTCTGTTCTTCGATTGGCAATTGTGATGAACACATAGCTCAGTTAAGTACTCCTTTGCTGACGTCTCCAAAACTGCGACAGAACGGTTGTCAGATATTTCGCGCATTTGACAATTCACTTCCTGTCAGTGGCGTTTCCCTGAACGGAGGCCCGCCACTTTTCCGTTCTGAACTCAACAGTCGACGACCAATAATCAATTGTGACGGCGTCAGAGGATTTCGCAATTCATCGTCCACTTACGTCAAGGGTCGTGAATTTAGTATTCCCTCTATTTCAACAACAACAGAGAGTAGTTCTTCATAGCTGATTCGTACGGTTCCCAAGGTTTTCTTCATGCAGAACATCGAGGAACAAGCCCTAGCAACCTACAAAGGGACACTACCGCTATGGTTACGGTAAGTAGACGACACCTTTACAGCAGTACGTAAAGACGAAATCGACGATTTTCACGAACACCTTAACAGACAGAACGCTGACATACAGTTTACTAAGGAGATCGAAGAAAATGGTAAAATACCTTTTCTAGACTGCTTAGTTACCCGTAACAACAACGACAACAAACTAAGTACTACGGTTTACAGGAAATCAACACATACTGACAGACTACTGGGCATGCATGGACCAGTCATCTTACAACCCTACTTCTCACAAAGCAACGACTATACAGACCTTAACAAGGCCAGCACAACTGGTTTGTGACTCACCTGATAGACTCGCAGACGAAAACAACTACTTAGACAACGCTTTCAACAAGAACAACTATAACAAGGACTTTGTTAGACGTATAACACTTACAAGAACACTGAACCTAACGTCACAAACAACGATGCGACTCCCGTAACTACTGTAACTATACCTTACGTAAGGGGCACTTCTGAGACTATCGCACGGATTCTACAACCCTACAATATCCGTGTAGCTCACAAACCTATAACCACTATATACGACAACTACTGACGAAGGTAAAGGACAAAGACGAACCGAACCGCAGACAGGGAGCAGTTTACAAGATCAAATGCTGCGACTGCCAGGCCACTTATATTGGTGAGACTGGCAGAAATTTAAACGTACGACTGACTGAACACAAACGAGCAACTAGAAATGGTGATATCAACAATCACATTGCTGAGCACCATTTACAAACGAACCACAGAATCGACTGGGACTCTGCCAAGTGCATTACCTACAGTACAAATTACTATCAACGACTCACTCTGGAAAGCTGGTTTACTAACTTAGAACAAACGCCACTCAACCGTTGCCTACAACTACCTGCACCATGCAAACGACTTATTGACAACAACAACGAAACAGACAAACAATAGACATTTTACTAACAATAGACCCACGGACGTTTTTGACAAACAAAAGACGGATCGAAACGCACCAATCATTTTTTACAGTCTTCACAGCCAATTACATCACGGCTTACTGACAAACGACCAATAACATCTGGACTTCGTTGACCAATCAGGTTAACAACTAGACACTTATATACCACCTACTGACGTTCCAAAATTCACTTGACTCTGAAGATGACTTCCGCTCAGGTTGTCGAAACGTCAGTCAAAGTCACCACAAACAGTCCTTCTCAGGACTACACTCACCCGGATGATCATAATTTACGTACTTATAAGCAGCGTTTTGTTGTTCAAAAAATCCTCCCCACCAAGGAGCTCTGAATGTGACATTAAATTTCCAGTTGATGTTGTGTTCTGCTAGCAGTTTCTTTAGCTCTTCACTCTTGAAAGTGGATCCATTGTTTGACACTACGAGACTTGAAATACCTCTTCTGGCGATGAACCTCTTAAAACTTCTCACGAACGCTTCGATTGCCAATCTTGGGACAAGGTCGAGATGAACAGCACGACTGGACGCACACGTGTATAGCACGATGTATGCCTCAGTGTTCATGTTATCACTCGTGTGATAAATGTCCTTGACGTAAACGGGGCCAGCAAAGTCTACTCCGATACTTGTAGATGCGAACTCGTCCGATAATCTAAAACCACCGGGTAGTTGTGAGGTAGGAAGTATTCCATATGGGCGACCTTCAAGTTTCTTGCATACTACACACTTGCTGATTATGTTCTTCACCGTTTGTCTGCCCTTCAAACCCAATACTTTGAACGAACTTGAACCAATGTTTCCGCTATTCCATTGTGCATCACTTGATCATGACAATTGAGGATCACCAGTTTAGTGAAATAATGACCTCTCGGCAAAAGTATCGGAAATCGTGTTTCGTGTTGTATAGGGATGACAGGCTTTCTAATCCTCCTCGACATCGTAGCATCCTTTCGTCGTCTTGATAAAGGCCTAGTGATAACTTCATCTGTGGATACTTGTCACTCCTTAAAATCTCTTTCCGGACGTCTTTCCATTTCTAGGCTGAAATGTGTCTCAAAAACTCTGTCATTCTTGATAATTGCCTTAAAATGATTTGAGCTCGAGTTTAGGTAGCTTCACTTTTTCGCTTTCAGCATTTTTTGAATTACCATTTCCCTAAATTGCCGCCGGAGTCTGCGTGTGTCCGCCATGTTTGGAATGTTCAGAATGTTCTAATCTAAAGTCAATTTTCGCCAAAATACTGTAAACATGCAGAAAAAACTCACCGAGAAGCTTCTATTTCTTTCTCCAGTTGCTTTTTTTTTTTAGTGTTTTCCAGTATCGTTTCATCCAGCTTTTTTATGGTTTCCATTTTTTCTGCCAGCAAGTTCTTCAACGGAGTTAACTTTTCCTTTGACGACAATAAATATTCCCCGCCATCTGTTAAGATCTTCTCCACATTCTTCATCGTTTTGTACACAAACGCCTTGTGAGCCTCTCGGGAATTCATGGTCTTTTCGACGTTCACGATGTTTCTAAAATCTCCGCTAAGGGAACCTTGGCTTTTGACGATTTGTAGTTGTTTTGATGTTTGTATTCACTCGTTGTTCTGGAAGCTTATCCGGAATCGGAGGATCATGTAATAAAGGATTTTCAAGTATTTAATTCCGCTCACGATAAATAACGACTTCTTCACAATTTTCATCGTGATTACGCTTCACTCAGGCTGTTTCAGTTCTGTAAAGTTGATCTAACAAAGGATTCTACACTCTACACTCAAAACTTCATCGATCCGACGATAAAATCACAACTTGAAGGCATGTTCTTCTCACGTGGCCTCTTCCCGCCACTCACTCTTAATTATGCTAATTCATACTCATAGTTTAATTTCTAACACAACGCACCAGAGTAAAGTACTGGCCGTGCGTTGGCGGCCTGTCGTTGTGTGACATCTTCTTACCCTAATAGCCCTTTTCACGGTTGATTTTTCTCATTTGCATTACAATGTTATCCAACGTGGATGCGAGGCAATTTCGGGATAAAACTATAAAATAGCCCGTAATTGCCTCACATACATGCTAGATTTCATTGTAATACAAATGAGCAGAGTTAAAGGGAGGGGTTCACGGTTCTGCGCATGTCCATGAATCAAAATACTTTTTCGCCTTTGCTTGCTATGACCCGAGCCTGTTTAATTTAATTCGTTGTTTATGAACCATTCGGAAGGGAATAGATAACTCGGGAAGTAATTTTTTCATATGATTGCGTTATTTCGCATGCAAATAACTGTAAACACATCAACCGTGGAATAAATCCTACGGGTCAACACTAAATTCAATATCGACAATATGAGTACAGTCCACTAGCATTTTCTGTGAATTTTGGTCATCAGTCATCTTGCTTGGACTAATTATAGAATGTGATTACTGAAGTACATGTGAGTGGGATTTTTAAGGCTATAAAGCTGATAAGAAAGAGAAAAAAGCATTTAGATTCATGCACATGCGCTGAAATGTGAACCCCTCCCTTTAACCGTGGAAACGGCTATCGCATCACAAAATTTGTATGAGGCAGCTACATATTGACATTTCGACATATATATTGACATCTCGTCATATATATTGAAATTTCAACATATATATTCATTTGGCATTCCGATATTTTGAGCCAATTTGACAAGCATACAGCCACTCGACCGTCAAAAAGCAAGGGAGTCAAGATACAAATCGTGACAAAATATCATTGCTTTTGATTTGTGGAACTACACTTCGTAATGATATAACATTCGAAGATGATCCAAGATACTTTAAAACGAGGCTTCGTTACTGTGGGGTCACTGATCACACATGCGGCATCTCTGAAAAGCTGGAGTTTGGTTTATTTATTCAGTTCTTTTTCTATAGCAGTAGTTAGTGCAGGTTGGATCTCCCGTGTGTGGAATTCACTTTATCCTGAGTAGAATTACCGCGTGGAAGAAGTTATTATACTTAACTTACAGTTGCAAAATTATAAGTGGAAAGTTCTGTTAAAATAGAAACTTTCACAACCTCGAGATTGTGCCCGTTATACAGTAAGAAAAAGGACTGTCAGGATAACATCTTAAAGGCAGATTAAAAAATAAACGTCCATTATGAATATTGAAATATTTGCAACGGAGGATAGCGGTCAGCTGTGCACAGAGTGATAAATAATATGCACAACTACATACTGAGATAGCGTTAGACACAGGCATGAACAGTCTGTAATATTTCTTCTTTTAAAGCGATATTAGAAATATCCGTCAAGAGTCTGTTGTATCCGTATATTCCAGAGTCGTTCATGGAGACCAACCGCTGCCCAAAGAGCATGAGGACTCTAGTAAGAGCAGCCGCTGTCCAAGTAGCCTGGGTACGAGTTTGATACGCGGCTCAATGAGGGACAAGCAAACAAACAGCGACGAAATTACACTAGTAGCACATTCGTTTCAGTAAGTCATGTCGGTCGATGCACGTAAGAAAGATTTTTGGCAATCAGCATCCAAAAGGACCATCAAAGATAGATGTAAATCCATTTTCAACCAAGAATTCTTGAGCGATGTGATGTTCGTTGTTCGAGAGTCGCAAAGCGGAAGTGAAAGGAAGAAGATTCCGGCTCACAAGCTTCTGTTGGCGATAAGCAGTCCAGTGTTTTATGCCATGTTTTACGGTGAATTGGCGGAGACAAAAGATTCTGTCGAGATCTCTGACTGTTCGTACGAGAGCCTGTTGGAGTTGTTTCGTTTCATTTACAGCGATGAGGCGAACTTGACCCCGGACAATGTGATGCAGTTGATGTATTTGGCGAAGAAATACATGTTGCCTTCTCTGGCCGACAAATGCTCCGCTTATCTGCAAGAGAACGTGGACGCGTCAAACGTATTTACCATTTTACCAGAAGTGCAGAAATACGAAGAGAAAGATCTTTCGGATCACTGCTGGAAAGTGATCGAGAAAGAAACGGAGGAAGCTGTGAAATCGGATGGTTTCGTGACAATCGAGAGATCAGTACTGGAGGAAATAGTTGAGAAAGATTCGTTGAATATCAAGGAAGTGGAGTTATTCAAAGCTGTCGATCGCTGGGCTGGAAAAGAGTGTGAAAAGCAAGGCCTTGTCGCTGAAGGCTCTGTGAAAAGAAGGATCCTTGGAGAACGGATCGTGAAGGGAATTCGTTTTCCTTTGATGGAACAAAAGCAGTTTGTAGGTGCTGTTCTTGATTGTGACATACTCACCAAGAAAGAGTGCTTCGACATGATGAAATATTTTAGCGCTTTGTTGACCAATCCAGTTGAGTTTTCTGGGCAAAGAAGAACCGGTCAACTAAATGTAATTTCTAGGTTTTGCTCACTCAGCAACGGATGGGTTTACTCTCCCAGCCATTCTAATTGTATACGTCTTCGTGTTGGCAAAGACGTAAATCTGCATTCAGTGCGTCTTTTTGGTAGCGAGAACGGGGAATATTCAGTGTGCTTATCGGTGAATGATCCCAGTGGTGTTAGTATCATAAATGTTAATGAAAAGTTCTTATCTAAGCTTATTGAAAGTGAAATGGGAGATTATCATGGGTTTGAGATTGATATTAAACCTCCTTTTGCATTACAAGGGAATAGGGAGTATCGCTTTATTGCTGACATCACTGGTCCTCCTTCCTGGTATGGGCTGAGCGGCAAACCCACTGTACAGCATTCTGGGGTAAAATTTAACTTCAGGAACCTTGGGGGATCTACGAATGTTAATCAAGGACAATTTCCTGAATTTATCTTTGCATTGGTCTGAGTAGCAGCAACCTAAGGGGGGCAGGGATGGCACAGTGACCCGGGTTCGATTCCCGGTCTCGGCGTCATATGTGAGTCGAGTTTGTCGTTGTTTCTTATCCTTGCTCCGAGAGGTTTTTCTCCGGGTTCTCCGGTTTTCCCCTCTCCTTAAAAACCAACAGTTCCAAATTCCAATTTGATTGTCAAGTACTTTGTCATGAGACTCTTGCTCGAGATATTGCACAAGCTCTCCCCGTGCCATTGACATTAAATTTGAATTTATTAATTTTATTTTATTTAACGTAAAATCGGGTCAGTCCTGATTTATGTTTAGGAAAAAGATTAATTTGCTTTCATTGCTGTCGAATTTTCTCAAACGTTGGAGCAGTCACTATTTCATTGCCCGTTCAGTGAGACTCTCAAAATAGTCAGGCTTGGCAAAAAAAACTGGGATAATTCTATAATTGCTGTGTTGCAGGATGTTGGTGGACGTTTGTTTCATTTCCTGTTTTAATTTGTCGCTCAACTAATCGTAATTATGGTATTAAATGAGTCTTTATAGGTCATTTACTGTTTAGAGACTGTTTTAATTACAGTTATAATATATTTACTCCATAAATCGTTTTTTTCAGACTACTAGTAAAAAATCCTTGCTGGTTATTTGTCTAAAGAGTTTTCAGAATCAAAACATAGACTATGATAGAGGTATCACCTTTGTAATTACAGATGCTTGTCGGCGCTCCTAGCAGCCACTAGGGTCAGGAGCTGTATGTTTCACTCTACTCGCAGGTTTAAGAGAAGTCCACCAGACAACTTAAAGCTACTAATGAAAAATAACATCTGTTAACAAAGGGGAGGCTCTCCTTTATGGTTTCCTGACGGTTAAGAGTCATTTTAAGTGTTAAAACTTTCTGTTATCCGTTGTGGGAAAAAAACTGCATTAATAATCAGCAAGGAAAGTGCATTTCAATGCTAAACTTTTCAAAATTCGTGAAAGATTTTCTTGTCAATTTTGTCCGAGATGTCGGTAGCAAGGAATTTTTTCGGCCATTTCAATTTCGTCAGATCTCATTCTGTAGAGAAAATGGCTTGTAGCTATTACTCGTATCTTGTTAATTAGGCTAATCAGAGATGTCATCAGAGTGGTTACAGTTTTGATTTAGGGTGAAGTGTAAATTAATTCATGTTGCTTTGGTTTTTCCAGTTCAGGAAGTTCGCTTAGTATTGCCCTGGGCCGGGTTGTTCGAAAGCCGATTAACGCTAATCCACGATTAGAAGTTAATCAAGGTCTTCATCACGCTCCTTAAAAATAGGATTAAAGGCTGATGTCAAGCTTAAGGTAAAGAAAAGTCTAAGTCAATACTGAAGGACAAAAATCTTCTGGAAGAATCTTTATTAATTAGGTATTAAACTCGAATCAAAGTCACCACGTTAATCCAGGATTAGCTTAATCGGGCTTCTAACAACTGGGCCCTGAGCAATAACATTTTGTTTTTTATACGCTATGCAATATAGAACAGTGACGAGGGTTAAATACCATAATATTAGCATAATTTTGACAGGTCTTTGGTTTAATCAACTCTCATCAAATTGCACAGTATACATTGTATTCATTTCAACTTGGTATTAAAATTTACATTTAATATGTGCGTACGTATCTGTTTGTAAGCAAGAGTGTAAATTGATCGTTAAATATCGGAGTGACATGATGCGAGTTTTGCTGTTTCGAAGCAATATTCAGTATACCAGGCGAACTTACCCCTTCGCCTTTACTGCAGACGTCTCTAAGACGTCTCTACAAAGTATTTTCTAAATTTATAACAAATCAGTTTGAGATAGGAATCGTTGCAACTTAACAAAGCAATTGTCGAATTAAAACAGTTCAGGTGTTACAAAAATACCGTGTCATACAATGGTCATCATGAATTACAGGAAGAAATTGCAAACATAATAAATCCATAATAACTTTGACATGCAAATAAAAAGCCAAAGAATCCTTCGTGCTTTTACATATTTGAAAGTTAATATTCTACCTTTCGGCATCTTTATACAGGCTTTTTGACACATGCTTCCTTGCGTGCAATTCTTGGTATACTTGACGTGTTTGTCTTACAGTGAGGTGCTTGGCGTAGTTTGAACTGCATGGTTTATTTGAGTTGGTAGTCTCTTTTGAGGTGCTGACTTACTTACGATGCTTGGCTTCCTTGATTTGCTTAAGGGCGATGCCTACTTTTGTTACTGCGCATACGTTCTGCGCATTGCGAGATACTTGGGTTTCTTATGGGTGGTGCCTACTAATACAGGGTTTTTTTGCGCTGTTTAAAACCATACAGAGAAAGCAGGACTTAGCTAATCTCGTACCCCGATCTCAGTCGTCGGTTCGGGAATATCCAAAAAGAAAATTGGGGGTAGCCATGCATTTTTCAGAGATAATAAAGGTTCAATTCGAAAAACAAAAAACACCATACATTGCTTTGTATTTTACTGCTTTTTTTTATTAGTATTGCTTAACAAGAGAGGATGAAGGTAAGAGAGGTAATCCCCCATATAGGCCCTATTCCCATCGTAATCCCTCTGAAGTTATTTTTAGATCTCCCGCGAGATCCAGTGTCCCAAGAGGGTTAGGTGATAGCCAATCATATATCCTGAATTTTACCCACGTTGACAGCTGAGCCGATTCCCACGCAATGCTACGCGTCTTTCGCGAATTGATCTAAAAAGAAAATGGCGGAACATGCATACAGAAAGCGGTGCCTGTATATGTTTTGTGGACGAATGCGAGTTTAAAGTGGTTGTATTTGGACAACGCAGATTGGAAAAGAATCGCTCTGGCATGATTTTTTTTAGGGTCCAGCTGTGCGGAAATTATGCAAGAATATTACAATACAATTAGCTGGCGAAAATTGAAAGCCGCGATTGAACAGACAAATGCAAACATCTCAACCTAGGCACGAATTTCGATATTTTTATCGCAGTGAGTACAAAATCCCTACAGTCATTAAAATCTACTTTTTATTTACTTTCTAATCACGTATGTAGTGAAGAGATTCGTTGGAAGAAATGCAAGAACAAATATTTTTTCATGCAAGAGTATTACATTTAGCTGTCGAAACATTGAAACCCGCGATTGAACAGACGAGTATAAACATCACAACCTCCGGCAAGAATTTCGATATTTTTATCTAAGTGAGTTCAAAATCGCTTTGGTCATTGAAATCTACATTCCATTAGCTTTCTAATTACGCATGTAGTGAAGAGATTCGTTGGAAGAAACGCGAGAAACAAATCTTTTTTCATGCAAGCGTGTTACATTTTAATAGCTGTCGAAACATTGAAAGCCACGATTGAACAGACGAGTATAAACATCACAAACTCCGGCAAGAATTTTGATATTTTTGTCGCAGTGAGTATAAAATTTCTTCAGTCATTGAAATCTACGTTCTATTTACTTTTAAATCACGTTTGTAGTTAAGAGATTCGTTGTAAGGAACGCGAGAAATAAATCTTTTTTTCATGCAAGAGTGTTACATTTAGCGGTCAAAACCGCGATTAAACAGACGAGTATAAACATCACAACCTCGGCACGAATTTTAACATTTTTATCCCACTGAGTTCAAATCCCTTTAGTCATTGAAATATACATTCCATTAGCTTTCCAATCACGCATGTAGCCAAGAGATTCTTGAAAAGAAAGGCGAGAAACAAATCTTAGCTTTATTATGCAAGAGTGTTATATTATATTTGAATTGAAGCCGCGATTGAACAGACGAGTATAAATATCACAACCGCGGCACGAAAATTTTGATATTTTTCTCACAGTGAGTTTAAAATCTCTTCGGACATTCAAATCTACATTCTATTAGCTTTCAAATCACGTGTATTTCTTAGAGATTCGTTGGAAGTAAGGTGAGAAACAATTTCTTTTATGGAAGTGTATGATTGTGATTAGCCGTTGTAAAATTAAAAACGGTGAAAGACACGTAACGCGAGGTAACATTATCCGCGAGAAAATCGATACCTTCTAAAAATAACTTCAGAGGGATTACGATGGGAATAGGACCTATATGAGGGATTACCTCTCTTACCTTCATCCTCTCTTGTGCTTAATTATCTCTAAAAATGCGTGGTTACCCCCCAATTTTTCAAGGGTGGACGCTTATTATTTTCCTGAAATTTTCAGTAAGCAAGGACACTTTTAGAGAAAAACGAAACAAGGGATAACAAGTTTATTTTTAAAATGTGGTACGAACATGAGTGACGGCTCGTGCGTCACTTTTTTGATCTTACCACATTTTAACGTCATCTGTAATCTATTACTGAACAGACGCCCGGCAATCAACGGCGTGACACTGTGCTATCTATATATATCACGGGCTAGGAGCATAAGTGGTCTTAAGGACCACTGTAACGTTATAATTTGAGTGTCATGCGTTGCGAAATGGCGTAACTTAATAAGTGGTTTGTACTTCAATTTATGAACACCTTTAGGAGTGGAAAATAAAGAACAGAATGAAACACCGTGAATTGAACAAAAATGCCTTACCTTAGTCTCCTTGACACCTCGTCAGTGTATGTGTGGCTTAGTTTGGCCGTTTCAGCGCAGTTCGAGAGGGTTTTAGGTTCGCTACATACCTCCGTCTGGAGAATAAATATAGAAGGCGGACAAAAACAACGAACTTATTAAACCCATTGGACTCGTGCTGGAAAGGCAAAAATAAATGCCACACAAACACTTACAAGGTATCAAGGAGACAAGTTAAAGCATTTTTGTTCGATTCGTTCTCTTTATTTTCGACTACTAAACACGTTTGTAGATTCCTGTACAAAAATTGCGCAACACATCGTGACACTCAATTACAACGTGACGTTGCAAAGGTGTTATAAATGCTCCTCAGTGAAGCTTGGGATAGCCCTTTGATGAAAGTGGAGCGAAATCTAAAGCTGTTCTAGCAAATCCGGAAAAAGAATTCCATTCAATCATGTCACTCGGTACACGCAATGGAGATTTTTGGCAATCAACAACCAGGAGTACTATCAGAGAAAGATGTCAATACATTTTCAATCAAGAACTCTTGAGCGATGTAAAGTTTGTTGTTCAAAACACCCCGGGCCGAGGTGAAAGCAAGAAGATTCTGACTCACTAGTTTGTGTTGGCGATCAGTAGTCCAATGTTTTTGCCGCCATGATTTACGGTGAATTGGTGGAGACAAAAGATTCCGTTGAGATCTGTGATTGTAACTACGAAAGCCTGTTGGAATTGTTTCGTTTCATATACAGCGACGAGGCGAATTTGACACCGGACAATGTGATGCAGTTGATGTATTTGGCGAACAAATACATGCTGCTTTCTGTGGTCGACAAATGCTCCGCTTACCTGCAAGAGAACTTGAGAGCGCCAAATGTATTTCATGTCTTGCCGGACGCAAAGAAATAAGAAGAGAAAGATCTTTTGGATCACTGCTGGAAGGTGATCGAGAATAGAACGGAGGAAGCATTGGAATCGGATGGTTTCGTGACAATCGAGAGGTGAATACTGGAAGAACTGATCGAAAAAGATTTGTTGAATATCAAGGAGGTGGAGTTGTTCAAAGCTGTCTATCGGTGGGCTGGAAAGCAATGTGAAAAGTAAAGCCTTATAACAGAAGGCTCTGTGAAGAGAAGGATCCTTGGAGAAGGTATCGTGAAGGGAATTCGTTTTCCTTTGATGGAGGAAAAAGCATTTGTCGGTGTTGTCCTCGACTGTAACATACTTTCCAAGAAAGAGTGCTTTGATATGATGAAATAATTTAACACTTTGTTGACCAATCCAGTGGGGTTTTCTGGAGAAAGAAGAACTGGTCAACGAAATATAGTATGTCGGTTTACTTCACTCAGAAAGGGTTGGCAATACTATAGCCATTCTAACTCTATTCGTCTTTGTGTTGACAAGAACATAAAGTTGCATTCCTTGCGTCTTTTTGGCAGCGAGGACAGACAATATTCAGTAAGCCTTTCAGTCCTTGATCCAAGTAGTGCTGGCGACTAAATCGCAAGCCGTGTTACAGGAAATGTCTCATCTAAGCTTATACAAAGTGAAATGGGAAATTATCACGGGTTTGAGATTGATTTTAAACCTCCTGCTGCATTACAAGGGAATAGGGAGTATCGCTTCGCCTACGTTCAGAGCACGTTGCTTGGACCTTCAAGTTCATATTCGCAAATAAATCACGCCAAATTCAAACCTATTTGTTGCTGGAAGCATTCATCAAGGTGATCATGAACGATTTAGTGACATTTCACGGGGGAGACAACGAAGAACTCATATTTGCAATCATTCAGCACAATTACTAAAGTTACTGTTATCGTTATTCTGAGGTGTAAGTCGCGAAGAGCCCATGCATATTTGTATCCATTCAGTAGGTTTACTGTTTGAAATTATTGTTATTGTTATTGATTTGGAAATCGCAAAGCCCTTATATTTGTGTTCATTAACTGATATTTGATCCATTCAATAGATTTATTGTTAAAAATTATAAAAAGTGTGTGTATGCCAATTTATTGTTTCTATTTATTTTGTAGTACTGCCTCGATACTGCCCAGTATCTTAAAGCTTTTCGCAACATTTCACTTACAGCCAATTTGTGATATTAATTGAGTTATAATAGTTCTTCAATTGTTCAGAGACTTGTAATTTCGTTCAGTTACAGTATTTTTACTCCATGCATAAATATATATTTTTTAGCATTTAGTCTTCGGGGTCCAAGTGAAAAGTCGCCTTGCAGCATGATGGTTTAGAGTGTTTTCAGAACTTCAAATCATAGACGATGATAGACGTATCATCTTGGTGAAACAGCTGTTTGGCATCGTTCCCGGCAGCCACTTGGGCCGCGAGCCTTATGTTCTACCCCACTCGCAGGGTTATAGAGACCTCAACCATACAAAGGTAGCAAAGGAAAAATAAATTTTGTAATAAGGGGGGGGGGGGGGACTCTCCTTAATTGTCCCCTTTTGAAAGGCTGAAATCTTTTGTTACTCTATTGTTGAGCAAACTTCATATTCCAAAAACTGAAAAGCGTGGAATTCCGCGGAAAGTGTGGACATTAATAATTAGTAATGGTCGGTGAGGAAAGTGTATGTTTTCAAATGTTCTACTTTTCTAAACTTGGTGAATTGTAAGTAGCGTGAAATTTTTTGGGCCATGCATCCTTCAGAACTCCTATCGGAGGGAAAACTGCTTCGATCAGTAAGCTTAACAACAACAACAACAACAACAAACTTTATTAACCCCAACAGTTTAGAAAAAAAACATTTACTGTGTAAAACAGAAAGGATAGTAAAGGAAAGGAAAGGATAGTACTGGCTACCTGAAATAACCTTAGAGGTAAAAATGCCAGGCAGCCAGTTTACAGAAAAGATATTTTATATGTTCAGGTCGGGCACACAAACATGCATAAGACACAGATGAAAAACTATGAAGAAACATGCAGAGTTCAGATAACTACCAGGGTACGAGATTGGTGCAGCGGAAGCACTGGACCTAAATTGAGCCTGTGATGATGCCATAAGAACGACATCGGAAATTGATTTAGCACAAGAAGAATCAACAAATTTTGGTTTAACAAGGCGGAAAGTTAGTAATGGTGAGCTGCCAGTAGTGAGTTAACGCCTGTGTGTTGCAAGTTCTTGAATTTTCAACATTTCGCTGGCAAGATGTTGAATTTTTCAACATCTTGTTGTCAAGATCTTGAAATTTCAACATCTGCCGTTAAAACGTTGAAAATGCATCATCTTGCTGGTAAGATTTTGAATTTTTAATATCTTCTGTCAAGATCCTGAATTTTCAACATATTGCTGTCAAGATCTTGAATTTTTAATATCTTGCTGTCAAGATCTTGAATTTTCAACATCTTGTTGTCAAAATCTTGAATTTTCAACATCTTGCTGTCAAGATTTTGAATTCCCAACATCTTGCTGGTAAGATCTTGAATTTTAAATGTTTTGCTGTCAATTCAACATCTTGCCGGCGAAAAGTTGAATTTTCAAAGTTAAAGCCGGTTCGATTCTAAGATGACAGAGCTACACAGACTCCCCTCTGCGTTTGTGGTTGCATGAAAACATAAAATGGGGTTTGGGAAGCCTACACAACTCCTATTCACATATTTGCCGCTTCCATCTTGGTCTTTTGACCAATTCAGCTTCTTAATTGTTTGTTTGCAGCGTTAAAATGATGATCTGGAGGATTATGAGTTCTACGTTTTATATCGCTCTTGAGGTTTCTGCTTAGCGACTGTCGTTCTTATGCAACTGGGATGATCGAAAATACCGGATTTTCATTGGCTATTTGAATTGTCGAAATTGTCAAATTGTCAGAAGAGAGACCGCTATATACCTGGATTCAAAACTTGCCATGTACAGAGCAATAATCGTGGTGAAAAGGTGTTCAAAATTCAATATGTTGCGGCAAGATCTTGTTATCACCATATGGCGATAACTTACTGCTGTAACTCACGAAGGATAACACGCCGAATTGGTGGCTCCATTTAATTTCCTCCACACTTGTTTTAGTTATGGCCTTCGACGCACGCGGGAAAGATTTTTGGCAATTAACAGGGAGAAGTACTATCCGAGAAAAATGTGAGGCCATTTTCAACCAAGAATTCTTGAGCGATGTTAAGTTTGTTGTTCGAGACTCCCAAGGCGGAAGTAAAAGGAAGAGTATTCCAGCTCACAAGTTTGTGTTGGCGATCACTAGTCCAGTGTTTTATGTCATGTTTTACGGTGAGCTGGCACAGACAAAAGATTCTGTCGAGATCTCTGATTGTGAGTACGAGAGCCTGTTGGAGTTGTTTCGTTTCATATACAGCGACGAGGTGAAGCTGAACGCGGACAATGTGCTGCAGCTGATGTATTTGGCGAACAAATACATGCTGCCTTCTCTGGCCGACAAATGTTCCTCTTACCTCCAGGGGAACTTAAGCGCGTCGAACGTGTTTACCGTTTTGCCAGCCGCACAGAAATACGAAGAGAAAGATCTTCTGGATCACTGCTGGGAAGTGATCGAGAGCAAAACGGAGGAAGCTGTGAAATCGGATGGTTTCGTGACAATCGAGAGATCGGTTCTGGAGGAAATGGCTGAGAACGATTCGTTGAATATCAAGGAAGTGGAATTGTTCAAAGCCGTCGATCGCTGGGCTGAAATGGAATGTGAAAAGCAAGGCCTTGTAGCAGAAGGCTCTGTGAAAAGAAGGATCCTCGGAGAAAGAATCGTGAAGGGAATTCGTTTTCCTTTGATGGAAGAAAAAGATTTCGTAGGTGCTGTCCTCGACTGTAACATACTTACCAAGAACGAAAGCTTTGACATGATGAAATATTTTAACACGTTGCTGACCATTCCAGTTGGGTTTTCTGGAAAGAGAAGGCGGATTGGTCAACGAAATACAATATGTAGGTTACGTAACTACCTGATGGGCTGGTTGTACGATGACGGCTTTTCTAATTCCATAAGTCTTTGTGTTGATAAAGATATAAAGCTGCACTCAGTACGTCTTTTTGGTAGCGAGAACGGGGAATATGAAGCGAGGCTATCGGTGCTTGATTATGATTATGATTGTATCGCAAATGTTAAAGGTAATTTCTTATCTAAGCTCATACAGGGTGAAATGGCAAATTATCACGGGTTTGAGATCGAGATAAAACCCCCTGTTACCTTACAAGGGAATGAGGAGTACTATATTATCGCTAACATAAAAGGACCTCCTTCGTGGTATGGGTTGAGCGGCAATCCCACTTTACAGCATTCTGGGGTAGAATTCGCCTTTAAAACCCACGAGGGGCATACTAATGTTTATCGAGGGCAATTTCCTGAATTTGTGTTTGCATTGGTCTGAGGAGGGGCGACTTAACATAAAGTTAGTCCTTATTAACGTTTGGAAAAAGATTAACATATGAAATTTTCAAAACGTATAAGTAGTCACTATTTTATTGCCCGTAGTAATGTCACTGAGACCAGTCTCAAAAATGTTTTTAATTACTTTTTGCCAATAAAACTGGGATAATTGTATAATTGCTGGGCTGAAAAAAACCCAGTATCCCCCATGCCGGATTTGGTGATTCAATCTTTCATTTAATGAAATTTACGATCCTTGAAAGGATTTTTTAGATGATTTGAGAATACAGTCGAACCTCCCGTAAGCGACCATCCATAATGTCAAGGATATGTGGTCGCTTACCAGAGGTTAGACCACGGGGGGGGGGGGGGGGGGGGGGGCTGGGGGGTGTCTAAATTTCGGGTAATTTACATATGGTAATTGCGGACACCTAACCCTTTTGCCAGTGCTTATCGAAACCTAAAGTAAAAACTTTTCTTTACAATGCCTGATTTAGGAGCAAACAGTAAACGGCATGTTTGTAATGTTACATTTCAAGCGTAACACATCAGCAACTTTATTTGTTTGTTTGTTTGTTACATAATTAACCCAGTTGACGTTCCTTATCGCCACAATTTTTCTGTTGGATAATACAAGGTTAAGGGAGTCATCACCAGTCGTGCATGTCCATGCATGCTATTAACAAGATAAGGGAGTTTCTTTCCTATAAGGGATTCAACCTGATTAAAGTTTATTTCAGTGTATGCTATGGTGCAAGTATATTTGTTATCATTTGTTTCAATGTCGGGAGACACTTCCGGTAGCTCCGGATGTGACATTTTAATACGGCATCCGCTGTAATGATGTGGGCCAATATGTTACAGTCAATTTCCGCCCGTGAGAGAAACAGCAGATTGTGTGTCTAGTGGTCACCTACGGGAGGTTAAAAACAATTGAAAATTTTAAACAATCATCGCTAAAAGTGGCCGCTTACGGGAGGTGGTCGCTTACGAGAGGTTCCATCTATAGTGATTTGACTTGAAAACTTTTGGTCTTTTGGAAAAGGGTCGCTAATGAGAGGTGGTCGCTTACGAGAGGTGGTCGCAAAGGGAGGTTCGACTGTATTTCCTTCAATTTTTTGTAGTGTGTACCGACTTTAAGAGCCGATTTCTGAGATTATCAAAAATCGGGCGTCAGTCGTGAAATTTCGAATTCCTTCATATTTTGCCCATATAATCTCTATAGTAGAGTATTTTCAAAAATAACGTTAAAAGTTTCGTCAGCGTATTATTTTTTTCGAAATCGGGCAAAGTTTGAAATACGGCAAATTAGCGTCCTTTCGGTCACGAAACTTACTGAAAATTACCCATTTTCATCTCGCTCGTAGAAAGAAACGCGATGTCCTCCATTAATGAAATGTTTACAAAATATAAACACATCCCTCTTCTTCATAATGCACTAGTTAAATTTAGATAAGCTTGAGAATTGCAAATGCTTCGGCCGTTAGAAGAAACCTCATTTCGGCAGTTTAAAAATTTAGTAAATTTCATCCAATTTCAACACAAAAGAAACCCAATTGTTACGTCCAGTTTGAATTTAAAATGAAGACATTGTTGAAGCACAACCTTTGTAGTTTACTGTGTTAAAATATTTCTGGCGGCAATGCAAAAGTACCCCGTCGAGAGACCAAAATGTGAAGGGTACTTTGACACGAGGAGAGCCTGTGAAACGAACAACGGCCGTCACGCTACAAATCAAGTCCTTTGTTAAATTATCACTTGCAACAAAGAATATGTTTTCTATAAGCTGTACAGAAATTGCTAATAGTAGCTTATTCTCTGCTGAACTTAGCAAGTAAGGTAAACCTTGCAAGCTGTCAGTGAGGCCACACCTGCATTTTATGTCTACACGTAGCATCTTCCTTGACTGCAAGACAGTCAAATTTTTGTCTTTCAATTTCAGATACGATACTCGAGAAGCACGAAAAGCCTGGAATGTCATTCGAGTTCTCTTTTCCTACTGGCTAATGTTCATGTGGCATAATTAAAATTATGCCACATAGACACTAGCTTGTTGAACATTAGCCAGTTCAAAGCTCTCAGTTAGTGAGAACGCCCAAATTTCAAACCAAACCCGAGGAAACAAAATGAGTGGAATTGTGCAGAGAGAGAGCGCTTTTAAATTCGGGTTCATGTTTTCGCGGTTCTCACTATTCTGGACCTTGGAACAGGCTAAGCTGCAAAATAGTCTTTTTGTGCGCTGGTCCGTCGTAGGATCATGTGCGGTCGTTTCTTCTAGGAAAATGTCTACTCTACTTGCTACTGTATCATAGATGGAACCTCCAACCATTAATGTTAGCATTTTTCTGTAGTTAGGAAACGCTATAGTAACTGTCCACTTCGATTTTGATATTTGCAAAGGTAAGTGCCATACAGTAGAAAATATAAAGTGACTGTTGAAAAAAGGGCACTAAGCTGTGTTCTAAACGTCCGCGAGTTCTCACGCGCAAGGACCCTTCCCCCACCCCCCCCCCCCCACCCCGCCCCAAAAAAATGTTTTCAAGCACAGGGAGTGTATATCTGGCTAGACCGCTGGTTTAGGAATTTGAAGAACTGCCTATTTACAGAGGTAAAATACGGAATTGTTTGTCGTTTGTTATTTGTTCGCCTTCGTAGCCGGCGTGGGAAGATAGTTCGGTTACCAGGTCACACGCGGTTTTGATCACGCCTTAGTTTGTCAGAGTCACGCAGTTACAAGGATTTCAACTTTTTCCGTTTAAAAAGAGTTACCGGCGTTGCAGATCAGATCACTGTGGTAAGTCCTCCTTAGCGAGCTTTTTGAATTCAGGGCTAGAATAAACTGCTAGTTTATAGCAATTTCATAAATATTTATTCTGCGATGCGACAATCACATAGCCGATCTCTGCTGTTAACTTCGACCTCTTCTAAGTGAATTTATACCATCTTTGCTTGATAATTCTAAAGTAATTGCCTTTCCTGTCTTAAACGCTCAAGCAATAGATGAATTAAAGCTTAGAAATACTCTGACTTTTGGTATTTCCTGACTGTTGTATTTTTGAAAGTAGCCGAAGCAGAATAATGTAAACAGTTTCCTATTACACAACAAACGGCAAAATGTGCCTAATCCCCAGTGACTTCTACATGTGTAAAAATACATGAGTTGACAAAATCATACAAAATGTTATCCTACTAAGTTCAGCAGAGAATAAGCTACTATTAGCAATTTCTGTACAGCTTATAGAAAACATATTCTTTGTTGCAAGTGATAATTTAACAAAGGACTTGATTTGTAGCGTGACGGCCCTTGTTCGTTTCACAGGCTCTCCTCGTGTCAAAGTACCCTTCACATTTTGGTCTCTCGACGGGGTACTTTTGCATTGCCGCCAGAAATATTTTAACACAGTAAACTACAAAGGTTGTGCTTCAACAATGTCTTCATTTTAAATTCAAACTGGACATAACAATTGGGTTTCTTTTGTGTTGAAATTGGATGAAATTTGCTAAATTTTTAAACTGCCGAAATGGGGTTTCTTCTAACGGCCGAAGCATTTGCAATTCTCAAGCTTATCTAAATTTAACTAGTGCATTATGAAGAAGAGGGATGTGTTTATATTTTGTAAACATTTCATTAATGGAGGACATCGCGTTTCTTTCTACGAGCGAGATGAAAATGGGTAATTTTCAGTAAGTTTCATGACCGAAAGGACGCTAATTTGCCGTATTTCAAACTTTGCCCGATTTCGAAAAAAATAACACGCTGATGAAACTTTTAACGTTATTTTTGAAAATACTCTACTATAGAGATTATATGGGCAAAATATGAAGGAATTCGAAATTTCACGACTGACGCCCGATTTTTGATAATCTCAGAAATCGGCTCTTAATAACAGCAATGCTTCATTATATTGACTGCCGTTCGGAAGTTTAGTGAAGATTCACCAATCTACAAATAACGCTGTCAACTGAGAAGCTAACTAATACTGAGAAGTTCTTCATTAGTGATTCTTATTAGTTCATTGTCACTTGAGATTTGTTTCCTAATTTCAGAAAGTAGTCATTGTATAATCTGAGGACATTTATGCTGACTTTGATATTATTTGAGTTGCATTGTGCGAGCTATGCCATGTTGTCGATCCCCAACAGAGCCAAAACAACTGTGCACGACTGTTTCCATTAGTCTTGAACACTAACCATGTCAGGCGCTGTGCTGCAATATATTTGCAGCGCTTTAAAGTCAATTCCATTTTTAAGTAACATAATGTTTAGAATGTGCTGACATTGAATGTGTTTAAAATCAGCCCTTAGAAATGACAGGGATACCAAACGTGACTCATTCTGGTGTACCTCTGTTCCGGCAGAAGGCCCTAATCTAAGCCAAAATGCTAGCTCCAATTTTCGTGAAACTGGAAACCTTATCTTTCATTTGCATGGTTAGTTTATGTTGTAAAAAATGGGAAAGCAGGCCAGCCACAAGCAATTGCAAAAAGACCGGAGACAATATCTTTAATTCAACCTCTTATTTTCCTTGCTAAACATTTTATTACTAAATGAATTACGTTTTAAACTGATTAAATGTATGTTTTTACTGTCTGTTCCTTTTTGTTTTCAAACAATTCTCAGTACTCCCTTCAGTCTACCCCACACCCATCACAAGCCCCCTAAGTTATCTCAGTCAACAGGTTTCAATTTCATCTCGCTGAATTTTAGACTCGCCGACCTAAACTTTCCCTTCAGCCAAACAATTCCAGGCCCGTGCGTCACTTCCTTTTCCAAGAATTTTCCATTTAGATTTGAAACCAGGCAGCTTTTGTACCACCAGCCTCCATGATACGAGTCAGCGCAGTTACGGGCTGCCTTGTCATTGTCCTCGTCCGAGGTTGAGAAGGGCATGTGGTTATGGTACTTAAGCGCATCGCCGGCCGAACCTTCGTAGCCTTGCACGGTGAGATTGTACAGCGAATTCTCGTCGCCAACAGCAAATGTTTTGTACGTGGCGTAGGAAGTGGCATGATTACCCTTCTTACTCCGTTTATCTGTGGACACCTGCAACAAAATAAAGAAAGTTTTCCTTGTCTCCTGAGCGGTTTATAAAAGCGAATAGGTGTTTTATTGGGAAATCGAGAGATCCAATTTAACAATCTTTGCAAATCAGCATTCAGTAATTACACTATACTACATTGTTTTTGTTATTGTTGATGAGCAGTTTTCTGCATATGCACTAAAAATATATATAACTGCAGAATGGATGAGGAACTTGTAAGGTTATTGGGTTCATACAATAGGCAGACTTCTATAAATGCTATTTAAAAAAGGAATTGTGGAGCTCCGCTTTAAGGTTTGGCTAAATATCATATTATATCAGGGAAAATGAAGTTTTTAACACAAACGTTTTTTTTTTTTTTTTGATGTGGTTAAAATATCCTTGTAACTTTTCTTTTTATGTATTTTACTCAAATGCCGGTTTTTATTTTGGAATTCATGTCTAAGAGAATGATCATCGCAGTTGTATACGCAAATTAAAAAGTTGCGAGAAAATTAAAGCCAGAAAATACTTACTGATACTACAAACAATCTTTAGAAAGTTATCTGAATGTGTTGGTTTACAAACGTTTTTTAGTATAATTGCATAAGCTGTTTGTTGCGATATTTTTTAAAGCTTTTGCAATGACGGAAGAGCAAAAATCCCTCGATGAGTTGTATATAATTTAGCCTCAACCGGACTCTACAGCGTAACTGTGTGCCCCAGCTAAAACAATCCCTTAACTGACTAAGCCAAGCTAAATTTTCGTTCAGTTTGTTTCAATACTATTATTGACCGCAGGTAAAATGCTATGCGATATAAACAGAGAATTTTAAAGAATGTTTGTAATCTTCACCAACCGCTTTTAGTCTGAAGGGTAAAGGGCGGGGAGTAAGACTAGAATACTGTCCTTTTGCGGAGAAGTAAATTGAAGTAAACTGATGACGAGTTGTTTTGAAAAGTCCAAATAGTAAGTAGTAATGTACTGTTTTTCTGTAACTCCTGCGTTAACATACGGTTTGATTTCGTTTCCTATTACACAATTATACAAGCCCGGCCCAATCTAGACTGCAAGCGGGCTCTCTTTCGCTCGAAAATCCGCGTGGAAGAACGACGCAAAAAACTGAGCAAGCATGAATTTCAACGCGAGAGTCGCTTATACCGTGCTCTCTCAATTGCTTCCCTGCGGTTTTTTTTTAGCTAAAGAGAGAGTGCTTGCAGTCTAGGACCTATCTGTTAAGAGAATAAGAGTTTAACCTGAGTACTCATTTCCTTAGTTTTCAGTTGAACCGCTTCTGTACGGTAATACTAGGTTCTATAGGTAGTAGAAACATTTAAGAGTAGTCATTCAACTAACCTCTACACGCAAGCTGACAGCTCGATTAGCGGTTAGGCGATGGAGTTTATCATTTCCAAGCCAGAAGCTTGCTTTGAAGTTTCCAAAACCTTTTTTGTAATCATTCCAACTTCGGGAAAAGCTGATGACTCCCTTTCTGCCTTTCTTTTTCTTCTTCTGTTCCTCTCCTATCCTCCTCTGGAACACAGTCCATCCGCCGCCATCTGTTTCCATGTCGCAATAAACTTTAAAAGGTTTTTTGCCATCAGGGTTAATGGAATACACCATGCTTTTTTGGCCTTTAGGGATCGTTGAACAGTCTACAATTGATGAAAGGCAATGTTAAACATATAAAGATCAGCAGGTGAGAGACAAGAGAACGATTCGAGGAGACACCTTTATTTAGGGACGAGAGGACACGTTTTGCCATGCCATTTGAATGGGAGGCCGCTTTGCAGCCTTGCCGGCTTTTAGTTATTTAATTAAGGCAAGTACTTACCCCCGTATATAATCTTCGCGGAGCGCCGACCAGCCATAGTTAGGCCAATTGCCGTTGCCATCAATGTTAGTAACCAAAGGCTTGTAAATGCCATCCTACATTGATAAAGAAGGTATTAAAAAAAGCAGTTTACACAGACACATTTTCTGCTACGTGATAGCTTAACATGATGAAGATCGTAATGGGTATCGTTTTAATTTGTGTTTTGTACTTTCGTTTAGTATGGAGCGGGTAAAATAAAGACGTTTGAGTTGAACTAAAGCCGATTATTAAGGCCATGTCCACACGTATCCGGAAATTTTTTTTTCCGCAAATATTTTTTTGCGGATGCGAAAATTTTCGCGTCCACACGCAGCGTATTCGAATCGTTTTCAGCCGTCCACACGTATCCGATTGTATCCGGAAATTTTCTGATTTGCTCTAGTTCGCAGTTCTAAAATTCTCTCTCCATTCTTCTTCGATCATTGTGCCACTGATAAAATTGTCCCACCATGCGCTTGTCCTTCTTGGTTGCATCCAGAATAACAATCTCAAAACATCCTGTCGATCTCTAATGTATTGGTTGTGTAAATTTATCGCAGCTGCATTTATCTGAACGCATGATATCAAACTAGAAATCAGAGCAACTAACAAAGAAGCTATAACCCGGCTTGCTGTACGCCATGTTTGTTTATAATGCTCGCCGTGAAGACTGGATCCAAGAGAATGACGAAAGCGTATTCAAAAATTTCCGGATACGACTGTCCACACGTATACGTATTCGTATCGGATAAAAAAATTTCCACTCTGGAGAGCGTTTTCAAAAATTTCCGGATACGGCCGGAAAATACGCTGGATACGTGTGGACGCAAGCCGTATTCGTAAAAAAAAATTTGCGTTTTCACAAATTTCCGGATACGTGTGGACGACACCTAAAACTGACTAGATTCTGTACATTGGGCCGTTGTTGCACGCATTCTGATTGGCTAATGGACATTCGTTGTGGGGATGAGTAGTATGTAACTATAGATAACTGTTTTTATGATTCAGTTTTCAATGCTTACCCCCAGTAAATTAAAGTTTTTATTACAGGATATATAACTATAAAGGATTTTTAACTCTTCAACGAAACTTCAAAAGTAAAGCTTGAACACTTCACGAAGAATGGTGTCCTATAATTAAAAATGCTTATCTAAAACAGCTCCGTGCCAACGTTGTTTTGGAACTGATCCTCCAAGACTTCTAAATCCTACTGATATTATTATTACCTGTTAAGTTTTTTTTTTTAATTAAAATTCGCCCCACTTTGGTTCAGATAATGACAATCGAAGAGTTCTATCTGTTTATCCCATTTTGTCAAAGAAACGCTCAGTAGGCTTTTTTACGATATGATGTATACGAAAACAAAATCATTTTTTAAACTTTTCGCCGAGAGTTATTTGGCTGCTAATCGGGAACACATTGATGGCTCTACCTTCACATTTTACATGACTTTTTGGACTTTTATGCTGTTCTGAGAGTTAATGTTGAAACCCCGTCCACCTTCTTTGGCGTCAAATGCAGTTAGGCTTTTAGTTTTACTAATCAAATCTAATATTATGGCTCCTCAACTGTGGGTAACCTTTTTGTTGTTAAGGCAACGGTTGCTCGTGCGGAAAAACGCTTTCTTAAATTTAAAGTAGTCATTTTGGATGTTAAGGATACACAACTCTCTATTTCGGTGGAATATCTCTTTCAGTGAAAGCAGTCTTATTACCTCAAAACTTTAGCATTTTGCAGGGACATCAAATTCATCTCTTTCTTCCCCATGTTGGTTTAATGCCTTTCATTCGCCGGAAAGAAAATTCACTACCGTTTCAGCCTCTCTGTCGGTACTTCGGCAATTGCCATTGATAAAACGTTGGAGACCCGGACAATTACAAAACATCGCGGTCAAATAGCTGCTTTTATAGTAGAGATGTACAATCCCTCTGGGACAATTTGGGAATCTTGAATACGTGTGGTTATGTGTTCAGCAGTTTTTAATAGCCTAGTAGAATTTTTTCAATGGTGCTCAAGGACGGAATTATGCCAATAGTTCGTCCACGCGCATGATCCTTTTTGCCCCCGTCTTTATACAATACGAACTCTAACCAGTCACATTGAAGATGTTTTCCCTCGTTCGTCCCAGAAGGATGATGCGTTTCTAGTATAAAAACGACCAACTTATGTCAAGTCGTAAATGTGTTACAGCCAGAAATATCACTCCAATTTTCAGCCGTCATTTCTCCATCATTGATGGCGACTTTTTTTAAAGTTGAAGCTCTCAAGAACGATCGCCAACGAAGGAATTAACTACCTCAAAAGTGCATCTGAAATTTTTTCACTCGTTCTTGCTGCTATTGTTTTAGCAATTGCTACTGCTTTTCAACTGTGTTCCTCATTTCTAAAGTGATATTTATTCGGTTATCAAGCAATGAACAAATTTCAAATGCAAAAACCACTTTCTGGTGAAAAAAATAAAGAACTCAGCGAGGATTTGTACAAACAATGCAACGAAATCAAGGTCTGAAGGTGTCTATCAGAGCGGCTCTCGCTATATGGGCAAGAAAAATACAAAGCACAGGATTTTGACGACTGAAAGAAAACAGGTATTCATGTCGCAACATGCAGAAATTCATTTAAAAGATATGCTAGTGGAATTGAAACAGTTGTTGAGACAACGGTGGGTCATGTGAAAAAATGCTTCCTCAAATTTGCTTTTCACAAGGACAAAAATCCCCTAAGTAGAGGTCGATTAAATTCATTGTTTCTCCTAGCGGAGAGTTTCTGTGAAAGTAGATAAGGGAAAAGGCCGCTTTGTTGTCAGTCTCAGTCACACTTTGCACTTGCATTGACAAATCGCCTTTTAATTATTTTCAAACTATAACTAACCAAAAAACAAATTGATGAATAAATGACTGAAAAACGTCAAAAAGTGTTTTTGGTCTTGCCCCCTTGAGGTAACATAGTCTTTTAACGCGAACCAGCAAAAATAAAAAGCGAAATATAATGTATTTCTTGTCAGTTTAAGAAGCAGTGACACTAATATTGATTTATATGCGAAGAGACTATGTAAACTTTTACGAAATTAAAACTAAAATATCGGTATTGCAAAGTGGTTTTCGATCGGCAAGGGATGAGGTGCAAACTGATTTTCTCGCTAATTTTGTAGCTAATTAAGGGAGCAATTTCTTAAAGGTTTTACGCATAAAGATTTTAAGATCTGCAAAAAGAAATTACCTGTTAGGTAACCAGAGTGTGCTTTCTACCAACCAAAAACGGCTTGCTGACAAGATAAAGTGATCCCGGCGAATTTCATCAGATCGACTGGAGCAGCGAGAGATTTCCGTGTATTTAATAACGACTTGTTTGGACGTTTCTTGGCGGGGCTTCCTGATTTTCAGAACTAAATTATAAATCACTGACTGGCCAATGCGGTTGCCATTAACTATATCATTCAGAATATAGTCGCTTTCATACGATTATAGTTGGATAAATGCGCATCGCGGGGAGGAGGTGGGGGTGGCAGACGGCGGAGTAGCAGGCCGCAGAATTTTGAGGGAGACCCACACAGACAGCATGCTTCTTTCTATATGTATAGTTCTCTACTAATATGTACTTCAAAATCGTGTAGACAGGTTGCTTATTTATTTATTTATTTATTTATTTATTTATTTATTTATTTAGTTCTCCTAGTTCTCCTAGTTCTCCTTTTCTTTTTGGATACCAAGAGCACTTGCTAAGTTCTGCTTTCTCCGCATAGTTTTAAACCGCGCAAAAATATCGCTGTATTAGTAAGCACCACCGATAGGAAACCGGAGTATCTTGAGAAGCGCAGAACGTATGCGCAGTAACAAAAGTAGTAAAGTTAAAAGTCCATTGAAGATAAATTCAGACAACGAAGTTTGAACGCAATCTGTGAAAAATAAGCGATGCACTTAGAGCAAAGATAGAATTGCCAATCTTCGGGAATTTAAAAAGGAGGTGAATTAAACGTCCGTTCAACTTGTTATCTAACCAACTGAGTCAGTTACGCTATCAAAATCTTTTTCCAGCTCCAAGGTAACTGTGGTCAAACGTCAAGAATAAGTAAATTCAGTTGTTGATATGGTTTTAACTTTGAGAAACTTTTTTGCGAGTCTTTAAGTTTACTAAGTCATTTGTGGGTAAACTCAGAATAAAAAACAATTCATTGCCTTTGAGCTCACAAAGTAAAAAAATCCTTAAACTTTTCTTATATTTTAAGTTTGACGTCGGTCAGCCCCCAGCTCGTGTTGACTGTGTAAGGTTGGCCTTTGGAAGGCAGATTTCTTCAATAATCGTTTACAAGAAGCGTAGTAAACACAGAGTAAAGTTTAAAAAGCGTTACCGTCGAGATAGCTTTCGAGAACCGCAACCGCAAGGCAATGGATTTTGGCAATCCCCCCGCAGATTAAGAAATTTTGCAGCCCGAAGACGCACACAAGCGGAATCTTCTGTAGAATGAGACGTACGATCATGTTTGTCACGCAATGAGACCGAGCGCGCAGGACACCCAACAAAACTAACAACCAGATTATTTTTATTCCGCGGCAGTTTGTCTGCGTCTACCGACTTCAAGCTTAAAATCCCCTAGCTGACATGGATAATAAATCTGTTACCAGTTTTTTATCTTTTAACATGGGATTTTTTAATACAATTTTTTTACAATGATATAGATTCTTTGTACGTCGTGCACGTTCACTGGACAGAATGGTACCACTGGTGTCAAACGGGCACACCCTTTCCAGCATGATAACCCGGCCTTGCCTGATTTTATCGCTGGGACTAAAACAACAAAAGAGAGCCGCATTTAAAGGTTGTGACAATTACCTCAGTTATTTCTTTGCGATAAGAAAGTTGGCGCGTTATGTAAGCTACGCTCAAATAAATCAATCGTTTATTAAAGTCATCTTTAACATTATTCAGATGTACACCACCAGCATTTAGCGAAAGCTATTCGAGGCGGGTAGTGTAACACGGGTTGTGTAAGTGGTGTTAAGAAAGAAAGAAGATAGAAAAAGAAACCCTTTTTCTGAGTTTTTCGCTAGTTGCTACTCAAAACTTTCTCTTCTTGGCCACTCGCTATTATTCGGCTTTATCCTGCAATATACCTGCCGCCTGAAGGTTAGCCTAACAGTGGTATAAATGCCACCAATGCTTTTAGCACTCAGCTTGTAAGGCCAATGAAGAACAAACTTAAAGCAAAAAGCAGATAAGAGCCCGGAAAACGAATCTTACTGCTGGCAGATGCAGCCTAGACAAAGTGACTGAATCTTTTTCATGTAAGGCTGTTTGCGATGAATTGATATGTCAGTGACATGCTAAAAAACAAACAAATGTCCTTTAGAAGGACAACATTTTCAATGCCCTCTGTAATATCAGCTAGGTTTGAGCTACACAGTTCCATGTGGCCAATATTTCCGGATTAATAGCAATTCTACAGCACTCGACAGTTAAAACGGTGGAAAATGGACAGCTCGCGGGGATGAAATTTGGTATTGACTAGCCAGATTGTGTTTTGCAGTGTGGAGAGGAAAAGTCAAACTTAAGCTTAAAACATTACCTGCGCTGCAGGCTTTGTCGAACTGGGCCCAGTTGTTCAAAGCCCAATTAAGCTTATCCCGGATTAACCTGAACTCTGATGCAAGTTTAAGTAATAGTTGATAAAGACTCGCCCAAAAGATTTTTGTCCGTCAGTTTTACCTGAGACTTTTCTTAACCTTTAGCTTGAAATTAGCCTTTTAAACATTTTAAGCGAGCGTTAATCACCTTTCGAACAACCGCGCCCTGATGTCTAAAAGTTACTGGAAATCCACTGCATAAAAAAGTTAAAGGATTGATTCTCAATTTCTACTTAAAGTTTTCGTGTTCATTTAGGAAAACTTTTGGTCTGTCTTAAATTTTTGTCTTCAACGATAATAGTCTTCTGTCTTCTGAGTCAAGATCGGGCCCGGGTCATGACGTTTTCCGAAAATAATTTCCGGTATGACCTCGAATAATGTAATGTAATGCAATAGATAAATAGGAAATATAAATAGCCCTGAATAGCGCTTGAGTAAGATATTTTCTGCCCCTGTCATGACGTTTCCAGAAAGAAATTTCCGGTATAATCTCGAGTACCGTAAAGCAATATTTCAATTGCAATGGGAGGATAACTTTTAAAATCTGTGAAGCGTATCAAGGGAATACGGAGATCACGCTATCTTTGTGACTCAAACTATTCCATCAGCTAGTTTTATTAGATAGTAAAAATCTGCGAAGCATGCAATGGGAATAAATGAGACCACACTGATTAAGAATGCCGCGAAAATGCCATTAGGGGCATCTTGTTGTTGAAGACAAAAAGCTTTCCTAAATGAACACAAAAACGTTAAGTAGAAATCGACAATCAAACCTTTAATTTTTTTATGATGTGGATTTCCAGTAACGTTTAGGCATCAGTTCGACAAAGTCTGCAGTGCAGGTAATGTTTCAAGCTTAAGCTTGACCTTCCTCTTCGCACTGCAAAACACAATCTGGTCCGCAGTCAATACCAAATTTCTTCGCCGCGGGCTGTCCATTTTCCATCATTTTAACTGTCGAGTACTTCTCAGAACTTATCCTTTCGATTAGCTGCTTCAAAAGGGTTAATTTTCTTTCTGTCAACAGCACATTTGAATCTGAAACATTACAACAATATGGTCGCTTGCTCCTTCTCAGTTCCAGGTACTTGACGTGACAATAATAAAAAAACCCATCCGACATACACCAAGATATTGATTCTGATTGGACCGCTTTCGTTAAAGACAATAAGGATAATAGGAGACAAAAATATCCCCTCTAAAGGGAAAACTGAATTTGATACATGTTCAACGAGTAATAATTGAAAGATGCACATTTGCGACTACGATGAAGAAAAAAAGGAAACTCCATCGAAATTTCGACACGGTCTGCCCTGAGGGCATCCGGCGTAATAAAGGACTACTCGTCGTCTAGTTGAAAGTGTGATGATTACAGCAAACTCGATGTTACGCGCCTCGTTGGCTATTAGCTTAATAAAAGCTAATATGCCTCAGTTTCAGTTGAGGATGATATTATATTGCGTTAGGTAATCCACTACCATTCGCAGACAAAAAAAGACTTTTGTTAGATTTCAAAACAAATTTTAGCTTTTCATCAAAGAAATCATTTGAGCTTCACTGCAAGGGATTCATAACGTGCTGACTGAAACAACTGACTTCTCAACCTTAGAGACTAAGAGTTTCCGGCATTTTATCTCCAGTTTCTTGCGTATATAAAGAAAGTAGAATAGCCCCCTCCCCCCTCCTGGATGAAATGTCGGTTTATCTTTTTTCGTCAGGTTGCCGTTGCAGTTTCCCAGGGTGGGGAGAGACAACGCAACTTAAATTTTCTCGTTGAAGGAATAAGGTTTAGCTGTTCTATTTCGCTCACATCCGACAGTAGATGAGCCCCCAGCGGGTATATTAGTGACGGGGACGTGCGAAGACCTTTTTTGGGTTTGAAATTCTCGGCTTGGGACTTTTTTGGGGTTTGAAATTTTCTGGTGGACTTTTTTTGCCCTTACGATTTTGGCGAGGTCTTTTTTGGGGATTGATGAAAATCGTTCCCTACCATTCTTGATTTTACGGAAAACGATTTTACTAACAAGTTTAAATCATGCAAAGTTTTTGTGCATCAAGCATTTTATTATTAATTAGCAGAAAACAATTTAATGTATTAGATGAGTAACCATAGTTTGTTCTCGTTTGAGTATTTAAGAGGGAATGTCTACTAAGACCGAGCGAAATCATAAAAAAGTGGCACATGATGAAAAAATCAAAACTCTGCATATTCCGTCCAGAGATACTCCATACTAGTTTTAAAAACGTGGTGGGATTTTTTTCCTGAAATATATTTTTTAAATCGGAAAAAATAGAAAAAACGGTGACGGCCCCTCGTGGTTTGAAAAACACCCGAAATAAACATGGTTCACACCTTCTCGTAAACTTCGTTCTGTTCAATTCGCATCAAAGAAAACCCAGTTTTCTTCTTGAAAATTTCCTTTTGAAGTGTTTATTAAGTATCTGAGTCCAAAAATACTTCAGTGGATGAATTTTCCTGGTCATGAGGAGCCACAAAAAATCTCAAAAATTCGCTCCCTCCAAGTTCTGAATTTGGCGCACCCTTTTAATAGAAAATTTCGCGATCCGGTAAAATACTAAAACCCTTCAAATTTAGAATTATAGATTGAGGAAGTATCGCTCTAAAACCAGGTTTAAAAAATAGCTTCGGGCTTTTTACCAGCGCCGAGCATTAGCGGTCTCAAAAGCACGAAAATCGCAATATAAACGTGTAAACAAACTGCACATGACTGCAACCAGTACGAAGAGAAACTATTGAAATTTCATGTAGTTTACCTCGGCATTCGCCTTTAAACCACCAGTGAAAGGTCATGTTTTGCTAACTGCAATAAGGCATTGTCTAAATAAGATATTTGGTTGTGTTTGTATCCTTTCATTATTATATAGCCATCTTGATGTGTGAAGTCAACAAGAGAAATTATCATCGCTTATTGCGATGGAGCGACAATAAACTCAAATGACTTACCATCGGACCACTTCTTTTCGACTTGAAGATCGTTTAAAATGGAGATGAGTTTGATTTTCTTTGAATTTCGAAACGATTTTTTTGTTTCGAGCTGTCGCTTCGAGATCCGTTCGCAGGATTTACTTGAAGCGAAAGCGCTCGTGAATCAATTCGACTCTGTTTATGGCATAAGTCACGTAATAAAATGTCACGCTTTTTTAATTCACGTGACGTTAGGTTTGACTATGTTGGGTGAAAAACACACGGGAAACGTGTGTCCTGACATGCTGAAAACAACAACAACAACAACAACAAAAAAAAAAAATTAAAAACAATGAAATCTTTACCAAAGTGTGGACAGGACTGATGATTTATAGCCGAATGTTTTTATCATCTATACACGCCAAAAGGACTGAGCCACAAAGCAAGCCTTGCTAAAGTATGATACTCTGCATTTTAATGAGGTGAAACCTAGGGGAACACTTTTCTTGTTAGAACCAATAACTATTTAACGCCTTGGTTTTCGCCTTCGTGCAAAAGTCACTACGGTCTCATCCCTGACTGTTCTCTTGAGGATGGGACAAAACAATGTTATCAGCCAGAAAAAAAATCACTCCTCACTGCTGACATGCGCATCCTTGACAAAAAATAAAAAAATAATAAAAGGAAAAAAAAACTAGTACATTTCTTCGTTTTTTATTTTTTGTTATTATTATTGTCATTTGCTTCATATTTTATACTGTCAATCAATTTAGTTTAACGTAGTTCTGCTATTGTACAAATATTTGTCAGCTATATAAGCGTATGTCCCAATGTAAATTTTCATTATACCTGAAGACGGCTGGTTTAGCCAGCCGAAATATAGTAACCTTTAACCCATAATTCTACGTTGTATCGATCTCTGCTTCTTTTATCATTCTAGATAGGATCTGAGCTATGCTGACATGCGAAGGAATATACAATGTTTACTGAATCGCGCACTTTGGTTTTCGGACAACCAAAACTGATAACAGGGGCACCCAACGGATGGTTTCGGTAAATTATCTGTTCGAATTTTCACCTCGAACTTTCATGATATGGAAAATTTAAGGCCTATTGTTTTCGGATTGATGAAAATGTCGTTTCGGGGAAAAAAGGTCAGCTAAGATTTACGGAAAGGAAATAAGACCTAAGGTTTTCGAGAAATGGACAAAAATGCCCTAGTAATTTCGAAAAGACTGAAGTTCCCCTAGAATGGCCGAACAGATAAAAATATTATAGCGCAGCCTAAAATGAACCTACAGAACTTTAAAGGCACTCACCAGATAGCCTAAAATAGCGTTTCAAAGGATCTAAGAGAAAACTGTCGTTGGGTGCCCCTGCTGATAACTCTTCAGGTCGCTCTAGGACGTCGACCCTTGCAGCATCTTGGTTGATAGAGCGCCGGTATGTGGGCCTCCCATGACGATGTAAAGATATTTGCCTTTGCTTGCTTCACAGTCAATGCAAACTCCTCTTTAAGTTCGTTTAGCACATCAACGGTGTGCTGCGACATCAGAATGTTTATCACTAGAGAGCTAGCGACGCAGCGTGTCTGGTGAACGTATTGCGCGGGACAGGGCGCCTGTCTCATTTGGTGTTATTTCTTGGCATGTACCTGACAGGAGCCACCCCTTGTCCACCATCAAAGTTCGTCCGCTCGCATTTTTCAATGAGCGTTTTAGCTGAGATCTAATAGGGCTGACGTCTGTAGATGCCAAGTATGAATTTAGTGCGTCTATAGGCCTAAATGTAGCTCCTGATGTAATATAATAAAGTTATTTTATGTTCTGAATCTGAACTGTGCAAAAGGACAAGCCTTTCACACCTAAATTTTAACTCTTACTATCGTTTCACACATACCCTGTACTATGAGTAGAAGCCCCCCCCCCCCCCCCCCCTAATCCCCTCGGCTCGATCCAATGCTTGCAGTTTCTCGTACTGTTTTCGCTGTCGCCTCGGTAGCTTCCGCAATAGGCCTGCGGTCACGGCATATACCTATGCAAAAGATTGCTAAGCTCACTTATTGATTTATGTAGTGATTAGTTCAAAGTTCAAAACACCAGCGACGAAAAAGACAAATACTAGTCACGTTTGGGTTATACCCCCACGCAGTCGCTTTTAGGGGAGCAGGTAATACGATGTCCCCTAAAATGATGACTGGGTCCAGGCTACGTTTGGATTGCACTGTTTCCAACTTAAATTGCCCCATTCATTCGCAAATCAGTTACAGAGGAGGCCAGCGTATATGACAAAATTAAGGTGTACTCAGTACACCAGTTTCAAGTTGTCGCAATAAAGCTAAAGACTCCGACTTGCCTATCCCACGGTCTGCTTTTCTCACCTTGTCAGTATTGCAGTATGTTAAGAGAGCCCATGCGGATCTCGTCATTGGTTAGCACTGGCTCTGCACCGGCCAATTTCCCACTGACATGGGATAGGTTAGACTTTCTCAAAGTCCGTTTTCGTGGGAGTCCAGTCAGGCGCTCAGCTCACGACTCCGTCGCCTTGTTGGTCACTCTTTCGGTGCATAAGAAGACGACTTGTGGCAAGTCTATAATGGTCTACACAGAAATGTAGACGAAGAGAGAATCACGCGCGCGCTAAGATAAGAGTAAACATCACTTATTCGAACACTGCTAGTGTTGTCCCGCCTGAGAAATTTCACGAGGTATGCATTAAAGGGCCCTAGCCAGCCACGCCTATATATGTTTATATGCGAGAGTTTGGCTATTATATTTTATTCAGAGCATGTCGAAATGAACGAAATCACTGTGAAACTACTAAAGATAATGACACATACTTTCAAGAACACAAAGCAACAAGATTTTGCTTCACATGCAATATCAATAATTTTGATGGAAAATCTCCAGATTCCCGGAACAATTTTGGCTTGCTCCCGAAACAGCGTTTGTTAGAGTTGTCACCCCCCGTGAAAATAGCGGAGGCTGACTAGGGTCCTTTAAGTTTATTGTTGTCTTAACGGTTTTGCACTAGAGTTGCGCCAACGAAAGATTTGAACGGTTTACTAAAACACTTTTTTTCTGCTTGACCACCTTGTCAGATAATTGAACTAGCATCCGCAAATCTCACAAGCTGATTTCACCCAGTCACGACCGAAATGGCCGTTAGAATGATTGCAATCATCAGAAAATTCTTTAAACGCGGCGTAAATACAAAAAACTACAAGTGTTTTATAATATATAAATTTTGTATATTTGGTAATTGTTTCAATCAGAACAACGGCAGTGTTTATAAGAACACAACAGATCATTGTAACTAAAATAAACACATTTAAAAAAAAGTGCTACAGATCAGAGAAAATTAACGATTAAACAGAAAACTGAACTTTTTTAAAGATCTTATTAACGAAGAATTGATGCACCCAACCCTTTTTCAGGTACTGTTATCATCAGTGATCACGGAACTCTTTATCTGTCTGTATATCTTTTATCTTGTTTATAGCTGTTATTTATGTTGGCAAACCGACACATGCGAAAAGAACGAACGTCATTCTGGTTGAGAAACTGAAAAAGTTCTCGTTAATTCAAAATTTTCTTATATCACCTTCTACCGGTATCTGTTCAATTTCCTCTCGTTAAAACATCATTCAAGTAATTATCTTTGCTGAATAAACCATTCACGCACACGCCATGACCGTCGTGAAATAAACAACCTGAATCGATCACTCGTGTTCACGGAGAAATTCAAAAGCCGCGTTAATGCGTGAACAGTCACGTTTGCATGTTCCGTGAATAACTTTAAAGGAACTAGTTTCAGGCGCCCTGATGTTTGGATTTTTTTTTTTTTTCGATTTTGGCTATATGTAAGAAAAACCAATCAAGCCGTTGCGTGACCGAAACAAGTACAGTCAAAAACAGTCGAAGACGGAAGATTATAAAGTCCGGCGGTTTCTGAAATGACTGTGGAGAACTTTAAAATTAGATATTGCTGTTAATATTTTCTATGAGCCGACAGAGTTTTGTTACCGTCAAAGGATTTTTGCCCCTTCAATTGGCATTTGCCAAGTGACGTGAATGCGATAGCAGAAGTCATTAGTCACTGAAGGAGATCAATTATCAACCCTTCGAGCTATGATGGCTTTGTGTGGTACATTAAGCCAAGAAACTGATACTTAGATGACATCTTATTCAAGGTGAACCAAATATGAGCTTTCTGTTGTTTGGTCCATCGTAATATTGAGGGAAACAAGAAAAACAATAAAGTCTTAGTTGATTTTGACAGAAACAGCATGTGTATCGCTTACAGTTCTTGTCAGATAATGTTGCAATTATCGGGATTTTGAGAGCGTTAGTTCTCAGCGCTGATAGAAAGCCCGAAACTGATTTTTAAACCTGGTTTTAGAACGGCATTTCGTCAATCAAGAATTCTAAATTTCAAGTGATTCGGTGTTTTACCGGGTAGGGAAACTCTCTCCTGAAAAAGTGCGCAAAATTAAGAATTTCGACTGAGCCAATTTTAGTAACTTTCGATACCTTCCCCATGACCTTCAAAACTAAAGCAGAGATCTATTATTGGCCTCAAACGATTCGTAAACACTTCAACTGCACATTTCCAAGCTTAAAATGAGTTTTTTTTTATCGATGCGAATTAAACAGAGCGAAGTTGGGAGAAGGTATGGGACACGTCTACTTTGGGTGCTTTTATAGACACTTGGGCCCGAACAGATTTTATTCAATTTTTCTGGGTTAAAAAAAGAATTCCGAGAAATCAAAACCACCACATTACTAGAACTACCATAGGGTATCCTTAGTCAATTTGTGAAGGACTTTCCCTTTTTATCATGTGCCACCCCTCGCTCGGTGTTAGTAGACATTCCCTCTTAAAGCCTTATTTTGTGATATAAAAAGAGACAAGATGTTCCCGTTTTTGGTTTTCCTGAACAAACATATATTGCACTCGACTTTGAAAAATGACTGCAGTCTGCCTAAAGTTTTGTGACAGATGCACAAGGAATGAATATAGTCGGACGCATGAAATATCTCGCATTCTCTTGGTGCTTTGTACTTTTATTGTTTTTGATGCTTAAAAAATTTGGACTTTTTTTGGGTTATCCTTAGCGTGACGGGACTCTTTTTGGGTTTCAAAATTTGGCCTCATTCGCACCCCCCCCCCCCCCCAACTAATAAACCCGAGTACCCCCCCTGGGGATGCGCCTGCAGTGTAGTGATTGTCACTTCTGTCTTGGATGCAGGAGACTGAGGTTCTAGTCCTCGCCCACTAACCATATTTTCACAAAATATGTTGTATCTTGCTTTTACCTAATTTCTTTGTTCCTTTCATATAACAGATCATTATAGTGATCCTATTTAAATAATCGAGTATTTTTGTTCAGCGACTATCGGTTGATAGTTGCCCTGCGAAAATTTGATGTTCTTATTATGGCTTACTTGCTAATTTTAATTTTCAAATTATCAAAGAGCACATACTGAAGTAATAATGCCCATCGCCAATTACTCAATGTAATTAAATTGTGCATTTTCAGGGGTGTCAGTAAAACGCGGGGTCGGGGCCGGGGCCGCGGTCGGGGTCTCTTTTTTTTTTTCTTTTTTTTTTCTTTCCAACATTACAGGTCATTTGTGGGTCAAATAAGGATTAAGGCTAATATAAAAAAGTTAAGTCTCTAAAGCTTACTGAGCTTAGGATAGGTCATCGGTGACAACACTCTATGCAGTTCCGTATTCTGGCAGACATTGGTTCCGTGAATTGACTACCTTTTATTCTTCTAATTGAAACGAAATGGGGCAAAAAATACAAGGTACGATACGATATATTTCCTTGAACTAACAAACTCTTGAACTAGAATGTGCATGAACTTACTATGAACACCCCCGCCGCCTCCCTTGATCGTACTCGTTTGTTACAGTCAATCCATGTCACGCGTGACTATTATTTCTGAGAATAAAATAAACATGCGTTCGAATTCCTTTGTAAAGCTTGGCATTTGAATGGAATGTGGAACATTTCTCTGGAAATCTTTTCGAAAAAGACGCATTAACTGACAAAAAGTTTCAAAATACTTGAGAGACAATTGTTATTCTTGAAATACTTGTGCTGTAATGAAAAGAAAAATTCATAGTTTTATACCGTCAATAAACTAGGGAAATTTCTACGAGAACTCTGAAATCTCTGCCGACATCAAAACTGACATGTAAATAGGCCTTATCACCGTTTTCGACGCCATTTTGACGAGTAGGCAAACAGGCTTGAAATAACAGTGTTTGTATGGAAATCCGATGTCAAATAATTTTCATAAAACATCGCTGCTAAAAAATTCATGAATTGCATGGAAACTTTTAACACTAGGAAAAGGATTTTAGGGGAAAAAAGTGGAGGGATGTAACTGTGCCAGAAAGCGTCCAGTCGTGTTTTGAACTTTCCATACATTTGTCTGTAAAGCGAACCAGCCGTGAACTGCTACTAAATATAGTTCGCGGGAAAAAAAATACAGGAAAATGTATGCAAAGTTCAAGAATAACAATTGTCTCTCAAGTATTTTGAATCTTTTTTTTTTTTTTGTCAGTTAATGCGTCTTTTTCGGAAAGATTTCCAGAGAAATGTTCTACATTCCATTCAAATGCCGAGCTTTACAAAGGAATTCGAACGCATGTTTATCTCATTCTCGGAAATAATAGTCACGCGTGATATGGATTGACTGTAACAAACGAGCACGATCATGGAAGGCGGCGGGGGTGTTCATAGTAAGTTCATGCACATTCTCAGTTCAAGAATTTTTTAGTTCAAGGAAATAGTTGGCTTCACACTAGAAGCTAAGTTAGTTTCAAGTAGGCACTTGATTCAAGTGCACTTGAAAATCTCAAGTCGCACTTTAGAAAACTTGGCTTCACACCTGGTGACAAAGTATACTCTTGAAGCACAAGCTGTCAATCATCTTTCGCGGTAAAATCAGAAATGCGATTGCTCGCCGGGAAATCATGGAGCCTTTGCAACGGAAAAACGTTTTATGTTGTTTACTCTTTATTTTGTCTTTAATTTTAACCCAGAGAGCTTTAACATTGCAGGAAATGCATAGGTTCCTTATTGTTTACGAGAACTTTGCGACAACACAAAAGAACAGGCGGCATCTTCTCTTTTTGTCGAGAATGGTTCAGCAACGTGGTTTTCGGCAAAGAAATCGCCACAGGGTTTGGGCATGGCCTCGTCCACAAAATTGGTTTAGACTGCTTTTAGCTAACTGCGACATGGATCCGCTTTGGAAAATGCATTTCCGCGTGACTCGTCCAACGTTCAACGCCTTGTGTGATTTGGTACGCGGAGACCTCAAACTGCGAGGCGTATCTCCAGCCATCCATTTTGATTTTTTTTGGATTAATTTTAGTTCACGGCAAAATGTTTATTTGTCCTGGCACCGCAGCACATGGCTTTCAGTTGGTTTCCCTTTTCCTATTGGTCAAGTACGTTCTCAAGTGTGGTGTTGGCCATACTTGGCCGCGTACTTCGGCTTCTTTGAACTACGAAAGTTTCCATGGTCACTAAGTAAAGTTCAAGTTGGTAGGTTTTACCCCTTCACACTCAAAGTAGGTTTCAAGTGCACTTAGATTATACTTACAAGGTCTAGTGTGAAGCCCCCAAATATATTGTCTCGTACCTTGTATTTTTTGCCTCATTTCGTTTCTTAGAAGAATAAAAAGTAGTCAATTCACGGAACCAATGTCCGCCAGAATACGGAACTGCATCGAGTATTGTCACCGATGACCTATCCTAAGCTAGTAAGCTTTAGAGACTTAACTTTTTTATATTGGATTTAATCCTTATTTGACCCACAAATGACCTGTGATCTTGAAAATAAAAAAAGTAAAAATAAAAATAAAAAAAGGGACCCCGACCCCAACCCCGACCCCGACCCCGACCCCGACCCCGACCCCGACCCCGACCCCGACCCCGACCCCGACCCCGACCCCGACCCCGACCCCGACCCCGACCCTGACCCCGACCCCGACCCCGACCCCGACCCCGACCCCGACCCCGACCCCGACCCCGACCCCGACCCCGACCCCGACCCCGACCCCGACCCCGACCCTGACCCCGACCCCGACCCCGACCCCGACCCCGGCCCCGGCCCCGACCCCGCGTTTTACTGACACCCCTCGGAAAATAATAGTCACGCGTGACAATGACTATAACAAACGAGCACGATCATGGAAGGCGGCGGGGGTGTTCATAGTAAGTTAATGCACCTTCTAGTTCAAGAATTTGTTAGTTCAAGGAAATATATTGTTTTGTACCTTGTATTTTTTGCCTCATTTCGTTTCTTAGAAGGATAAAAGGTAGTCAATTCACGGAACCAATGTCCGCCAGAATACGGAACTGCATCGAGTGTTGTCACCGATGACCTATCCTAAGCTAGTAAGCTTTAGAGACTTAACTTTTTTATATTGGCTTTAATCCTCATTTGACCCACAAATGACCTGTGATGTTGAAAATAAAAAAAATAAAATAAAAAAAAGAGACCCCGACCCCGACACCGACCCCGTGTTTTACTCACACCACATTTTCAGTGATCAAAAAAATTTAACTCAGACTAACTTCTGGATTAAGATTTTGAGTTTCCTCAATATTCGTTTTACTTGCTGAGAGAGTTGCGACGCGGTAGTCTCTTGTTGAACTGAAAAGCAGTAACTGACGAAGAGCTGTATTGTTCTATTCATAAAGTGCCCGTTGCTAGGCATCAATCCGAAAATACAATTTCAATATTAGATGCGTTCCTTCAGGCGCTCTATTTTAACAAAGAACACAAACTGGAGTAATAATTCCCATTGCGAATTACTCAATGTAATTTTAAAAGAACATTAAATTCCAAGGGGCAACCGTCAGACCGATGGTCCTAAGACAGAAGTATTCTATTGTTTTTATCGTTCATCACTCAATTTTCTTCCAAACAGAAGTCATTGAGACTGGCATTTCAAATTTGCAGATCACCAATTTGAAACTTTAAGGCGAAAGGTTAAAATGGTCAGAACAAGGTGAATGAACAGCATACAGGATAAAATGCCATTAAAACAGCTTGTTTGTTTGTGAACTGCAAAGATAAATGGGAGATGTTTGCACGGACGAGTCAGTATCCATCCGTGCATTTTCTCCCGACGGACACTATACACTGACAGTATCTCTCTTGGATGAACCCTACCACATCACGTGATCAATTGAAACCAATCAGTAGTAGTCAACTACAAGTGGAAATATGGCTGACTCACTTTGAACGAATATTCGGAGCTGCCTGCTTCATGTTGCACTGTTGAAGTATCAACTGATAAAAAGTGGAGGAAATGGCAGTTGTAACAGCAATGAATAGATCAATTTCTATGCAATAAAATTCATACCTGGCTACAAGGCTTAACGGAATAAAACAACAGAAATAAAATTGAGGCTAAGAGATGAATAATTAATTTATTTTGTTTTATTCCCCTAAGCCTCGTAAACAAGCTAGAATTTCAAAATTTCGAAATTAATCTATTACGACGAAATAGTTTGTATCAGAGCTTGAAACTTGGAACAAATAAAGTTCATTTCTTCGTCTTTCGAGATATGAGATTTAATTTAGAGAAAATTACATACCAGAAACACTTTTATATTAAAGACACTAACTTAGTTCCTTTTATCTTTTTTCTTTTATTTTTATAAATAAATTATTTTCCACGGAGTAGTGCTAGTCTATTTGATCTGTGTAAACAGAAAATATGAAAAAAAATTGAAAAGGTCTCAGATATTTCACATTTGACTCCTAACAAAATCCATGAAATAATACCATCCTTATGTAAAGATATGATTATAATACACTGTACTGTACATGGGCGGCCCCAGGAAGTCTCGATTACAATGGTCCAAATACGACCTATTCCCAAGTAACCACTAAAGAAAATGTCTCTCATTTTTAATTGTACTAATAATGTACATCATCAACACGACATATATTTTGCGTACGAGATTAAAATTTATTTCGAAGCAAACAATGTTTCAAAGGCATAATTCCTGTATCTGCTGCACTGTACAGATTTGATAAAATTTATTAAATGCATCATTTGAGACCGATCGAGCCTCGTCTTATGCCTTCCTTACATTCATCCGACTTGCGGTTTCAGCAGTAAAGAATTATGATAATCGCATTTCTTTATCAAATATAACATCCTCGATAACGTTCATGAATCAATTAGAACTACGATGCTTTTTCTTTCTTTATTATGAACACATTTCATTATTTGAAGGTAGAGCGAAGACTATTTGAAAGGGAGTCCGGACCTTTGATAACCGTTAACTAATAAAACAATCACAACCTTGCGATACTTAAAGTTAACAAGCTATTTACAGTTCTTTTAACGAGTTCCTGGTCATCGTTGTCTTGTCATGATGATCCTCCTCATGTAAGCCATCATAAATGATCCTCTGGTCTTTTCTTTATTTATTACAGCTCCACATTCAGTAGCCTCCCACGCAGACGTTCTTAGGGGTTCGTCACGCGTTCCTGCCCCACGAACGTCTGCTGAAACGAACAGCCACTTCCGTTCGTCGGCAAATTGCCTTTGTCTGAAGAGACCAATCAGCATTGACTCATTATGACAAGTAAAGCCAATCACATACTGCGAAACAACGGAAATCATCACCCGTGGAGATATTTTCGCTTCCGGACGTGCATATAGTTTATACGATTGAATTTTTTCCTTCCACAACTCCCTGAATTTTCTTCAGTGATTTCACTAAGAGAAGCAGCAAGAATTCCAAGATTTGCCAATTTGTCTACCTGGCCTTTCATAAGATTTACAAGCGGCGAAACCACAACAAAAATCAGTGACCAGCAGCTTCAAGAATTGAATTGTAAACAAACGATAGAGCTTGATAAATAAGTGACTTTCCATAACCAGTCGGACGTTTTACGAACACATCAGTTTTCTTCTGCGCAAATTGCACTATGACTTCTCTTTGATACGCATTCAACTCTATTATACCAAACGTTTGGCATACATGACCAAAAACCACATTTAAGTCCGCCATCCTGTCTAGGATAATATTTTTAATATCAAACACGAGTTTACCCAAAGTTGGGAAACGGCTCCTGATTGGTCTGCAGTCGACGAACGGAAGTGGCTGTTCGTTTCAGCAGACGTTCGTGGGGCAGGAACGCGTAACGAACCCCTAAGAACGTCTGCGTGGGAGGCTACACATTCAGTAGCTACCGGCAAAAGCAGCAAAATGATACCTTTGAGTAACAACCAGAAAAGTCTGAAATAATCGCGTATATATAACAAGTTTAGTGACTACTGACGACTGAGTTTGTTTTCGCTTTCTCTACCCTCTATGCTTTGTCATTCTTTAAAGGATTTAGATATTTACTGGACCAACTTTAAAAACTGCTTGTTTACATTTTCAGATCGAGACAGTCGTTTTCTGATCAAGTCATTCACCACCATGTGTAGCTGCAAAACTGCTAAACGCTAGGAAATATCATATTGGCCATCACTAAGGGCGTATGAAAGGTTAACTTATTTTGGAGTGAAAGTTTACTGGCTTCACATCAAATAATTTCCAACTGGAAAACAATCTTGAGTGATAAAAATAAATCAACAACAACAGCAGGTTTTCAAATTTTGATTGAATCAGAACTAAAAAAAGCGAAATTAGAGGGATTTTTTTGCATTTTGTAGTTCCAACAGCTCAGCATTTCAATATCAGCTTACTTACATTCTAGGTCAACTAGATGGTCAACTATTCCTTTCTACTAAACTCGATGGTGACGTCATCACCAATGAGTACAAATGGAGCCCAGTGTTTCACTTCACTACACCTGTCAGATTCCCTCATCCATTTCATGGCTTCGTTCAGAGCTGCACTGGCACTCTTTCCTTGCTCTAAGTGCTGGTAGAAACTTCTCATGAACTCCATTGTGGCCTCGTCATCTATCGCCCACAATGACACCAGAACAGACCGAGCACCGGCACCCAAAAATGCCCGTGCAATGCCAACCACACCCTCAGCCTTAATCTCCCCGCGGGCACTATGACAACAACTCAATACAACCAGTCTTGCCCGCATCTGAATATTCAGCACATCTCTCATCGTTAAAACGAAGTCTTCCTCCACAGGAGCCTGTGATACTGGTAGAGGTTTTGGTGCTAAAGCAATTTCTCCTGTTTCCATCCGCCCGTGTGCTGCAATGTGCACCAAACCAACTGAAGAGAGTCGCTTTAACACTTCATTCTTCGTTGCCTGTCGTCCAATGAGTGGTGCAGTGTTCAGTATTTGCCCAATCATCTGAACCTCTTCTTGTGCGAATGGCAGCTGCTGTAACTTTGTCCTCTCGAAAGTAACTTCTTGCACCCAAGGATCACCCACGAGAAGCGCCCCAGTCTTAATGTGGTAATCGGCTGGACAATCTGCGATCAAGATCAAACTTGTCAGCGATGGAATCACCCGCACTCTGAAAGATTCGCAAAGGTACCTTGAATCTGAGTCCATGAATGCAGGGAAAGGAGCCAAACACAATGGACCCTCGGGGACGAATATAACTTCATTGTCAACCAATAAATCTTGGATAGGACTAATGATGGTCTCATATAATAAATTTAAAGCACTTTGCTGGAGATGTGAGGATTGATTTTGTTCGTTCTCAGGAGGGGATCTCTCATCTGTAAGGTTTTCTTCCCTCGCAGTATCCAATGAACGATCCTCACATTTGAGAACAGCTCTTACATTAATTTCCTGCCTTGCGGTTGACATCAAGGAGCTCAAGAAAGTGTCGACATCAACTTCACCATCGGGGATCTGTTTTCGTCTTAACTGAACACCCTTTCCTTTCTGGAAAACCCACAAAATTACTTCTTGGTACTCAAGCGCTATGAAAACTGTACTGCAAGGAAGAAAACCTGAAATGTCAGCTACAGTTTTTATTTTTGTGCCAGTTTCTACTCGGGTGTTTTTGGCTGCATACCTGAACTCCAAGAGATCTTTCAGAGCCTGTGCACGTCCCTGCTCTGCAGATAACAGAGCCTCCATAATCTTGCCTTGCCATAACAACGAACGCCATAAACTAACGTATGCATACTGGTGCAAATTGCGCAAGCTCACCTTCCAGTCGTCCTTAAACACAAGATGATGTCTTACATCATTGAGCGTTGCTACGCTTTGTTGAAAACAATCTGCAGCTATAAATATAGAGTCAGTTGATTGAAAGACTGTACCAAGGAAATAAAATGAATGCCCAATTGCAACTTTGTCCATCACTTGTTGTGCGATTTTTATGGCACGTTCAAGGTAGTCTATGGCTTTTTTGAAATCGCCAAGATCGCGATAAGCGACGCCTAGATTAGCATACGCGTTTCCTTCCAACGAAATTTCTTCAAGTTCTTTTGCGATTTCCAGGACACGTTCAAAGTACTCTATTGCTTTTTTGGAATCTCCAAGAACGCCATAAACACAGCCTAGATTACTATACGCGTTTCCTTCCCCTGAAATGTTTCCAACTTCTTTTGCTATTTTTAGGTGACATTCATTGTAGTCTATGGCTTTTTGGAAATCTCCAAGACCGTAATAAGCGTTGCCTAGATTACCATACGCCACTCCTTCACCTGAAATGTCCCCAACTTCTTTTGCGATTTTTAGGCGACGTTTATGGTAGGCTATGGCTTTTTTGAAGTCTCCAAGACAGTCGTAAGCGTTGCCTAGATTACCATACGCCGCTCCTTCACCTGAAATGTTTTCAGCTTCTTTTGCGATTTTTAGGTGACGTTCATGGTAGTCTATGGCTTTTTTGAAATCTCCAAGATTGCGATAAGCGTTGCCGAGATTACAATACGCCCTCCCTTCACCTGAAATGTCTCCAACTTCTTTTGCGATTTTTAGGTCACGTTCATGGTAATCTATTGCTTTTTTGAAATCTCCAAGACTGTGATAAGCGTTGCCTAGATTACCATACGCCGCTCCTTCACCTGAAATGTCTCCAACTTCTTTTGCGATTTTTAGGTCACGTTCATGGTAGTCTATGCCTTTTTTGAAATCTCCAAGATTGCGATAAGCGTTGCCGAGATTACAATACGCCCTCCCTTCACCTGAAATGTCTCCAACTTCTTTTGCGATTTTTAGGTGACGTTCATGGTAGTCTATGGCTTTTTTGAAATCTCCAAGACTGCGATAAGCGTTGCCTAGATTACCATACGCCGCTCCTTCACCTGAAATGTCTCCAACTTCTTTTGCGATTTTTTGGTGACGTTCATGGTAGTCTATGGCTTTTTTGAAATCTCCAAGATTGCGATAAGCGTTGCCTAGATTACAATACGCCTTCCCTTCACCTGAAATGTCTCCAACTTCCTTTGCGATTTTTAGGTGACGTTCATGGTAGTGTATGGCTTTTTTGAAATCTCCAAGAGAGTTATAAGCGTTGCCGAGACTACTATACGTCTTTCCTTCACCTGAAATGTCTCCAACTTCTTTTGCGATTTTCAGGTGACGTTCATGGTAGTCTATGGATTGTTTGAAATCTCCAAGACCGTGATAAGCGTTGCCTAGATTACAATACGCCTTCCCTTCACCTGAAATGTTTCCAACTTCTTTTGCGATTTTTAGGTCACGTTCATGGTAGTCTATGGCTTTTTTGAAATCTCCAAGATTGCGATAAGCGTTGCCGAGATTACAATACGCCCTCCCTTCACCTGAAATGTCTCCAGCTTCTTTTGCGATTTTTAGGTGACGTTCATGGTAATCTATTGCTTTTTTGAAATCTCCAAGACCGTAATAAGCGTTGCCTAGATTATAATACGCCCTCCCTTCACCTGAAATGTCTCCAACTTCTTTTGCGATCTTTAGGTCACGTTCATGGTAGTTTATGGCTTTTTTGAAATCTCCAAGACCGTGATAAGCGTTGCCTAGATTACAATACGTCTGTCCTTCACCTGAAATGTCTCCAACTTCTTTTGCGATTTTTAGGTCACGTTCATGGTAGTCTATGGCTTTCTTGAAACCTCCAAGACTGTGATAAGTGTTGCCTAGATTACCATACGCAGCTCCTTCACCTGTAATGTTTCCAACTTCTTTTGCGATTTTTAGGCGACGTTTATGGTAGTCTATGGCTTTTTTGAAATCTCCAAGACCGTGATAAGCGTTGCCTAGATTACCATACGCCTTTCCTTCACCTGAAATGTCTCCAACTTCTTTTGCGATTTTTAGGTGACGTTCATGGTAGTCTATGGCTTTCTTGAAGCCTCCAAGACTGCGATAAGCGTTGCCTAGATTACCATACGCCGCTCCTTCACCTGAAATGTCTCCAACTTCTTTTGCGATTTTTAGGTCACGTTCATGGTAGTCTATGGCTTTTTTGAAATCTCCAAGACCGTGATAAGCGTTGCCTAGATTACCATACGCCGCTCCTTCACCTGAAATGTCTCCAACTTCCTTTGCGATTTTTAGGTGACGTTCATGGTAGTCTATGGCTTTCTTAAAACCTCCAAGACTGTGATAAGCGTTGCCTAGATTACCATACGCCGCTCCTTCACCTGTAATGTTTCCAACTTCTTTTGCGATTTTTAGGCGACGTTTATGGTAGTCCATAGCTTTTTTGAAATCTCCAAGACCGTGATAAGCGTTGCCTAGATTACCATACGCCTTTCCTTCACCTGAAATGTCTCCAACTTCTTTTGCGATTTTTAGGTGACGTTCATGGTAGTCTATGGCTTTCTTGAAGCCTCCAAGACTGCGATAAGCGTTGCCTAGATTACCATACGCCGCTCCTTCACCTGAAATGTCTCCAACTTCTCTTGCGATTTTTAGGTGACGTTCATGGTAGTCTATGGCTTTTTTGAAATCTCCAAGACCGTGATAAGCGTTGCCTAGATTACCATACGCCGCTCCTTCACCTGAAATGTCTCCAACTTCCTTTGCGATTTTTAGGTGACGTTCATGGTAGTGTATGGCTTTTTTGAAATCTCCAAGAGAGTCATAAGCGTTGCCGAGACTACTATACGTCTTTCCTTCACCTGAAATGTCTCCAACTTCCTTTGCGATTTTTAGGTGACGTTCATGGTAGTCTATGGCTTTCTTGAAATCTCCAAGACTATGATAAGCGTTGTTCAGATTACCATACGCCTTTCCTTCACCTGAAATGTCTCCATCTTGTTTTGCGATTTCTAAGTCGCATTCAAGGTGTTTTAAAGGGTGTTTGAAATTTCTTTGTCTGTAAGACTTGTTTCCAAGATTGTAATACAGCTTCTCCTCCTTCAGTTTCTCTTCAGTTTTCTTTATTACAATTTTTACATCGCGTCCATGGTTTTGTGTAGGTGTTTTGATATTTCCAATGCTTTTTGCATCTCTGCTAGTTTGGACCACAAAGGTGCCTTTGTCCTGTTAATCATAAACAACCAATCATGTAACCAGTAACATGTGGTAGGTTGATAAATCGCAATTGGTTTGCTGATCTTTTGTTTTTAACTAGCTGTTGAAATAATCTGTCAAGTGTTATACCGCGAAATGGAACCTGACACTACTTGATTTTTAACAGCTAAGGAACGAGAACGCATTTATAATTAATCTTAATCGACGGTGACATCCACTTCGAGCAAGCTAGGTCAGCCGCGGAAGATAGCCAGAGCGAGAGCTTGCTCGCAGGCTTTCAGCACTGTGCACTTTTTCATACACTCACATACCGCCATGAACCAATTAAGATTTGTTCCCAGCCTTTTGTGATAAAAGATTATAATAGCTTTTAGAGAGAAGAAAAACGACATATAGACAATGATAGTAAAAAACTATTAATAGTGAAAATTTGAAATTTAAAAGCGTTAACACATTTTAACAAATGTTAAGTGGACCTGTTTATTGGTGTGGAGATAAAAAGAAAAACAATTTTGTATGCGGGTTTGCCTTGTCTTCTTTTTTATCTTCTTTTAGTTTTTCTTCTACCACTTCATTGACTTGTTATAGCCATCATTTATAGAACCTTGATGATTGATTGATTCTGTCAATTCTGTTTCGTAACTCGTGCTTTTTTTGAATAGGAACGGCTTGAAAGTAAAACTATTTTTTCACAATTATAGAGGCTCTTCGTGCACATTTTGGTGTTCAACAAGGAGACTTATTCTTAGTCAGGGCCGTAAACCATTTCAATATGCTTAACGTTTCAACAGAAATTTATTCAATAGAGAAATATTTATTTGGCTTGTGAACATAAAGAGGTTAACAAAGGATAAGGACTGAAAAAGCAGTAAAATAAAACATAATACACCCTCACGCAGAATGTCCAATTAACGAAAAACAGAGGGAAGCAGATATTAATGTTTTTTGCTCAGTTTTATGGCAAGCAATCTATCAAAGTTAGTTGTTTGAATGGATGAAGAGTTTTGTATTAAGTCAAGTAATTTTTTTGGATACCAAGGAACTTGCCAACAATCAAACCTTGCTGGTGGTACGTAAAAAGGTTTGAAGTTTTGATCTCTTTATGACGAACCCAAGTACGTGTGGAAGTGTTAGTCAAAGTTCATGGGCCAATCACGAGTGAGCGTTTAGGGAGCCATAACCACTTTATGATGTTATCTCAATCGAAATAAAAAAAGACTCAATAGATCTCCATACTCTGCATGGGCGTTCACAACATGTAAACTCAACATAAATTCCCTATATTTTTTATTCAAACGTTAGACGCCAACTAGCAAAGTTTCGTTTCAACAGCGAGGTATTTCTAACCCTGGAATAACTCCATACTGTCGTTCATGATTAAAACTCATCGCAAATATCTTCCAAAACTTTAGAAATCAAAGCACCTCAAAACTTGAAACAAACAAGCGGTTAAGGTTAAGTGATATATTGGGTTCTGGTTTTCCAAAAGGCATGTTAACAACTGAGGCCCCTAGAAATTAATCTTGACAACTCAGTTTTATTTTAATCCATAGACTTACTAGTAAATTCACATCCAAAACATGGTAAAATGGAGCATGGTAAGAACACCTCCCTTGTGTTTCTTGTTCTGTTGACATATTTGTAACCTCGTTTTATTGTCCATAGATAGCCCATTGTAGTTTAAGGAGGGAGAGAAGTGTGGTAGATCTCGATATCAAACATTCTATATCGATACAGGGGCTTCCCTGAACGATATCGTAACTTAAGAGAAACATCGGTTGCCTTGATACCCTTCTATACCACTCACGTGACCACTTGGAATAAGAAGCGCCATGTATACTCAACGCTAAGTTTAAGCAACTACCTTTTTATAATTAATATTCTCATGTGCAAGATTAATATAATAATTCCTCTTTGTCTGTGAGCCGTTGATGTTTCACTCGAACAGAGTATGACTGATATCTGATCCACTTCCAAAACTGGTATTGACCGAGCCTTAATTTTGTCTACTGTAAGATAAAGTGGTCATGTGACGAAGTCATTTGACGTCATTGATTGTTATAGCAACCATAATTGCATCCGACATCTTGGTTGGCTGCGTAGCTGGCAGGATGTTGGGCGAAAGGCGAAAGTTGGGCGAAAATACAGCAAAATCGCGAGGAGAATGGGGAAAAGGAGATTTGAAATCTGCCAGGTGATATTTTCGTGCAGCTTATGCCTCTCGTTGTCACGGCTTACACCTATCATGACCTCTCCGCCGGCTGCGTAGACTAACATCTTGGATTTTCGTTTGTTTTAAAATCACTTCAAATAAATCGAAAATAAGTGCAAATGGGCAAATGCCAGAAATTGTTTTGAAAACACAAACTTGTGAGTAAAAAAGCACGACATTTTAGGCAACTTGCCTATTTCAAACTTGCTTGACACAAAAAACATCACGAAAATAATCACGAGACTAATGGTAAAAAGTGAACAGGTAGTAAAAGTCTTTCTCCCCGTATCCCACACGGTAGGAGATGCTAAACATAAACCCAAAAGCGTTGAAATGGTTGGCATCTACCCTCCCCTCTCTTGTATTATACATCTCAGGGTTAATCTCTAAAATGTTTGCTTGTTGTAATGCCTAGATGTAACGTGAGTAAGGCCTTGTTTACAGGAGGTATGGTTACCCAAGGGCAAGGGTTCACCAGCAGCCAAGACAAAGTTTTTCCGGATTTCCAAGTAAATTATTCAGGTGGGGTTACCCTAGTAACCGAGACAACTCACTGCGTCACACTTCAGCTAATTCGACGAACAAAACACGCGTGGAAAAATCGTTTTAGCCCCCAAACATTGGGCTTGTATTAAAATTATAACGGCTTCAGACGTTTTTTTCACCTGAAGCTGCCTGCATATGTCTGGTAAGAAATTCACAAGAGCAAAGCAAATGGACAGGTACCTTGGCAACTTCCAGATGACAAAATGTTACAATTTGTTAATTTCAGTTGACAATTGATCATTGAGCCGCCAACAGGTCCAGCAGTTATCAATAGAGTACTAAGAATACTCGTTAGTGAAATCTAGACACTAGTCAGTTTCGGAATTGTAAGAGGGTTTCGTGGTGTGCAAGGTGGAAAGGTTCCTGTAATCCGAATTCAGAGAAACAACCAAGGTGCGATGCCACAGATTGGTAATGTTCGTTTAGCGTTGCTAATTTAAAAGTTGTTTTTCTCAACTAATAAACACAGAATAGATCTTCAAACTTACAGTCTGATTTACTGACTGATCCTTCACTGCCTTTTTCCCAGCAGTTTGCAGCTTGCTTCGTTCCCTTTCACACCGGCGCCTTACTTCCAACAACTCCTGGCTATTCTTGTCAATCTTACATTGGTTAAGATCTCTAATAAGTCAAAAACAGAGGTCATCAAGGATTTCAAAACCCTTATGGGAAATACCACAGATAACGAGTGGTCACTGGATTACAGCAGGACGTTAAATGGTATGACAAAGGCATTCAAAACATCCCATATGAGGCTCGACGTACCAAGCTATGTTTCGACCTAAAACCTTTGGTTTTTTTCATTAACAATACAAGAATTTCAAGAACGTCAAACGGCTAAAAGAAAAAATAATTCAAAACATTGAGTTGAAAGTGGGCGATGTGAGCGAGAAGACGGTTAACTTTTCAGAAACTTTTAAACTTTTTAATGTGAGAATAGCAGTTCTTAGTAGTAGTCTGTGTTTAGATCCCTCTTGGAGTGCCACGCTTCAAGAAAAAGTTTCTTGTGGAAAATAGTTGAGTGCACAAAAAACGTCATCAAAATGCAATTATTTCTCTTAAAATCAGTTCATCTTTGCAAATAGGTCAAGTTTCGGTTATTTCAAAGTTGTCAAACTGAGTAATATCTATATTTCTTTTTGGTTGTTAGTGTACAGTGAAGGATACTGCTAATCCCTTGTCACACCACGTGATGGCTTCCTCAAACTGATTTAGCTGAACACAGGCACTTGCTCCTAATGAAAAATAAAATATGATTAGTACTCTGGCAAATATTTCTCCTTAGTCATGATATACATACCAAATTCATAATTCACAACTCTTTCCAGTCAACGGAATTAGCAGATTAATTGAACGATATCTCGAAATGATTATATAGTTCCGTTAATGCTTATCTAATCTCCGTATAATAATTGATACAACACTTTCTTAAAAGCTCGACTAGCTCTACTCATCTTTTACTTCTGGATGCCCCACGTGGTAATTATTTAATTCTTCAATGTTAGAAAACAAGTCACAAGATTTAGAGTTAGAATAAGTAAATGACTGATTTTCAAAATACCGAAAGAATATCAATTTAACCATCACTTTCCAGTAATTATATTTTGACGGATGAATACTACCACTCTTTTTCAGCTCATACAATATTAAGGATAACAAAAAAATGCCTTAACATTGGAAAACAAAATATGGTAATTTTCTCCACATATTAGGTTACCATAGCAACATTCCAAAATTTAAGGTGACTCTGAACTTCTTTCATAGAATTTTCTTAAACGTTGGAAAAAATGAGAGTCAGCAAGCTCGTTTTTCACGTGTTTTTAACATGATTTCTTTTTTCTAAATTCAGGAAATATTTAGTACTTCTTTCACTGTGTTCATGCCAGCGAGCTCTTGCTCGAATGATTATTCCTTAATGATTCTATGACTACAGATCCTCTCACCATAATCTCAACAAAAGCGATTTTACCAAGAATTATATACTAGCGGACATGGAGATGATGACACGGTAAAGAATTTTCTGACTGTGCTTGATGTTCCAAAATTGACTGAGGAGCAAAAACACATGTGTGAAGGGAAAATTCTTCACAAGGAATGTGAACTCATGCTTGAGACGTTTCAGAACAATAAAGTGCCCGGAAATGACGGGATTCTGGTCGAGTTTTATAAAAAATTTTGGACATTGCTTAGTGAACCCTTTGTAAAATGTGCCAATGAATGTTTTGAAAATATGGAAATGTCCAATTCCCAAAAGCAAGCAGTGATAACCCTTATAGAAAAAAAAAGGAAAAGATCGCACGCTCCTTGAAAACTGGAGACCGATCTCTCTTGTTAATGTGGATGCCAAATTAATGTCTAAAGTTGTAGCTAACAGGATGAAAAAACGACTACCTTGTATTATCCACTATTATCAAACTGGTTATGTTCAGGACCGCTATATTGGTGAGACTGTACGATCTATGTTTGACATAATAGAATTCACTGTAAACGAAAATGTTCCTGGAATGCTGATATTTATCGATTTTCAAAAAGCATTTAATAGTCTTGAATGGGATTTTATTTTTGGTTGCTTAGAGGCCTTTAATTTTGGTCCAGATTTCAGTCGATGGGTTAAAACGTTTTACAAAAATATACAAAGTTGTGTCATAAACAATGGTAACGTCTCTGATTATTTCTTTCTTGGACGTGGTGTTAGGCAAGGAGATCCCTTATCGCCTTACCTTTTTGTGCTGGCGGCTGAAGCTCTAGCAATTGCTCTTCGACAAAATGTAGATATAAAAGACATTTTTGTAGATGGACAGGACACAAAATTGCTACAATATGCAGACGATATGACTGCAGTCCTCTCGGATATTAGGGAGCTTACGAATCGACTACTTTCGCACGACGGCGCCGTTGGATCGCCTTATAGTCCCGCGTTGTCGTCCTGTAGAAATTTGAATTTACGATTCGCAGTAAAGACGACGACGTTTGTGCGCGACCGGCAAATTTTCCTGCCGTTTCTGAAGTTTGTTTTTATCTTTTGACAAGGCGAGTTTTTTTAAAACAAAATGCCTAACTTCAGAGAAACGAGAGTACGCTTATGGAAGCGACTTTATTAACGAACAAGAATTTGTACCTTTGTACGACTGTCACAAGCCAACAAATTCAGAGTTTCCGTACTGGAACTACGACAGGTTCGATTTGACGAGAAATCAAATGACGAATACAAGGTCGAGTTTCGTTTCTACAGGGAGGATATTTATAAACTTGCTGAACAGCTACAGCTACCTGACGACAACTTACAATGGTTCAGCTGTTGCTTCGGTACCTGCATTATGCATGTTTCTCAAGCCCTTTGCCTATCCTTGTCGATATGGGATTTGGTTTATCATTTCGCCAGACCGGTTCCTGAGATTACCATCATAACAAACCACATAATGGACTTGATTTACGGTCGGTGGCATCATCTGCTCACAAGATACAATCACGATTTGCCCTCTCCTCCCAAACTTCTTCAATACGCTGAGGCGATCGAACAAGCAGGAGCTGCCTTAAATAACTGTTGGGGATTCGTAGATGGGACTGTGCGTCCACTTTGTAAGCCTAACGAAAACCAGCGAGCCATCTACAACGGCCATAAGCGTGTCCACTCCATCAAGTTTCAGGCTGTCGCTTTGCCTAATGGATTAGTAGGGAATATATTTGGCCCAGTTGAGGGAAGATGCCATGACAGTTTCATGCTGGCTACCTCAGGATTCTTGCGAGAACTGCAGAGGTTTTCTAACTTTCCAGTAACTGGCCTCCCCATTTGTGTGTACGGTGACCCCGCCTATCCGACACGATCACACCTACAAAGGCCCTTTAAGGGTGGTGTCCTGACCCCAGCTCAACAAGATTTTAACACCTCAATGAGCACAGTCCGCTCTTCTGTGGAGTGGATATGCGGGGACATTGTTAATTATTTTAAATTCTTAGATTTTAAAAAGAACCTTAAAATCGGATTGAGTGCTGTAGGAAAAATGCGCATAGCATTTCATATGGTTCTGTTACCTCAGAGTATTTTGGTCTTAACCCGCCAACTCTAGAGGAATACTTTATTTGATGTATTGTACTTGAGATACACTTTCAATACTCTTGTTATACGACATAAACAATTTGGTCTCTTACAAGAATTCATGGTCAAAATAGGGCACAACCTATCAGTAGTGTAAAACGCGTTATCATCAGAGTTACAATAAAGTGACGGAAAGAAATCAAAAGCTCTGTTCAAATGCTAAGATGCACAAAACGTCTTTTACTACAGAAATACTAGCTGCTCAAAAACTATTGCCCCTTTCTTAAAAGTTCAGTAATTGCCTGAGATTGTGCTTGCTGGCTGTTAAGCATCATCTGCATAAACTGTTGTTGCTGCTGTTGCTGTTGCTGCATCTGTAACTGTTGTTGATATCGCAACTGAGAAAGCAGTGCCTGCTGAGTAGCCATGATAGCTTCTTCTTGCTTTCTCTTTATCTCTAGCTCATCTTGCCTTAACTTGGATTCCCTCTCTGCTGCCTCCCTGAGATAGTCGAGTGTGTCATTGCTTTTTTGACGTTTTTTCGCGGTTCATCTTTTCCATTTTGATTCTTAGTCTGAGCTAGCCGCTCCATAGCCCTCTCCCTGATCTCCTCCCCTGTTGCTTTATCTTGATCCTCCTTGTTTCGATCCTCAGCTGATTCTTTGTTCTGTTTAGCCTCTTCCTCATCTCTTCTCTCTAGATAGTCTTCCATGATCTGATTTATTTCTCGATATTCCTCGGAAATTCCCAAGCCCCTCTCGGCCTCTCTCTTCCTGGCCTTGCAATCCCTTTCTAGGATTTTCAAGCGGTCTCTTAAACCCTTTGGGGAAACGCAAAATTGGGGGTCTTTGATGCTATTCAGAATTTTGCATATTTCCTCTAAACTGTTCCCCCGTTCTCTGGTGCCTGAGCGGTACTTCCACAACTCCCAACTAAGGAGTTCGCGACCAAATATGGTGCCATGGTTTAATGACCATTCCATTTTAGACATCCTATGCAAAGATCAATTGTTCAATTTAATACTGTTATAAAATCTTTGGTAGTACCTAAGGTCGTTTACGTTTCCTCATTAATGTCAATTCCAAAAGAAATTATTGCAGAACTCAACTGTCGTTCAACGGTCGTTCCCCTGTTTTGCAGTGCGCAACTCTACTGTGGACATTGGTAAAATAAAAAATTTACGCTCATTTCTAGCTAACTACTGAGTATCACTCAATCTGACTTGCATCTAACAACAAAATTGTTAATTTGCATTTTGCGCGGAAATTAAGGTGTTTCCATAGGACTCGCCCCAGTCCCTTCGCGGAGAAACCAGTTTTGAAGCTCGATTTACCACTGCTTTGTGAAATATCTGAAAGGTGAACCTATTTTCTTTTTTCAGATTTCTAGCCACAATATCGTTTGCCAACTGCCGTGAAAATTTAAGGAAAATCCTAGTGTAGGAAATATCAAATTTTGCGCCTAATATCTAGCTAATGGACATTTTGGCCTACCATCAGAGGTAACGAATTAGATTATTTTGTTAAATATCTCAGTAGTACTGGTTAGGAATAGTTTTCAAACAGATTTCACTTTGAAAATGATTTATAAACAGGGAAAAAATTCTATGAAATGAGCCGTTAACTGTTCTCTTCGGTTTTTGGAAAATGCTCTATTACAGTCCTCTTTGAACCAACATGCAGAAATTGCCTTATTTCAATGCTTCGTTGCTGAAGAACAAGCATGGTGACCCCCTCTTTTTATTTCATTTATGCAGTTTACATATAGTGAAACACACATGGGCAAGTTTAGAAAAAATCTGAGTGTAGGTTCTATTTAAGGGGAATGACCTTAAGCGGTTTAGCGGTAGCTCTCTCTTCAGTGCGCAGAAACTTGCCATAAAGTGATCCTTGCGGTTACGATTTGCCTACGCGAACAAATATGTATCAGGATTTTAGGCTAAAAACGGGGTTGCAAATATTGAATGTTGTTGTCACGTAAATTACATTATGTTTCCAGGAATGGCATGTGACGGAAAGTATGGCCTCCCTCCTTCAGATATCTACCTATTACAGATGTTAAGTAGGAAAAGAATCAGTTGCATGTTAAAATAAAGAGGTCATAACCCGTTCGAGGTTAGAAACTGATCTAGATGTGTATAAATGTGTACAATACAATGGTTTTGTCTCAAGATGTTTTGTTAACAGTTCCATTAAGTACAGCGCTAGTCGCTGCACCATGCACTATAGGTGCCGAAAGTTTTTAGATTTGTGCCAACTCAAATGGGGTACAGTTAGTAACGGGATGATACGGTAATCTAAAGGCAAAAAAAGTGCAATTAAAATTTTTGTTAAAAAAGCTCGTTTTTCAGTTACAACCAATTAACGGTAAAATTAAAGGGTGTTTTAATAGGTTACACTTTTGTTATGGTAAGCTATTGTGTTGAGTTATTGACAATATCTTGTTCACCAATGTTTGGCATATTTGGGATACCATTAATGTTGTGATAAGCTAATAAAGAATGGTTATATTCATCTGTCAAGTGACGGAAACTTGACAAAGCACACCTTAGCTGTAAGTCTTAAATCAAATTTTTCAACGTCCCCTTAGGTGACTCTTACCTCTTGCAATCGCTTTGACATAAGACGGTTGTAAGTCAGTGGCAGCCTTTGCATCACTCAGCGAATCATGGAAATTACCTGCGTGAAAATCAATGAAAATTAAAGTGATCTACTGTGTTGACGAGCGTACCACTAACTTAACCACTCTTAATTTCTGTGGTAATACATTAACGTGACAAATGATGAAAGGGTCAAAACTTTTTTCTCACCCAGATTAAAATGAGCTGTTGCCCTGTTGTTGTACAGTTTGGCTTTCAGTTCTTGATCCTTACAATCGACTTTTATTCCTTTTGTGTAAAGAAATATAGCATTTCTGAAATCTTTCTTCCTGAATTCATCATTACCGTCATTCTTGAACAGCTCTGCTATTGCTAAATTAAAGAAAATAAAAGGCTTTCTTATGAATGAATTAGATGATCATCCCTAGCTTGTCTAAACTTGGAACTTGTTATTTTCTGAATAAAGTTTCAAAACTGACTTTATTAAAACCGATGTATGAGTTTTACCAGTAAAGCAGCTTACCCAAGGCTATGATGAACTGTGGCCTACCTAGTATAACATTAAAATCTTTACGTCGTACTGCAGGTGATTAAAACAGCGTAAACGCTTTCAGAATTGCCTCAATTTCCCTACACGACCTGGGAGGGGGGGGGGTCGATTCTGCTTCCACTTCCAACGATCAAGAGCATTAAGGCTATGAGAATAAAACCAGCAGGGCATATCGCACCTACGAAAACTATTTCCTTTGGCGTCCGCAAAATGGGGTGATGACTTCAAATAACAGTGCGTCAGTAACGCCATTAATTCTTCACAGCCTCCATCTTGGATTTCTCGATTTCTCCAAAACTTGGAAGACAGTTTCAAATCGATTCAAAAATAATCCAAACCAATAAGAAAATGTTAAAATTGTATACAAAAGTAAACGTTACAACGAAACACTTTTGTGGGTGAAGAGAGACGTCATAATAAAAGGAAGGGGAGTCACATGTTGAGACTGACCAGGTGCTGAGATCCATCTTCCCGCTTCCAAACCATAAATACTGAACACTCGGCCTAAGAACTAGTACGTCTGGGATCTATAACTCCTCAATGATACTCTCAAAATCTCTTAGACCATAAGTTATCATTACTGAAAACTCCTTACCTCTTAAATTGGCTTCATCATCATCCAGTGTTTTCTCAGTAGCAGCTGTAACGTCATATTCGTTTGCATTGTCCTCTTTGCCTCCATCTTGTAGCTTGTTCTGTTCTTTCACAGATCGGCTCCTTAATTCCAATAATTTCTGGTTGTCTTTGTCAATCTTACATATGTCAAGATTTGTAAGACGTAGGTTGTAAAAGTTATCAACGGTTGCCAAAACCGTCAAATTAACGACACAAGGTCAAATGGGTAAGGTGTCTTAATTTCTTGTCAGTTTGTTTGCTCTTCCGAAATTTAAGGGAAATAATAGCATTGCAATTGTCATGGAGAATCAAAGAAATCATTTTTTCTAATCAGTGTTAATTTTGTGTACAATAGCAGGAATGAGGCTTCGTAATAAAGTTTGAATCTGATTAATAGTTTTCATTGTAGCTTTGGCAATGAAGGATACTGCTAATCCTTTTTCGCACCACGCGATGGTCTCTTCAAATTGACTCAACTGAACACAGGCACTTGCCCCTAATAAAAGAGAATAATGTAAGTCCGCATATTTTTTATTGAAAACAGGGTAGATGGTATAATTAAATACTATACCAGCAGGCACTTCTAAGGACACGCTCCGAGGGAAGGATACCCTCGGTGTATTATCCCGGGTAAGCTTAGCTGCAAGAAGACTGTATTCGCAAATGTGACAGTTTACGTCAAAATACTAAAATTTTATATCTGTCATCTATGTAATTAGTATTAAACTTTATGACGCTTTATTTAATCCGCTATAAATACAAAGTAACTTTTCAACGAAGGTAACATTAAGCGAAACATTTTGAACGAAACATTTTGAACTACAAACAACCGTCGCCTCAATAAAGGAGTTTTATTCTTCAGAAATCTTACCTCTCACGATCGCTTTGATAAACAGTGGCTGGAAACCAGTAGCAAGTTTTGCATCTCTTAATGAATCTTCATAATTTCCTGTAGAGGGATAGATACAGAAAGATAAATAAATGGAGAGGTAGTACATTAAATAATGAGGTTTCTAATTAAAGCACTCTTTAAATTTGCGATGCTAAAACACCTAAGTTAAGCAAAACCTTAAAATATAAAAAGATCTTACCTAAACAGAAATATGCATCCGCCCTGTTGCTGTACAGTTCGGCCTTCAGTTCGTCATCCTTGCAGTACACTTGAATTCCCTCCGTGTAGAAGTGTATGGCGTTGCTGAGATCTTCCTCTTCGTATCTCTCATTACCTTCATTATTGTAAACCTCTGCTATGGCTAAAAATCAAATTTAGTAATTTAAAAGACTTGGATATTACTCGTATCGCCCAAAATCTGAGTATAAGCCCTTCACTTCAACAACTTCGCAAGAGTTTGGTCGAGATTGGGGATAGGTGCGCTTACAACCGAGGTATATCAGCGGGGCTTGGAACTGGCGATAGTGGCACAACTGGGCTACGAAGATGTGGGGAGGGAGTTATTACGGGAATCAAAATACAAGAAGTGGTAAAAGCAGATTTACTAACAAAGATCATCTCATCAAATGTTTTTTCTCACCTCTCAAAGTGTTGTCATCAAAATCCAGTTTATCTTCACCAACTGGAGTGACGTCACTCTCACTTGCAACTTTGGTTGGACTCCTTGCCATGAATGCTTGGAGTTCAGCCTAGGGATTGAATGTTTACACGTTCATTACTTTGTCAGTCACTGTTGTTGTATTCAAAGACGAAACTGAAATGTTCGTATGAAAAGAAAAACACCAAGCAAGGAAAAATAAACAAATGCAAGATGGCCGCCTTCTGGAAATCATCACGTAATGTCTATGTCATGATGATCGTAATGGTATTGATATACCGCATATTTTCATATTCAAATGCGGTTTACATTACTTCACTGCAAGGATGAGATCGGACGTCAGCATATATAGGCGCCGCTGGCGGTCCATTAGCGACCTCATCCAACCCACCCAACCCATGAAATCATGAAATAGTACAAAGACCAGACCAGCACACCGGGAACTCCATGTACTCCCTTTAGACCCCCTTTTTAAATCAAGCCGTTCTGTTCAAGTTTTTAAACGTACCTTAAAGAATAAGCTTTTAGACAATTTTGTAAATACTTCCTGAACTTCATTTATTTTTAGTATTTTTCTCGATTAGTAAGTTTAGATAATGTTGTAATTGTTTTTTTTTTTTAAATTTGATTAATTTTAATTGTGTAGTTATTAGTAACTTAAGTATTTAAATAATTGTTCCTGAAAAGCCCCATTGGGGAGGTAACAATAAAGTATGTATGTATGTATGTATGTATGTATGTATGTATGTATGTATGTATGTATGTATGTACTCTTTGCGATTAGTATATGGGTTCTTTAACTTCCTACAGAGTTATGAACAATGAAGTGTTGTGAGAAGGGGCCTACGGTTTATCCGAGAAGACTAGAAAATGTAACAAAGGCAGCACTTTCTTCTCAGTTATTTAAAGACCCTGAGTGTTGGTTCGGCCGGGGTTTGAACCCAGGACCTCCCGCACGGTAGACCGATGCTCAACCAACTGAGCCAATCGGTCATCACCTTGTTTCGGACCTCAAAAGGAAAAGCACTGTTCATCCTCCAAGCTGCAATGCCACAGTATTAATACTCTCGTAGTTATGAAGGGGGAGAAGGTGGGGGAGGGGGGGGGGAGGGAAATCCGCTTAACCCCCAGCCCCAAGAGACCAAAAAGCCCGGTCTTGGAAAGAGTGAAAATAAGGGCTCATATTTTTATGCTCGTCTGGCTTATTAGGAAAAATGTGAATACAGGGGACGAAATTAATACCTACCTGAGAAGCCCAATGTATATTTTACATCATGTGATTTGCCAGGGTGGCCAGCTGCAACAGAAAATGTTGCACGCCAAGATCAGTATGAAGTACAAGACAGTTACGTTTAAAAGGGACAAAACATTCACACAACCTCAAGGACAAAACGACTGACACTCTGGGGTAAGTAAGTGGGTTTGTGAAGGATGGGGTAGAGAGTTTCTATTACAGGATAATTTTGAAAATGAACACTTCACAACCGCGACTCAGATAAAGGAGAAAGGCTTGTTCCACGTTCTTATTTGACGTCCTAACTACCGGTAGGCTGTTTCTCCCATGATGTCAGAAGAAAAACGAAAGCAGAATCGTTGGCCAAAGACCACCAAAGGATGAACAGAACGCAATTAAAGGAAAATCACAGTTGACGGGAAATTGGAATTTTATGTTGGTTTCCTTATACATTGAATATTCTAAAGGCAAATAATACAGTTGTTTTAAATGAATTTTACTCAAGAAAAAAGTTTTCTTTCGGTGTATGTTGAGTTCACATATTTCACAACCAACTCCCTAAGTTTCTAGTTTTCATGGCCTTTTGTAACTGGTTAGGCGTACATCTGTACTCAAGAAGGAGAACGAATGCCTAATTCAACGCTAGGTGTCTTGTGTCATTCAGGCGAAATCGAATTCAGTTGTTTCTCTGTTTCGACGCGCCCTTATCTCACTTTTATGAACCTTATTGACCTCACTCACACAAGAATTGTGTGATGCGTCTTGTTAACAAGTTTGAGTGGCGTCCCGGCCGTTTTGTGAAATTTCTACCTCGATAATCCTGCATGGACCATATTAGTTTCTACTTATTTAATTCACAGTGTAAGTCGCAAGTTAGTCAACAGGCAAAAGGTTCAAAGTCAGAGAGACAAGCCAGCGAATTAACCAAATCAGAACTTACAGTGGGAGGTAGAAGTTAACTTGTTCCAAAATCCTTTCTTGGTGTCAGTGATCAAAACAAAACAAAACTCATGTAAGCGGAAAAATCAGGCCACAAATTAAATTTAAAGCAAGCCGCAAATTGATCTTGGTGGAAACATGTTAAACGTCAAATCCGAGTTGCTTAACCATTCTCTCCTGGCTAATCCTTTAAAACTCATTGTTGCTGTTGTTGTTGTTGTCCTAATAGGCTGTAGAAGTTTAATAAGTCTCACTGATTTGCATAAGTTTCTCAGTCTCAGCTCAGTGAAAAAGAGACTCTAAATTTGTTTAGCCAAACAAAGACCGTAAGCAATTTTTTTACGGATTGTATCTCTTTTTTCAGTCACCACTTCACGATCGATCAAACACGGAACTACTATATTTTCATCCCATTAGACCGAAATCCAACATTGAAAATTGAAACTTTAAATCACAGAACATTTTTGTCCCAAGAAACTGAATTATTTATCACATTTTACGACGTCATTTAGGTAAAAAAAAAAAAAAAAACGTTAATTTTAGAACAAGTCATGCAGGACAGTGACGTAAACTTAATTAAGCTCTGATTCAGGCTTAATCTGACAAAGTATAAGGAAGAAATACATCGAGGATATAACACGGCGGCGCGAAAATATGAATTTTATTTTCAAGTGGTAAAAACAATATTTTACGAACGAGCGCAGTCACCGTGTAATTTTCTTTTTATTATATAGACAAATCTATCACTCGCCATTTTTCGCCGATTGTTTGCATAAACAACAGTGAAAAGCGGCAAATGACGTCATCAATATCCTCACTAGTGAGGATATGGAAAATACGCCACTCGGGTTCCGGATGTACTTTCGTATGAATTTTACGAGTGGTGTATTTTCCAGAAAACACTCGTGTCTATATAATAAATGCTAATGAGTTCCTGATATCCAAACTTACGGTGGAAGGAAATTACTTATCATATATATTCGGAAATCCGTTCTTTGCGCAATCAAAACAAATCCAAACTCATGTGAACTGGCAGGTCATTTAACACGAACTACAAAATTCGAAGACTGATTGCAAATGGAGACCGTTTTGCTAACCGCACGGCTATTAGTCTTACTGCAAAAGCATCACAAAAAAATTTAAGCTCTTTGGACATTACCGAAATGTTGGTGAAGTAACAATGTGCAATAACTTTCATTCATTTGTATATGAGTTTCTGTCAATTCATTTCAAAGCGCATAAATTTGCTTTTAGTCAAACAAACGACATCAATGTCTCCATTTTGGGACTATACTTCCTTTATCAGCTTTTTAACCCAGGAAAAAAATTCCACAAATTTATTATTGCGTTCATTTTCAGAAAAGAATAAGTTGCACAATTTGGTAAGATTTCCTCCTTTTGTGCAAGAAACAAAAATATCAAAATTCTCAAGCCGTGTTGTGTCCTTCTTCTCCGAACCGTCAAATTACAGAACCAAACAATCTCCTTTTACAATTGTCCTTCCCGGACTCTTAAAGTGTCTTCACATTGTTTTTGTAAATGAAGAGTTTTCCGTGATTTGTTTTAACGCATGTTCTACGGGATAGAGAATAGCAAAGTCACGCAGCTATTATAATATCTTTATTTCAAGAAAGCAAGAGAATCATCTTATCGACTTCTACGACGTCATTGGTCAAAAATATATTGCAACAAGAGTCAGAGGACACAGATGGAATCTAGGGCGTTGGCTATGGAATTAACGACTTAGTTTCTACCAAGGCTTAATCTACTACGAACGAAGTCATGGAGGCATGCGTTTGGAACCCTGATATCAGAAATTATACTGTAGAAAAAACAAGTTGGCGTATCAAGAAATCCTTTTTCGGTGTAACCGAAACAAAATCCAAGATCAACATTCAATATGGACCCAAAATTAAAATTCACAGTCTATTTCTGGTTTATTCAAAGGCGAAAAGTTCCAACTCAGTTCGAAAGTTTAAGTTATTTGAAAATTATGTCTTCTAAAAAACTGAGTGTTGCTGTAGCATTCTACCTGGCAGACAGTTTCGTTTAATTCAGGGAAGTTAAGTCATTCATTTGCATGTCAGCTTCTTACTTTTTAACTGAAAACATAAAAGTTTGCTTTTAGTAAACCACAGAGCAGTAAAGTTTTTCGTGGATTAAATTTCTTCAAGCAGTTTCTAACCCAAGAAACAAGAGTCCATGAAGTTGCTATTGTATCCAGTTTCAGATAAATCAAAAAATTTGCACAGTCTAGACGGATTTTCATCTTTCGGCTCCGAAAATAAAACAAAACGATCGATATTGTCAAACTTCACTGTTCATCGTCCTCCATTAAACCGTTAAACTACATAAGCCATACGGTCTACATAAAAAGTGTGCCGGTTTTAGCTGTGCTTACCTCAAACTTTAAGTGTCTCTACAATGTGTTGCGGATCAGAAATCAGGAGTCATTTGATTCGACAAATATCACATAAAAAATGAGGAAATGTATGTTCGTTCTAAGAAACCGAAATCAGTTGATCACGTTTTACGATCTGTCATCCGTGAAAAAGGCATTGTAACGAACGTCACAAGGACACATTGAAAGGAAATTGGTTGACTAAATATCTGACTGAGTTCTACCCAAGCTATAAAATGTGCTGCTGCAAGTTAGTTTGAAGAAACTTGAAAAGCTGAAAAGCTTCGTGTACTTGCCCAGAAATTTCAACCGTATAGATAACTTAGGCGCGCAAAATCCTTAGAGTTTCTAATGACTACTGTCTGTCGTATTTGTTATTCGAATTGTAAATTCTTGTTCAGAATTTCTAATCCAGGAAACAAGAGTCCATGAAGCACTAGTCTTAATCGAAATCTAAATTTATAAATAGTTGGCTAACATGCAAATTACATTCAGTTTCGGGTAAAATAATATTTGCGCAGAATTCGATGAGACTTCCATCTGCGGAGCAAAACTCTCAAACAGAAATATACCGTCTTGACTCTGTTGCCATCTAACACAAGGTTTAGAGCTTGTACTTATTTCGCCATCTCTCGCTTTATAACGGTCCAACATCAAATCGGGAAGTTTCCCTGAATAAGTTTTATTTTTCATGCAAGAAACTGAAACCAGTCAATCACGTTTTACGGCCTCGTGCGTCAAAATTATCTATTTTGCGGTCGAATAATTTTAGAAGTATTATCTCGAGCACACATGAAGATCCGGGAAAGTATCACGAATAGGAACTGTTTAGTTAACCGACTCAACCGTCCACATTATACTGATCAGTACTCGATAACATTTGATGAAAAATACAATTTCTCTTGGCGATATTCTCTGCTCGTATATTCTGCCTTTATATCGATACGTCCTACCAATTGTTACTGTTGCAATTGTACGAGAAATTAACATCCTATTTATTCAATTTATAAGGTACTCTCCAGTATTGAATCAATCTACGTTATCTTACTTTTTCCGTAACCAGTCAGACACAAGAAAAACACAGAAACTAAAAGATCCGTACACTGCAAAACCCTACCGCTCAGAGTTTGTCTAACTGTGTTGGTACTGTCCTTCTTCTCTAAACATTTCAATTACATAAGATATACAGTCCACGTACAGTATATAGTCTTATACCTATTCTTACCTTAGAATATTGGTGTCTTGATACTGTATGGTGGACTGATAAATTTGCAAAGTGAATTTGAAAAACTCGGAACGGTATTTGTGATCAATGGTATCTTCATTCTAAAAAACCGAAATCGGTTTGTCACATGTTACGAGGTCATGGCTCTAAAATTAATTGTAACAAGCGTCACGAGGGGCAGCGATGGAAACTTCGGGCGTTGGCCGGGTAAATATTCCCTGTTAACGGTGAATTACTGCCCAACCCACAACTAACCAATAGGTTCACAATACGTGCAGAACGGATGGCGTTCTGACAACGGTCACGTGACTAGTGTCTTGTGGTATCGAAAAATAAGCAATTGATAAAGAAATGATATCGATATTTTGATACTCGGTATTGTCTATTTTATCGTATCCGAAACAAAAAGTTAATAATTTGGCCTCGTCGATGATACGAGCAACGACCACTTTTTGACCCCCGAAGTATCATTTTCTTGATAAATTTGCGCCAATAATACAGCCGCTTGAAATTCAAGTTGGCTTAAGCGACTAAAGCGAACACAAATTTAGTCTGCGTGGGAAGCGGGGAGCGCGTGAAGAGCGAGCCATTCCCCTCTACCTTCCCCCTTTTTAGTACCGCCGCACAAACTGACAAAAATTGACAACGAAAGCCTTTTCGCCTCCTAATTCATGCTGCCCTCCTACGTTGTTTTTATCTCTCGATTTCCTTCGCTTTTGAGATAAGACGAAGATGAGGGGAATCGGACATCACAGCCATGTGATTTGGGATCAAAGACTATGGGATCAGGTTCAGTAACAGTTTGTTGAAGAAAGAAGAGATCGGATCACTGTTGCTCACTTGTCGTTTGACTGATCTTGCTTTCCTTCCTTTGGCTCGTCACGCATTGAAACGATCGCACCTGGGTTTCCTATGTCTCCTGTCCACAGATCTTTCATGTCTCACAAAATCGTCAAACGAGCGAGTTAAATGTAAGAAAAGGCTGATTTCACAGTCATCTGTCTGTCTCTGTCTCTCTCTTGCTTGCTGTGTACCTCTATGCAAACTCCGCATGACTATCGAATACCATGAAAACTTTTTTAAGCTCCTCGTCTCTATTAACCCCCTGCCTTATAAGCCCTCCGTTTGGAGGTTAAAGGGAACTTAAGCACAGATGTTTTTGAACCGTGAGTCGGACGGGAGCTGGAAATTGAATTTTTTCCTTTTTAGGAGCATTTTTACGCCATCAACGTCAAGCCACAGTCATCAACAAGAGCTTTTCCTATGCGTGGTAAGGAGCAAAACCAGGCCAAAAAAGAAAACGTTAGACTTCCGGTTGCCGTTCGTGGCTCACGAAAGTCTGTGTTTAAGCTCCCTCTTTTAAAACAGGGACTTCAAGCAGCCACAACGTCAACGTTACTTGAAAACATAACCGCCGACCGGTTAGCTCAGTTGGTAGAGTACCGGACTTCCGTGCGGGAAGTCGTGGGTTTAAAGCCCGGCCGGATCACCACTCAGGGTCTTTAAATAACTGGGGAGAAAGTGCTGACTCTGCTCTGATATCTGCAAATCGTTAGACTTTCTAGTCTTCTCGGATAAGGACGATAAACCGTAGGCCTCGTCTCACAACCCTTGTTTGTAAATAACAGTGGACGTTAAAGAACCCACTCACTGTTTGCAAAGAGTAGGGAACGTAGTTCCCGGTGTTGTGGTCTGGTCTTTATGTGTTTATTCTAATGGTTGGGTGGGTAAATGCTCGGAGATATTAGCTGCATAAGCTACTTTAAAATCCGAGGGTAAATAAAGTCATGATGATATGTTCATTAAGCCACTTCGCGGTAACTACAAATCGTTCAACGCGTGAAAAGGCTCGAACTTTCCCAGAACTGAATGATGGTGACAGCGTTCAAGTGGAGGACGAAAATGAAAAATTCAACCTCATGTGCTCACGTTCTCCACATAACGTTGGTCATTTCGCTTGCTGTTCTATTGAGGACGCAAATATGTACCAAAATTTATAATGAATGTGTAGTGCCATTGTTCGTTTTGTTTTGTGACGTTCTCGTTGTCCGTTGCAGTTAGAACTGCTTTGCGGTCTACAATGACTGTCGCTCATCCGCGTTCAGATGTAATACACCAGTTCAAATCATACTATTGGCATTGACAAAATTTGCAAAACACAAGAAAGCAACATTTCAAAGCTCTCCTCACAAAGTGGCGGAGATTTACCAGCGAGTTGAGCCCAGGACTAAGCAAACTGGTTCACGTTGAGGTGCTGGCAATAATTGTACCAATTTTCATAGACTGCAAGCAGTCCCTTTCTGGATAGTCGAGAGGTCGCGCGAAATAGCCGAGTGCGAAAAAAAACCTGGACCGAACGAGCGGAACGGGGCTTGGGGAGAGGCGGAAAAAAATTTTTTTACTTCTTTTCTTCAAGGTTTAACGAATTAGGTGCGGCAGAAAGTACGCCGTCTGAATAAATCGTCGCTTCAGAGTCGAACTTTATAAATGAATTAGGTTCGGCACATGAGTGGAGCGGCGGCTGGAACCGGCCTTAGTTTTTGCCTGGTAAATGTTAGTTGTTCCAAGCCCTGGGGACGAGCGAGTGTTTGACCGGGAACTGAGCCTGGGAGTTGGCGCTAAATTTGAGATGTAAACATGGCTGCATTTGCCAGAAGACGACGCTCTTTTGCAATGCTTATGCTTCTTTTGCTCCTTGAAGAAGACGATGATCTCCTGTATCACTACTTAAATGATGTTTATTATGGAAACACAGAGGAAGGTAGTGATTCTGATAGTGAAGAAGAGGATGACGAAGACGAAGGTGAAATGGATGAAGATGTCGACACAGATACTGCAGATGACGAACATGGCTTTGATGAAGATTCTGAAAATGAAGGAGATGATGAAGCAGAAGTTGAACCTAAGGAAAATCACGAGGTAGTGTGGAAGCTTTTTTATCTTTGGATTCAGTCTGTAGTTAAAACATCCTCGGTCAACCAGGAGCCACTAGTAGCGAAGGGGAGGAAGAAGTCGACGGCAGAAAAATGTCAAAACGGCAAGCTATTAAAGTCAGGAAGAATAGTAGAAGAGGAGCTCTTTTTTTTCTTACTAACTTTTCTTTACCGAATTTTTCCACCCGTTTTGATTTTTTCGTCGCCCCTCTTTCTGCTCCTAGCTCTCTAAGCTAGGAAGTGATTCAAAAAAGGTTGTCTACTATACGACGGGAAACTTCTCTTTTACAGGCTTTTCAATTTATCATGAAGTTTTGTACACCAATGCTTTGTTCCCAAACAAGTTTTGTTGATAAATCCTGCATTTTTCTTACTTTTTTTACTCAAATTCTATTGGTTTTGCAAATAAATCAGCAGGCTATCCTAATGGCTCTATTTTAATCCACTGTACGAATTTCTTTGTTACCATTGAATTGTAATAAAGATAAAGATAAAGACAAACAATACAAACTGGTGATTTAATAAAATTGGTGACTCTTACATGACGAAGTGATAGTTTTTGGCGGGAAATTGGGGCGAGTGAGTGGTGTATCGATCGAAGGTGATCGGATGATTGTACTGTTGTGTGGAGAGAATTTACACCTAAACACCGTAATGCCACCGAAAAAGACCAAAGAAACCAAGGTACTGTGCCCCTGATCTTTCGCATTTCCTGTCTTAAACTAATTTATATCCATTATCGGAAAGTGAATTGTGCACAGCGATGGCGACTAACTGTTAGTCGCCACAGGTACAGTAGTTCGTGTTCACTTCAACTGGAGATGACGTCTTTGCCGTTTTGATCTTCGCTCGATCGGTTATTTTGTCACTGTGAACACACGAAGGGACTAGTCGCAGGGACTTGTTTCAGGGACTAGTCCGCTGTAGGGTTTACACGGTGGGACAAGTCGCGGGGACATTGAAGTCCCTTGAAGGGTTTACACGCGGGGACCTGTTACTCATTGAAATATTAGCAAAATTTAGGGCGGCTTCACTGAAATTCAGGGAAACGTAGAGACGAAAAAGGAGCGGTCCTAAACAGTGAAACCGAAGTTACTAAATTTTAAAACCGCAAAACATTGAAATACCTGCACACGTCAATAAAACAGCACATTGTCGATCTATAAAATTATGCACTTGTCATCGGCTTCCCCGAGGGGGGGGACCCCGGGCTGATGTGGGGAAATACGGGGACTTTATGGGGACTTTGCAACAAATTTCTTCCCTTGTGGTGGGGGAAATGTGGGGACTTAGATTTTTGAATGCCCTACTCTCGGGGAAAATATGGGGACTTCGCTTATGTTCAACTGAGATGAGATTGGGGACGATTTTTGTTCGCTCGATCGATGGCAAGATGGCAGAGGAGAACAAGAAGGTATGTTTTAAAATCCATTGTTTTTTGTCTATCAAACAGACCATCCATCAAAAATTTGTACGTATTTTTAGGCATAGGCAACTTTAAAATTCCTCTGTGTATATATTATTGTTTATAGAGGTCACTGTTAAAGGTCAACAGGTCGTCTTTTGTTAGTGATATAATAGAAGCGGTCTGTTAAATTGTTAAGGATAGAAAAAGTTGATTTTTTTAAATATTCACAAGAATGTTAATTTCTGAAGCATCACAGCAATTGTTCAGAGTACTCAGGAAACTTAAGGACGTTGTGTTTAGAAGCAGCAATGAACCATCATGATAGTGTGTTTTCCCTTGTTCTTCATCAGTCCGGATAGATTGAAAGCAGATTCTGGGGAATTCAGGACTGAATGAAAAGTTGAAATTTTCACCATACTGCGCATGTACAGTAAGAGGAGTGATTTATAGCAACTTATGGAGTATTCGAGAAATAATAATTAAAGTTCAGTTTTCATCAGAATGCAAAGTCCGAGTGTTTGCCGACTGTTTAAAGAACCCAAATAAAGTTCTGAAGTGCATCTTCAAATCCAGTTGGGTTCGCCAAATACTGGGGACTTTGCAAGAAACAAATCCCGCACGGGTGGGGAAATACAAGAACTTTGAAATACACAATTAGCAAAGTCCCCACATCAGCCCGGGGTCCCCCCCCCTCGGGGAAGCCGATGACAAGTGCATTAGTCAGTCCTTTACAATTTCCAAAAGGTTTTTTTTTTCTTTTTAAGAGTTCGGTATACTACTGATTCAGAACAGAAAAACAGCAGCTGTTCAAACAAGGCCTTAAATACAAACAAAATTAAAATACTTGTTCAACCTCACCGTCGGCCCCCATCTTGAAATGGAGTTCGTAAGGGGTTATGGGAGCGAAAATACTGATCCGCGATTGGTTTATTTTCATTTGGTCGCAGGGACTCGCCCCGCGAACAGTTCACATGCAGGGACCAGCATAATTTGAGGGGACAAGTCCTGGGGACTTATCCCACAAATTCAAACCAAATTTTGGTCCTTGCGACTAAAATTTTAGTGCTTCACGCAAAGGGACTAATGGTCCCCAGGACTAGTCGCGGGGACTCATCGCAGGGACTAGTCCCTTCGTGTGTGCCGACCTTTACACTCGCTTGTTATGTACATTGACTGCTTTCCGTTGATCCTCATCAAACAATTGAACAGTTTATTGTAAATTGCATTTACCATTGTAAACAACAGTTATACATCAGGGCTGGGTAATGTTTGAAAGCCGATTAACGCTTATCTACAATTAAAAGTTAAGCAAGCTTTTCATCTCACTCGTTGAAAATCTTTTTAAGAGCTAATTGCAAGCTGAATGTAAAGAAAAGTCTAAGTCAAAACTGAGAGCCAAAAATCTTTTGGAAGGATTTTTATTGATTAGTAATAATTAAACTTGAATCAAAGTTCACGTTAATCCAGAAAAGCAGTTGTTCAAAGCCCGATTAAGCTAATCCTGGATTAACAAGAACTTTGGTTCTAGTTTCATTACACAACCACTAGCTTAACATCAGAGTTTAAAAACAATCTTAACGAGCAAGCTGAAAACCTCTGTTGACTTTTAATCGTGGATTAACGTTAATATGGCTCTCGAACAACTGCTTTCTTTTTAACTTGAAATGTCCATTAAGTTTGCTTGGGAACCACTCATTTGAAATAGCAAATCTTCCATATTTTTAGTGGACAGCTTACTGCTTCTAACCTGTCTACATAAGATAAGCTAAAATGTGAGTTCCCTTGAAAGAATTAAAACTCAGTGTTAGTTATGTTATATGGCATAATTAAATTATACTGCATAACCTAATTATCACTATTTAATATTCTTAATTTATTGACTGAGGGTGAGTCTTGGGGTACAATCCATTTTTATCCACACCCAGCTAAGGATGGCAATTTTTTTTTTTTTTATTTTATTTTTGCTGGGGATGGGGTAAAGGATTTTTTTTGTAAGAGGAACCACTAAAATTTGGAAGCTTCAGGTTAAATTTTCAAAGGCAGACCAGAAACTTGAGTACTCAGATTCTATTCTTCAAAGTGCGTGGACAAAACTTTGAAGGGTGGGATTCCTGCTTGAGTGTGCATGTGTGTGTGATTTCCAGAAATGGATTAATAATAATAATAATAATATTTAATATTTATATTGCGCATTTTCTATAAAAATTATCAAATGCACATTAACAGACATTACAATAAAATCCAAAAGAAAAAAAATAATAAGAACCCGTTTACATTACAATTACTATGGAATAAAAAAGACAAAAAACTTCAAATTAAATTAACAATTTGCTATAAGCTACATGTAGATGGAAATATTTACAATGGCTGTAAGAAAAGTAATGTACAGAAAACTATATAAAGGCTAAAAGGCTAATTATAAACTAATTGAACTAAGAAAATGCCTTACTGAATAAAAATGTCTTAAGTTCTGTTTAAAATCACTTGTGGTGCAAGCAGATCTAATGCTTACGGGAAGACTGTTCCAAAGCCGTGGCACTGCCACCATGAAGGATCGATCCCCCAAGGTAACTTTTGTGAGACGCTTTGGGGTGCTTCAAACAATCCCCTTGTTATTTCGCCGTAAATCATAATGGGATAACGGTAAAACAGAAATCAAATTAGATTTAGAGTATGTTTCAAATATTAGCAAAACTGCACATTTTCAGAGCATTGCCTTATAAAGGTGAGATTTTATGACAGTTTGAACACTCACAAAATTAAAATGTTTTGTGCGGAGGCGAAAAGGCCATGCCATCCAAATTCATTTTTTCGTAAAGAAAGGGGTGCAATGTTACTGAGTGTATGAAATAAAAAGAGCATGATAAATTAACCATACGAGTAAATTACAAGTCATGAAACCACAAAGGAGAGATTCATTGCAGCTTCAACACCTGAAAATTTGCAAGTATTTGAATGGAAAAGCACTGGAGGGCTAAGCTTCTTCTCACATTCACATTCAAATGGGTGCACTTACTAGAAAAGAGGAAAGTTTTGGAAGGATGGTTCTAAAACAAAAATGCTACTGCTGTGCAACCTAAATGTTATAGATAGAGAACATTGCCGCTCATTGTGATAGTTACAATAGTAGGGAGCCGGAAATATAATAGTTAAATAATTATTAATTTAATTGAACCCATGTCAGGATAAAATGATGAAGAGTCACTGAGTTGTGATGAAACTAGGCATTCCTAACTACTCCAATCATATTACTCACCAGTAACAAACTATACATGTCGGTGTCCACAAGCTGGTACAGCTATAATTGAGTATTTTTTTTATAATTCACTAATAATGCTGTTCTTGTAGGAAACAAAGGGAAAAGGGAAGCGCCCTGCCAAGAGAAGCAAAGCTGGTGATGACGAACCTAAGTCTAAGAAAGCTAAGAAAGAAAGCAGTGAGGAAGAAGAAGACTCAGATGAAGGCAATGAGGGTGAAGTAGAAACTGACTTCTCTTGTGAAGCTACAGATAAGTGAGTATGAAAACAGCCTATTATCAAGCTACAAGGTTGTCTTTTTTGCACTAACTGGCCGATGTCTTTCACCATACAGTTGTACTTACATTGTAAAAAATGCTTTCTCTTCCCACCCTTACAATTTTATATTCTTCCCTATATACAATTCTTCTATATCAAGTTTAGCTTTTAAAAGCCAGAACAAAATCTAAAACAAGTAATGTGCTGTGTACAGTCAAACCCTTTTTTACTGACACTTGAATCTGTGTCCTACACCTTTCTTACAGGAAGTGGAATCTCAAAATTTCCAGCTGGAATGTAAATGGCATCCGAGCTTGGCTGGTAAGTGAGCAGGGATAAGATTGTACAAAAAATCAATCCACACTGTCTTGTACTGTTGATGACTTTTCTAAGCACATTTTTATCAGTCAACTTTATCCTGCACCTTTCTTCCTACAGTCATGTTACATAGGTTTTCATGTATACATGTACAGTTTTTTTTATGTAGCTTTGATTCCTCAAACAACTGTCACACATGTTTTATTCTAAAACTCTTTCACAGTACAGTGTACACTTACTGTACACACACAGCTTGATCACTGGGGTTTCCGAGATCCCTAGTCTTCAAAACACACATTGTGTGTAACACATGTTCATTTTAATGCTATGTTTCAACTGGTTTGGGGGTAAAAGTTTGGAAAAGGTTAAAATTTATTTCTGTACCTCAGACGTAAGTGCAAGTAAAATAGCCAGTGGTCGTTCATTTTACCGTGAGAATTTCATTACAGAGACTAACTTCATCAACCAAGGCTGAACTATTTGAAAACCGGATATAAGTTATGACTGAATTGAGTGTTTTAGGTGTAAAAAAGGGGACGAAAATTTTGATATACTGAATAAACATTGGTCCTTGAAAAGTGGTTTTTCTCCTTGAAAAGTCCTTGAAAAGTGCTTGAATTTTGTTTGTCTGAAGTTGTACGAACCATGTACCAATGATTGTACCACCCACCTCCTTCTTGACACCTGAAAATAAACCTGGGGGATTAGGTACTGATCTCACACGACTTCTACATGTAGGAAGACCATCTAACATGATACAATTTCGTGTATAAATAACAAAGATTGATTGATATTGATTAATATTAATTGGTTGATTGATCGATTGATTGATTGATTGATTGATTGATTGATTGATTGATTGATTGATTGATTGATTGATCTTGTGGTGTCTATGGATATGGACTAATTGTCACATACATGTATTTTTCTCATTCAGAAAAGTGGTTCTGCATCATATGTGAAAAGAGAAGCTCCTGATGTCTTTTGCATACAAGAGACTAAATGCCAAGAGGATGATGTTCCCAAGGTAGAAATTATTGCACTTCTTCCACTTCCTTTTCTTTTCCTTTAACAACAAGAACATGGCAAGGGTTCAGTTAAAAACTGTATTGAAATAGATCTATAAATGTGTGTAAATACATGTCCGTATACAGCTGTAAAATCATTTTGATGGTGCAAACCCATTTATTCTTCGTAACCTTTAAAATTCTACTCTAGTTTTTGTCACAACAGTTACACATATGCACTTAACTCCACCTGATTCATATATCAGGGAACTTAAGTAGTGACAACAGTGACTGCAATCAGAATCTAATGTTTGGTTTTATCACCAGAGTTGATAACTAAAAGGTAAATAAATTTGGTCACCTTAAAGAGGTTCAAGAGCTGATGTTTCAAACGTTAACCCTTCGTAAGAGATTTGGATTTGGTCTCACAAAGGCTTGAAACATGCCCTGAATCTCTTTATGGAGGTGAAATTATCTTATCAATTTTGTTGATAAAACAAAACATTGTATAATTTTCCACTCCCCACCAGTGCAGCACCTTAGTTTCTTTTATTAGAAACTAACTCAAGCACATAGTTTGCACATGCACTTATTTTCATACAGCTGTATATGCAAATATGTGTACTGTATGTCCTCCCCATACAGTATGTGCCTTTGTTATTCATTGCTATACCTTTTGCTTTATGTGGCATTGTGTTGCACAACAAGAGAAAAAAAAGCGGCGGCAGCCTACAAGTACAAAATTTGCATATACAGCTGTACATGTAGATGTAACTGAAAGTTTGCAGGTGTCATGAATGTGAGCTCAAGGTTCACTCTTTAAAGTACTGTAGTAAACTTATTAATTTTTCTGTGTTTCAGGAAGCAAAATTTGCCGGTTATCACACTTACTGGGCACAAGCAGAGACTAAAGGCTACAGTGGTGTTGGGTACGATTGTACAACTTGTTTAATTTTTACACGGAATGCCCACAGGGCAGGCCGTATCTAGGTTTGGGTCGGGTATATATTTTTTTTCTTCGTAGTAGTCACAAATCGACACATTATTTACGCATTAAAATATGTCCTCCCCTAGTAGTGAATTATTGTTCTGATTGTCTTGAACAAAAATGGCCCAATCAAAATCCATTATCGGCGCGTATATCACGAGGGAGGGGACCCACTTATCTCTACCTGTGTGACGTCAAAGCAAATTATCATTTGGAAAAGTTGTTTTCATTCAATGGCGGCCACATGTCTGAATTTAAGACCCTGATCTGCCGTTTTCAGAAAGAAAACAAACCTTTTTCAAGCGGTAAATTGAAATACAGTCGACTCCCGATAACTCGAACCCTCAAGGCAAATTGAAAAAGGTTTGAGTTATCGAGGGTAAAATTATATAGAAAATGACGTGAAAGGAAAGGAAAATTGGTTTGAGTTAGAGGGAGGTTTGAGTTATCGGTAGTCGACTGTAATAACTTCTACATGTAGGTAGTACTTGACAGTTGAAACGGTGGAAATTGGGAGAGTTCACAGCAAAGAAACTACGTTTTCATAAACAGATCGAATAATTCAAAGCGAAAGAAGCCAGACTAGTTCAGCAAGGTCATGACGCTATTGCAGAGTTATGCCCGGTATGACTCCCAGTAACACAACGATAAAATATAACGCAGTCTCTCTGAATAAAACCCTTCAATTATTTCAATTGCGAAGGGAGGATACAGTTGACTATAAAAATAAGCGAATCTCTAAATTTAATCTTATTAGAAGGGAGGATAGTTTTTAAATATCTGCGAAACATATCATGGGGAATAAATGGGGCTACATTAAGCATTCCTTGTAATGCCGATTAAGGGCATCTTGTTTGACTATGAAATAGTCGCATTCCTTGTTTTCCTTTCACAAACTCTGCTCATTGAATTAACATGATTGCTAAAGGCAAGTTCTTTGTTTTTGTACTTTTAATAACTGGTTGCAACCTGGTTTGAATTCAAAGTTTGCCTGTGTTATTTACTGATTAATACATCATTCTCATTCTGGCTGTAACCTGTTGTAATGAGTGGTAATGGCACTGCAATATTGTATTTCAAGTGGCTACTTGTAATTTGTCAGTGTTTGCATTTTATATTTCCTAGACTTTGCAGCAAGACCAAGCCACTGAATGTATCTTATGGCATAGGTGAGCATACACTGTAATGTAAAGAAGTGTCTAAGTACTGTGTAAAATGTAGTTCAAAGACCGAACAAAATGAACTCCTGTAGTGGTTGTAGTAAGTTTGAAAGAAAAACACAATAGCATCAGTTGGGATGCCTCCTTACAATACATGTACGTTTATGTAAACAAGAGAGGAGCTTGGGAATAATTATATTTTGAATCCAAAGTTATGTACAGCTGTAACCATAAGCTGCAGTCAAGCTGGGATGTGATCACTCACCCAGAATCCTCAGGCTCTTTGGCCAGCAGTTGGATGCCAGGAGAAACTCTGGGGTGCTGGAATTTTTTCATCACATGATTTCTGTGGTAAAACAATGGAAGCCATTCCGGGAACCTAGTCGAAAAAACTGCTGGCCAAAGAGCCTTGGGACTCTGGGAATCTGGTCCACAGCTCACCCTTTCCTTTAATTTGTGTGAGTGGAAGGCTCAAGTCTCTAAGGGTGTATGGCAACATGTTTCTCAAAACTGACAAAAAAAATAATAGAGCTTACATGCGCAAATATGGATACATGCGTACAGCATAAGCCAGGGAAATGGACCCTGGTCAGCTATTGAATAAATCCCTTTGGTGTGGGTTATATCACCCAGGGTTTCATTAGAAGCCAGCTACTGGCAGTCAACTGCCACCTACAATGCCTCTCACTGCCAGTTACTAGGTAGATAAGGGGCATACCCCCAGAACCCCCTACTAGGTGGCAGGGGCCTAACATCCCCTTTTTAAAATAGCCGTGGCTGCCTACAGTATCATTGGGGGCCAGTTACAACTAAACTTTTTTAAACCCCTGCCACTATTTTTAGATTCTCCCAAACTTCCTTGATTTTTTGTTTGAGGTTATTTAAACACAGACACTTTGCTTTCTTGGTTTCCTTCATAAGAGTAAGCCTACAAAAAATTTAGTAGTATATCATGGCCCATGTTTATCTAAGGCCTCATGAAATGGATACAAAATTAAACGGTGCTCTTCGTATGAGCTAAATTCTTAAAACGATGATACCCAATCCAACAAGATAATTATTCAAACATTTCATTAATGGTTTAATATCACATTTGACTTCCCAGGCATTGCAGAGCATGACAATGAAGGAAGGGTTATAACAGCTGAATTTAAAGACTTCTATTTGGTAACATCATGTGAGTTTCTGTGATACTCTACATGCATTTGCCTTTGTTTAATGCAAGCGTATTATAGTTACTTTCAGCGCTGCCAATTTTGGGATTATGTAAATGAAGTTTGTTTTTTTTTTTTAAGCAGAAACGAGCATCTGTGTTTCTTTTGTATAATCCACTTGACTAGAAATACTGAATTGAAATTCCATAAAATATCCCCACTTCCTCCTAGACGGTTTTATGATTTGAACCCTCCCACCTGTCTAGAAATTCAAATATAGCCTCATTAACTTTCCTTTGAAAAATGTTGGAGGTGATGATTTGAACAGAATTCCAGAAAACAACTTCATGAGAGACACAGGAAACCCAGAAGCATTCAGAGACCTGATTTCCAACTTTGGGTAATCTAGCTACTGAACCCCGCCAGCTAATAATCAAGGGTGGGTCAACCACAAAATAAAAAAAATAAACAATTAATATGGTTGTACATGGTAAAACTGCGGACAAAAATTTGTGAGACACTCCAAGACTGCCTCAATTAAAAATTAAAGTTGAAATAACCAAAAACGCGTCTTCACTTAGAGCTCCCAAAGTTTTGCACTGTCAACTAAGTTACTGTAGGGAAAAGGAGATGTAAGGTGTCTAGGTGTCCCAATATTTCTGTCTGGGGTTGTAGATCCTATTTCAGAAACACAGTGTTGACTAAATCTGCCACACAGCATAACAAGTTGTAATTTATGTATTTTCACCATTTTCGAAACCAGGAACTGAAGATTATAATATACACAAATATATTAATGTTTTTTTTTACCATGTAATCTTAACTTGTACCCGTTCACTTTTAGATGTTCCTAATTCAGGACGTGGACTTCCCAGGTAACTGTTGGCATCAACATCCATCGCATGACAGGATGCTAAATAAAATATGCAAACTTGAACCATTACTGTCCATTATGACTTTTAGAAATATTTGCAAATTTGACTTTGATGGCTCAGAATAATTTCTGCATTTTACTTGGAACACTTGACAGTATCAGTGTTTGAGGCATTTAAAATATAATACCTTTTTAAAATTCAGAGTGGGCTTGCACCGTAAACAAATGCTACCTAACTTGGTAGCTTGAAACACTGTCCACAGGTATGCACCCTTACATGCATTTATCAAAGGGAAGGTTTTTTCCGTTTCAATTTTCTGCTGACACGTATCTAGAACCCTACAATTAAAAAATAAAAATGGTCTCCAGAGTGGGAGCTTGTGGAAAGTAGTGTGAACACAGCAAAGAATGCTAAAGTTTTAAAACGTTTATACATGGAAAGCGAACCGCGAGCTTTTGAAAACGACTGGCCAAGTGCTCTTACTGGTTTGGAGGTTAAAAACCCCTGGGGAGGGGAGGGAGGTACATGAACTCCATATAATGGACTATACAGGGAGGCTCCGTCCGAAAGGGGAACCTTTTTCAGGCTGGTGTGAGATACATGTAAAAGGGTAGGGATTTCACGACCTGGTCCCAGTTGTTCAAAGGCCGGATAACTTTATCCGCTGGATAAGGCACTATTCAGTCTCTAAAACATACTTCACGTTAAACGTTGTCCAAGGTTTTCGTACTCTCCCAAACTAAACTGTGGTTACAGTGTGCATCTTCGCTTGTACATGAAGAAATACTGAAATCTTTGCACAGATTGAAACTGTCGGATAGTGACTTATCCACAGGATAAAGTTATCCGGCCTTTAAACAACGGGAGCCGCGGCAGTTTTAAGGGCTTTTCAAAATATCTTCTCAAACTCATTAATAATTCATCAAGAGAAAACAAAGAAAATCACTAGCGTGACCGTGGTTTGGATATTGCCAACTTTAGCCTTGAATTTCTCCAAGAATTATTGATCATTTGAGAAGCCATATCAAACGCTCGAAAGTGTGTTTCATCAGATATCCAAACACCTCGAAGTCGTATAGAAAAACTCGGCTGCGCCTCGTTTTTTCAACCTATTTCTCAGTGTTTCGATATCTGATGAAACACACCTTCTCGTGTTTGATATATTACTTGAGCAGACACACCAAAATGAGATGCAATTTGCCCTGAAGGTGTGTGAAAGGGGTAGGGTACTACCATTTTCTCTGGGAGGTGTATGAAATGGTTACCTTTTCCGTCAAAAAAATGGCTCATAAAAGATAAGGGTTTCCCCCTCCCTCTCCCCCCGGTAAGGTTAAAGGTTAAACACCTGTGTCGCCTATCGTATGGAGGCAGAACTAAGTTCCGTTTTTAAAGGAAATGTAAAGCTTTGTAAACGCATCCTTGGAATGGAACCTATGCAAATGTTTTGTAAATGCTTTTCTCTACAACCGTCTATTTTTCTCAGTCTTAAGTCTGCTTTTACTTTATTGTAGGCTTGGCTATCGGCAGGGCTGGGACAAGGACTTCAGGAATTACCTCAAGAATCTTGATAAGAAGAAACCTGTAATTCTGTGTGGCGACCTTAACGTAGCACACAAAGAAATAGGTAGGAATATTCACCGTACAGTTTCGATTTAGTACCCAGGGCGTTAGTTTCATGTAAGGAACTCAAGGGAGGATGCTTATTTGTGTTTGACCTGAACACCTGAGAGTACTAAACACGTAATTATGAATAGCAGCAACTAAGACGGTTTGAATTGGGGGAAGGGAGGTCAGCAAAACCGGAAAATAAGCCTTTGGTTTTAACTAATGCAAATACGTCTCCCTTTCAAAGTTAACGGCGTCGAGACTTTTAGATTTCGTATTGGGAGAACTGGACACATGGATTTGTAACTCGTCCATCTTAAACGATCATCAAAAGCTACTAACCCACCCCTCAAATTTAACGTCTTGATGGCTTCGTGTTATTTGTCTAGACCTGGCAAACCCTAAAACAAACAAGAAGAATGCCGGCGTCACAAAAGAAGAGAGACAAGGCTTCACAGAGCTGCTAGAAGAAGGTTTTGTGGATTCGTTCCGCCATTTTTATCCCAACAAAGCGAAGCAGTACTCATTTTGGTCTTACATGGGAAACGCTCGTGGTAAAAACGTCGGTTGGTAAGTTCCCACTTGTTAATGACGGTGCCTCCTAATATAGCAGTATTTTTGCGCAGTTCATGGCTAATTGAGGGAAAACCAGCTATTGAAATTCAAAAAGAAAATCGGGAGTAGCAGTTCATTTTCAGACATAATTAAGCAACAGTAACTTGAAAAGGCTGTAAAATACAAAGCAACGTGTATGGCGTTTTTTCCCAATTGAACCTCAATTCTCATAATTAAAGGTTTCGTAATACCGAAAAGTCGTTCGTTTTTACCGTTAATTTTTACTTGCTTATGAACCTCAATTGTCTGAAAAGTTCATGACTACTCCCAATTTTTCCCGCATAGTTATAAACCACGCAAAAATTTCGCCGTATTAGTAAGCGCCGCTCATAGGAAACCGAGTGCCTCGGATCATCCCGAGATGCACAGAACGTATGAGCAGTAACAAAAGAGACCCTGCCCTAAATCACATATTGTAACTTTAACGCGACATTTTCCCCTCTGGCCGATGGATATTTTGTATATTCGTTTTTTCTGTTCACTTCTGCATACTAAACAAGTATTTTTTCCTTTAAGTTAATGGTCTTTTATTAAGACAATTATGTTCTAAACTTAACTTTTGGTTAAATCCATAACTCCTTGCTTCTACTGTAATTATCTACAGCATTATCGTCTTGTGGTATACACACATTGTGTTCGATCATATTCTTTACCTAATGTCGAAACGTTCAAGTTCCTTTACTGTCAGTGACCCCGTCGGACCACTTCTAGATTGTCTCTCTCTCACTATAGTGGGGTTTGAATCAACAAAAAGAGCGAAGAAGCGAAACAATGATTAAGGCTTTGGGTTAAAATTACGCAATTACTAATTGTTCGACTGTGTTTGCCATGCTTTTTGCTGTAAGTGGTTTACTGCAACTCCCTAAGGAAGTGATTAGCCGAAGGTTGTGACGTTCCCTCTCACCAGACCCCACCTACCCCACCCTGAAATAAAAGGACGCGAAACTACAAGGTTACTTTTAAAACTGAGCTTAAAATATAAACAAATAACAATAAATAAATATTTTTTTAAGTGTCAATGTGTTAAGCGCAGAACACTTACTGGGTACACCCTTCAGATCAAATTAGAATTTGAAAATGTTGCTTTAGAAGAGCAAACCAGACTTCCCGGAGAAAAACCTCTCGGAACAAGAACGACAACTCGACCCAAGTATGGCGCGAGTCCGGGCATCGAACCTGGGCCATATTGGTGGGTGGCGAGTGCTCTCACCACTGCGCCATCCGTGCTCCCCCAAACTAAACTAAAAGCCCGCAAAATAGCCCCTTCACTTGGGGAACCTTATACGGCACACTTCCTAGACCCCGTCTACACATGTACATTCCATTTTGCGCGAAATCCCTGTTGACTTGGACAAAAATCTTGGCCTTCAGCGGCTTTCAACGGGGCGCTTTCAGTCGCCCCAGTTTTGTTCAGTTTTAAATACCAAGAGCACTTGCTAAGTTCTGCTTTCTCCGCGTAGTTTTAAACCGCCCAAAAATATCCCGTATTTGTAGGCACCACCTATAGAAAACCCGAGTATCTCGAGATGCCATGAACTTATGCGCAATAACAAAAGTAGGCACCGTCCTTAAAAGCCTCCGTGAAGGAGAACTTGTGGGTGGGGCCTTAGTATTGCCGTTGTATTTCAATAAATTTCAACCCAGCTTGTGTTTCGAAGTGAAATGATTTTGTTTCATTACAGGCGCCTTGATTACTTTGTGGTGTCCGAGAGACTGGTGCCTAAACTAGCCGACAGCCTCATACGTCAGCGTGTTAAAGGGAGTGACCACTGTCCAGTTGTGTTATTGCTGGATCTTTAAATGGGCACTGTGGAGCAAACGAACATTTTAGCAGCAAGCCACGTTCCCAATTTTAGCGTTTAACAAGTTGTTTAAATTCGGTTTTGACTGACAACACAGATGGGCCTACTGCTTGTTTACTCGTCAGTGGCCCTAAGGCCCTCAGGCTTTTCTGAATCAATTTGCAGCCGATTTCACTACATTCGCAAACTCTAGTTTTTCAAACCTAATTGGTCGGGTATGATTTCCGCGTCACGATTCACCTAAGAGTGGACAATGGTCAGGAAAGATCGCCCTTAAGATGAGTTCACAGAGTAAAATAATATTAACTTTATTGTTTAAAGAGCGGAGAACTTTATTTAGCCAATAGATCATTACCCAACAAGTACAATGTATTAGCTCAAGGCTGTTGCCTAAGAAAGATTTCAAGGAACCCACGAGGCGAAAAGCTGAAAAGTTAGGAGCCCAATTGCAACATGTGAAGTATTAGGTACTGCTTCAAAAATTTTACAGTAGGCGGCCAGAGCATTTTCATGGGTGCCCCAGGTTACTGGGATCATGTTGGGTAGCAGCTTTGTAACTGGTGCACATTTTATCTTTTCCATTGAATGTGGTTATTTGGCCAACTGGGGCCTGATTTATATAACTCTATAAAATAAAACGATTTGTGAATTTCTTGTGGTTATGAAGAATCATTACGAGCAAATCATAACCGGGGAATCACGATTGAGAGGCCCGGAAAGCAACTAAACAGTTGATTATAAAAGGGACCGTGAATACGAGGGTGTCCATTTCACAAATGAGTAGAGGTATGCATGAAAGATCAGACTGGGGCAGTGGATTCCCGGCGCGAAATTCATCACTGGCAAAACCAGCGCTTCAGTCATTGTGAGTAAAAGGGCCTTTGCACAGAAGTTATCCTGTGTAAGTAAGTTGTAAACACATTGTAAGAATTTATTTAGAAAAAACGTGTTTAAATATTATGAGCCATCTCAAACCAGTGAGGTCCAGTTGCCATTTAGGTGAACGCTTTCTTGCAATGCGGTGCGAGGCGGTTGTATACGCATGTTACCACAAAAAGAGTAGATCCATTTTTGAGCTTGTCAATAAATGGTGGTTGAAATTCATGGGTTAATATTTCACTAAATCTATGAGGACGTGACCAAAGACACCTATCAAAGAGCAATATGTTCCGTAATGTGGACTGTATAGACTGACGTTTTACATGTATTACTTTTTTCCGTATTTATACTTTTCATTTTAAAAACATTTGGTAAAAATAAGCATTTTCTTAACTGACTCTCAGCCTGGGTAATGTTCTTTAGTACGTTCTTGAATTTTGGTTTATATATATATCAGCCTCAACGTTCTTATTAAAAAACAAACAACGAATGTATTACCAAAATACACACCATACCTCGTTTTCACTTGATTTTCACATTTACATCATCCTCGGAGACCCAGGGGCAGTTAGTCTTCGTTTGTAAGAACAGGAGAGCCCCTGGGCAATTACTCTTACCGAACCAGTTCCAGAGGCATTTGAATTCCCCACTCTTGACCAAAAGCGTGGAATTCAAATGCTTCTGGAACTGGTTCGGTAAGAGTAATTGCCCAGGGGCTCTCCTGTTCTTACAATAAACTTTCGCCAACGAAAATCCCTTCTACCCGACTAACTGCCCCTGGGTGTCCGAGGATGCATTTACACCAACGCGTTAATTGCTGAGTGGTTTACTAAAGTGATATGAGAGTTTTGCTCCGGACCACAAATGAATCTATTTTGAAACTGATGAGCAGCGGTTCTTCAAGGCCTTAATCACCTATAATAATAATAATAATAATAATAATAATAATAATAATAATAATAATAATAATAATATTATTATTATTATTATTAATATTAAGACAATATTTAATGAGGGTGACACCAGAAAAGCTAACACAATGGTGATAAATATAAAATACAGAATTTAATAAGAAATTTAAGAGTAACAAATCAAGTTACAAGGTAATCGAACAGGTTAAAAGTTTAAAAGTAAAAAAAGGGAGAAAAACCTTAAAAATTATCCCTGACTTAATTTTTTTTAACCTATCTAAACTATATGCCCTAGCATCAACGGAAATACGAATTTAGTTTTAACTGAAATCTAAAGTTGTCGCACAAATTAAACTAATTCCTTTCGCTTTCTCAGAGAAATTAAATTTGCCATTTAAAATGCGAAACAAGGTCAGCTAGCATTTCGTAAAGCCAACCAAAGCTAAGCATCAGAAAAGATCACGCTGTAACTGCATTAGCTTACACAACGACCTTGGAACGCAGAAGAGAACATTTTAAGTATTTTGCTTAAATGTTCTCGTTTAGCTGACCTTTACCGTGCACTTGCAACGACAAAATATCATAATCTTCTTTTATTAGTTATTGTAACTTATTCCCTAAGTTCTTTTTATTTAAATCTCTCCATTTTTGGTTCCTCGCCTGTCCTTAAGTTCTAAACATCATTACGTAATATGGAGGCCAACTAGAAAATCGGATGGTTAACTTGGCCTCCGTTCTCAATCGCTACCTCAAAATTATTCAAAATCAAAATTAAACCAAAATTTTACTATACAAGAATGTAATTATAAGAATCTTTCTAATTAATTATGAGGAAAATAAAGGTTGTTGTTGTTGGTGGTGGTGGTGGTGGTGGTGCCCCTAACCGAGGACCTTCCAGCAATTAGCAGAAAACCGTTCTGTTTTCTTAAGTTAACAGTGGAGTCATTCCGTCATTTCTCCTGCTGCTACACCAAATGAAACAAACCCAACATAAGTGATACAAAGCACGACAGACCACTACAGTTAGCCGAAATATTTGTGACGAAAGAGCAGCGACCAGGAGAAGACCAAAAAAGGCAGGGACAGCACACAGAATGATGATTTCCACCTTTTCAAAGACATTCCACCAAGAAGTAAAATGATCGTTTGTCGGGACCGCCAGCGATAGAAAAGAGGCAAAATACGCGTTCATCATCCCCAAGAGAACGATGAACACCAGAGAAATGGTTTCTACTACGTTGGCAATTCCATCACGAAACGGCCAGGTCATGGAGTGATGTTGAAGAAACAAAACACAAAAGAAACTCATAATGAGAAGACGAGGCATTGGGTCACTAACCAAAGAGCTAAAACAAATAAGGATCAGGCGGCGGCCTATCATAACGCTTTCCCAGCTCAAAGACAGTTTACTCCCATTTTCAGGGTTCTTAAAACAGTCGTAGAGAACCCGTTCTACAGACCTTCGTGACTCCTGGCTTGGGGACGAGTCTTCACTGGCCGCATTTCTTGCTGTACAAAACAAGGATATGTATGACAAGTAAAGTAAAGAAGGCAAAGGAAACGAACACACCAAGAGAAACTTACCCACAGAGAGGGTCCTGTTATAAATCTTAAATGAACCCCAAAGCAAGACAAACACAAAAGGCACAACGAACGTGCAGATAAATGCAACCAAAATGTATTGCCACCACTGAAAACACGCAATGTTTCCATCGTAAAACAAGCGCTGCTCTGAGCCAATGGGAACACAGCGTAAAAGATTGAAGCTACTGGAGGCCAAAGTAGTGTATCCTAATAACATGGTTTGTAAAACGCCACCAAAATACGGACCCGCTGCTGGAGATTCTTGCCCTCGCAACCTCTGAACTACCCAATGAAAAATATAAAAGGCGCCAATCACAAGTAATGTGGCAAACACGTAACATGCAGAAAATAGTTGCTTAGTTATCGACGTAAGGCCAGGAAAGGGACAAATCAATCCATTGGAAGAAAAACTTTGTTGAAAGTTGAAAAGTCCGATCAAAGGATCGATAAATTTAGTCTCCAGAATGTGCTTTGACGAGTTCGAGACAAGGAGAAGGTTTGTTGCCTGATAGAAGTAAAAGAGAATCTTAAGATAGCCTCGGTCGAAGTTATTTTCAGCCTGGTTGGCGGGTTCATGTTCTTTAAACCATAGTATTTGAAGCCTGATCCAAGACACAACAGGAGGCTTGAATGTGAAATAAAACGCCATGAGCGAGACGTAAACCAAAATCACGGGCCAAAACCAGTAATCCTTGCACTCACGTGATGGTCTGCAGTTTGTAGAGTAAAGTGTCTCTGTGTACGTCTCATTACACTGTCCACATAGTTCACCTGAACGGTTACCCTGGCAACCATTGTATTCAGGAAAGTCTGTTTCCTGAGGAGGGCGACAATAACCCAGAGGACACAAGGTGAACTTTAGCGTTGGTGGAAAGATTTTCTCTTCAGAACCCCAAAAGTTGGGTTTGGCGACGATATTTTTGGAGCAATTTGCTCCAAACGGGCACGAAAGACATTGAAATCCTGGTGCTAATCGAGATCCAAGCGCCCGACCACGTTGCAGACTATAGGAATTTTCTCCGCATGCAGAACAGCTTAATACCAGAGTAGACACTTCAATTACACACGGTATTTCATTTATCTGTGCTGTTACTTGATCAGTAAAGTAAAGGATTTCCATTTGACTCCCAACAGGACAATGGAAGGTCGTCAAATTGTTGTTTCCAACATCTATCACCCTTCCGTTTCTAACCTGCATAAGAGGATCAGCACTGCCATAGGTTCTGGAGTCCAAGGTACTTTGGTGTAACATAAGTGCACCCGAACTTTCGGTATGAACAAAAGATCCCTGCGTGTATTTCGTTGTTGGCAGTTGTAATTCTTTCATTGTTTGGCGGAAAACACTGCCTTCTATAATGAGACTTGCAGATCCATCTAGCGTGTATATATGCCCTCCACGAATTGCCGCAAAGTTGTCAACAAAGTAACAATTTCGAAAAGTTGCCTTTCCGTTGCTTAAAAGTACGGCACCACCGGTCCTTGCGCCATTTCTCTCAAATGTGGTGTCCTCAATGGTCAAGAGGCTTTTGTAGATCCAAGAAGGGTAGTTTTTAACATTATTTTGAGTGTCAGATGAAGAACGTTTCTTGGTACATCCTGGATCCTTCTGAACATCCGGCCACATCGAAAAATACAGCGCTCCCCCATCCCCAAAAATATAAGAACGATTCCTCAAGAAACGAGATCTTTTGACTACAACAGTTATATTTTGGTCTGATTCTATGGATATGGCACCAGCTCCAGCTTGAGCTGAACAGTTTTGGAATGTCGAGTTTATTATTAAAACGGATAAAACAGCTGACCTTGTTTGAATTTGAAATGCTCCTCCCTTGTAATTCAAGGCTGCATTGCTATCAAAAAGAGAATCTATAACTTTAAAATTGTGCATTTCATCAGCTATCCAAAAGACTCCACCATATGAACCAGCAAAGTTACTTAGAAATTGAGACTTTTGCACCTTCACGGTACAATTGTAAATTACGGCAGCACCTCCAAATCTCTCCACAGCTGCATTTGATTCCATGACAACTTCTTGAAGGATGAGATTACTTTCACTGTTCATCATGAGAAACAGTGCACCACCCTGTCGAGCACGGTTGCTCGAAAATGTTGAAAATTCTATTTGGATTTGGCTAGGGTTTCTTTTCAGACTACGATCATCGGTTGTTAAAGAACCAGCCCATAAAACGCCACCAAAGCCCCATTCTGCAGAATTTGAGATAAAATGACTGTTGTTGATACTAAGCTGCATTGCGGTTTCATATTCGACATACAGTGATCCACCAAACGCGTTCGCCATGCATCCTGTGAAATTGGAACTTGCCACCGTCAAGAGCAAATCAGCATTATCACTACTACGCTTTCTTTTCGGTAACATCGAACCCGTTTGCATATAAACCCCTCCTCCTTTCATAGCAAAGCAGTTGGTAAACTGAGTTTGAATCAGTCGCAATGATGCCCTACGTGTAACAATATACAAAGCACTTCCCCAAGAATCGATAAACTTACATTTATTGCAATCAATTTGAAGTAGTTGCTCATCTTGAAAACTGTAATCTAGGTGAGCTTTAACGTTTGAAAAATCAGCATCGTCCGAGTCGAAAACGCGCGAGTGAATATACACTGCTCCACCTACTTTATTCCAAGCCGTGTTGCTGATAAAAACGCTGTCTTCAAAACTTGCACTATACATGTTAGTGCATTCAGTGTTGATGGCTCCACCTTGAGAAGCACTCGTGTTAAAAAACGATGAACCGGACACACTCAACTTACAAATTTTAGTTCCGTTCAGGGATATTACTCCGCCCTTTCCTTTAACTTTGTGGCCACTAAAAGTGCTGTCATATATATGCAAAGAAATGTTTGATGCACTGACGTTAAATAATCGAGTACTGTAGCTTGTGAAGTTGCTCGCGCTCACAAAAATATTGACAGTGGTGCTTCGAAAGACACACTCGCTGTATCCGTTACTCCTCTCTACATCTCGGTCTGATGACGGACTGTTGTCAATAAATGTCACATTCAGAAGGTTGACGTTCTGCGTGCTGTTGTCCACTTGTACAAAAATGAGCCCACGTGAAGAAAACCTGTTGCGAGAAAAAGTTACATTCTCCAGGATGATATTAGAAATTAATGACTTGTTAGTGTTGGGCGATTCAGTGAACGAGATACATCCTCCATCGTCTGACAAAAAATTGCCATCAAATAAGGAATTTGTCATTTTGAACATTACTTCGACATCCTGTGATGTGGTCTTTCCCCTGCTGACAACAACTGAGATACACTGCTTATTTTTGGAAAAGGTTGAATTTGCAAAGTGAATGCTCGAACTCCTTTTCTGTCTTATTACAAAAGTGACACCTTGCTTGCTGGCTTGAAATTTGCACCCGTCAATAAGAACAGAAGAGTCTTCAAAACGCACGAAACTTTGATTCACAGATAGGCGTGATATAGTTACATTCATTTGTTCCCCTTCATAAGAACCGTTGAATATTAAGCCAGTTCCTTCTGAGCATCGTATCTGAGCCATGGAATTACCATATCCTATCAGAGACAGACTCTTGTATATGTAAATTCCCGGATACTCTGACGTTTGCGATTGACAGGTGTAAGGGTCCTGGTCCGTGTTAGTTCCATCCAAGTAAATACTATCCCCAAATGAGGCCAATGTAACAGCACGCCAGATGTTTTGACAGGGCCTATACGGATCACATGACCAGCTGTCGTGACCAAACCGGGAAAGGTACAAGTTTCTCGCCTCTGTTACACATCCTGCACGAGATAAAATTGTTTGGAACAGTATTAAAGGCAATAGTTTAATTACAGCTACAACGGGAAATCCGTAATCACATTTCCCAAACTTGAAGCGGGTAGATGCAAGCGACCCCCACTTTGGATTAATTCCCTTGCTAAAAAATACTAGACTACGAATAGTCCCCCATTTTTCCTCAGGGATGGTAGGGCGAGCGAAACGCGAGCGCGCGTGAAAATCACCCCACGCGAGAAAAGGCGACACGCGTGGGGTGATTTTCACGCGCGCTCGCGTTTCGCTCGCCCTACTATCCCTGAGGAAAAATGGGGAACTACTCGTAGTCTATAGAAATACCAAACGAATCGCTTAACTAAGACCGAAAGGATGTGGTTTAACCGAGGGAAAACCGTTCTTTAGGGGTTTCAGGGCGAGTAAGACGCCAAAACATGTTAAAAGGCGGGAATCATTGTAGATGCCCGGTTACCATATTTGGTAGTTAAACTGGTTTACCAGGGTGATTTAAGGTGGCCGAACACAGTTTGCGCGCGCTTTACAGATTCTGTTAGTGATGCTATTAAGCGCGCGCTAGGGTTGTGGTAAGCAAATACTATCGACCACTCTATTTTATACCAAAAGGTAGGTTTTGCTCTTAAAATAACTTAGTTTCTCGTTTGTGAATCCTTCTTCATTTATCGCCGAACAAATAAATTGAGTTCACAATGAGCTAAGCCTTTTTGTACGCTTTTCATCTTTCTGAGAAACCCTAATTAAAAGCCACGCATGCGCATTTGAGCAAAAAATTGTGACTGGTTATTTTAATGGAAATAAACTGTTTTCTAAGGAACCGCTCGTTAGAATTTCGTGAAATTTGACAAAACAGTAGTTTTCTAAAAGCGCAACTTGCCTACAAACCAAAAACAAAATCTAACAGAGGGTATCTTCAAAAAACATTTAAGTGCAAAACCAACATTTACAGGAGATCTGTCTGTTAAAATTACATGAAAGCAGCGTCACTATGTCAGTATTTTGTGGGTTTTTCTGGATACAAAATATGGAAAACATCTAACGAGTGCATTTTCTAAAAATTAAGAAAAACCATTATTTGTGGACGGTTAATAGCTTGCTGCGTTGCCATGGCAACGGCACCTTGTTCAACAAGAAGCATCAAAATTTATTCTTTCTTAGTTAATCTTTCACGATGCTAATTTCGGGTACTCAGAAGTACGTAGTTTTCAAATAATGTTTACTAACACCTGTGTACTGGAAAAACTGTGTTCGGCCACCTTAAGCCCAGTTTACATGCTACGATTTGTCGGCCTGACAAATCTACAGTCATTTTACAGTTACTAAGCTAACGCTAAAGACTGATGAGCCGACTGAAGGGAAATTAAATTCAGAGGAGACCAAAATGTAACACAAAAATTGTATAGAAAAGTTTATATTGGTCTCCTCTGATTTCAATTTCCTCCAGAGCGATATCCGTCACTTTAAAGTAGAAAATGCTATATTTGACAACAGTTTGCAGTCTTTCTAATAACAAACACTGCAGCCAAAGTTTATTGCAAGCTTTCACTGATGACACGAATAAGTTGGCTTTGTGCAAAATTTTGTAGCCTACCCTCCCCTCCATAGTCATGCAATGCTGTGTGGCGTAAGGTCACGCGTAGAGAGCATTTCCATAAAAGGAAAACAACAAGTGCAAGGACATAGTTGAGAACGGCAAGTCAAAAATAGTGAGTTCTGTATTGTGTAATAACTTGAGACAACTGCGAGTTTGGATTAGAACGGTGAAACTACAACGCAAGGTATTCCATACCCCCTCAACAGAAGGCAGCTGGGCGGGGGGGGGGGGGGTGAATGGCCCAGGAAATTCCAGAGGGGAGGAGGGGTGAATGGTTAGATTAGTTTCCAGAGGGTCAACTTCACGTTTAACAAGGACCGCGGAGCCGGGGGACCACAACCCCCTCCCCTCCCCTCCCCCCCCAAAAAATAGGAGAAGTATTCACCAATTTGCAGTCTATGCACACCTCCATTCCCTGCGCCTCCTGAGCAAGTATTTCGAGGAAACCGTTTTGAAGGACGACATTTGATAGTGTCGGCCATCGAAGAAGGTTTTCATAAACCAAGTGGTTCAACGTATTTCAACGCTAAGACTATTTTGATAGGCTTTCTAAACTCCAAAGACATATCCTCACAAATCAAATATCTGGAAGTAAACTACGCTGACGATTTAAAAGAACTGGGTATCTTTAATAGCAACTCGAAATTCTTAACGTTTTGATGAAGAATGGGGTTGCCGTTATCTGATATTTTGAAAATGGTAAAGAAACCCAGCCGTTCACGAGAGACACATGACTAGTGAAGTTATGATTACTTGTAAGTTCTTGCAGGTTAATCCTGTTATCTTAGCGCAACTGGAGAAAGGTCATTCTCGATGGCAAGAAGGGTGAAGACATGGTTGTGAGCAAACACGAATCAACAAAGCTTTAACTGTGTGGCAGTATTGCACACTCATGAGGCAAGAACCGATAAGATTTGGTAAATTTACTGAGTCAGATCCGTCATTTTCATTGTGCTTGAATTTTTTTGTAGTAGTTCGATTTTGCTTCAATAACCTGTTACCCTGATTAAAAATAAGATCATGCATCGCATCTGGCATATTTGGGTGAATCTTCAGCCATTCTGAACACATTCTGTTGAACAGTTTTTCGGGATAAAATTCCCTCCCCCCGCCACCCCAAGAAGGTAAAGCGCCATCAACTGTCCTGACCCCGCGCCAAATAATAAAAAAAAAATGCTCCGCGGTCCATGCCCACCTCGAAATCCTAAAGCGTGACCCATGAAATCCTAAAGTGTGACATACGAAATCCTAAAGCGTGACCCATGAAATCCTAAAGTGTGACATACGAAAATCCTAAAGCGTGACCCACGAAATCCTAAACGTGATCCATGAAAATCCTAAAGCTATCATATGACGAATGGAGTCAGTGAAAGCCACGAAGCAATGCAACAAAACTCAACTTGGGTTTTCGTCCCTCTTTGAACTTGAACCACTTGTAAGTGAAAAGAACAAGTAAAACTCGGAGAAATCGTGATATAAACACGGCTCGAACGGCGGAAAAGATGGATCAAATGGCCCGCATGCATACAGAAAATCGCTTTGTTAACTAAACATTTATATGCCGTGGTAGTTCTTGTTAGAAATCGTGGCTACTGTAGGGATGGAAAGGTGGCTGTGCTAAATGTTTAATTATCCATTGGATTGATTAATCGGTTTGTTCATACTTCTTCCAGCGACGCCCTCGTTAATTAAAGTGCTTATAACCCCACAACACAACAATACGTGTTTGGCACAAGTCTTACCTCCAGCGATGACAACCAAAAAGAAGTATACTCTGTAAAGGCTACAACTTCTTGCTTGCATCTTACTTTGTTTAGCTTTGCTTCTGAAAGACGGCTAGTCAAAAATGAAACTCAAATCTCGGTTATATCACGAGCCGGCGTCATTTAAGAACAGCTCGGCATAGTTCACGCTCAGTTTGGTAGCGCTGACAGTTGACACGCGGTCACGCTGTCTTCGGTGCTAAAGTTATCGCCAGCGATTGTCAGCGGCTACACCTTTGGTACAAGACCAAGGTAAAAGTGTGGACCTTTGAAGATAGCCAGGAAGCTAGAGACGTCTCCTATTTTCCCGATTTTTCCTTAGGGGAGAGGGCGGCTGCACACAGGCTACTTTGAAGCCTGAAATACTAGGCGCTTGAATTGCGTGGAAGGGAGGGGGGAGTCGAGAGACATTTCATTTTCAACATGCAGGCAGCTCCCATTAGGTAAATTCAACCTATGAAAAGCATTGTAGAACCAAGAGATGTTGTACGTGACACTTCATTACCATTAATTGAAATTGATTTGCAGCCGATAAGCATGTAATTAACAGGACTGAGCAACATAGCAGATAGGTTTCATCCTGGATTAAAGGGACAGTATCACGCTATTTTTAGTAACACATTGAAAGTTGGAAAGTCGCTATTCAGTTGATAGCAGCCAAGATATACTGACAAAATTCCATTAAAAGACTATCAGAATGCAAAGAAACTATCCACGGATATTTTCGCCGGCAGACGACCAAGATAGAGAGGAGTTCGTATTTGAAAACGCCTGGCGGACGTTTTCAAATTTCGCTGTTGTAACGCACTAAAAATCGCCGGTTGTACTATATTTTGGTTCAACCTTTCGTCTTCGAATCACTATTAATATTTCTTTAAATTAGCGATTGAGAAATTAATTAACACAGTGTTCAAAGTTTAAATTTAGTGAATTTTGGCCAAATATCATGATATCTCCCATGATACTGCCCCTTTAAATCAGACGAACGCCAGTTTTGGAAGGATACGTCTACAGCATACCAAATCAGTTTTTCTCGTAGGTGTAGATGTTTGTGCAGTTTTAATTTGAACCCAAACGGCGCGAAACAGCAACATTCGTGGCTTTAGTATTAAGGTGTTGCTATAATAACAATAATAATAAAATAATAATAATAATAATAATAATAATAATAATAGTAGTTTATTGATATTCCTGTCGCAGCCTAACGGCTGAATTACAAGGATGGTCAGTGACAATAATTCAAGAGACTACGGTGTAAAGACAGTCAAATAAATCATTTCATAAATATGATTAAAAGCACTAAATAACAGAGGAAAGGATTACAACTGGTCTTGATACTTAATGGTGTTCAGATATCCTCTCCGGAGCATCGCGTCAGTGGGAGGTCACAGATGCACGGAGCAACGGTGTCACCCCATTAACCCGTTTGTGAAATACCTGGACTTCTCTCTCGGGTTTTTATTCATTCATTTATTCATTCATTCATTCATTCATTCATTCATTCATTCGTTCATTCGTTCGTTCGTTCGTTCGTTCGTTCGTTCGTTCGTTCGTTCGTTCGTTCGTTCGTTCGTTCGTTCGTTCGTTCGTTCGTTCATTCATTCATTCATTTACTCGGCCCTTCAAGTCAACAACTGACAGCTTGTTCAGATATCCTCTCCGGAGCATTGAGTGGGAGGCCACGGCAGTCACAGCGCAGCCTAGTTTTCCTAACGATGTCAACAGTTCGAGCAATCTCCCGTGAGTTCGACTGTTATTCATTCACAAAACACAACGTAGCAGTTGGTTTAATACCAGCCGCAAGTTTTAAGCAGCTTGTTTTCGAATTGCCATGTTAATAACGTCCAGATTTTCATGAGCGACAAATCCACAAAAACTATGAACTTGCACTGGCGTTACTTTCGAACCATGCAAAGTTTGTGAACTTTGATGTTTTCCTTTGACATGTTTGACAGCTTTCGTCTTGTTTAACCAATCAAATTATTTGAACCATTCTAACAAGGATTGTGATTGGCTTATTTCAGCGTGCATGATGAGAGTACAGATGCACGCCACTTCTGTTCGTTTGGAAAATGAAGTTTGTTTTGAAAATGAGCGTGAATGCGTGGAGAAATAAAATAATTCTTTATCATAAAACAAATAAAGAAGCCTCGACTGTGCTCTGTTCTGTTGTAAAGCACTTAGGAAGCGGCTAAAGCACTCAAGAAGTAGGGACAAACACTCGACTACGTCTCGCGTTTCCCCCTACACTTCTTTCGTGCTCAAACCGCTTCCTGCGCGCTTTACAACAGAAAAGAGCACAGTCGAGGCTTCTTTATTTGTTAAATCAATCCTATCAGATATACCTTAACCTAAACAAATCAAGACACAAATAAATCGTTTCAAAGCTCGGCAACAAATACACTAAAATCTAACTCAAACAAAACGTGTTTCGTCCTCAACGCATTAGTCAAGACCAATAGCTACCAATGAACTAAACTCTTTCTCTATGAGGCAGTAAAAAAAAATAACAACTGTCGGTTGCCTTTAAATCCAACTCTCCCATGCTGAACAGCCAGATTATCCAACACTAACAAATCACGCTTCCTCCACTTGAATCCTACCGCGCATGACCAGCCGCTGGCCAGTAGGTGTTATAGTACCTCGGGCTCGATTACGCTGCCGTCGCCATAATAAGTGTTACTAGGCATTTTGCTATCTGGAATCTCTGCTTTCCCTGGCAGTAACCGGTAATATGAGCTATGATTTGTTGTCACTTGGCTAAACCACGTCTTCATGCCTGTTATCGGGTGATGTATGTAAACTGGTTTGTTTTGCCAGACGTACAAATCTCCACTGGGGTCCCATGTAAGGTTGTTGCCATGTACCTTGGCTTGTTTTTCCACAACCTATAAACAAGCAATAGGCACATGTTATACTAGTGCTTGCCAGTTGGCTATAAAATATACATTTACATTCCCACAGTTTTCATCGCCCAGAATCTTATTGTCTTCCGCAACATTTACGGCTCATATCGCCACGATCTGATAGACGCAGCATACGAGACTACGCTTTTTATACCGGAGTAGTTTTATTGTTTCCGCAAAGGATTATTCAATTCAAATTTGGATCGGTTAGCGACCTTTGGGAATACCCGATTCTTTTGCGCACGAAAACTTTATACAAATTTCGATATGCGGCAATTTCAAAACAAGTCCATTCTATCGTTTTCCGATAAGAGAGGAGCCTAAAACGCGAGCAGAATGTTAGAAATTCGCGTTTTGACAGCACTTTCACTCACTGCAATCCTTCGAAAATTTTCGCGTGGCTTCTTAAAAGGTCAAGTGAACATAACCATGTGGTATAATGACAATCGCGCAAATATTTAAATTACGCCTTTAAGTCCGCCTAAAACCATCTCTCATACGAACAGGAAGCTACAATAGGTAATTTTTAACTTAAATTTGACAGTTCAATGGAGAAGAAGAGAAGAGCAAAAGAGCAGACCATAGTACACACAGTTTAGTGGACCTTTCTTCTGTAAAAGCCATATGGTGCAAGTAGTTTATGAGTTGTTGATGGTTTTTTTCTTAGTGTGTGTGTGTGTGTGTGGGGGGGGGGGGGGGCTAATATTTAGGGGACTTCCATTCAGAGGAAAGAGTGTGTGGGGTGGAACGACGCTTAAATTTGGATTTTCGCGGTAAGTTTTATTTGATTATGACGACAAGTTGGGGCCGGCCGGGACTCAAGAGTGGGAAGCATACCACAGGAAAGAAGTGCAAAAGCTATGAAAAGAGCTTCGAGATCTTTTAATTTATGCCACTTACCTCTCTTGTCATCCTTTTGATACACGTGTTGCCAATTCATATACTCTTCATTGGACTTGTCAGGCAAAAATCTCACGTATCGCACTTGTTTTTCTTCAAATCTCCGCACAATATCGGAATCCAGCGCGGAGAGCAGTTCGCTATTTTTAACCAGAGGTGTCTCACCGCCGCAGTCGTCAGCAGGCTGCTGGACGCAGAAAAAGAAAACCTGTGGGGGCGGGAGGGTTGGAATAATAATTAGTAGCTTGAAAATGGCTTGGGATGGCAGAAAATAAACCTTCAAAGGTCAGGCAGGGAAACGTTGACAGTGAATGAGAATGATCTATTAATCAGTGAATAACACAGGCATACTCCGGAAAAATCCGAGTGCTCCTATCAAGAGTCGAACCAACGACCTTCCGATTACTAGTTCGGATGCTCTACCACTGAGCTACAGGAGACTCGTGGGAGCTAAGGCCATTAAACTAGGTTCATGGGACAAACGTCCTACATAATGCTAGGATTTGAATGTGAATATGTGGCATATGCGCAATGAAATAAATGTGATGGAATATTTTAAGGGGAAAGTAATAATCAGATACACTTGTAATTTTGTACCTGGCTTTTATCCCCTCCCGTTGAATGGGGATTCTCCCCTGCGTTACTTACCTTGGATGGGTAAACTTGTGCATAAGACATTTCGTTGTGTGGGTCTATGCTGATCTCATCGGGATCATTGTTGGCGGTGTATGTTCCTACATTCCCGTCAATTTTTGTGCGGAACGATGTGCCACCTTCATATGTCAACCTTTTCCAGGGGATTCCCTGAGCAATGACCGAAAAATCCTGCGCAGTTTGAGCTGGGAGATTGCAGAACAATATGGCAGGATTATCCGTGAGGTTTTCCTCCACGTATTCCATACATTTTGCTGTCAGCTCAGCGAGAGAGGCCTGGTGTGGATTGTTAACAAACACCCCATGTGGGAATGACTCGGTGGGTTCTGCAAGGAACTCTGGGAAGCCTTGGCCAGTTGAACCTACCATATATGGTCTGTCTTTAAGTCTTGACTTGACTTTAGGCACTAGTTCCTCTCTGGGTATCCTCTGAAAGATGGCTGGTTTGGTACTTGCTGATGTTGAGGATAAGCAAATGTTACCTTCAAAAGGTTGTTTTCGCCTCACACAAAAGCAGACCGTGGGGAGTTTAGAGATTGACGTGCGACGTCCCAGAAGGCAAACTGTCATATTGATCGGTTGGACTAAATAAAAGTCTGGTTAACACATACAACAGTGATGAACATAACGAAAAACAAAAATAAAATTGATAAAATATAGGGCTTTTATAAAATAGTTCCTTAGAATCGCTATGACGGGTAGTTGCAATCTAATGTTCAGCCACGTCACGATTCACGGTTATTTGATTGTACGACACAGGTACGATCGTTGTTATCGAAGAGCTTCGCATTCGACGCTTATCCTCCATCCTTGACTGAAAAGCTTGCGTGCCTGTGCAAAAACCTTTGTTCCCCCAGTTTATACAATAGCCTCTTACGGCCAGACAGCTCTTTATCAGGGACAGTTCCTTGAACTTTGTCCCAATGGCTCGTACACTCCCATAACATACGTAAAAAGGAACATTTTAAACAGAGGAGCCTCTTGCCTGACTCCACCCTGGGCCTGTCACCTTGTCGCGGTGGTGGAGCTTGTGTTTCTCAGTGATCCCAAGAGCTATGCCGGTGGGGACTCAGTCCCTGGCGGGCTCAACCGTGCCGGATTGGCCCTCCAGGTTGGAGGTTGGGCGTTAGGCTAATCACCTAACCTCGTGAAAAGTGAATGATTACAGAAACCTTACACATTAGAGGCAATCTACCGAATCTTGGGGGCCGAGTGGCACACAACATGACGCTTTAGAGTGAAAGCCACATGGAAACTCTGGAGCCGAGGACGCCAATAGTGCACCCAAAAACACAGTTGAGGATAGGAAACTGGAACGTGAGAACCTTGTATGCACAAGGGAAGACAGCCCGTGAAGAGGTAAGAAGAAGGAGATGGCGATTCATTGGACACATCCTCAGACAACAACCTGACAATGACTGTGTTATAGCCCTAATATGGACCCCAGAGGGAAGGAGAAAGAGAGGCCGGCCAAAAACAACTTGGCGGCGCACAGTGGAAAAGGAGAGGTCCAAAGCAGGGTGGCAGTCCTGGAGTGAGGTGCGCACTGCAGCGCAAGACAGGAATCGATGGAAAGCACATGTGAAGGCCCTATGCGCCATCTTGGCGCCAGGGGACAAGTAAAGTAAAGTAAAGCCTCCTGTCTGAACTATTCTTTATTTATATAATGCAGTCATGTAAACTAACAATTGTCTGTCTTCAGTCTTCGATTAAAATCCCAGGTCAAGAAATCATCCTTTTCAAACCCCACTACGCATGACTATTAGCTGGCTAGTATGTGCATGGTAGCGTGGGCTCGGTTACTTATTTTAAGATGAAAATAGCGATAAGAAAGTTCGACGTTTTATTTTCGGACGACTCCATGTCGTCATTGCGGTAAATTGCGATCTCCCTAGAATTAACACTGACTGCAGTAAACGTTTAGTCCTGCCGGGTGAGCTGAACCCATGAATTTTTCCAACTGAGCACTACGATAACCCTGGGAAACCACACGAGGATTTGAGATGACGCTTTCTATATACAGCGCCGCGCGATTCTCCTTAACGTCAGAGTTGATCTATTTAATTTCCAAATGAACTTTCCAGATTTTTTTTCAATGATAAGCACCTTAGCCCTATAAGCGTGACACATTTTCCTTCCCAGATCTCCACACCATTATCGATTGAACCAAGTTTTGGAGGCTTGATTAAGCTTGACGGTTGACGTCATGTTTGGTTGCTTGCCAAGGATAATTGTGAACGAGGCAGTGCATGATGAATATTACGTTTGTACACTCATAATAAGGAGTCTGGAGCATGGACAATTTCTTTTCTTCGTGTACAGTCAGCAGAGACTATATATTTTTTTTAAATTTTGAAACCTGGATTTTGGAATTTTCTTCGCAATTTTATTGAATACATTGTGCGAGCTTGCACTAATAGGACTCACCAATGGACAACAAATGGACAACAAACATACTAAACGGGCCAATACATTATCAGAGATAAGTTTTACTGACTCTTAGAAAGAGTACTGCAGTCTGCAAAGAAACCTCCTGAGCAAAGACTGATCTCTTTGAATTTTATTGGTTTAGTAGAAATGTGCTCGTTCGCTTCTTCATTCGTTCGTTCGTTCATTTGTTCGTTCGTTCTTTCGTTCATTCGTTCGTTCCTTCATTCATTCATTCATTCATTCATTCATTCATTCATTCATTCATTCATTCATTCATTCATTCATTCATACATTCATTCATTTATTCTTTTGTTTGTATATAATTAATAAGGTTGTCGTTATTGTTATTTATATAAGATTTATTTATAAGATCTATTAATAATGTTATAAGTATGTACTTTGCCACACTGTTGAATACTTGGATAAAATTATTCGCCTCAACAAAAGGAGAAATCGGGTAGAAGAAATTAAGGTGCTACAATGATCAAAATTTTGCTTCCCCTTTTCGCTTCAGCTTGAGTAGAGGTGACAAATAGTTAACACGCCGAGTTTCACATCGAAATTCCAAAGGGAAGACAAGTTATTTTAGACCTACAGTTTAGCTTTGCTTTGCCGCCATTACTCGATTCAAAAAATGGCCAAGAACCACATAGAGAGCTGGATCTGGTTGCACCGAGAGGAATATGACTTCATATGCTCAACACAACATGACCCGCAACCTGCTGAAACCAGCCACTTCTTTTTATCATGTTATTATTATTATTATTATAATTATTATTATTATTATTATTATTATTATTATTATTATTATTATTATTATTATTTTTATTAGCAGTAGTAGTAGTAGTAGTAGTAGTAGTAGTAGTAGTAGTAGTAGTAGTATTTATTGTTTTACAAATATTCTTGCCCATTCACTTACTTTAGGACTATAATTTAGTGACTTCTTCCAAGGAACGAGCGACTTCGTTGAGTGTATGGCGTCACACAAAGGATCTCAAACAAGTGAACGCTTTGTAGAATCATTACAGGCTTCCGACTTTGCGAATTTAGTAATGGCGGACGGGTTTTTGGCCGAGTTACTTCCAGGTCTAGTAAGCTTATGTAAAGCTTATTTATAGCTATTTTTGCAGTTATGAACACATTGAATGGACTGAAGAATGAAAAGGGTTAAAATAAAAATCAACATTTTCGTCAAAGTAGCACTTTAAATTGACGACAGGAATAGCTAAACTTAATTAAATCTTTATATGACCTTTAGTTCTCTGAGTTTAATATCCTCCGAAATCAATTTGTGCGCAAATTATTTGTCTTCGAAATCACATAAAAAGATTTTTTGTGCCGCAATACTGGACCTATATTTGAAAGGCGTTCAATTAGTGTGTGTGCAAGGGTCTCGGTTTTCACTTTTAAAATGGGCGTGATCTGTTGATGAAAGTCTAAACACTCTCGTTCGTTATAATTACACATGCTGTATCTCTGGCACTTAGTTTCTTAACTGCATTAGGTACAGTTACACGGGGCCATTTTACCGCGGTAAATGAACCTTTCACTACGGGAAACTGCATTTAGTGAGTGCCAGCGACCGACATTTCTCGAGTTAAATTTCCCGTGGTAAATATCCATGGATACATTAAAAAGATCACACGAAGCGCCCTTGACATTTGACGTGGTAAGTTGCAATGATTTTTTGGTGCCCAAGGTACAAGGGCCAATCACGATGCTCGGTTTAACATCAACAAGTAACCGCAAAGTGAGAGTAGCTGTCCTTCGCAGGTTTCATTCGCGCCGTTGCCGCCACATTTTTTTTACCTTGGCAAATCGCAAATCGAGTGTAACTGCTGGTTAACTCGGTAAGCTAAAGCCCAAGTGTGATGTACTGCGGCCGGGATGATCTACCATGGGAAACGCGAGTGTTCCTATAAGGAGTCGAACCTAAGACATTCCGATTACTAGTTCGGATGCTCTACCACTGAACTACAGGAGACCCGGACACACATGACATTCCAATCCTAGAAGTATGCAGGATGTTTCAGTGTCCCATCAACCTAGTTTAACGGCCTTAGCTCCCACGAGTCTCCAGTTGCTCAGTGGTAGAGCATCCGAACTAGTAATCGGAAGGTCTTAGGTTCGACTCCTGATAGGAGCACTTGGATTGTTTTTCTCATAGTATGCCTACGTCATTTACTGATTAATACATCATTCTCATTTAATCATCAGGCTTAAAATATTCCATCACATTATTTCCATTAATCTACATGTTTCAATATTGAGAGACCTTCCGAAAAGAGTTTCAGTCAGGGTGAATCAATCAAAGTCTTGTAATTACGATATCAAGGGAAAGGAATTGTCTATCACTAGTTAATATCTTTAACAATTCAATAACAATGAATACTTCTGTAAGATTTACATTCATAGGGAACTTAAGGCGTATTCGTGTAATACAACGTACCGACAAAAGATGGCGACTGGTACATTTACCCATAATTCTTAGTGTACGAAAACCCTAAAAGCGCTAATAAAAACGCCTAGAAAAGTTCTAAAAACCTCCAACCTAGCAAACACAATGGTGTTAGTAGAGGTACCAATATCGCACAAAACATGTATGGATTTCTAGAGCGGTTTCCAAACCAAAACCAAAGTAATTACTCTAGCCAATCTCAACGGATGTAAACAACACAACGAGCCAATCAGAATTCGAAGCAAATACATGTAACCGGTGGCAAGCGCGGGAAAACGCGTGCGGCCAAAACACGATTGGTTTTGGTTTGGATTCCCATTGGTTGAGAAAGTGGCGCGAGTTTTGTTAACCAATCACAGAGCTAAGTAATTCAAAACCAAAGCAAACGCGAAATTACTTCCGACACTCAATTGAAAACCGCTCTATGAGCCCAATGACTGTTAGGTTCCCAAGGTATGTGGTAAACTGTACGGCCGCCATCTTTTTCCGTGCGATGGATTGGGGGTGTTTACATATGAACTTTTTACCATCTATTTACCATTTTTCACATAAGCCATTTTCATTTCGCTTTACAACAATAATCTAAAATTGTTATGAAGGCAAAGTGACGAGAAACCATTAACATTGCTGGTAAAAAAGATCAAGTTTGAGAGTCGTGTAATTTAAAATATCGAAGGTATAATTTCGTTAACTCCGAAAATTTTATAGACATTTGTATGGAAACCGCGGGCAAGTTTCACCTGTCTTCTTCTTCAAACGTCTGCAAAAAATTCCTTAATTTCAGAACTACATTTTCGCTATTTTAAAAGACAAGACTCTAACTTGGCCTTTTGACTAATTTTAAGGTGCTCCTTCCAGCAGAGCTAATGGTTTTCCCTTACCGTGCCTACATCACAATTTTAAATTAACGTGTTAAAGGTTTGTAGCTGTATGGCGTTTTTCAGCACAAAATTGGCTAAAACTGAAGAGAGCTGATACAACGGAAACAACCCCTAAATATACGCAAGCTAGTATTATTAATTAGCATGTGTATTTCAGCTTTTAACATCTCTTGCCACTACAAATCATTAACAAGATCCTAGCTTTGGCAATTTAGAATTTAGAAAGAAAACAAATAGAAACGTCAACAATTTTAGTACATTACTAAACTTTAAAAAAACTACTATTACTATTATACTATTTAAAAATGCACCCAAAACTCTATCTCGTAACGTTTTATGATTCCCTCATTGGCTCCTAATGAGTTACGATTAATGATACAAATAACCAAAGAGAGCCAATCAAAGATCGAAAGTACTCTCTACTTTTTATGCCAAATCATGACTCACTTTAAAGACATTTGTAGAGTTATGCAACAAGGCTTTCTCGACATAAAAACATGCCTCTGCTTTCACCTCAAATTATATATATGTTATTTTCCGTCCGGGAGGTCCGTATTGGGAGAAAGTTTGCCGAGATCTTGAGTACGTGGTCTCGGCCAGTTCTCAAGATAGAGTGAACAGTTTTTCCTTATACGGAACCACCAAGGACTGCACTAAGGAAAAAATTAATGGAGAGTACGGCCTGTGAACACACACAAAGAAAGTCAATTTACACACGGAGGCTTCGCTTCGAAGTCCAAACCCTTACCCTTTCTACAGGAAAGGCATTATAACCCTTTCGTATACCTTCCATACAAAATTGTACCCCTTTCAGATACCTACAGTAGAAAAACTGCGTCTCTTTTAGGTTCGTCTGTTCTAGATATTTTAAATAACTAGTTGACAATTTTGCCAACACTTTTCTGTACTTCAGTTCGTGAAATCCCCACCCTGAAAAAGGTATCCCTTTCGGTCGAAGCCTCCTCGTATAGTCCATAAACAAGTTTCAAATTCGCTTCATTAAACAAGAACAGATTACCTTATTCTCACTAAATTTCGCGAAAAGTCGAGCGCCATATTTCGCGAGTATTAAATTTCACGATTTTGAGAGAAAATTAAAATTGGAGTGTATTAAATTTCGCGATTTTTTTCTAATCTTTGATGTGAATGTAGCTTTGATCTCAGAACTGACAGACAATTAGAAAGAACCAACAGATGGAAACTTTGACGACTGCACAATTGAGATTTTGAAGAACTTAGCGGCAGAGGACAGTTTTGACAGCGAGAGTGATGCACTGGAAGATAACTGATGGACAAAATCAAACAAAAAAACTCCTAAACATGAAGCTGAGACATGTTACAATAACAGTAATAAAACAACAGCTTGAATTTCATTAAAATTGTATTAAATTTCGCGAGTTTATTCTTCACGTGTCCTATATTTCGCGATTTGTTCAAAATCGCGAAAATCGAGAAATTTAGTGAGAATAAGGTACAACAAAGACAAAACAGAAAACTAATCTAAACAAATAAGCAAACAAAACATTATAAAAGCAACTTTTCTCTGGATTCGCTAATTTCCAAGCACTTTAATATGGAGCACTGCACAATATGAAAACATAAAATGTCTCAGCTTGTTGAATCCAGTATTGGTCTCAACTCGTCATCCTTTTTTCAGCGACACCAACTGAAACAAACCCGACACAAATAATACAACCTACGACAAACCATAACAGTTAGCCGACACAACTGCGATAAAACAGCAGCCACCACAAGAAGACCAAATACGGATGGGACAGCAACAAGAAGGATGATTTCCACTACTTGACAGGCACGCGACCAAGACGAAAAATGATCGTTAAGTGGAACTGCCAACGAAAAGAAAGAAGCAAAGAATACGTTTACAAGGGCCAAGACAACAAGAGACATTAGCGAAACAGTTTCTGCTATGTTAGCAATCCTATCACGAAACGGTTGAGACAAGGCGTGGTGAAGAAGAAAGAAAACACAAAATAAACTCATCAGGAGTAGACGAGTCATTGGATCACTGATAAAGGTCCTCAACACAACCAGGATCAGACGGCGGCCGATCATTACACTTTCCCAGCTCAAAGAAAGGCTTCTGCCATTTTCAGGCCTCTTGAAAGAGTCGTAAAGAACCTTCTCCACAGAAATTCTTGACATCTGGCTTGAGCGCGTGTCGGCGACGGTGGCAGCATTTCTTGCTCCACAAAACAAGTAGACGTACGACCAGTAAAGTAAAGAAGGTAACGGAAAAAAGCAGGCTAGAAGAAAGCTTCCAACAGAAACAGTTCTGTTGTACAGCTTGAGGGAACCCCAAAGCAAGACAAACACAAAAGGTACAAAAGATGTAACAATAAAAACAATCAAAGGGTTTCGCCACCACTGAAAACATTTTTGGTTCCCATCGTAGAACAAGCGCTGCTGTGAGCCGATGGAAACACAGCGCAGCAGATTAAGGCTGACAGAGGCCAGAGTTGTGTATCCTAGCAACACAGTTTGTAAAACGCCGCCAATATAAGGACCGGCAAGTGGGGTTACTTGACCTCGGAACTTGTGAACTCCCCAACTGAAAATATAGTAGGCCCCAATCATGAATAATGTGGCAAACACGTGCGATGCAGAAAATAGCTGTTTTGTTACTGCCGTAAGGCCAGGGAGAGGACAAATGAATCCAGTGGAAGAGAATTTTGGCTGAAAGTTGAACAGTCCGATCAAAGGCTCGATGAATTTAGTTTGAAGAACATGTTGTGCTGAGTCGGAGATGAGGAGAAGGTTTGCTGCCTGGTAGAAGTAAAAGAGAATCTTAAGATAGCCTCGGTCGAAGTTATTTTCAGCCAGATTCGCGGGTTCACGTTCCTTAAACCAAAGGATTTGACGTTCGATCCAATACACAACAGGAGGCTTAAATGTGAAATAAAACGCCATGAGCGAGACGTAAACCAAAATCACGGGCCAAAACCAGTTATCCTTGCACTTACGTGATGGTCTGCAGTTTGTAGAGTAAAGTGTCTCTGTGTAAGTCTCAATACACTTTCCACAAAGTTCACCAGAACGGTTACCCTGGCAACCATTGTATTCAGGAAAGTCTGTTTCCATAGGAGGACGACAATAACCCAAGGGGCACAAGGTGAACGTGAGTGCTGGAGTGACTTTTTCTTTAAATCCCCAAAAGTTGGGTTGGGCGATAATATTTTGAGAGCAATTTGCTCCAAAAGGACATACAAGACATTGAAATCCTGGTACTAATTGGGAGCCGAGTGCTCGACCGCGCTGCAGACTGTAGGAATTTCCTGCGCAAGCTGAACACCTAAACTCAAGAGTTAAGAGTTTAAATCTGCAGGGTACGTTGTTCACGTAAGTTGTGACTTGAGTAGTGAAATTAAAAATTTCCATTTGACTTCCAACGGGACAGTTAAAAGCCGTCATATTGTTGTTTCCAAGATCTATCAGTCTACCGTTTCTTACTTGCATAAGGGGACTGTTACCGCCATAGGGTGTAGCGTCCAATGTCGTATTGTACAGTTTTAGTGCTCCCGAACTTTCTGCGTGGATAAAGGAGGCCTGAGAGTAGTTAACCTGTGGTAGGAGTCGCTCCTTTACGGTTTGGCGGAAAACACTGTCTAGTATAACAAGACTCGCTGATCCAGGCACGGTGTATATATGCCCCTGTTGTGTCGTTGAAAAATTGTCAATGAAAGAGCAATTGTAAAATATTGCTTTTCCATTATTTAAATGCAGAGCGCCACCCGAAACTGCAGCATTTCTCTCAAACGTTGTACTTTCAAACGCCAGATGACTCTTGTAATCCCACGAGGGGAAGTCTTCAGCACTATTGATCTGACTGATCGTATCTTTCTGAATGCATCCTGGATTTTTTAATGTATCTGGAGAGAGTGAAAGGAATATAGCACCTCCAAATTCAGTAAAGACAGTATTATCGATGAAGAGACTGTCTTTTAATTCAAGATGGAGATTTCCAATATGACTCAGGTATAATGCACCGCCGCTGTTTCCACTGGAACAATTACTGAAGGTTGTGTTGAAGATTAAAATAACCGTGGAAAATGAAATTGGAGCCCTTTGGCTAACACATAATGCACCTCCAACTTTCTGAGGTTGTTTTAAGTCCAAAGGAACAAAATTGCCGTCAAAAAGGGAATCCTGCACAAGAAGTAAGTTCAAATCGAAGGTATAAATCGCTCCACCAAATTCATGAGCTACGTTCTGCAAAAATCGACACAGATATATTTTTAAGGTAAAGTTAGAACCGAATGTAGCAGCGCCGCCAGAGCCAACTAGTCCATTCGATTCCATGGTCACGTTTTTAAGAATAACTATGCTGTGGTTATATACTAATATAACAACCGCACCGACGGCATTCTGGCTCACGTTTCCAATGTTGTTTAAAAAGAGCGAGTTTTCTATTGTCACGTTACTTTTTTGTGTCCACTTTTTACCATGGTCGTCAATGAGCAGAGCGCCACCATAATTAGATATAAAAAAGCTGTTATTGATACTCAGCTCTACTTGTGTTTTATAAAAGGCTGCTAATGCTCCGCCAAACACAAATGGGGCGTCCGAAGTACATTCCATGAAAAACGAACTTTCAACATTTAAGAACAACTCGTAGTTTGACTCTAGTTCGAGCGAGGGTAGACCCGAGTATATGAAAACGCCTGCACCTCCACCTCCACCTCTACCGTGTTCATCTATAGCAGTGCAGTTGGTAAACGAGGAGTGCCTCAGCTGCACAGAAGCCTTAACAACATAAATGCAAACGGCACCACCCTCTAAGGCACTGTAAGCATTGTTAAAGTGGCATTTGTTGATGCTGATTCGAAGAAGATCTAGATCGATACTTTTTCTTGATTTACTTCTGTCCTTTGTTGAATATTCAGCATTGTTCCAGACCCAACCGGGTGAATAAATGTAAACTGCCCCTCCTTCTCCATTCGTGGCCTTGTTTCCTGTAAAATTGCTGTCTTGAAAGCTGACGTTATAAACTCTGGTGCATTCGATGTTTATCACCCCACCTTGCGCAGCTGTCGTATTAACAAACGAAGAACCAAAAACAATTAGCTTGTGAAGATCAGTTCCTCTCAACGATATTACTCCGCCATTTCCTTTCACTCTGTGGCCCCAAAAACTGGAGTTTGTAACTTGGAATGAGACATTTGATGCACTGACATTGAATGCTCGTGCAGTTTGACTTGTAAAATTGCTCGAGTTGATGAAAATAAGTACAGAGGACTTACTATTAACGACGAATTCACTGTCACCGTCAATTGTACTGAGAACATCTCGTCTAGGTAATGGGCTGTTTCCATGAAATGTCACGTTGAGAAGGTGGATCTTCTGGTTGCCACCGTCCATCTTTAGAATAAAGAGTCCATTAGAAGTGAACCAGTTGCGAGAAAATCTTACATTTTCGAGGGTGATGTCACAGCTTACAGAATCTTTAGTGTTAGACGATTTGATGAACGAGATACATGTCCCGTTATCTGACAAGACATTTCCCTCAAAAGTGGAATTTGTCAACGTGAACAATACTTGGGTACTCTGTGTTGTGTTATTTGTGCCGTTGAGAGCAATTGAGATACACTGCCTACCTTTAGAAAAAGTAGAATTTGAAATTTGAATGTCCCAACTCATCTTACTACTTTTTACGAACTCCACACCATGTTTACTGCCTTCGAATTTACAGCCATCGATCTTAGCAGAACAGTCTTGGAAGCTTAAAAAACTTTCATTCACGAACAGTCCAGATAAAGTAACATTCATTTGTTCCGCACAGTCAGAACCGTTAAAATCGAAGCCTGTTCCTTCCAAGCATCGAATCTGAGGCATGGGACGGCCATATCCTATCAGAGAGAGACTCTTGTTTATGTAAATTCCCGGATGCTCCGACACTCCTGATTGACAAGTGTAGCGACGTTTGTCAGTGTCCGTCCCATCTAAGTAAATGCTATCCCCATCTGACGCGAGCGAGACAGCACGCCCAATAGTTTCACAAGGGTTTGACCAATCACATGACCAGCTGTCGTTACCCGATGCACTGGAAATGTACAAGTTTCTTCCCTCGGTGACACTTCCTGGAAATTGGCAGAATAGAGAGGTTTGAGAATCGAATCGTCAGTAAAGGAGACGGTAGTATGGAGAACGTAGTCAGACTAAGGGTCACATTGGTGGGATTAGTCTTAGCACAAATAAATAAATCAGTGTAATAATGTAACATGACTGTCGACGCACACCTCACATGAAAAAAATATATATATTGTCCCGAGCAGGAGTTGAACCCACGTCTTAGTCCCCGGATGCTAGTCGGGCGTGATTACCACTACACCATTGAGGCAACCACGCTGGCAACGTGGCGGCCACTTTTCAAAGTGGGTAGTAGCATCATCCGCAGACCATTCCACAGGACGTTTTCTTTTCGAGGTATACGTGTGTTTCATGGCTTCTAAATCCCGAAACGGGATTAGTACAACATCAGTAACAGAAGCATTCCGAAGCCAGGAAAGCCTTAGTACAAATAAATAAATCAGTCTAACACTGTGTAACATGACTTTCGACACACACCTGTTTTTCTTTTCATGTGTTTAAAGTCATTTTATACAGTGTCAGACTGATTTATTTGTTTGTAGTAAGGCGTTCCTGCTGATGCTGTACTAATGCCACCAATGTGACGCGGGTACGATTCCTGGACCCGCCGTCATATATGTGGGTTGAGTTTGTTGTTGGTTCTCGTCCTTGCTCCGAGAGGTATTCCTCCGGGTACTCCGGTTTCCCCATGGGTTCCCCCCTTTCCTCGAAAACCAACACTTCTAAATTCCAATTCGATCTGGAAAGTGTCGCCAATTAACGCTCTGCGCTAAATACATTGACACTTAAATAGAGTGAGTTGTTTTTTCTATTCTATTTTTGAAGAAAAAGATAATAATAATAATATCGTGGTATTTGAAGCAACCTTCTTCGCGTCCCGATACTTAATATAAATATTTGTCTTCCATTCCTTTGTTGTATTCTATTATAATTAAACAAGACACGCAAGAATTTAGGTTGAAGAAGAGTAAAGGGTACATACCATTTTTACTCCAATAAATACAGTTTAAGTTTTTTGCGTTTTTTCTACATCGCTTCGTTTGTCCGTTTTAAAGGCCATATAACGTTTGTAAGTATTATTTTAGCTCGTCATTTCTGCTTATTTTGTTATTTCTATGTTCTTGTCTTTTGGTTCGTCCTTTTGCTGTAGTAACTTTTATTTTCCTTGTTCATTTTTCGAGCAATCGCATCGATTATCGCATATAGCAACGTTTTACCGCATCGTTTTTCTTTATGTAATTAACGAACATTTGACATTAAAGAACAAGATACAGCGCGTTGGAGCAATGGTTTTTTGGCCCCTTCACATGTATTGTATGTGGACCACGCAAGAGGGCGCGCGCGATATCAAGTGAATTTCAAACGAAGAATGAGCTGCAGCCAGTCATAAAAAAAAGCAACGACTTCCATTTCCATCCAATCCATCACAAACTTGCAAGCTATCAGCATTTTTGGCCTTTCAAATTAATACTAAAAATTTACGTCATACCCTGTTTCTGAAGACTGTCTACAAATCGTTAACTGAACACCCCCACAAAACAGTTAAAGGCCCTCGATGTTCCTTCAGGTAAGTTTGGACTGCTTATATTATTACACGTAAAGTTTTTCGAATAACCAGCACTCGAGCACATGTGCATTAAATACACGCCGTAATCTTGTGCGCGGACGTCTGCTACTTCCTTTGAGTTCCGCGCAGACGTTTTGTCATAAATGAAGCTCCATAGGTTGGCGATTTTTGAAGAAATTTACAGCATAAAATATCGAAAACGCCGATATTTCTCATTCGTGGGCTTACTCTACTTTTATATCTCATTTCGTATTTCGCCCCATAAAAGGGGACCCGGAATCTGGAATCCGACATATTTTTGAGTTTGGAATCCGGAATCCAGAGCCTGGAATCCGTAATCCAGTCATTGGAATCCATAATCCAGTCGGAACCCAGTTTCCTTTGTAATCTGGAATATAATACGAGTTTTTCAAAGCCACAACCGACTCCCAGTACTCCGTTTCCTCTCTACCCCTAGGCACCCCCTTCCTCGACCCCTCCCCCAGCACAAAAACAAGCTATTTTTTAAAAACTGGATAAATATAATACCAGGAGCCATAACCCTGGTTATGGCCCCTGATAATACTTATCAATACGGCGTTCCACCTTTAAAAAAAGGACACATGTACAATGCTTTCTTGTTGGGGACCTTCTCTCTTCTGCAAAGGTCTCTTTCGCACTCCAGAGACAAATAAAAAAAAAAAGAGAGGAGCAGAGACAAACAAGGGACTGGCGAGAGTGAAGTGATTCCGTTTTTCTTCCCATTTGCGATTTTTCGCTCCTATTTTTATGAAGGAACCTTTGCGGAGGATCGAGAGAGTTGAAGACCTTTTTGGCTTGTGGCAGAACTGGCAACATTGTTAAATCCTCCAAATCATAAATGGTTAATAAGAAGAAAATCCAGAAAATGTACAGGGGGCACCGCTCATTTCATAGAGAAAAGGGTGTTCTCCAAAAGTTATACCCGTGAGGGAAAAAAACTTTTACTTGGGCTAAAACACGCACATGAGAGTCACGCAGGCCTGTCAACACCATTATTGCCGAGTTAAAACTTTTGGAATCCGGATTCCAGCTGAAATATGGTATCTGGAATCCAGACATGGAATCCGAAATCCAGTCATTGTAATCCGGAATCCATGGTACGGCATCTGGAATCCAAGACCCTCTTGAATTCCTTTACATGGGGAGATACTCTACTTTTATTTCTCATTTCATATTGAATGGTGAATATTTTTTTCCAGCTCTAATGCCAGCAATTTCTTTCATATTGAAACTCCTAGTTTAAATATAAACTTAATCGACTTCATCTTCAAAATAATAATATAACAATAATAATAGCTTTATTGGCACATTCAATCAAAGTGAGTTTTCACAGACCAATTACAATAAAATCTAATATAAACAATTGAAATCTAAAATTTAACGTTTAAAAGTGATAAAACATTACCATATTACTTAAAAACTTAAAATATGCATAATCTCACCTATTAAGTGTCAATGGTTTAGAAACTCGTCAAGGGCACGTCCTTTAATCGCGTTCTTAAAAACATCAAATGACTCTATGTTTGCTAAACTTTCTGGAAGGTCATTCCAGAGCTGAGCAGCCCTATACGAGAAAGATCGCTGACCTGTTGCTGATCTAAAAGAAAGGTTATTAAGAGTGCCTGACTGTAACTTTCGAGAATCGCTGGCCAAGCTTGAAAAATCGAAACTCCTGATAATTTGCCTGAAGTTTACTTTTGGGGAACTATCTTCGAAAATATTATTTGAATGTTCTGGAAATTTTTAGTTTTCGAGAATTTTGGAGAAAACGAAATAACGGGTTTTGCCTCATTAATTATGCAAAAATCTCACTCAAAATTAGCCAAGTTCAATACGCTTGTGTTGAAACAGTACGCAACGCTAGAAAGCGAGGTCGGTTTTGAATAAGTGCATAACTCACCTACTTTCTATCAATGGGACCTATGTAAACTTTTGTAGAACTTTGGAGGGTTTTATGGCTCTTTGAAAAATTGACATTTTGAGGACTTCGCGTTTTGGCGAAAATTGAGTAAGTTTGAAGGTTTAAAATGCATCTTGGTATGTCAGGTATCGACTCGAGAGGAACATTGTGATGAAGCTTGGGTCTTCGTCTTTAATAATACGAAATAAAAAATCTGGGCAATCAATGCACGCGCTGACGAAAACCAAAGTTAGCGAGGCTTCGTTAACAAATTTGCATAATTCGCAACTGTTGAGAAAATGCTATGTTGTGGCGACTCGGTGAAAACATTGACCCAGGCTATCTTCAAATGGTTATTTTACCCCACATTGCATTTGTCTGTTTCTCTTTCTCGTTTAATAACGTGGTAGAAAAGGTCTGGAAAAACAATGCGTGATCGGAAAAGAAAATATTCGTCAAATTCTGGTGGGAAATTTGCATAATGCAAATCTTCCAATAAATCTTTCTGCAAAGGAATCTGATTGGGAAGGTTTCGTTAAGAGACCATTTGACCGAAACACCCCACATATAAGGAGTCAAAACAACGTTTAATAATTCGATTTTAACCAATTATTGTCGAATCTTAACCTTTAAATTAATAATGCCAAACTGATATTCGCTATTGCGTTACCTGCGTCACGTCAGTAGCTGTCGATAAGTCTTAGAATATAAAGCCGACAAACCAACTTGTGCTGCGAAATTGTCAATTACAACAACTAGAAAAAAGACCTTTATTTACTGGCATATGAGTGGTTTTGATAAAAATAAAACGTTTACATGACACTTGAATCACGTTTAAAAGATACATGCTTGTCAAATGAGATGCGAAAGTTGGACACAGGGTCGGTCAAAGTGAATATTTTTAATTAAATCAAGTTTGTTTACTGGAATGCATGCTTTTTCAAATAGCTAGTACAACCTTCTTCAGTGGCCTTCCAAATAATGATCACCCAGAATTTGGTCAGTCAAAAAAACTCTGTTCGTGTTGTTTGATACTGTACCTTCCCAAGTGACTGAAAAACAATGTCAGCTGGCACGCCATATTTTAACGTAATTACTGGTATGAAATATCACACATGCACGGATACACGCTTCAAAACCTGTGTGCCAATTTTCGTTTAACAAAATAATAACCTACCTACAGTCCACATTGGCTGTAGGGCATGCATTTATCTCTGTCGAATGTCAACAACAGAAACACGGGTGTCTCAGTGACACTGTATACACGCAATGTCTACTGCATACATCACAGGTAGCCGAAGCTCTATGACCTTTGTTTGACCTTTATATTTTGATGTCACGATGAGTGTTACGCAATGGCGTAAATCATTTCGGTTTGTATGGGAATTTACGAACGTGTTTTGGAGTCGAAAATATAGGGCATAAATTGAACAAAAATTGCTTACCTTGTCTCCTTGATCTCTTGCCAGTGTTTGTGCGCCATATTTTGGCCATTTTAGTACGATTCCAGTGGGTATTTAAAGGTTTGCTGAACATTTTCCTCGCTCTATATCCTGCTATATATGTCCCCAAAAGGTTGGTCACTTCAGTAGCAATAGTTTTCGTTGCAACGTCAACAATGAGGTCAGTATAAAGTCTGCGTCTCGGACAAAGAACTGCAGACAACGGACTGGGTACAAAAGAGAAACTAAAGTAAGCGATGGACTTTGGACTACGGACTACGGACTACTGACTGTGTTTAAAGGAGAACTGAAGTCTGAAAATCATATCTTTCTTGTATTCATTCTCAGTAAGTTTAATATGTATCAAATCAAGTTTCGGTAGTTGTTTTTGTCCCTTTATTGTTTTTTTTTTTTTTTTAGAAACAAAACAAGGACTAACCCCACTTGGAATAAAATAGTGAAGATCGACAGTGCAAACATAAAATCTTGCTTTATCTCAGCGAAACAGCTGGATTTTTAATACGCGCTGAAGAGAGCCGTCATTTTAGTTTTAAGCGTTCATCTCAGGGTTCGATATGGTGAAAACTGGCGTGATTAAATTCGCAAAAGGATGTTTGATGATCATGATCGTGATCAGCCAATGAGCCCACGTGCACAATCATCTAGATGTCGTACATAGACATGTATGCAGGAGACATTTCGTGTATACAGTGTCACTGAGATACCCGTGTTTCTGTTGTTGACATTCGACAAAGATAAATGCGTGCCCTACAGCCAATGTAAACTGTAGGGCGTGCAGTCAGTCCATAGTCCGTAGTCCATAGTCCTCCTATCCTAATACGAACTTTATGCCCACCCCGTGGTCCGCAGTTCTTCGTCTGCGACTCGTATTTTATAATGACCGCGTTGTTAACGTTGCAATTTATTTCAAAGAATACTATTGCTACCAAAGTGACCACGATTTTGGGGATATATATCTATAGTGCGATATCGTATAGAGAGAGGAAAATTTTCAGCAAACCTTTAAAAACCCACTGGAATCGTACTAAAATGGCCAAAATATGGCGCACAAACACTGGCAAGAGATCAAGGAGACAAGGTAAGCAATTTTTGTTCAATTTATGCCCTTTACTTTCAACTCCAAAACACGTTCGTAAATTCCCATACAAACCGAAATGATTTACGCCATTGCGTAACACTCATCGTGACATCAAAATATAAAGGTCAAACAAAGGTCATAGAGCTTCGGCTACCTGTGATGTATGCAGTAGACATTGCGTGTATACAGTGTCACTGAGATACCCGTGTTTCTGTTGTTGACATTCGACAAAGATAAATGCATGCCCTAAAGCCAATGTGGACTGTAGGTAGGTTATTATTTTGTTAAACGGAAATTGGTACACAGGCTTTTTGAAGCGTGAATCCGTGCATGTGTGATATTTAATTACGTTAAAAAATGGGGTGCCAGCTGACATTGTTTTTCAGTCACTTGCGAAGGTACAGTATCATACAACACGAATTAAGAGTTTTTTTGACTGACCAAATTCTGGGTGATCATTATTTGGAAGGCCACTGAAGAAGGTTGGACTAGCTATTTGAAAAAGCATGCATTCCAGTAAACAAACTTGATTTAATTACAGCGGTTACCAATAACACGCGACCTATCGCCTTAAAAAGACTCCGATAAAGTTGCGTTTTGGTGGACGTCAATCAAAAAAAAAGCCGTTGAAATTGTTTTGAATTCTTAGAACATTTCAAGGCAACAGAACGAAGAAATGGACAGTTTTATCCGCTGACGGATGATAAACTTAAGGAAAGTTGATTTCCAAGCAAGATTATCTAAAAAAATGGGCATTGTTTAGACGAAGCAGTTTTTTTTATAAAACATTTGAAATCGCTACACCTGACAATTAAATCAGCGATGCGTGCAAGTGAGCAAATTATCACGTGCAGTGAAAATCGAATTTTTTTAATTCAAAAATACCTTTTATTTGCGCTTTATCTGGCTGGAGAATCAATTTAAATAAAGTTTACTATATCTTAGCGAGGTAAAATTCTTAGTTTCTTGCAGGGTTACCTTGGAATCTTGTCAGAATTCAACATAATTTCAACGGCTTTTCTTTGATTGACGTCCACCAAAACGCGACTTTATCCGACACTTTTGAATGCCGTAGGTCGCGTGTTATTGGTAACCGCTGTAAAAATATTCACTTTGACCGACCCTGTGTCCAACTTTCGCATCTCATTTGACAAGCATGTATCTTTTAAACGTGATTCAAGTGTCATGTGAACGTTTTATTTTTATCAAAACCACTCATATGCCAGTAAATAAAGGTCTTTTTTCTAGTTGTTGTAATTGACAATTTCGCAGCACAAGTTGGTTTGTGGGCATTATATTCTAAGACTTATCGACAGCTACTGACGTGACGCAGGTAACGCAATAGCGAATATCAGTTTGGCACTATTAATTTAAAGGTTAAGATTCGACAATAATTGGTTAAAATCGAATTATTAAACGTTGTTTTGACTCCTTATATGTGGGGTGTTTCGGTCAAATGGTCTCTTAACGAAACCTTCCCAATCAGATTCCTTTGCAGAAAGATTTGCATTATGCAAATTTCCCACCAGAATTTGACGAATATTTTCTCTTCCGATCACGCATTTTTTTTCCAGACCTTTTCTACCACGTTGTTAAACAAGAAAGAGAAACAGACAAATGCAATGTGGGGTAAAATAACCATTTGAAGATAGCCTGGGTCAATGTTTTCACCGAGTCGCCACAACATAGCATTTTCTCAACAGTTGCGAATTATGCAAATTTGTTAACGAAGCCTCGCTAACTTTGGTTTTCGTCAGCGCGTGCATTGATTGCCCAGATTTTTTATTTCGTATTATTAAAGACGAAGACCTAAGCTTTATCACAATGTTCCTCTCGAGTCGATACCTGACATACCAAGATGCATTTTAAACCTTCGAACTTACTCAATTTTCGCCTCATCGCGAAGTCCTCAAAATGTCAATTTTTCAAAGAGCCATAAAACCCTCCAAAGTTCTACAAAAGTTTACATAGGTCCCATTGATAGAAAGTAGGTGAGTTATGCTCTTATTCAAAACCAACCTCGCTTTCTAGCGTTGCGTACTGTTTCAACACAAGCGTATTGAACTTGGCTAATTTTGAGTGAGATTTTTGCATAATTAATGAGGCAAAACCCGTTATTTCGTTTTCTCCAAAATTCTCGAAAACTAAAAATTTCCAGAACATTCAAATAATATTTTCGAAGATAGTTCCCCAAAAGTAAACTTCAGGCAAATTATCAGGAGTTTCGATTTTTCAAGCTTGGCCAGCGATTCTCGAAAGTTACAGTCAGGCACTCTTAATAAACCAAAGGGGTATTCTTTGAATAGTGGACCGAAGAATCCTCAGCTGAAGGGGCCACTTGAGGAGAAGCTTAGGAATCGCCCGCCACGCCGAGTAGATTGCATTTGAATCGGTACAGCAACTTTCGACTGGACTGGAGTCATTTACAGCCCAGTCACTGTCTGCGTGGCAGGCGGGTGAAAGTACCCTCGCGTGTCTCTCTCTCGCGCGCATTTCTTCGCCAAAACACTCCACAGAGTCACAGTTTAATCTTCGATCGACGTCCTTGCTAGTCTGAAGTGTCAGCCCCACTCCGAAGTGTCAGCCCCTGTCACCCCCCCCCCCCCCCCGATTTCTATTCTGCAGCCTATTTCAATGAGTATTTCTCTAGAAATTTTTCTTATTCACGAGCTGACTCATAGGGCCCTTTGATAGTTGATTTCAACGTAAGGTTGGGTTTGAATCGCAATGCAGGCATACTTAATGTGAATTTCAAAATCTGGTCCGGTGTGATTAAATTTCGTGTCAGTTGAATTACTGCGGGTTCATCCAAATCATAATACCGAACAACGACAAACCATTTACGACCGTAAATATGGTCCAAAAAACGCCCCAAATGCTGCTTTTTCCTTTTCAAAAATTTCGGTGGGATAGCAGTAGATACTTTCTGGCTCTTGAATATAGTTTCCAAATTGTGGTTGGCCGGTTTAGGCTTGTTGCACGTTTCCTGTTTATAATCATGATAATTTGTCTGGAAATTCCTCTGCTGCCGTGCACATGCATATGAAGGTCGGATATCTCATTAATTGTCTGCAACAAAGAGACTGAAAAGACTTACCCTCTACGACGATATACCATAGTAAGTACAGTCCTAAAGCACCGAAATGTTTTGACATGATGCAAATTCAAAGTCATCGATTCAAAACGAAAGCGGTACTCGAAAGTGAAAGTATCGAGCACGCGATATCAGACATATCATGTTGCAGGTAACTTGTCACGCTCTGTGTGAGTTTCGCTATCTGTGACGGAGTTAACAGTCTGATTTCAGTTTTTTCTTTGTTTTGGTTTTTGGTCAGTTTTAAGACGTAATCAATCCTGTTGATAAAGGTTGAGAAAAATGACAGGTACTCCAAGTCTGGAGGGATTTAACGTTGAAGGTTTTGCTTCCATGCTGAAAGTGAAAGGAAGGCTTGCGAAACGAAACGAAATGAAACGCAACAAAATGACGGCTAAACCTTTAGAGCACCACACTAGTCAGATTTCTGTGTGTGATACTCTAAACGAGCAAAAAACCACCGGAAGTGCAGAGTTTCTAAAATTTAAATACATCTGTATTTCGCGAAACGAGCTCTGCAGTGGCGGATCCAGTGGGAGGGTCGGGGAGGTGCGACCCCGCCCCCCCTCCCCTTTTCACATTAGAACCATGGGTGTTTTTTTTGCTACTTGTTTGACACCTAAATTCTTAAATTGCGCCCTGCGCTCGCCTCGTGCTTCCCTTCGCTCGCCTAAACAACGCAAAAAAAATTCCGGTGAAGGAAAGTTTTGCGTGACGTGGACGCGGACGGATGTCTGAATTTGGGCCATCCGAAATCACTGCCACGTGCATTTGGTAGACCACTCGACTCGCGTTGGTTGTTCTACTTTTTGCTGTGCTACAGCGTGCTGACAAGAGCCAACCAGCTCGAAACAGCTGTCCACGGTAGCCACATTCTGTTGATTCTCGGTTTGGTCTCTATCATGTTGCTGTCGTGTTAAGTTTTCTACGCAGTCCGATCAGTCTTGCAAAAATTTGAGTCCAAAAAATAACGCCTGTTCTGCAGGCTAGCAGAAAAGCTACAGTTTTGGCAACAGGACTTATCTACACCGTCCGCTCTTTTTTCTGCGTTAAAGGATTGGCAATACTTTTTGAAAACAGCGCACACCAAAAATTACAACGCATACAGAATATGGCAGCCAGGCTTATAACGGACACAATGAAATTCGATCATATTAAACCTGTACTTTACAACCTTCATTGGCTGCCAGTAAACTATCGTATTCAATTCAAGATCTTGATGATTACTTTTAAGGCGATTCATGGCATGGCTCCTAGTTATTTAAGTAACCTGATCTGTATTAGATCATCGTCTAGGTATTCATTACGCAATAATGATACAATATTTTTAGAACGTCCAAAAGGGGTTATGCGCACGACTTTAGGTGCCCGCTCGTTTCATGCCTCTGCGCCTGCGCTGTGGAACAGCTTGCCTGCGCACATCCGCACGATTGATTCGCTAGCGCTATTTAAGAAATCTCTTAAGACTTATCTCTTTAAGCTAGCGTTTTAGTTTCGCATTACCATGTTATAGGAGTTTTGTATTTTATTTATTTACTTTTTTATTTATTCATCCATTTATTCATTATTTATTTGTTATTATTATTTATTTTAGTACTGTTATTGTAATGATCTAACGCAAATAGCATTTTTATTGTAATATCTATAATCTATTGTAATATCTATTATTGTAATATCTATTGTAAATATTAGTTTTTCTTGGATTGTAAAGCGCCTTTGATCATTCTAATGTTAAAGGGCGCTATATAAGTTAATAAATTATTATTAATTATTATTATTAAATTTACCACGACCGGGAAATCTTATGGAGTGTGTAAAATATGCTGACGGGGGAGACTTGGAGGTGTAGGCCGTAGGGTATAAGTAATTTGCCGCAAAAAAGTTTCAACAGTACAGTATATCTGAATCAAAGTTTGGACCCCCCCTCCCCCCCCTCCCCCATCCAAAATTCTTCGTAACTTAGGCTTTCCTTGAATGTTTTTAACCGGACATTCCTTCTTTTTGACATTATTCTTTGTAAAGTGCCATACCACGAACGCACGTTGGATACGGACATGAGAAAACAGCCAACGAGGCGCTTCCCATATCCTATATCCAATCGTGAGTGGAATAATTGTTTGTTTATTTATTTATTACAATTTAATGGCACAAATATAAATGAAATAAGAAAAAATATGAGAAATGGTTCACTTACCATGACCAGGAGGACCAGCAGCCCATGAGTTCATTGGCTCCTCCCATGACCGCTAGGCCAATCAAATCCCTGGAATGATCCAGTTTTTTTTAATTTTTATTTATTTATTTATTTATTTTATTTTGTCATTACTATTGTCTTTTTAATTTGGTATAATTTAAGGTCTATGTAAAAACGGTCGGTGTCATGCGGGTATAAGGGTAGTAATAATAGTGTCGGTTTAGTAACGAAAGGCGAAGATAAACGGTACAGACAAGAATCAGAACTCAAACAACAATCAGAAAATGTATTCAATATGGCGACCGCATTACAAAAAGGTCCTTGCCATGTGACTTGCGCGCGCATACATTGTTAACAAAGATCGCATGACAGATAAGGCAACAATAACAAACAAAACAAAATAAGATTAAAGTTCAAGACAAGTCAAGTCTATTCAACAGTCGGTTCGGTCGCGATCGGTTATCCTCCGAGCGACGGCCCAAGCCTGATTGACCTTTGAAGTGTACCACCATGCTTCGCGGACTTAGACTTTTGAGCCCGTGGTCATGCGGATTCGTTTACAAAATTGTCGCGCAGGGCCTGGGAGAATCGATCCCATCATCGCCTGCGAGCAAATTTTGTATTTTCATGGTGTTTTCAAACGGCCAGAGGTGACTTTACTACAGGTAAGATTTTTGACGCTCTGAAACATTATTTCTTTAAATTATCTGCAAAGTATTGAAAGTACACTTAAGTTCTACCTTATTGTTAAAGGTTTTTGGGGTGGTTTATACCGGAAAACCTTCAAGATCGCGACAGCTTATAGATTTTAAACGTTGGCTGCAATGCAAGTTGCTTTGAGTAAATTTTTCTTGCACAATGATTATATCATCAATTATAAAGTGAAGGTTTTTTAATCATGCTAGTGATAATATTATTATACAAGAAATTATACAACAACGAAGCCACACCAATCTCTAATTTTAAAATTCTTCTGAAACAACATTAATTTTTAGTACTAGATTTTGTGGTTTGTTTTAATTGTTAATAATTATTATGACTTTTTTTGCTGTTTATAATCACATGTACTGTTTTACTATTATAATTTACTTTTTAATACTTTTATTACACCCATTTTGAAATCACTGGTGATCCTTGCAATTCAACAGTGCAGTGCCATTGCCAAAAAAAAATGTGTGATTTCAAAATGGGTGTAATATTTAAAGTGGTACAAGTAATTGAACTTTGTGTCGTGCAATTTTGGTCTTATTGATACCAGCCTATTTGAGAAAGGGCCAGCCTGCCTATTAGTAAAGAAAGATGAATTGACTTGAGTTGACGTAGCAACCCTTATTTTTCAGCCTAGTGTAAAGTGAAATAAATAGTCTGTGAAGCTCTAGAACAACAGTAACAAAACAAGAATGGGAAACACTGGACTAGGAAAACATAAAGATGTTCACAGCTCAGATTCAACTTTAGAATTTGAAACTGGCAAGAAAATGTTCCCAAGTGATCAGGAAGCCAAGATGGTTTTGTCAGGTATGTACATGTAAGATTCCATTGTCAATGTGTACATATTATCAGTTGAGTCCAAAACTTGTTTAAGGTTTGAGAGTTTTAGACTCATAATGAATTGGCCGTGATTTAAAAGTTTGTTCAAATGACTATGACATTTAAGTAAACTTTATTAAACCTTAAAAATAAAATTAGATTCATTGATTGCAAGCCACAAACTCCCAGATGGTGACTGGTTGCACATGAGGAACCAAGGAAGTCTCCCTTAACAGTTTTTTGTTGTTGTTGTTTTTTTTTTATTTGACAGTTTGAATTGTTTGTGAGTAAAGGGTTCACGAGCAGTTCACGAGCAAGTTTTTGGTAACATGTTCAAAACATTGAGCAGTAGGTTTTGAGCTTGTAAGCAGGAGACTTGTTATTAAATTCTTGGTTAACTTGGAAATTTCGGAAATTTTCCATGTCAAATGGAAAAACCTTTCTCCAGGTATTATAAACTTGCCATCTCATTGGTAGATAAAAAAAAATCAAGATGGAAAATTGAAATTTTGTGCAAACGGATGTTAACTTCCCTGGTTGGAGTGAAAAAAGTAGTTGTCAGTTTGTTCCAAAAATTTCTGTTTGAAAATTTTCACTAAAATAAAATGGAAGCACCCCTGGCCAGCAACTGTCAGAACCCGAGCAACAGCGTTGGGAAGTAATTATTATTGCTCTCACCACTCTGCAAATTCTTTGCCCCACACAATATTATTATTAATAACAATTAAGGATAAAGATTAGGGAAGAAAACACAACATTTTGATGTCACCATGAAATCATTTTCAAGTAGCAAAATAAAAAATTGAAAACTAAATTTATATACCATGTGAGGTGATAACCTAACAATAAATAACATATATAAGTATCTTCCAAGACCTGTAAGTATGTCCAAATAAATAGTCTTGCGCAACACGCAATCTGACTCCATCCATGCAAAACTATTTGTCAAGACATACTTACCTTGCACACGCACTTGAATGTTATTTATTGGTACATTGTAAGTTTTTTTATCACCTCACACAGTATAACTAGTTTTTAAGTAATAATCAAAGATTAGAGAGTGTGTTCAACCATCTTGATCCCAGACTCTCTCTCCTTTGCCAAGTTGGTGATGATGTCATCCGCCCCTGCAAAATCTGCAGGGGATGTCAGATACACATCCCATTTGATCCAGTCATTGTCCCTTGTACAATCTTGACTCCAAACACAATAAGGAGTGCGTTCTTTCTACGTTGAACGCAATAAAGTTAGTTTTGAACTTTTTATTTTGTCACTTGAAAATGATATCATGGCAACATCGAAACGCTGTGTTTTCTTCACTTATTTTAATCTTTAATTGTGTACATATCTAAACCAAATCTAATTACAATCATAATCATCATAATCTTCACATTCAAAAGTGAAAACATAATTTAAAAGGAATATTGAGAATGATGTATTATTTAGTAAGTGACACGCATAGATTACTCGGAAAAAAAAATCCGAGTCAGTGACCTTCCGATTACTAGTTTGGATGCTCTACCACTGAGCTATAGGAGACTCGTGGGAGCTAAGGCCATTAAACTAGGTTCATGGGACAAATATCCTGCATACTGCTATAGGATTTGAATGTCACAATAGAATTAATATGATGGAATATTTCTTTTTCCTTTAGTATTGTTACTGAAGTCGTATTATTTTATTTTACTTTATTTTATTTAGCAAGGGAGCCAGACGTTGGCAGTCAAAGTGATTATGAATATGAAGATGACTTTATGGAACCTGAGCCACCACAGAAAAGAACAGTTCCGTCAGTGTTTATCTGGGAAAATGGCGGCAGAGAGGTTTTACTTTCAGGGAGTTTTAATGACTGGAAAACAAGAATACCTATGAATCTAAGGTTAGTTAATTTATTTAATTACCCAGTAGCATACTTTAGTTAGTTTTTATTGACTGAAATTTCTTTGTTTAAGGGCAAACATGGTACAGTCACAGAAAACTGTCTATTGTATTTCAGACTAATGCTCTCCATGTTTAATGTCTACCTACTGTACGTTAATTTAAGTACTCGAATTTTGACTGTATAAAACATTTCCAGTTTGTTGGTAAGAAGTTTGGATAATCCAAACTGCTGTAAGGCTAAATCAAGTGGATTAACCTTCCATCTGGGTTGCTAACCAATTACAGAGCATAAAGTAAAGTAAAACCATTTGAAACAAAATTAATGTGAATTTCTTTAGACACTCAATTTAAAAACTGCTCTATCAATAGTTAAATTAGTAAAGTGATTGATGCATTGCTTTAATTTGCAAATATTTTATTATGATAATATTATAATTATGATAGCTCAATCTACAATTAATTTTTGTAACATGGCTGACAATGTCACCTGTATCATAAATAATTTATTTATTGAATAATGTACATGTAGTTGCATGACTGAAATAACTTTTTGTGACTTTTCTTAGTCAAGGAGAGTTCTCAGCAATAATTGAACTGCCAGAGGGAGAGCATGAATACAAATTTTGTGTTGATGGTCGCTGGATTCACGACCCAAATGCTGTAAGTACATAAAATATAAAATTAATTCAGATAAAAGTAATGAACATTGATTTCATGGTTCTGGACCTGTCCATGACTTTCAAAATGTTACATGTACATCTGTAACTCCGGTCTTTTTCTTAAAGAAGACAAACTAGTACTTTGTTTGTGTTGTGGGTTAAAATTAAATTTGTTTTCAGTAATGAGCTATAATTTTAAAACTTCTCAAACCTGAGCTTATTATTAATTTTTCGCTCTTGAAATATATAAATATGGGATGAAGGATTCGAAGAACATTATATGCATAATAACTACAGTGTATGCATGTAGCTAACTATATTATGTGATTGTGTTGAAAAATTTGCAGTTGGAACCATGTTACTTAATAGTTTCTTACATATAAAACCAGGTCTGTACTAGTCCTTGTGTACATGTATATCAAGTTACATATTTGGACTTCCATTGGAAAGAACTGTTAGTTAATTACAATGGTATCATTTCACTTATCAACATACTTAGGATAAACCCTTAATTTCATCGAGTTAATCCACTTCTAATAAGCCCTCTTCCCCACCCCCTTCCCGCTTCCAGGGATAAGAATGTCATTACACCCCCACCCACTAGTTAATCCTCCCTCCTCAACCTGATTCCAAGGTGAAGTTTGAGACTTCATATCACATCCCTGACTCTTAAAATAATTACTTATAAATAGTTGAAGTACGAAGTACGATATCCTCCTCCCTTGCAGCCAACCACAAATGACAATTTTGGTGGCAGAAACAATGTGATTAATGTGAAGAAGACTGATTTTGAAGTGTTCCAAGCTCTTGAGTCTGACGCTAGTGCCAGTATTGGTTCTGCTGGATCAATCAGTGAGTAAATAAATCGTGGCTTTGCCTATTTATGGCTACATGTACTTCATACTGTAGTTTATTCTTTCCAATACTGCAAAATTCTCAATAATATTATTACACCCCTTCGAAATTAAGCCCCCCAATCCTCAGCTGCAAACACCCCTTGACAAAATACAGTGTAAGTCCTTCTTCCTAATATTTGCCTGTATACTGTCAAGGATTGCTGTTTTTGGCTGTACAGTTAGTGTTTTGTGGCATTTCAAGCTCTTTTCGGCCAAGTTTGAATTGCTGAATTCTCTGTGTCAGCTATTGACACTACAGCACTGCTTAAGTGTATACAAACTTGTTCACTATCTGCAAAAACAGAACTTCAAGCAGATTGGGCTATTTACTCTTGCCTAGCTGCAGACAAGACATTATCAGTACATTTTTTTTGTTGTTGTTTATAAAATTATTGACAAGAAATTTTTAAGGTTCTTAGCAAATGAATGTGATTTACCAGGAGTACTTGTAATTTGATGGACAATTTAAAAAGACTTTTCCTAAAGCTGCTGTTACACGTTGAAACTTTGAGCTGAAACTTGTGTGCAACGGCGCTGCAAAACAAGTTTCAGCAGGCGTTGCGCCGTGTAACATGGTCAGTTTTGTGAAACTTCCGTTGCGAGACAAGTTTCACGAAAAGTAGAACGGCTTTCTACTTCTGCAACGGTCGCAGTGGTGAAAAAACAAGAGTTTCACCGTGTAACACCACTCCGTGAAACTGGTCTTGTTTGCTGTTGCCCAAAGTTTCAGCTAAAAGTTTCAACGTGTAAAGGTGGCTTAAGAAACTGTGCTGCTGCATTGGCAGGGAGTGGAAACAAAATAATGTTTGGTTTTAGCAACACAGTTGATAAGGTCTGGCCACTGTACAGATTTGAGTGCTGATGTTACGTGCATTAAACCTTTGTACAGACTTGACTGTTGCCTTCTGCTTAAACACGGAGCGATCCTATAAAAGGGAAGGACACGCCCCCTTTGAAGCGCTTTGTTGGCTTCCTAACGGATCAGTATAATGGTGGATCACGTCGGTAACGGTCGAGGAAAAAAGAGAGAAGAACTATCGTTTGTAAAATCGAAGAGGGAATCGATTTATCAATAAAAATAAGCTAAACGCTAACTATAAATCTTGTAAAACACCAGAAATTAGCGACATTAACGATAATAACAGAATAATCAAGTTTCGTTGCCTCAATCGAAAGATTATACGAAACTTTCCTCGAAATTCGAAATCCTTCTACCAAATACACAGTACAAAGATCGAAACCATTATAAACTGAAGCCTGCGACGAACTGGACATTTGTATCCCTCCATCTGAACATGCCGATAACCAAAACGAGTCTGTGTTGTTCGCCAAAAAACTGGTGGGATTTTCAAAATTTGGAAGTTTTCCGCTAAACGACTGCTCGAGTCGTCATGTTGGGTTCAAGTTCATTACCGCTTGTGTATCTATCGATCACGTACGTGAAAACTAACTATACTAATCCGCTGGAAGTGGCAGTCATAAATTCTAAACTTCTATGCACAAATTTAAGAATAAAAACATCTAAACACATTTCGTACGTGATCATGCATATTTGCATAATTTGCTAATTCGAAAAATCACCAAAGATATAAACAAAACACGACCTGATGTTGCCCTCATGTATTTTATGGATGAAATGATAATGGCAATGGCTCTCACATCAGTATTAAAACTAGCCAGTACTAAATATATTCTAAGTTTATACAGTAAGCAATAGAGAGGCCGACTTCAAAAAGATTATCAGCTCCGTCGTCTTGCGTGCGATCGCTCGCCGCTTGAGACACTTCACTTTTCTCCTCCGTTGCCCGCTCCGTTGTTTCTTCTAGGCTTTGCTTCCGCGACTTTGTGTCTTTACTTAGCTCTCGATCCCCCACTAAACGACCCAAAGGATCGAAGCAATTCCATCTCGGAAGTCGGTTTTAGAAGAACAACCTATTTCGAGACAGAGTTTGTTTACGAACTTTATCCTAATCATTTCGGAAATATCTCGAAAGGATAAGATTTTACCAGCCGATAAATGAATTTCCGATCTCAAAATAGACGGATAACTTAACTTTCTAAATTCTTCTCCTGTAGCCATATTTGTTGGATTGATTTTGAACAAAATAATTCGAACTAAAACAGTTTTTCCACCGACTCGTCATGTCCTTTCGAATCGAAGTTGCGGGAACTTGAACGTGCTAAAATAAGACCTTTGGTAATCAACCAATCCGATACGCGCGTTTGGGATTTTTGATTGACAGTCTGAACCGTTCAGCCTGGTCTTATAGGATCCCTCCGTGTTTAACTTTGACCACTAACACATAACACATTATTATTATTATTATTATTATTATTATTATTATTATTATTATTATTATTATTATTATTATTATTAATTATTATTATTGTTATTGTTGTTGTTTTAGAGTCAATGTCAGGATCTCCTCCTGGTTCATATGGCCAGCTTATTCCATCACACCTCAATCCTGTTATAGTGCATGACGGAATGCACTCCAGTGTGCCGCCAGTTCTTCCGCCACATTTACTGCATGTTATACTCAATAAAGAAGTTGTGGATCATAATGACCCGTCCCTCCTTCCAGAGCCTGATCATGTGTCTCTTAATCATCTTTATGCACTCTCCATCAAGGTATGTAACTCTACCAGGGAAGCAAATGAATTTTTTTTCTCAGAGCACAAATGGGCAGTTTTCTGTAAATCGTGCAATCTGTTTCAAGCCTGCTGCGTAACAGCAGTCCTATAGCTTGGGGTGCCCAAGAAAATGCTCTGAGCACCTAACGTGTTTGCCGCAGCACCTAACACTTCACAAGTTAGGCTCCTAACTTCTTAGCTTTTGGCCTTGTGGGTTCCTTGAAATCTTCTTAGGCAACAGCCTTGTGTTTGATTCTGGCAGGGGGCCTTGTTTTCTTGTGGAAAAAACAGAAAAATGTTATTCACCAGGGTAGGTTGGTCCAAAAATATTGGGAAAGACTGTGCCCTCTGTCTTGAGTATGGTCCTCACAGCCTGCAGCCACAGGACATACTTAAGACCTCAGGCACAGTTTTCCCAATACAGAACTCCTGCCTTGATTGTTTGATATTGAAACTATTGACAGTTGCAACCAATTTAATATAGTTTGTTGAATTTTCTAAATCAAGATATTGGTGTGTTTGCCATTGTAAATTCAAAGTAAAATAAGTTTTTGTCTTCTTCTAATATTTTATTGAGAAAACTATTGCAATAGTTGTCAAGAGTTGAAATTGTGATTGATGCACTGCTAATATTGTAACTCTTGCTGTTGCGATAAATTGATAGTTTGATGTATTGTCACACTTCTAATGAACATTTTTACAGTATTAGATGACAACATGTACAGTGTATCCCCACTCTTTTATGTCCACCAGCATTTTCAACTTTTCATGAGACACATTTTAGCTATCAACATGAAAATACATCAAGTATTAAATCAGCAACACAAAATGTTGGTTGGACAGGTATATTCAAGCACATTTTTACAGTGCAACGCACCTTACCGTGGCCCCCCAACAAACTTTTTTTACAAGTTAGCCATAAAATACAAAACAACATGTTTTCAATAATTCGTTGTTGCGTCACTTGCCTGTTGGACTTTACAAGGAGGCATGACTGTTGATCAAATTCGCGTATCCTGATTGGCTAACTTGTAAAAAAGGTTTGCTGGGTGGCCACGGTAAGGCGCGTCGCACTGTTATTAGTCCTAAATTTAAATTAATTATTTAAAAGTTGGTTGTAAGTTGTACAATGTCGAACAGCTACATGCATATTCATCTCTGTTCCTCTTTCTGTGGGTATTGACAGCACATTATTTTAATAATCATAAGTACGTAAATAATTATGATCATCTGGGTCAGTGTAGCCCTGAGAAGGACTGCTTGGAGTGACATTGACTGACCTGTACAACCTGAGCAGAAGTCATCATCAGAGCAAGACTGATGATCACTTCCTCCCAGGTTGTCAAAACATCAGTCAATGTCACTCCAAACAGTCCTTCTCAGGACTTCACTAACCCAGATGATCATAATTATTTACATGACTCTTGGGTTCAAACCATTTACACATTTAATGAAATTTTTTTATTCATTTTGTTCTTTTGCAGGATGGTGTAATGACGTTAAGTGGAACACAACGTTTTAAGGAGAAGTTTGTCTCAACCTTACTGTACAAACCAATCAAATAATCCAGATGTCTATTTCTTTGTATGAGGGTTTTTTTTACAACTAGGGAGGCATTTCCAATGTTTATTTAAGAATTTAAGCTTGAAAAAGGTTATGAAAGTACAAGTCCTGTTACAGTACATGCTGTGGGATTATAGTGTTGTGGGATGAGCACAACATGCCGCAGTGTTTAAAAATGTTGCTTCAAGGCAAACAAGGCAAACAAGATTGGAGCTGATCTGTCTCACCTCAGTAGAGGAAAGGGGTGATGTCCACATCGACTTTACCAACAATATATACACAATGTATGCTTGCTTTGTCTCATGCCTGTGACACAATGAAAATTGCAGTATGTAGATGTAAACATCACCAGTTCATTGTGCAAGCTTTCAAAGAAGCATTTGTTACCTCTGTCAAAACGTTTATATAAAAGATTATGTATATAGTGGTAAAGCATCCAAACTAGTAATCAGAGGCTCAAAGGTTCAAGTCCTCTTGGGAGAACGTGGATTTTATTTTTCCGAGTTTCCCTTTGTCAGTTACTGGAAAATTACATCAAGATGATAATTGTTGGATTATTTTTTTATAAAATAAGGGCAAGTGTGGGTAATGAACAACGCACAAATAAGATGTTTGTATCAATGCCTTTTAAAGAATTTAAAAAGATTGTTTAGATACCTAGGGTATTAATGTTTTCAAGTTGCATGTGAACATAACATAATTAAAGCAGTACGGATTACTAGTAAGTAACTTGTGGAAATATAAGTTCATGGTCTCGCAGGTTAGTTAGATTAGACCAATGAAGGTTTTGGAATAATATTATAAACAGTAGACTCGACCTCTGAACAGCTTATTATTTTAGACACCAAAACCAAACAGTTTAATGAGGTGTTCCTGGCTGGAATGTAATGTTGTTTTAGAATTGAAGAAGTTGTTGCCCTATAGTTAAGAATTCCTTTAAAACCTCAGCCTGTTGTATAAACTTAAACAATATTTAAAAATTATTTTTAGTTAGTTAAATGATTTCCTAAATTTAGCTGCTGTAACTGATGCTGTACATTGTCTCTTGTTTTAATAGATCGTAAAATTAAATTATCAATTTCAAAGAAATCTGACCAGTTTGTCATCATTAGTAACATCATATAGGTCCAGAAAAAATTTCATACCTCCCCCACAGAAGGGATTTTCTCTGAGATCCCCCCCCCCCTCCCCAACTGAAAACTCCAATTATTTACATGTAGCTTCATACTTTCCTTTCAATTTTTTGGCCTTCAAGAACTGCCACCCCCTGGAATTTTTGGTGTTGTTCTTTCCTCTCGAAGGCTATTCTGTTGTATTTAGCTGGTTTTATCAACAATCTTGTCTGAAGTGAATATTATTCATGGTTTAGTATAACAGTCATTTTAGGGAATGGAGAAAAATGAAATTATTATAAACATCTTATGAAATAAAAATTAATTTCTTAGTACTTCCATAACAGGAATGCAATGTCATTTTTACTACAGTAAAGGTCTACATTCATTATAATTCTCATTTAAGTCCAGGCCCCAGTTGTTCAAAGAAAGATAACTTTATCCACTGGATAAGTCGCTATCCAGAGTAGCAAATGTACTCCAACCAACCAATGCTTCTGGCAAGTTTTCCACCCAATCCCATTCTTAAATTTGACATATGCTTCTACTCTATTCACAAATTATAAGACTATCGGGAAAATCTTGCACACATTTTATCTGCCGGATAGCAAACTCTCCAGTGGATAAAATTATGCTCCCTTTGAACAACTGGGGCCAGTATGACTATTGCTGACCCACTTATGTTCCAATCTCACGCACTGGAAAGCAAACAGAACTGTATGTGCATAGCTACATACAGATTGAATTGCCATTTTTCTAGCCAGTGAATACAGCCACCTCTCATCGTTCCCTGTGACTATGGCATTCATGAGGGAGAGGCAGTAAAAACATTAGTACAGTGGAACCCCGTTAATAGGACCACCTTTGGGCCGCGAGAATGCGGTTGTAATAACGGGGTGGTCGGATTAACGAGGTTGCAAGACTAAGGAAATGACTGGACTTTCAATTCATTTGGGGCACAAAAAAGTGGTCGTAAGGCGGCGTTCCGCTGTATTGACAAATAATGTCATTAGCAATTGGTAACTGCGGTAAAGATGAGTGGCTTGTCACATTTGTAAATGGCTAAAAGACTAAAGACTCATTTAAGGGAGTGACTGGTCCCTTGTGGAGCTAATTTCACCGGAGTTTAGGAATAGCCCTGGGTGGTACTAACCTGACAGTGTACAATTTTAACAGGAAGAGCTCAGTCCATGGCCACGCCAAATGGGTCTTGGTGAAATTAGTGTGAACTAAGCAGCAAATCATCATCAGATCTATACGCTGCAAAATTGCTGGCTGTCAGCATGCAAATGTCTGTAAAATTTCCTATTTTTGTGCCAACTATAGAACTTAAGGGTTTGCTGCAAGAAGGGCAGAAATCACTTTTTTGGCCAAAAACTCGAGAAATACTCCAAGTTTGCCCAGTTTTACCATGCACTGCAGCTTTTGGGCATTCAGTGGGTATCCCTATTATAATTTTCTTTTTGTGTAAAAAAAATGTTTACTCTCAGCCTCAAGGCTGAATTTCAAAGGATTACATGAGAGGAGCCAGTTACCTTCACTGTGGTCACTATCAAGAATAGTCTACTGCTGGCTACTAACAACAGCCCCTCAAATGACTTGTACAATGAAGATTCTTAATGAACTTACTGCACCCTTCAATGACACAAAGACTCTGAACTTCAAGATTCAACCAACCATTAAGTTTTTCACTGCCATCAATCACTGCAATGGACTTCTAAGAAAACAAAAGCGTTCAACTCAATGGCTTTAAAAGGTCATATTCGTGTGCTGTGATTGGCAGATTTTGATCTACTTTGTTGGTTTCTGTGTTTTTGAAGTCAGCCAGTCGTTGCCGTAATAATAATTATTATGATTGATAGCAGTGAAACACACAAATCGTTAGTTGGGGTTGAAGTTCAGAGTCCACATGTTATGGAAAGGTGCAGTAAAATTTGCATACGTAGCTCATGCTAAAAGTTTGTCCCAAATTGGTTGTGAAAAATAATTAGAACTCATTCATGCTGAATCAGGCTTCAATTTTAACATTTTTTATCACACAACAACAGTGCTGTTATTCCTATCTTTGAAAATGGAATCAAATATGAAAAATATCTCTAACTATGATGTACAATTATACCTACGTCTTACAAATCATGATGACCTCTTGTCGGTGGTGGTAAGATGATGCTTAGACCCGGTTAATATGCCGTACTTCCACGCCAAATCAAATTCAGTGAATTAGGTTCATGTGAAGTACGGTGTCTGAATCAATTCAGAATGGCTGATCTAATTCAGATCGGCTCAGCCAGGAATAACAACTGTGGACTGGCTTTGATTCAGACACCATACTTCACATGAGCTGAATCAAGTGCAGAAATCATTACAAATTTGCAATTTTCTTCAGTCATAGTATGCTTCTGTGAATTAAGTTTGGCTGAATTAAGTTCGGTGTCTGAATCAGTTCCGTCAGGATTACTTAATTTGGGTCGGTCTAAATTAGAATTCAATTCGGCTCATGTGAAGTACGGCATCTGAACCAGGCCTAAGTGAGAAATTGTAAAGTGGTTGGCGTTAAGAAGTGTAGAGCTCTACAGTACAGGTAACCAGGTTTTCTGCAGTTTACATTTTTAAAATGCTTGATGCAAATTCTTTTATATTATAGCCCTGATAATTATAGATTAGTATATGGGTCTATGAGTTTCCACATAGTGTTGAAAAACTGAGAGGGTACGGTGAAGCCACGATATGTTTCTCTATTTAATTCGGTACATAGCTGCTGCTGAAAAATAATATTGTTTACATGCGTACTTTGTCTTTGGGAATATTATTATTACACCCTGTAGACCACTCTGTAAATCCCCGACGTTTTCTCTCAGTAGCCGTTTTATTCTTTAATCTATTACGTTGAACTTTCTTGATGCAAGCTTTGAACGGTAGAGCTAAGAGTCTCCAAATTCTTCATTAATTTTTCCAGGTTTCCTCCGCTTTTGGTTTCTTCTTCCTCGCCAAATCCTTCCGTCATGTCATCAAGTTCAAAATGTAATTGCGCTAAACGCTCCTGAAGCTCACGTACCTTATCCATCTTCTCAATAGTACAGTCCTTTCCAAATGCATATAGTTTTCCGTGGTTGAAATCGTGCATGAGTTCAAGTAATCCTTTTTCCATTTGCTTCACGTCTGTTCTATCGGTCAAGAAAGAATGTTCCTGAATCTGTGGTTTGGCTTTCACCTGCGATCTCTCGCTCTCTTTAACTTCTCTTGATTTACTTTTACTGCTGCTTGGACCTTCCATGGTTGAAGCCGTTAATTTTCTACGTATTATCTATAGGCGGAGGCAAGAGTGGCTTTGTTGCTTTCTTGTGAACTCAACTCACTTCTTATATGTACGCGCAGGACGCCATCTTGGAAATACCCATAAGGCTATTCATGCGTTTCGGCTGGCTGTTCCAAAGGACGCATGCGCACAATTTTTCCTTCTCTTCCACCAAAATATTCATCGTACAGTGATGAAGTAAGTTTGATTAAAATCCTATTGCATCCAGACAGTAGTCAGCTAGAAAATAACAATTTCCAATCATAAAAGGCTAGTCTAATGACCGTAGTGTCATTTGAGCGAAATAATTTAGAATGGGAACTTGAAACTCTCTTCGTATTTATCTCCTGAAGCGATGCTTGTTTTTTGTGACATAGCTTCTACATAACAGTATAACTCCTTATTATAAGCTGGTTTTCTAGCCAAAACCACTCTGATTTATCGAAGGCTATCTCTGCTCCTTTGAATTATTTTTGCAAACAGTATTAAATTTATTAACTGTTATTTTTAAGGCTCGAGTTGTGCAACTATAGTGGGTACAAGATCTACCCCGGCCATGGCAAGCGATACTGCCGGCTGGACGGAAAGGTAAGCCTATGTACCGTTGTTGTCTGTAGTCAAGAAAGCTTCCATTCCAACGGGTGTGCAAGTTGAGAATTTAGCATATACCAGAATGAAGCTTATTAAAAATATATGTATTGAAAAACACTTTAAAAACAAACAGCTGTCGTTGAACTCAGCTGTGTGTTAGGCAGTCATCATATACTGGTTTTATGATAAAATGTCAAATTTCTTGTCGTATTTTTAATGTGTCACCAAATAATAATAATAATATAATAATAATAATAATAATAATAATCGAATATTTATCCAGGATAACCCTTCAGTATAGAATACTGTTATCAACGGGGTCTTGTTGACTAAGAATTAAAAACTTACAAATAAGAATAATTAAGAACTGATATGTAAAAGCAAAACATGCACTAATTTAGAACTACAGTAGAAATTTACAGATAAAAATCGTCCAAGGCTTTCCTAAATAAAAATCTAGAATTAATGCTTCTCAGACTTAAAGGTAAAGAATTAAATGTCGAGGCGCCTAAAAAAGCATACACATTACAAGAATTTATGAAATAGAGTTGTACATGATTTGAGCAATTCAAGGCATGAAATGGGCTATATTTTATATGCACAGTTCCATAAAGGTAACATTCAAACATTGCCATTTCATTAGGTCTTTAACTTCCTCAACAAGAAATGTGAGAGGGCTCTTCTGATGCACCGGAATCCTCGTAAGATTACCTGGACAGTCCTCTATCGGCGAAAGCATAAGAAGGGAACAACGGAGGAAGTCACGAAAAAGCGAACAAGGCGCAATGTCAAGTTTCAACGATCAGTTCAGGGAGCTACTCTGGAAAACATCCTGGCTAAACGAAACCAGAAGCCTGAAGTGAGAAAAGCCCAGCGGGAACAAGCTATCAGGTGGGTACTAACACGCCTTCAGACAGAAACTGACGAATGTTTCCCTTGGAGATGAGTTACATTGTACCCCGTAAATGTGTCATGGTTACTTTCTCAATAAAAGCATTGAACTTGAATAACTTTATTGAGGTATCGGTGTTGTGTAGCTGGCCACAGAGCTGTCATTAAAGGGGAAGTATCACACAAATTTGCTGTCATTTCAAAACCCAAAAATGTTTGTCTGTCATCAGAAACAACAAAATAATTGTCAAGTTTGTTATAAATTATCCCCCAGTGCAATAAAACTGTCGATTAGTGCCTCTGGCCAGAGACGGAGTAGGCCAGTATGGATTGAAACTTGAAAAATGTTAGGCTAATGTTTTTCAAGTTCTCGCATTATTGTTTCCAAAACACGCTGGAACAGATCACAAGTTGTTCCTTTCAAGAATTGAGTTGATTTCTTTTCTCTTGTCATACTAGAATTATTTGGCAGCTGATTGAAGATCTAATATTTCATCATTTTTAACAAAAGATATCAAAACCCCATGATACTTCTCCTTTAAAGGCCATAACACCTGTTGTATGGCTTAATACCCTTGAAAGAACCTTGATGTTGATATTGATGGTTGTAAAGTCATTTTACTCAGAAACCAACAACAATGTTATGGGTGAGAAGCTCACTGCAACAACGTGTGTCTAAAAATGTAACGACAGCCCTGGGTCAAATACAAAATTATGTCTAAAAGTAAACTTGACTCAAGCGAAAATGTTTCTAAATTTCACAGCAAGCCAAATGTAATAGACACTATTGGTATTTGTATTCATGTTGAACTGGATCTAGCTTGCAAAGGAGGCTCTTGCAGGGGAATATAATAATTATTAACAAATATTTACATGTAGTAAGATTCCCCCTCTTAAGCCTCGTATGCAAGCTTGTTCTAGTTTTTTACCGAGGATATGAATACAGCCTGTTGTTTATCTTGAACAAACTCAAATGTGTACCTGTTACATGTATGTAACTTTGGTCAGAGTAGTGTTCCAAAAATCATCGTTGTACATGTGAGTTATTTTGTGAACATGACTTTTACTTAAATACTTCTCACAGCTGACTATAGAATCGCCTTCCATTTTCTCAAGTACAGTACCGTGCAAATGTAAGTTGACAGTCCCTCGAAACTCGAACTTCGCGACTCGATCCTCGATCCTCGAAACTCGAAAGCTTCGAGTATTGAGGCTCGAGTCGAGTGCATCGAGTATCGAGTCGAGTGCATCGAGTTTCGAGGCAGGGAAACAAAGAACTTTTCGCGTGATTAGTTTTTCACACGTCTTATCCGAGGCCACAGTTCAGTTCCTTTTTACAGGAACCAACTCCGCGAGACGGCCATCGGTGTTTCCGTTTTTGTTGGAGCGATGTGCGCACGTGTATGCTCGAGCTGGAAAGAGTTAGCTCTCCAAGCGTTTTCTCGGTTCCTTGCCGATTACAACCGAAAGTATTGTGCGTTTTTAATCAAGGAAATGCTGTTTTTGAAGTTTTGATACGAAACATTAAAGGACAATCAAGCATAATTATGTGCAACGTACTACTTAGCGGGGCTAAAAGCGATCGCACGTTTCCATTTTCAGCTTGTGAAACAGCGGCCGAAAAAGTCGCAATCTTTTACTTTCGCTTCCTTCACTGTTAAAACAGGGTTTAGTAAACAAGTAATCCAGTCATCTGTCAGAGAAGGACACGGTTACAATCAACAGTTGATAGAAAATGAAGAAAACGTGACATTGCCTTTGAGATGATCTCGGTAATATTTATGCAAATTTGTAACGCTACGCCACAAATGTAAACATTCTCGGCGGCTTTCGAAGTCTGCTCAAAGGCAAGGGAACGGCCACGTTGAAGTTTCCCCGGTTCCTTGCCGAATCTACCGTTAATGTATTGCGTTTTTACATAAGGAAATGCTTCATTCGAAGGATTCAAATACAATCAAGTATAATCCTTGCGCAGCGAAGACATTTCAGAAGCGATCGTGTTACATTCCGGCCCGCGAAAAAGCCGCAATCTTGTAGTTTTCCGCTCGCTTCGTCGAGTTTGAAGTTTGATTAAAAAGAATTGGTGTAGCATATGAAAAAATTTAAGCATGTTTTAATGTCACAACAACGACGAACAGATGTGTTTTGAATAATACGCGGAAGGAAGAAACGCGCCGAAACAGATTTATCGAACACTCACTGCCGCTGATTTGAATTACTTCAACTTTCGACCAACCTAAAAAAAAGACCACATGCAAGAGCCATGGGAAAATCGCTTTTGTTCTCACTTATTGTTTGAGGTTCGAGAAATTAATCGTTTCCTCGAAAGCTGCCATCGAGATCCTCGAAAAATTCTTCGAGCGTCTCAATACTCGATACTCGAAACTCGAGCCTCGAACCTCGATACTCGATTCTCGATAGCTTCGAGGATCGAGGATCGAGTTTCGAGTCGAGACTGTCAACTTACATTTGCATGGTACTGTATCTGTTAAACCACAACCACTGCAGTGATTCCATAATAATAGGGAGCTTAAGCACAGATGTTCGTGAGCCACGGACGGCAACCAGAAGTCAAATGTTTCCTTTTATGGTGTGATTTTGTTCCTTACCATGGACACGAAGAGCTCTTGTTGATGACTGTGAAAACGCCCCAAAAAAGGGAAAAACTCAATTTCCGGTTGCCGTCCGTGGCTCAAAAAAGTCTGTGCTTAATTTCCCTAATGACTTCCTTTTTTTTAGACAACTGCCTGCATCATTTTCGAATGTCTTTATTCATGTCTTTTTTTATTTTGGCTGTACGATTCCTCTGTGCATTGTCTTTAGCCACCAAGTGTAGTGCAGGGCAGTGTAGTTTCGTTAAGCTGGGGAGCATTTTTCTGTGATGATGCCATTTTACCTACATTGTTTGAGATACTATAAGGAGTGTCTCTGAGAAGTATTTTCATCTGAGAGGAATGTTTTCCAGCAGTATTGTACCACACAATAGAGCAGCGACAATGGCAACGGCAACAAAAACGTCACCTGAAAATATATCTTTATTTCATTTTGTGCTACTTCGCAATTATTTCAACTCGCTCAGCTTCTACAGAAACGGCGAACTATCTAGGAACCAAATTGGTAGGAGTGGCATTCAAGTTAAGAAGGAAAATGAAAAGTTCACTGTTATGTGTTTACGTTCTCCACAAAACCTTGAATTTGGTCATTTCATGTTGTCGTTTTGCAGAGGACGACAAAGATATGTACCAAAATGTAAAACGCATGTGCAGAGCGATTGTTTTTGCTCATTAAACCTATTGTTTTGCGGTGTTGTCGTTGTCGTCGCCCTCATCGTTGCTTAAGCTTTATAATGTTTAGCAAGAAATAGAACTCTTCAAGTAATTAGTGCACTCGTAATTACCTTTTTTTTTTTCCTTTTCTTATAGAGCTGCAAAAGAAAAGGCCAAGGCCAAAGAACAACAGAAGAAGCTTACCAAGGTATTTGCTGAAATATTTTTGATATTCAATAATCTCTAGCCCTTTCTACTGAAACCTCTTGCACATTAATGAAAAAAAAAACGAGTTTGCCACAATTATGGAAAGATGACACAAAACGGACTGTTTCAAAGGTATGAATCTATCAACTCTGTGGCTTTGTCATCAAAAAGAACCATCATAGAGCATAAATGCCTATGTTATTGCAAGCCTTGGGTAACATTTTATTATTTGCATTCTGTGATCATTACATTTGTTGTTAGTAACATGATGTTGTGGCTGCATATCTGACCTTTCACATTTTCTTAGCTTTTAGTTTTTACATGAGCCTGCTCATTAGTTTTGTGATGCGACTACAGAGACAAAATGCTGACTCTTTCTTCTCTGTCTGAAATTAAGAACAATTTTAATGAACTTCCTGTGAGACAAAACTGAAGCTTCCAGTGGAACATTGTACGCATGAAAACGAGAGAATTCTAATGAATTTCATGTGCCAAAATTGAAATTCTGGTCATGGTGTCCCATGAGGTATAACAAAGAGCTTTCTGATGGATCTCGCAGGAAAAAGTTTTATTTTTATTTTGCATTATTTTTTCTGACGCCCCCTTACCAACCAATGCTGAGTGCAGGCTTATGCAAACTGCTTCACATTTTTTGTTTACCTTACATTTAAGTCTTATTATTTTACTAAATATATTTGCAAACTTTTGTTCCCAACAGGCACAGCAGCAACAGCCTTTGCGACAAAAGCAGAAGGCCGCCAAGCCCGTGCAGGCAAAGGCTCCACGTGTTGGAGGAAAGCGCTAATGAAACTCCTTAGTTCTTTAAAAAGTGACCAGCATGTAATAAAGCCTTTGATAAAATGTAACATGTTCATTGTTTGTCATTGAGTTTTTGCAAATTTTGCACTGCAGCTACAAATGGAAAGGGACCCTGGGCAGATCTTGGGCATCTGATCAATCTTTCCATCTCCTCCCTGTGAAATTGGAGGTCACATGACAATTTGTGGATCAAATGTGCTGTATAATTTTGTGAAAGGGAAATAAATCACCCCCCAACACCCCCTCCCTATCTTTTTAGGCCACATTTTGGGGAGTCCACAGCTTGACATTTGCCTGCCTTGCCTGCCCTTCAGGGAAGTACTTAGTTGTACCTTTTCTTTGTTTGTTTGTTTGTTTGTTTGTTTTGTTTCTTTTTTTGGTAATTGTGTGGTTGCAAAACATGCCAGTGATATGGGTTATTGGAATTGTAGGAGTTGAGTTTGTGCTGTTAGAGCATCCAGTAAGGGACTTCTACATTTTCCTTTGTATTGCGACCTAAACTGTTTTAGTGATGCCTCTAGTCTTTCCAGGCTTGCAAGTAGGATTTCTTACATCCAGGTACTCGGACAAAAAGTGATGGCACAAAAAAGCGAAGGGGGTTGATTCTATGGTGTAATCTCCTTTTTGTTCCCATTTTACAGTATAAAACAGCAATAATAAACATCAAAATGAGTGCAAGGGTTTTTATTACAAAGCTTAGCCCCACTACACGTATTACAACCTTGACACGTTATGGTCAGACTACACCTTTACTTAATGAAATGAATTCAGCATGTCACAGCAACTGATCGTGAAAAAAATCGCCAAACTGCTGCCAGAAATCAAATCAAATCCACCGTGCAGACCCTGGATAAAGTTAGCAGTGAAATGCTTTGAAACAAAACTGATAACAACCTTTCTTTCTTTCTTTTTTTTCAAATCAGTCCTTAATTTTCATGGTAGGCTTGTAGTGTGTCTTCTCAGTCTGCGGTTTTCATTTCACTTTTGTCCAAATCCGTGACATCCGACAGCCTGTTTTTATACAGCCATGTTGACTATTTTCAGCTAATCTTCGCAAGGTTCCAAATCATAAACTGCTCTCATCTCGCGGCTATCAGAATAACACCCTTAAAATTAATTCCAGATATAATCAGCTCGCTCAGTTATTACTAGCCTTTTTAAGCAAATCAACAGGGCTCGTGCAGCTTCTGGATTTCATAAAAGAAAAAAAAAACTAATCCAGCTCCTTAAAACTGGAGTTTAATTGAAATGATCAGTTTCACCCAGTCAAAACAGAAAGCTGAAAAATTGTAGAAAACTCCCTTAATACAAAACTACTTCCATAATAATTTTAATTAATCTTCTATTGTTGAATGCCTTCCCCTCTGCTCAGCTCTTATCCCTTGCACTAACGGGACTGGCGTCACTTTTTCCCGAATCCGTAACCGAGTTTTACTTGGCAGACCTCGAACATCCAGCGACGGTCACTGAAACTGAGTAGAAAAAATTACAGTTGGATTTGATTAGAAACTAAAAAGATTGAAGTTGTAGCCTGTATCGATGGGGGAGGGGGAGGTAAAGCCCATGGATTAGCCAATTCCCCCCAACCTCGCCTACCCCTTCCAACACCCAGCCACAAGTGTAACTTCACGCTAAATTTTCCCTGATTTTTTCAGTTAATGCTATCCGTCTACATGACACATGACTTTTGAACTTCTTGTTTATAAAAGGAGCGTAAGTGAAAGTAAACCCCAATTTGCCAAATAGATCAAAACTGATATTCACGTGCTGGTATAAAATGGTAGTCACAATTTATTGTAGCTGAAAAGTTGTCTTTGTTTGTAAATTCTTTTGTTCTGGATTTGGCACTAATTATTCATCCCTAATTCGCCAACCTGATCGAAGAGCTAGCCACGTGTATCCACGAGGGACAATGTAGTTCAACGTTCCCCCAAATGAGTTCACATATCGAGTGTTCTTGCAATTATAGTGCCTGTAGCCGCGAACATTGCAACACTTGAGACCAATCCTGTAAATATCCCCCCCCAAAAAAGTGTCACTCGTGCATTCAATTCTTTATATCACATGACATGAAATTGTAGCGGGTTTCATTATTTTTCAGTTTTTCGCGTTGAGCAGAAACGGATCAAAAAAATTTTCCCTTATTAAAAAACGCATATGTGCCATTGCTAAATTTGCAATTTTTTTTATATTTTATATACATATATACATATTTTTTTTGAAGGACAAAGGACAATTCTTGAGATTTTTTTAAAACTGAAATTGCAATGAAAAGGCCTGATTTACCCGGTGCTTTTTCAACAGTTTGTGTGGTACCCCATTTACAGTCGACAGGGTCGACTATAGAAATCACGGCTATTCACGGAATTCAATCAAACATTGTGGATTACCTGCGATCATTAGTGACCTTGTTAAAATAGCTGATCACCCCAGTGACGAAGCCATTTTTGGGACACTTGAAGAAGAACGAGTGTTTGACATCATGCAAAACGTGCGGAGTCCAGTTGCAGTGCCCAGAACGGTACAGGGCAGGACCTAGACGGCATCTGAAGTGATGAAGGCGATCCTGTTGGCATTTTCGGAAGACTGTGAGCCATTGGAACAGCGAATACCCTGTAACATTGAAGTAAATATAATCATACATCAGTAATCTTTAAAGGCGTCAGGCGCGCGTTTGATGCGTTTGGCTTGTCAAGCCTCGGTGTTTTTTTATTTATTTATTTATTTATTTACTTTTTTTTTTTTTTCATATTACTCACTTAAAATAACCCCACGTTTTCTATAACTGCTTGGAATAATCCCACGAACGTGCAAATCTCGTATTTGCAAATTTTTCTTACGCCTGCCGCAAGGCGAATTTGCGGCGAGAGAAACCCAGTTGTACTTCTCAACTGAAACTCAGATTGTTTTCAGGTTGTTTTGTTCATCATGATCTGCAAAGAGCTCAGGGAGCCGTGACTGTCTAAATCGCGGCAACCAGAATAAAACTATGAATTTTTCGTTACATTACAGCACAAGTATTTCAAGAGTAACAATTGTCTCTGACGTATTTTGAATTTTTTTTTGTCAGTTAATGGGTCTTTTTCGAAAAGATTCCCAGAGAAATTCCATTCAAATGCCGAGCTTTACAAACTCGAAATTCGAACGCATGTTTATTTCATTCTCGGAACTAATAGTCACGCGTGACATGGATTGACTGTAAAGGCTGGTTTCCATATGATCGCAGATCGCAGATCGCAATAAGGTCTGCGATCGTCTGCGATCCTGCGATCGTGATCGCAGACGATCGCAGAAGATAGAACTATGTTTTATCTAAAGGCTGGTTTCCATATGATCGCGGATCGCAGATCGCAGATCGCAAACAATCGCAATTGATCGCAGACGATCGCAGGAGATAGAACATGGTTCTATCTTCTGCGATCGTCTGCGATCATCGCAGACGATCGCAGAAGTAGTTTCCATATGATCGCAGACGATCGCAGACCTTATTGCGATCTGCGATCCGCGATCATATGGAAACCAGCCTTTAGATAGAACATGGTTCTATCTTCTGCGATGGTCTGCGATCACGATCACAGGATCGAAGACGATCGCAGACCTTATTGCGATCTGCGATCCGCGATCATATGGAAACCAGCCTTAACAAACGAGCACGATCATGGAAGGCGGCGGGGGTGTTCATAGTAAGTTCATGCACATTCTAGTTCAAGAATTTGCTGGTTCAAGGAAATATATTGTCTCGTACCTTGTATTTTTTGCCTCATTTCGTTTCTTAGAAGAATAAAAGGTAGTCAATTCACGGAACCAATGTCCGCCAGAATACGGAGCTGCATCGAGTGTTGTCACCAATGACCTATCCTCAGCTAGTAGGCTTTAGAGACTCAACTTTTTTATTTTGGCTGTAATCCTTATTTGACCCACAAATGACCTGTGATGTTAAAAATAAAAAAAAAAGAAAAGAAAAATAAAAAGGAAAAAAAAAAGAGAGACCCCGACCCCGCGTTTTACAATCTCGTACCCAGAGTCCTCAGGCTTTTTGGTCAGCGGGGCAACGCCGGGAAGACTCTGGTGACAACGAATTTTATCACCGCAGGATTTCTACGGTAAAACAATGGAAACCGTAATAAAAAAAATTGAATTTTTTCGATGTCCCCAGAGTCTTCCCGGCGTTGCCCCGCTGACCAAAAAGCCTGAAGACTCTGGGTACGAGATTGCGCGTTTTACTGACACCCCTCTGCCACAGTTGTTACACAGTTGGTCAAGTCTGTCATGACAGCGGGTTCTGCTGACGCTCTTTCTGAGCCGCTGTCTCCTGTTTTTAGGGAATAAGACAAATCAAACTCACCCTAAGACTAGCCAAAACACACAACGATTGAGTGTAATTCAGCCCCAAATCAATATTTACTATTTACTCTCCCCCGTTAATTAGTTGTTAGTATATCAATTAATTTTGATTAGGCTGAATTTCGTTACGCGTCACCAGCGGATGGTTTACCGAAGAAAAGCCTGGTATGGCCACCGATTAATCGGGCCGTTTTGGCTCAATTTGACAACAAAACGAGTGAGCGGGCGAAATCATCCCGATTTATAAAATTCTTCGGCAGTACTGTAGAAATTTTTTTTAATCAGTCCCGCGAACGATATTTTGTGTTAATTTCGATGATAACTTCGAAAACTTCATAGGGGGGATTTTTACTCAGAAACATTGTTTTCTTGGAATGAGACAAGCCGAACGCACCATTGGTTTTTGTGAGAAACAGAAAGAATTGTAAGTCCAGTTTTACACGCGACTCAAGAACAACTGTTATTCAATACAACACGGATGGGCGTCCAAACCCGGACTTGTTTCAAAGGTTCCACTTTGCATGGAGACGCGCGGTTTTTAAGAGTTCTATTATGTTTAAGAAGCCTGTCTCCTGATGTAAGGCGATGATGAAAACGGAAACTGGAAATGAAATTTCATTCATGTGAGCCGGACTTCTTCACAATTTTTTTGAAGGCAGTAGTGAGAGAAGTTAAATTTATAGAGTATAGAGTGTTCCTTCCTACTTCTCACCCTCCCTCTCCCCACCCCACCCTGGGGAAAGCAACTCGGAGTACTATTACCCCCCTGGATGATAGTTCATCAGGGGGGTAATATTTGCAGCACTATATCCCTAACGATTTATTTTACAAAGTTTCCACCTTGAATGATATTAGAAGAACTGACTCAAAGAAAATGGGTCAAAATAAGAACTGACAAAGACAAAACTGGTGAGGTCACACAACAGAGCTAAGCTGCAGTTAATAAGGCTGCCCCTAGGCCCCTGTGAGACATAAGACCCAGTGGAGAAATTAGGATGGTGGTTAGCTGTGGCTTTCAGGTGAGAAACAAGGTGAAACTAAGTGCCTTCATTTCTGGGTGGTGTGTGTGTGGGGGGGACGAGGGGCGGAGTTGAACAGAACAGAGAACGAGACCAAATCACAGATGGACTGGAACTCAAGGAAAGAAAGCGAATCTCAGACAGATGTGCGTTATTACTTCGCCATGCAGCAGTACCGTTCTATGGAACTATTTCAGTACTAATGATAGGGCGGGAACTTTCGGACTTTAGAGAAACGGGCCCCAGGAGAGCATCCTGTGGCTGCGAGAGATCTTGAATTGATATCTGCTCTCGAGATCTGGCGCCAGATTTACAAAGCTCTCCTAAGTTAAGATTAATCTTAAGTATCGTTACTGAGCAATAGTCTGTTGTTATTCCAACAATAGGCTTTTGTTAACAGACAATACTTAGGAGGTCTTGGTGAATCTGGTCCCTGCTCACTGTTCTTGTCTCTAAATTACTAACGCAAAGTCGTCAATACTGGAGTCGATAACTTTGTCACCTTCGCACAAGTCAATGTACTTTAGATGGGCTTTCATCCAGTAGAAAACTACGCTAAGTATTCACTATCTAGATTTTACCACAGCCTGCACTGATTTCCAGCTCAAACAAATGGACATTTGGCAAACTGAAAAAAGTGGAACAAGACAAAAATACTCGAAGGCATGAAAAACTGGGATATCACGTCGCCCGTTTCCCCACAATCTTCTTTCTCATAATATCGCTGGCCTTTGAATGTGTCTTAGGTTTTAATCTAACATCCATTAAACTTCCGAAAGACAGTTTTCGTAGAAATTACCATTGGTTTACCTAGCCTATTTGAACAAAAATAATCCTCAATATACATTTACCGAAAATCATTATAAATTTTTGTACACAAGCAGAAATCGTTTCACCGTGAGTTTATGAATACATTTACTTCTGCGATTATTAATAAAGTAACTACGAGTAGTATTGCTAAAATTAACTGTTATCTTGCACAAAATAATGTATATTCCAGTCTTAAATAAAAAGCTATATAAAATTATAAGTTGGTCTAGATTTTTGGCCGATATTTTACTGTGAATGAACTTTTCATTTCCTATTTAATCTCCGCCTCGCTGGATAGTTTTAAACAAAAACTCTTCAACATGAAACAACATAAAACTCTATCAAAGGAAAACAAATTTGTTTTCAGTTTCCTGGCTCAACGTGACCCTGTTTCAACGTCGTTCGAGTCTTAAGGGATCTATAAACAATAGCTTACTATCAAGACCTGTTTCAGTTTTTGAACGTGACAAACAATTTCTTCCCAAAACAGGACCGCGTATTCTTCCCCAATCGAGTAATCATTTTAGTGAAAATACCATGAAAAGGGCAAACATTTTCCCCTTTCAATCAAAACAAGAGAGGATGATCCTCTCTTGATCAAAACCACTTTGCCAATCTTCCTGGCCTTTGCTCAGAAACCATACCAAGGGCCTATTGACAATTGGAAGTATTTTTTCCCCAAAAAATGACGACCAAAGAATTCAGGGGCCAATTTAATAAAATATTCACACTTGTAGCTAACAACCTGCCTCCTTGGTACTATAGACTCATGCAGAAAACTAGTCCAATGAACATTGTTATAAGTCTTTAACGGTGATTATTGAACTTGTTTTTGAAATCTTCGTAGAGTTTCTTTTTGTGTGTGCATGTTAAACCAACGGCCCACCTCGTAAACTACAAGTGTAAAACTTTTGTGGAATTAGTCCCAGGTAATGTTTTGATAATATTACTGAGATTTAGAACTACATTTACGGCGAAAGGCAAACGGAAAAAATGACCACGTGACCATGTTTATACTTCGTTTGCGCTCGCTGTTTTCAGTTTCTCAGTAAATTTGAGTAGTTTTGCATTAACATGAAAGGCCAGAATTGTTTTGTACTATTCTCAACTATGAACTCATTTTTTCAAGAAAATATAAACGCGAATCTCACGTTTGCCGTTTGCCATAAACGCGATTCGAAACCTCTCTATTGTCATGCTGGAATCTCGATGAAGCATGATACTATCACTGGCTAATTTTATAGCCTCCTATCCAAATTAGTTATTCGTTTGGATTATTCTTTAAACTAGATTTTGTGCAGTGTACGATGCTATTTTGTAATACGACAGGCTGCTTAAATGTTCTTGTGTTGCCTGCACTTTATACGTTAGCACAGCACAGCACTACATGCTTGTCCAATTTGGAGAGAAATTGGACTCAAAAATTCCTGGCAGCCAAATTGGACTCAGCCTAGAGTCCCATTTTAGGCAGAACGAAGTTCTAATTATTGCTTTCGAACACTTCAGACATTTGCCTTTGAGCAAACGCCTCATGACGAATCACTTCTGGGTAGAACCTTTTATAACAATCCTCACAGTGACCGTGCCGGGAAGGAGCAGCGAAGTTGCCACACCCGGTAACGACGCATTCGTCTGATAACGAAGCACCAGACAGCAGAGATACATGGGAAGACGATGCCTCGGATGGGAAATCTGCCAAGAACAAGAGATAAATAACATGGTTAGACAAAATAAATGTAAATATATAAAACATATGGTCAGACAGTTGGTAACTATTATGATGAAGACCTTGTGGATACTTTAACCAAAAAGTCTGGAAGGCTCACAACTGAATGCAGTACTTCAGCCTAGCAGTCATACGCCACTGGCAAGCCCAGAAAACACTTTCAGTAGTTTGGGCAAAATTTTCCTAGGTGAACCCTGCCTATTATGCAGGAATTTGTACTGTACTGTATGGCAATCATTCAAGCATTGTATCAATATTGTATTAGCTCACAATGTCACTTATAAGTTCTCATAATTTGTGATAAATTCACCACAAAAAGACTTGGTGAAAACTTGCCAGAATGTTGGCATGCCCAGCTGCTAACCCTTTAACCTCTTATATCAAAGAACAAATTCTCCTATCTTGTCCCCATACTTTCCTTATAAAAGTACTGGAGAGATGTTATTGAAAGAAGAAGATTTACCTTGGGTGATCATATCTTTAATTCTCATGATCTCAGGGGTTGAATAAGCATTGATATTGCAAGGAGAAATTTGATGCTGATCACTGTTAGGGCTTAAAGGATTAGAATTGATTTATTAGTCTGTCTGATCAGGGGAATAATTTCTTGGTGAGCTGGGCTATTAATATAGTATCTAAGAAAGTATGAGAGGGCAAAAGAGCCTCAGGTATTGTACCACTATACAAAAACAACTTCTAAATAGTGAACTACAGATTTTGTCTTATGAAAAGATCAACAGAGATCTGTTCTTTAATAAATGAAACAAATGTAACACTTTACAAAAAAAAAATTTGTTTACATTTCAATTCATTACCTGGAACTGAACATGGTCCTGACTGAGGAATCGTGCTTTCCATAAAGCACCGTGAGCAGTACCCATTCATCTCTGGCGTCCCGAATAAAAGGCAGTTGGTTTCACGGCATTTGAGGCCTTGGACACTTCCTTCAATGCTTCCTGAATCAAAATCATGCCGTCTTCCTCCAGATCCATAAGGTGGACTTTGAGTCTGAGAGACTTGAACAGGTCCCTGGAGTGAATAAGATGCTGGGTGAGTGCTGTTGACAAACTGTCGATTCTGTTCAGTATGACGAGTACCAAAGAGGCTGTTACTGTTGCCGACACGCTGTGAATTGTTAGCTTGTGTAGCTGAAGTGGCAGTTGGTCGTGCATTTCTCTTCTTGAGGAAACACTCCTCGCATAGGCCATCTTTCTCTGGAGTACCAAATCTGAGACATCCTGTAGAGTTGCACGGCAATTGAGTCACTCCACCCGGCTTTTTAGTTGGCGATGGTGGTGGCACAGTCTGCTGGAAGCTTCTACTGGAATTGGACAGAATGCTGGCATTTCTTTGCTCCACCTTTGAAAGGAATCAAACCATATACAGTCAGAACATGAACGGATATGTACATACAGCTGAACCTTCAAATTTGACTACCAGTATGAGAAGACTTTTCAAATCTAGCTTGCATGCTTATCACTTGTCTTTTTTCTACAGTCTCTTTATCTGCTGGTAAACCACAGGAAAGAGCGAGAGTTCTAAGGATGTGACGGGTTTGAAATTTGAAAGTCGTACTTGTACTCAATCTTGTACTATTACTCAGATCTGAACGTCCCTATTATGTTCAACACCTAACAACTATTCACTAAAAAATATAAGAATACAAATTGTTGAATACATTTAATTCCAAAAACTGGAGAGCACATTGTACTGACCAAAAGCAGCTGTTCTTTAGGAGTCTTTGGAAACAAATTCAACCGTGAGTTAATCAGGCACTACAGTGTAGCTGAAGGACATTTCTGTTTGTTTATATTCACTACGTAAACTAGAGCAGCTTCTGTTCCGCTGAACTACGCAGGCACATACCTGGTTGTTGGAATTTCCAGATGCTGTTGCTCCTTGCCGTCTGGATGGCTGTGATACTGTTTCCCTGTTCAATTCAAGCTGAAATGCTCTAAGGTAGCACTGCTCACACAGACCACTGTCCTGCACAGCCGGTGCCCCGCACCCCATGGCACATGAAGCAGCATTAGGTTGAGCAGATGGTGCAGTAGATGCAGAAGTGGCACCAGTAGAAACAACCTGACGCAAAACTCCAACCTGCTGTGCTGACGAGGAGACAGGTGTGGTATAGGCTCCCGTGGTAACTGGTGTCACTTGAGCTAATGGCATGCTTGCTACTGTTGAACATGCTGTAGCTGTCATGCCATTTGGCCTTCCTGAATGCTGAGATCTTACGTCAGGATTAACGTAAGGTGAAACAGAAATCGGACCCTCGCAACGTCGGCATAAGGCGTTTGTTAGTGCTGCTGTCAGTTGATGAGTCGGGGCAACTGAAGCTGTTGCTGTCGTGGTGCTCGGAGGAGGTTGAGTCACTGGGAATGGAGCTGCAGCAGCAGTGGTCACAGCTGGACCTGGATTGTTCCTCATTTGTGCAGATGGACCTGATTTTCTCTCATAGCATTCTGCGCACAGATCACCAAGCTGAAACACCCCTTCATTTAAGCAGCCAGGAGAGGCACACAATACACCTTTCTTTCCAGCACCTGTAGGTAACGCACCTTTCTTGGAAGCAACTGTAGGTAGTCGAGTCTTGTTTACGACATCAGGTGGCCGCGGCAGCGGTGGAAGAGGAGGACTGGTTGGCATGGCAGTACCCACTGACTTGCCTTCAGAGGCTATAAAGGTATGGATGCATCCTGTGTAACATTGGACGCACAAGCCATACAAGGCGGGGACACCTGCAAATTGACAGCTTGGAGTCTGGCATCGGACAGTCATGGTGGCTGTTGGGCTACTGGGTGGCAACCCAGTCGGTGAGCTCACTCCCAAACTGTTCTCCATGCGAAGGCAGAAGGATCTGTAGCATCTGGAACACAAGTTATGATGTTCTGGCAGACCGAAGAACTCACAACCATTCGTTCGATTGGCACAAGGGACTGCTGATGCCAAACTCATAAAATTCATACTTGCTGCCAATTCTTCAGCACTTCTCTCAGCATCAAAGCACCTCTCACAAAGGCCACCCTTCTCAGCTATAGCACCATACTTGCACCCGGTGGTACGGCATTTCCTTTGAAGTGGAAGATTCGTGGAAGATGCCATTGCACTGGCATTAGGAGGTTCCCGTTGCTGTCCTGTAGACATCTGCCTCGACGGAACACGTGGACTTTGTTCACCAGCTGGACCCAAGGTCCTCAGATACTCATTAAGGCACTTTGAGCAACGATTGCCAGTTTCAGTTGACCCAAAGAAATCACAGCCCTGTGTTTGACATCGCACGATCTGAAGAGCTGGCTGTTGTGTACCAGGTTGAAACTGGGGACTCAGTTGTCTGTTTCTTGAGACACGTTGGTATTCCTCCCTAGCCTTTGCAAAATACCCCTGAATAAGATCTTTCATGCACTGAGGCTGCTCTGCAAAATGCAATTTGGCAACTAGAACAGGAGGCCTGGATTCCCCTGGATTACCTGGGAAGGACACTTTAGCGCATTCTAAGTACTGCCGCAGCCGATCACTTGCCAGTGGGGCTTCATGATCAAGCAGGAAATGAACAGGTAAGGGTGTGCCATCATATTTGACTAACGGCACTGCATGCATGCAGTTAGTTGAGGCTGGAGCTGGTGCACTTTGAAGACCCAGGTCTAATTTTCCATCTTCAATGCTCACAACAGCTGTGAAATGGCCATCAGCATAACCAATTACCAATGGACTCTTTACACAGTCAATAGAGTCCCACAGCAGGGGTAAATAAATACCTCCAAAGTTTATTGGCGCATACGACTCATCAAATTGCCCTCTCAGAGTTTCATCTGATAACACAATTATGGTACGACGCAGGATATTCGCAAGGACGAATATGTGGATCTCTTCCAGGCTTCCGAACTGTGCACCATTTGGGCCAAAGGGAAATTCAGCTCGTGAAATGTGTCTAATGACCTCCTCCCACTCGTGGGCCCATTGTTCTTCCGTTCGCTCGTATCCACCAATGTGATTTAATAACATCTGGTTATGTTCCTCAGTTTTCCAACGACTGTGGTAGAATCCTAAAAACGACAAGAAATGTTTTAGCTTAAAACTGTCATACAGTTATTATTGAATGGTTTACTAATTCTAAATAATATTATAGTCAAAGTACCAATAATTTTACATAATTCCTCTATCTAGAATGCTTTCATTTGAATGGCCACACCTTAGGAATTCATATGCAGGAACCAACCTGTACAGCATAATAAACAGTACACAGGAAAGTACTGCCCAGTAGCTTTCATTTGAGTTTAATCCCCAGGACTCAAAAGTCACAACCACCTTATAAAATACATAAACAGCACCAGAAGGACTGCGCAGTTGATTTTACGAGTCTGTGAACGGTCACATTTCAGGATTTCATCCATCCTCAAAACTTGGAACCACATTGTAGTCAAATACAATATTTATTATAATAAAATAACTCACAAGCAGGACCAGTTTTCAACAATACAATGGTCTTTTCAATTACCAAATGAAAATGATAATTTGATTTTCTACAAGTAGCATTACATGTTTACTACTGTCATATAAACATTGCAAACGCTTGCCTATGTGCTTGGCTTAGATGACTGAATCCCTAAAATGTCCATCCTTGCATTTGAAACTTCTTTCATGCTTTAAAGTTTTGAGATATTGAGCATGGCTTTTTAACCAGGTATTCCCAAGGGTATTCATTTATTTTGCAATTGATATTAATATTAATTAAGCAGATCTAGATTCCACTTCCCTGTTTTAATTAATAATTAAAAGGTGACAACAAGTATCCTGTTTCTTTTTCAAGAATGATGTATTTTTGTTTTTGGTTTCCAACATCTTTAATAAACTAGTATGTTATGTTATCATGTCTTTAAGTTACAGCAGGAAGTGAACTTGGCACTGTCAACAGCTATCTTTAGCCCATGAATCACTTAAATCATCATTTCCTTTTTGTGAGTGTCTTTCCCTTTTAACTCATTCACTTCCACGATGAGTACATTTTTTCCATGTGAATCCCACATTCTGGGAGTGATGACTTTCTCAGAGCACTGCAAGGCTGTCATTACTAAAGCTTTTGAAATCATCTAGAGTTAGTTACACACGTGACAGCAACTTGGCGTGACATTAATATATTACAACATGGTAGTCACATGATCTGTTTGATTGTTTCATCTTGACTATACCAGTGTGTGTTCAACTGTACTCATCGCTGGTTTATTATAGCTTTAAACGAACTGGTCTAGTTTAATGGCTCCTTAGCTCCCCAGAGTCTCCTGTAGCTCAGTGGTAGAGCACTAGAACTAGTAATCGGAAGGTCTTAGGTTTGACTCCTGATATGAGCACTCGGATTTCTTTTTTTCCGAGTATGCCTGTGTCTTTTTCTGGAATAATACATCATTCTCAAAACACACCGCCGCACAACTTATTTTGGATGACTACACTTGAAGAATTGTACCCAGACCTAACATTGCTCTCAGAGTATTAGAGCAGGGGAGGGGTGTTGTAGAATAAGCAATGAAAATTCCAAAACTATCCACCCCCTTCCCCCCCAACCCCTACTTTAACTTACTTGTACCTTCCACGTCCTCCACCAGTGCTTCGTACACTGTCTTCCTGAGAGTTTGATAGCGATCATTGACGGCCCACATTGCGATGGAAGCTGCATGCATAAGACAGTTACCATCACCAATAGTATTCACGGTCGCCATACGACATAACGAACTGCACCAGTTAAGCCTCCTGGCCGTCTCCAGCTCCCTCAGTATGTGCCCGTCCACCAGAAAGCTGAACACAAACTTGCGGAATTCTTCTTCGAGGTTTTGAAAGGATGGCAAAACCAACGAATAACTGGTCGAAGAACCAAGATGGCGGTGCTTCGTGGCTTCTTCTGGAACCACGACATCTTTACGTACGATTTCTCGCACGTTCAATGCCAAGTCGAGGTCGTTCAGCGAGATGTTCCGCTCAAACAAATGGCTTGGCGGTTGAAAACTAGCAGCCATTATTGGACACGTCTACGTTACGCACTAGATCGATGACGGAACTCAAACCGTCTTTTTTTTGGCAGTCAGATTTTTGATTTAATATCCGTTAACTTCAATTCGCCGAGAAGATTTCAAAGCGAATAAGCATTCCTCTGATTCCTTTGAAGAATGAAAAGTTGAAAAACTTGCCTTTTCAAAATGACGATGCTTTTCAAGTATCTGTAACAGGAAGTGAACTTGTGTCACGATCTGGGGAAAATAGTTGACGCAGTCATCAAAACAGTGCACATGATGGACGTCATACCCTTGCTAAAGAATACGTTAAATTGGCTGGAAATAACACTAACCTTTTTCGCTGAAAATCACCACCAAAAAGCCCTGACGAAACGAAACTACGAACAACCCAAGTAGACGACTTATCTAGTTCGATTCCGGGACTTTTCCCGCGGGGAATCCCCGACACCACTCCTGTTCGAGTTTCACTGCTGTCTTAGCCAATGGGTGCGAAGGTCACAACAACTTTTCTCTGGGGTAGGCATGGAGGAAGTTTTAGCATTTGGAATATAACTTCATTTTTCTCGAAATTTCTGTTCTTAATTTCTCATCAACACATCTTAAACTTCTTAATGTACTGTCTTGTTGAAGTTTTAAACGAAAATGTAAGGACTTTGAATTGATATTTGTGAACACAAATACGACAAACCCTACCCCAGTGAAAAGTAAGATACTTGCTGAATCTGTGGGCTCATCGATCAAAAATAACATGCCGTCATTGGCGTGGGTTTCCGAACTTAGCTGCAAGGGAAAGTTTTTACGATCCTTCCTACATAAACAGCCGCAAACAGGACAAGGTTTGTAAATGTCGCCAATAAGTATTATTCCTTGGGGAAGTACTCCCTTTCACATATGCAGAAATATGGCGTGAATTTGACGCTTTATCGTGAAAAGAAATACACATTTCAGTCGATAGTTAAGAGCGTACCATTGTCTGATAGCTTTCAGCGTTTTTGTATGAGCCAATGAAATAGCATGAACCTAAATTAGCACTGCATGAGCAGAATTTTTTGAAGGGGGAAAAAGCATAAATTCCGGTTAGCGTTCGTTGGAGATTAAAATTAGGGGTGTCATTCAGGAATTCCAAAGGGGTTGAACAGAAACGGACAGGAGAAGGTTGTGGGGTGGGGGAGTTAATGATCAGTCAATTAGGGGGTGTTTACATGTAAAAATTCGCACCAGTGCGAGTTTCATACCGGTATGGCATTGTGATTTCATGCTGTGTTTACGTGAAGAAATGATATTTTATATTTCCGCGTTTACATGAGGGGACAACTCATGTCATCCCAGATGGCAGTAATGCCATCTTGGATAGGATGCCAAAGAGTACGCACGTGCTACCTGTTCCAGACTCCCAGAAGAGTGATTTCACGCTGGGATTAACAGTCGTACCATGTTTACATGACATTGGAATGAGTTTTTGTACTGGAATGAGAAATCTCACTCCGGTACGTGCAGTGACCGGAGTGAACTCGCACCAGTTTGTCGACTCACTCTGGTATGAGATGTTGTGCTGGTATCATGTAAATGAATACAGAGCCACAAAAGGGAACCAGAGTGAACATATGTACCGGAATCAACCTCATACCCAAAGTCCTCAGGCTCTTTGGCCAGCGGTGGCTGCCAGGAGAGACTCTGGAGAATTCGAAAAAATCTAAATTTTTTTTATTGGCTGCCCTGTAACAGCTTACAGTGTTTTACCACTAAAATCCTGTGTAATAAAATTTCTGTCCCCCAGAGTCTCTCCTGGCGGACAACCCCCAGCCAAAACCCACTCAGAGTGCACCGGGATGGTGGAGGGGGGAGGTGGAGGTAAGGTACAGATTTTTCTGGAAATTATCACCTCTTAGGGCTTTTTAATTTCCATGCTTGTTTTCAGTTATGAAGAAATGGAGACTTGATTCTTTTTTCATTGAAGGTTACAGTTTTGTAAACATTTTTTTTTATTTTTGTTTATATGGCTGTTCAAAGAATGGCATCTTTACCCAGCAGCAAAGGAAAAGTGGCAATAATTGGCAGGTTGGTGTGACAGAACAACTGATGTTGATTATCATAAAATTACCGCAAATGCTCAAATTAGCACCCACCTTCAAATTAATGCCCCCCTTGAGGTTAAAAATATTAAATAAGTTGCCCTCCCTTCAAATAAGCACCCCCACCCCTCACCAAGGAAATAAAAATCAAAGAATATATGGTATGCGGTACAGACATCTTAAATGAATAAATCATGCAAACAGTACAAATCTTAGACCATTAATGTCTAACACACATATTTGTGTTTCTCCTTACAAATTCATTTCAGTTTTCTCAGTTTTTGTTACAGTTCATGTTTACTTGAGGCCAAAATTTGAAAAACAAAATAAGCACCCTCCTTCGAATTAGTGCCCCCCTCTTGAACCAGAAAATTACATAAGCACCCCAGGCACTAATTCAAGCATTTATGGTAACCTTTCCTGCCCCCCCACCCCCCCCCCCTACACCACAAAAAAATCACTCCAACCAATGACAGCAAACACAGACAATGCAGTAAACTAATAAATCAAAACTCAAAGCAACTACAAGTAACTTACTCCAAACAAGCGTAAAAAGGCATGTACAAGCAAGTAGCAGTTATCATTCAGTTGGATTTTAACCAATAGTACAGAATATTTAAATTGACGCCATGTAATTAAGTAATGCGGTTAACACTCAAATGAGAACTGCTTTAAGAGAGGCCTATCCTTGAATACATGATGCCCATCTAGCAAAAATGGTCTTTTCCCTGCACCCATCAGTTCAGCGAATACAATGGAGGAGAGGCCTCTCAGTGCTAGCAGGGAAGGGAATTGTTATTGTATTTTAACTCTGCAATTCAGCTGTGTAATATATGACTTTGATAATGTAAAAGGAGACCTGCATTGGTTGGTTTTCTGTAGACTTTTGTCTCTAATCAGTAGCTAGTTTTTATTTTAAAATGTTTCTCAAAAATGTCTCTTATTATAAAAATTGCCTTTTATTTTTTGCAAATCAATTCAAAGTTGGCACTGGCTAAGCTTATAATAATATTGTGAACAGGCATTATAGAGTGAAAGTGCTTGCAGGATAGGACTTATTAATAAATAATAATAAACTATTACTAATTTTGATCCGGCAATGGGAAGTGAAAATCAGATTAAACATGCTTTTGTTTTTAGTTTTGAATGAAGTTTTGGACTAATTAATAATAATATTTGTTTTTCACCTGAAAACGGCTAGCTAAATTAATTTGCATTGTTCTTTGTTGTGGTTATGGTAAGGTAATAAACCCAGGGACCATAACTATTGAAAGGCAAATAACAAGAAATGGTATTGATCTACGGTAGCATGAAAATATTTGACCTAAACTTAACCAGTCTGTTTAAACTACGATTATAATACATATAATACAGCAATACATGTAAATGATATGATTGTGTAGTTCCAGAGAACATTCATACTCTGATTCCTTGGAAGGTCATTGGAAATTCTGTGAGGAAAGAGGACCCAAAAGCTGACATGGAATTTCCAGGGATGGGGGGTCATTACCAAAAGAACTGGCCAATATGTTAGCAGTAATGGATATTTTGTGGAACAACACAATGTCTTGGCTTACTGTCTTTCTTTTTCTTTCTTATGTTGTCACCAGTGGTTTAATAGGAAGATGTTGGTCAGTGGTAAGTGATTTTCCTTGTATTCAGATGCCAGTGTGGCAAGTGATCTCTTATTAAGGGGCCACTGCTGTGGTGATCACCACTTCAAGTTGTAATACCCATCATTTGCCCAGATCCTGCCCGGTCACCACAACACCCAGCACCCCTAGCTTACTTTTGGGTGGGGGTGTGCCACTGGAACTCTGAAACCCTTACCCTAAACCAAACCAAATCCAGCTGTATTTTGCAACCGTATACAATAGGGTTTCAAAATACAGCTAAACGTATACTGGTCATCTAAAGAACAAAAATCTCTACTCTATCCCAGACTCACTATTTTCCAGAAACGTGGTCACTATCACAGTCTAGCTAAAACAAAACTAAAACATGTTTTTTTAAATGTCAATTCCTGAGAAACCTAGTCTAAATTCTTCTCGTTAACCAGTTTCCAGACTAAACTGCTTGAAAACCTTACCCTTCACAGTGGCAGTCATAGCCATATAGCTTATGCGTATATATATGGGAGTCCCCCCAGCTCCCAATTTTGTGGGGCAAGAGGTACATGTATGATGGATGCTTTGAAATTCCAATGCACATTTATTGTTCAACATCATTGGGGATGTGACACTTGAGAGAGTAAATTAGAGAAAGTAAATGTTGTTTACAGGGTGTGCTGGTGGTCTGGGATATAAGTACTGTTAAGAGGTATCTTTTTGGATCTGGAATTGTTGACAGATGAGCATCTTTTATTATAACTGATTAGAACTGTTTAGATGAAAAACTTTCAAAGCTAGTCTACTTTCCAAAACAATCTTTCTGTGAGACTAATGGCCCTCTTTGACATTTTATAAAAATAACCATAGCCAGATATTCAACAGTGAGATTTCAACAGTAGTGATTTGCCCCTTTGGAGATTGCTTTGTACACTCACTGGCCAGTTAAAAAACCTCTTTTAAAATAATTATTTGGTAAGGATTAACTTAGGGTTTATGTGCAGCTTTAGGGAGACAGAAGCTAAGTCGGCTGACAGTTGACAGGAATAAACTGTATTTTAACCAGTTGCAGTATATCTCTGTACAGTACACAATCTTTCCACAAAGTCATGAGATCATTATGTACATGTATTTTTTAGTGTATTATTAAACAGTTTTGATTGGTTGTATTGTTTACAGATATTTTCCAGTGCTGGTTACCATGTCACACTGTATGATACTGTTGCCAGTCAGTTATCTTCTGCACTAACAAGCATTGAAGCCCAGCTGTGTGATATGGAGGCCAAAGGACTGATGCGAAGTGATGAGATGACTGCTCAGAAGGCATTTCAGCTGGTTGAGAGCATCGATGATCTTCAGAAGGCATTGGATGGCGCTATCTATGTTCAGGTTTGTGTCAATATTCAGTTGCCTTGTTATCTAGTGTCATAAAATCATAAAATAGATTGAACAATGTTTACTCTTGTCCTCATCAAGCTTAATAAACAATTCCTAAATAAAGAAATGATGACAAATGAATAAAAAAAAATTAATGCTGGTGCTACTTTGGAAAGCAGTATATGGGAAGAAGTCTAGAAGTGCCCCAGCTCAAACTTATATCGATCAACTTTAAGATGGCTCCAGTCTATCCCGTAAAGAACTATTTTTCTGTCAGTGACAATATGAATTAAATTGCCTTGCTTGTGAGAGTTGTCTCTTTGGCTTGAGGAAAATTATACTGTTGCTATAATATTGTTTTAATTTGCTTTTCACTTTGGAAATGTGAGGGTCTTGCAGACTTCTCCAGGGAATAATTTTATGTACATTTGTACATTCTAAGAATTCAGGGAGAAACAAGGACAAAGTGCAACTTACAGGGTTAACTCATAAATGACTAACTGGTTTAAACTGGCTTTCCATTATTTATAATAATTGATTTGTTTTAAATGTCAGGAGTGTACTCCAGAAAACCTTGAACTGAAGAAGAAGGTTTTTGAAAATCTGGACAAGTGTGTCACTTCTAATGAAACAATATTGGCTAGCTCCAGTTCCTGTATTGTGCCGTCAAAGTTTACGGAATCTTTGAAGCATCGCAGCCAATGTATTGTCGCCCATCCAGTAAGTATAATCACCACTATACCAATAAATTATTTTATTTTATTTGTGTTCATGGGGTCAGTATTAACTTCAAAAAGTAACTTTTCAACAGATTATATTATGTAGTAGCTTTTAGAGGACACAAGAATTAATTTCTTTAAAAATTTACTGACAATTATTTGTTTAAGTCCAAAGGGTGTTACTGTAGTTTACATGCTCTTGATAAAGTTAAGACAAACTTTGCAATGCTTTAGACATTTAGACATCTTTTATTCCTGATGCCTTTCCCTTCTTGTTTTATATTACATATTTATTAAATTCTTAAAAAGGTTTCTCTCAATTCCTTACACTTTGTATGAACTAAGACAGCTTGTAACCATTACTTGAGAATCTACTCAATGAATTCTTTAATAGTCAGATGAAATGCATAGTACATGTAAGAGAAAAAACAAACCTCGCGATTTTTATTTTCTCACTACTTAAAAGCTTCTTAATAAAAGGTTGTATGTTGTAGTGTTTTAAATTCTTTAATTTTTCTAAAGTATTGACTTTTTAAACCTTTTTCAAACTTTGTTGTACAAAATGAAATCGTCTTCTGTTCCTTAATACTTTATGATTTCTTGATTTGTTTGTAAGGTTTATAGTCCTGTGCAAAGATGGGTAATATTTATTTTTTTCCTTTCAGATAAATCCGCCATACTATGTTCCACTAGTAGAGGTTGTGCCTGCACCCTGGACAGACATTAAAGTTGTAGATCAGACAGTGGCACTAATGAAAGAACTTGGACAGTCACCTGTTGTCACAAAGAAAGAAGTAAATGGCTTCATTTTGAACCGTCTACAGTATGCAGTGATCATGGAGGCCTGGAGACTAGTGGAGGTATGATAAAATGAGCAGGGACTGAGTGTACTTCAACCATAGACCTCTATGAGAACTGCGAAAGAAGCTTTGAACTTACAGCCTTTTACAATGAAATTTTGATCTAAAAACTGAAATTTAAGGCCACAATTAATGCCATTTAGTGATCATAATCTTGGCAACTGCAGCCAAAGTTTGGCCACATTTCCCTTTATATTAGAAGCTACATTAGAAAGTTTTGTTGTTTCTGTAAGCTTGCACACCCCCAGCCAGCTGACAAATTAAGCACTTTCTCATACAATGCAATATTTTCTGTAGGATGGTGTTTGTTCTCCTCAAGATATTGAGACCACCATCACAGAAGGCCTTGGACTGCGTTACTCTCTACTGGGTCCATTTGAGACCATGCAACTGAATGCGAACGGTATGTTACGGTTCCTGGTTGCATCCTACTACAAGCTTGTTAGTCAATTGGTCAGTCAGTCAATCAGTCAATCAGTCATTTAAAAACCCATACATCCAGTCAATCAGTCAGCTAGTCAGTCAGTCAGTCAGTCAAATCAGTCAGTTAAACAGCCATCCAGCCAATCAGCCAGCCAGTCAGTCAGTCAGTCAGTCAGTCAGTCACTGAACTAATAAGTCAGTCAGTCAGTCAGTCAGTCAGTCAGTTAATCAATCATTCACTGAGTTAGTCAGTCAGTCAATCTCAGTTAGTCAATCATTCGTTCAGACAGTCAGTCTGTTTCAGTCTTTTGAGAAGAGATAATGTTCACTGTTACCATCTTGCGCTATTTTTGAACACTTACTGTGTTTTAAATTTTAGTGTCCGTCGTCGTCAGTCATTTACTCGTTTAGACATTAACCATTACTGTGAAAGAATGAATGACTGGTTCAGTTAATCACGCAGGCAGTTATCGATGAAGTCAGTGTACATCCAATTAGGCAGTCAGTTAACACATATGAACAGACGTGCATTTCATTAGTCTTTAAGTCTGTCCTTTAGTCCGTTTATCTGTAAATCTTTCAAGCACCAAGCAACCAAGCAAGCATTCCATTGAAGGTGTAAAGTGAAGGTAGGTAGGCAGTGTATTTAACCCTTTTTGAGGGAATCATTTATCACGAACTTCTAAGACACCAACAAAGTGCTTTTCCTTTCAATAGGAATCAGAGATTACTGTGAGAGATATGGAGCAAACATTGAAAAAGTGTGTGAGGAACAGGGCGGACCGCGCTCACTTAGTGGCGATACATTAGACAGACTGGAGAAGGAACTGAATCAAACCTTGCCTTTAGATCAACTAAACAAGAGAAGGGAGTTACGAGATAGAAGACTTGCAGCGTTAGCAATTCATAGACGTCAAGAGACAAAAGACAATGAATCCGTCTAGCTTCTCTCCGTGGTATAATTGTTCATCAAATAAGGTTAAAGGCATTACAAAGGTGTTGTTGGTCGGTGGCCAGTGTTTAACAAGGGTGCCACTATAAAGCGTGTTCAATTAAGTAGGCCAAAGTCAAAAACAAAGTTATCACTTTAGCCAATCACAACAGACGTTGAAAGCACAATGCGCCAATCAACTTTCAAGCGGGTTCATTGAAATGGTTTCAAGCGCAAGAAAACGCGTGTAAACAAGTCGCGACGGCTAGTTCTGGTTTTACTTACAACTGGTTGAAAATTGGCGCGAGTTTTTTTTAACCAATCAGAGCACAGTTAGTGGTTTTTAACTGAGTGTTTTGAGTTTCGAAAGTGACTCGCGTTTGCCTTAGTTTCGCCTTACTATGCTCTGTGATTGGTTTGCAAACTTCGCGCCACTTTCTCATCCAATGAGAAGTAAGACCAATACCAATCGTGCCTTGCTCCCGCGCTTGGCGCCCTTTACACGTATTTGCTTCGAATTCTGAATGGTTCACTGCGCATTGCGTTTTACGAAACTCAATTGAAAACCGCTCTAAGCAAAACACGGGGAATGAAAAACGGAAGGTTATTTGGAGATGACTTGTCAGTGGAGAAACGAGGGCTGACAACAAACTCAGCTCTGTTTCTGAGATTAAAATCCTCGGTCACATTGGTGGGAGGCGAGTGCACAAATTATTGCTCAATCTCTGCTTTCCAGGTAAAGCTCGAACTTCTATTCATTTGTTGTTATTAGTTAACCAAATGAGGCGGAATGTGAAATCACTCTCCCTTTGATTCTGCAGTAAACAGTACTCTACAACTGTGTCATAGGAAAAAGCTTCATGATGACCTTGAACTGAAAAATGTTATTGGACCCTTTTTCCTCATAAATCAATTGGTGCAAACATAATACATGTATGGAAGAAATTATTTTATTTTATTTTGGAATCACTTTAGAAACGAAAGCGCTGTTCTGGGTTGTATTTCTTTTGCTTAATAGTCAATTTAATATTTTCAATTCTATACAGTGGGAATGCTAATAAATTGTTGTTTGTTGTTATTGTTGTTGCGTTCACTACAATCGGGTGGCTTGTCTGAAGATGTAATCCTCCCGTTCACATTAATGTAAGCCTGGCGGATAACCCTTCATAGACGAGTTATCCGTGAGGAGTTTGAACACGGCCACTTTGGTTTTCGTGGGGTACACAAAACTTAAAGAGGAAGAATTCTCGACGTTTCAGTAAATATCCGCAGAAACGTTTCTTAAAATCAAAGATATAAAGCCTTGAATAACTGTTTGTTTGTTTGTTTTTCAGGTAGTGTTTTAGCTCAAATTCTATTGACATCTTCAAGCACTTTACTAGATTTTACTTCACAAGAATGTAACCAATAATTTTCAAGTAAGCCCTGACGAAATAAAGGTTGTTGTTGTCGTGTTGCATTGCCATAAACACCACGACTGCCGACACTCCAGAAATGTACAAGGCATTTCATGTCAGCTCGTGTTCTCAAATGCCCGTCACGTTTTATGGCAATGTCACAATGCACGATTTTGCCTTCTGTAAGCGTTCGAACGACCGTGTACGTTTTTCTTTTCAAGGGAATGTAGCCCCGTTCTCATAACACTAGATTCGCCGACTACCCTGCTACAATTAAACAACTCGAAATCTCATGTCTTTTATGTCCTTCAGTAATTACGGTTAGAAAAAATATTTAATTGACGAACGACCTGTTTGATTGAAAGGAGTGTTTCCGATACATTTTACACTTATTTTCTTACAATTAGAACAGCTCCAAAAGTGGTCGCAGTTGCATCCGAGAGGTGGATGCTGACGAGAGGTTCCAACTGCAGAGAATTTGCCCGCACACAGAGATTTGACTGACTTGTAGAAACGATGACCTTTTTTGTCTTGGCATGGGACGAAGAAAATCTAAGGCTATGTTCACACAGGGCCGTTCCTGGGTGTATCTGGTCTCGCTCCGGTCTTTTTACGCTTTTGTGAGCATCTGTTCACATGGGACCGCTCCAGGACGCCTACGCCTTTGTCTTCTGTTTTGGTACTTCCGCCATTAGAGCACAAGGTATTTAACCTTAGAGTCATGTTCAGCACCGGCGGTAATGGTCATTAGCATTCTTATGTCTTCGCGGTACGTTGGTTCAATGTTTTCTCAATTCTCGCAGAGTAACTTAATCAAACCACGATCAAAACGCAGTACATTTAACTAGTATCCACGCAAAATTGTGCTGTTGGTAGCAAAACGAACCAGTCTTGGTGTTTTAAATGGTGCCGGTTCCACTTGGAACCGGAATGGCTCCAAAATTGGACCTGCGTTTTTGCACACATCTAAAAATGAGACCGAATTTATTTCTATTTTGGGAATGGTTAGCTGGCACGGATAGTAGGTGCCATGTAAGCAAAAGGCCTATCCAGCCCGATGTTTGGACCATTTGGAAGCGTGTGAACATAGCCTGAGTCTCCGAACGAATTCGAATCTACGACCCTGCGCAGATTAGTCCGATGCACTAACCATCGGCCTAATGGAAACTCGTGCACTAAGCACTGTAGACCATGAGTTGTCCCTCCATCCTACATTTTAGAATACTAAATATATGTAAAGGGTCGGTAACAAACAAGAAAGTTTTGCCTCGATCGATTTCAGTTTCATCTGCGACTGTTTCCTCTTTGACCACCACCGGAAAGTAACACTCACGCCTCTTCACAAATTAAGCTCAATGTCATCTCCTATCAGAACAAATGGTGCCCAGTCGCCCATGCTGCTGTAGTCGGTAGATTCTCTCATCCACTTCATGGTCTGGTGAACGGCCTGACTTGTGGTCAGTTTATCGCATACAAGACACTTGTAGAAGCGAATCATGAACTCTTTGGTGGATTTGTCGTCAAGGACCCACAGCGACACCAGAACTGAACGCGCCCCAGATGCCAGGAAGGCGCGAGCAATGCCCACCACTCCCTCAGATTTCAAGATCTCTCCACGGCCACTATGGCAACAGCTGAGAACAACCAATTTGGCGCGGACACCAACCTTAACGACGTCTTCCATGGTCAACATAAAGTCTTCTTTCCTTGGAACTCGAGGAGCAGAACGGTTTGGAGAAAGAGCAATCTCTCCTCTTTCTGCATCACCGTGGGCTGCAATGTGGATCAAACTCACCTCCTGGATTCTTCGCAAGACTTCTTCCTTTGTAGCTTGCCTTCCTACAATAGCTGTCACACCTAACAGGTCGGCGATTTCCTGTGCCTCCTTCTTGGCTCCTGGTAATGGAGGTAGTCTAGTCTTAGGATGCACATCTGGATCGCCCACGATCAGTGCTCCAGTTGTCTTATGATAGTCAACCGGACTGGTCTGGATCAGCTTCAGGACTGTCAGTGAAGGGATAACCCGAATGCGATAGGTCTCTGATAGGAATTTCCCATCTGCATCTTTTAATGCGGGGAAAGGCACCATCCACATGTCACCCTCCGGGACAATAATGATGTCTTGGCTTTGAACGTGATCAGAAACCGGGGCGAACATCCTTCTGTACAACAGGTGAAGTGCCGATTCCTTCGCCTCTGTCTTCTTCACATTTTGGTTATGCTCCTTGTTCTGCGGATGCTGACCTTTGACTTTACATTGCTTCTTAATAGCTGATGAGTGAACTTTGTAATATTCAGCCAATGAGCGATCCTCACACTCGCCGCCACTGCTGCCGAGTAAAGCCCTCAGTAGTTGGTCTCGTGGCAAATTGAAGAGATTTGTGACACTTTCCTCTCTTGACTTACACTTTGATAGTCTAAAAGAGATTTTTCCTTGATTAATAACCCAGGAAAAAAGGTCTTCATGGACGTCAGCCATAAAGATGATCGTACTCTGACTCTGAATGGAAGTACGTTCTATCTCAGTCATATGAATTGGTTCATCTGAGCAGAGCCTGTCTTTGACTCCATAGTTCTTGGACAACAGATCAACAAGAGCTCTGGCTCTTCCACGCTCTGCGGTACACAATGCTTCAGGAATGTTACCAAGTGCGATGAGGAGAGTGCTTAGTTCTTTGTAGTTTTGAAAGGTCAGGTTGTCCAGAGCAAGTTTGCACTCATCGCCAAGCAGTTGTCGATCTCTTTCCACGCATAAAATGCTCTCAAAAAGATACTCACGAGCTTTCTCAAATTCTAGGTTTTTGGAGCTACACACACCTAACGAGTAAAGAACACTGTACTCCTGCCCTTTCTCTCCAGTTTCTCTCAAGATGCGGAGAGCTTCCTGCAGGTGTTTCTTTCCTTCGGCAAATTTCCTCAGTGCAATGTAAATAGACGCAAGACAACTCAAAGATGATACTTCACGAGTCCTGTCTCCAATTTCTTTTATAATTTTCATAGCGCTCTGCTGGTTTTCAAGTGACTCCTTGTATTGACCTTTTCGAAGATTCATGGCAGCAAGCGTTGTCAAGTCTAATGCCATTTGATGTTTATCCCCCGTTTGTTTCGCAATTTCAAGAGCTTTCTTGACATTTTTCTCTCCTCGACCGGAATGCCGGTCCAGCGCAAAATAGGCTTCTCCTAGACCTTGATAGGCGTTTGACTCAACCTTCTTATCTCCAATCTCTTTACTTACTTTCAGTGCTCTTTTAGAAAATGTTATCGCTTGGTAATATTGACCTATCCAGTTGTATACAGCACAAAGACTTGCACAGGATCTTCCCACGCCAAATTTATCTCCAATTTCCTCCAGAAATTCCAGTCCCATTTCATAGTGCTTCAAAGAGTCTTTGTATTGGCCAAGTTCGCTATAACAATTGCCTAGGCCGAAATGGGCTCTTCCTTGAGCTCCTTTGATACGAAGTTTCGTCATAATGTTAAGTGATTTAAGGAAAAGCTCGACTGCTTCATCGATTCGACCTATCACAGCATACGTAGTGGCGATATTATTGTAACAGACACCCTGTTCAAATAGATCTTGAAGTGTAGTCATCATCTTGAGTGACTTGTTATGACAGTTGAGAGCCTTGTCAAATACTCCATACTCGTGGTAAGTATTTCCAAGTTCTTGATATGTACTTGCTTCTCCCCTGAAATCTCCAATTTCGTTTCGAATACGCAAGGCCTTTTCCAAGTTACTTATTGCTTTATCGTATTGGGCGAGCTGTTTGTAAACAGACCCAAGAAAAAAAAGCGCATTACTCTCTCCTTTCCTGTCTCCGATTTCTTGGCTTACTTTCAGCGCTTCACCATGGCTTTGAATGGACTTCGTTCTTTTGTTGAGTCTGTAGTACGCTTCACCAATGTTTGAGTGAGCAGTCAATTCTAACTGTTTTTTCCCAGTTTCTTTAGCAATTTGAAGCAGTTTTCTTTCATAAAAAATGACATGCACAAATTGACCTCGGGAACTGTATACGTCTCTGATACCCTGGCATGCAGTTATTTTTCTTTTTATATCGTCAATGGCTTCGCTAACTTTCAAAGCGTGCTCGTAGTTTGTCAATGCTTCCTTCAAGCTCCTAGTGATGTAAAATGCTCTTGCTAGGCGGAGGTGCAACACACACGATTTCATTTTAAAGACGGACAGATCTTTCACGTTCTTCAACAAAATCTGAGCTTCTTTATAGAAATCAATAGCTTTTTCATATCGACCTGTTTTGAACAAAAGGTCCGCTACCACCACGGCGATATCGTACTTCGTAGCATTGCTTTTCTCCATTACAAAGCCGGAAAGTCTGCAAGTCAACAAGAAATGCAATCAACTGGTGCCTATCGCTGCTGTACGAAAAAGATTTAAACAGGGTGATCTGTTTTGATTTGAACCGACAGACTGAGAAGAATTTCACTGTAAATTCAAACGATTATTAGGGCCAAAAATGTTCTAATTTGAAGGTGAGTGCACTCAAGGGCTAAAATGAGATCTAAGCTTGGGCAGGAATGGTCCTTGATATTCAAAGTTATACCAGTGAATGGAAAATAATCATACACTTCATACACTCCAGGCCATTTTCTAGATTTATCATACTCTGACACCCATTAGAATGAGTACTAAGGCCACCTTGGAAGCGGAATTGCCTTAAAAGAATTGCCTTAGTGCCAATTCTACTGGCTGCGGTTAGTTGTGACTTTGTCATTTGTATCATTAAGCGCATATCGAGCAGCTTTAATTTGTCATAATTTGATTCGCTGATACATGTGGAAACCCTGAACCCGAGTGGGAGTACTTGGTGCTGATGAGAACAAAAAAGGCATTTACCAAAGTACATTGAAACTTAGCAGCGATACAGACCTCGATGACTTTAACTCATGTCGGACTTAAATTCGGGAAATGTATATCACGTGACCTGTTGTGACTGTTTCTTTATTGAAAAGAAAATTCTCAATGGGCCGCGCCGATATTCCTACGATGACCCTCAAATGTAGCATTCCTGCCTTTGTATAAGTATAAACTTACTTGAATCTGTCCCGAATGGTTAGTTAGCAAAATAGGTCATACGACCTACTAAACTTCCTAATAACGGTAAGAAATAAAAATCTATTTCATTCAGTACCATTTTGTATCTTTGTAAGTGTAATAGTGATGGGGGACACGCTCAGTTACACGTTACGGACCACTCTCGGCCTATATAATTATTTGTTTAGCTCAGTTATGAAGTCATAAAACATGTATTGTTCATCTTACCAACATACCGAAGCCCTAGTGATGCTTAAAAATAAAAACAAAGGTGTTCCCCTACAAAAAAGCAAGCCCGTACCCTCCTTCATTTCACACCTTTTTGTTCATGTGAAATGCACAAAAAGACGTTGTTCCAACTTGGCGGCCATACATTCCCTTATAATTTATTGAAAGTTCGAATTGCCAAAAAAAGGTTTTGCTTTCAATTTTGAGGTGTTGGTAATTTTAACGCGCTCTTGTATCATAATTGTTCGTCTCACGATGTAGTCACTTAACTGTAGATTGTGACGTTTCAACAGTTTACCGCCAGTCTTTATCAGGCGATGAGGTCGACTGATTTCATTATATACACTCAAAGGGTTCGGGTCGCATGTATTTAGCGGATTTCGATTCTCAATACTTCAGGGAAGAAATTGAGATCGTGTGATTACTGAACTTTGAATCACTTGTCAAAGCTCCCAAGTAGAGAAGAATTATTCCTTGCGAGCGTAGCTTAACATCCTACTTGTTCATTTTCTCTATGTCGAATCTGTTTCCTGTTTAATGCATGATATCCAAAACAAACTAGCACCTGTTCATATTAAAAATTTATTTAAACATGTCTCAGATATACACTCCTACAACACCAGGTCAGCAACCGCCGAAAAATTTTATATCATGTCTTCACGTCTTGATCATCTAAAGAATTCATTTTCTCGATTTGGCGCACGGCTATGGAATTCTTTACCGGATAATATTCGAACGTCTGACAACAGAAAACTATTCAAAAAACAAATACATGAAATACTAATCAACATTTTTAAAAAAAGAAAATGCTTACCTTACACCTTCTTCAATTCTTGAAATAATGAAAAGCTTGTGAATATGTAACAATCCTTTAATTTCTATCAGCTAGCGAATCCCTTTTTTTTGGCGTCACTTGTTTGTTTACTACTTATTTAACTTTTATTTTAGTCAATTCAGTTGTAAACACCAAATGTATTTGTATTTAGTTTAGTATAAACATAACTACCCGCCTCGACTAGCTTCAGCTATTTGCGGGTAGGTATATAAACACCTTGCAACTGCCTATTTTTTAATAAAGTGTTGTTGTTGGTTGTTGTTGTTGTTGTAGCGAGTTAAATGCCGCGCGATTTCGAGAGAAAAATATATTTATATATATATATATATATATATATATATATATATATATATATATAGATTTAGAGAGTTGGATTATCTGATCGAAGACATTAATTGCTACTCAGAGTTTCATGCTTCTTACGAAGCAATTATCAGGCAACTGTCAAAAATAATGGTCCATAAGAAGATATTATACAAAATTTAAAAATACAGAACAATGCCTAGTGGCGTGACATGGAGACGGATATAATTGGTTAATCTAAGCGAGCACTGTCTTTAACAGGAATTTCTTATATATACAATTGGGAATTTATAAATATTAATATATATCTTTGAAGGCGTCCGCAATGTTGCCTGGCAACAGTGAAAATAAAGTGTGAATGACGTCAGACAAAGGGAAGGTTGCTAGGTTGCAGCGTCAGACTCAGTTTGTTAGAGCAAAATTTGCATTCATCGGGAAAGTTTTACGTTTAGTGCCGGATCAAATTTCAACTGCTATTTGCATCAATGTTCACTGGATGAAAATATCTCTGCAGAATCTTTTCCCTCTCTTCCAGAAATCTTTTTTGTGAAAGATTGCATTGAAGAAATTACACTTTTTTATGGCCGCGGTAAAATAATTTTCCGCGGGAAATAAATTCATCGAACACGACAGCGCTGCCACCCGTTGTACATTTTGTCGTGTCAGAAATAGATTTCAACCGCAAACTAGCCTGTGGAACTACGAAAAGACCATGCTCATCAAAATAGTTGCTACGTTCAGAAACCTTTTAATCTCATCATTTGACGCTACAATACGAGTAAAGAGGGCTTTCCACTCAGCCCTAACTCCGCGAGGTTTGCGAGTCACGTATTTCTAGTACACAATTTAATTGTGATCGAAAATAGGAATATCTTTACGGTGGCCAAATTACGATATCAACTCTGTCGCGCTCTTTCGACAAAACCAAACATTCGTTTCTCCACTTTTTACTGACACAGAACATCAGTTTCTTTAGAAAATAACTATCTAATCTAGTAAGAGCTTTACATATCGTCGATGCCTAAGCGTGAATGTCATTTGTTGATGAGAAACTAATTCCGACATATTAAGAACTAACTGGTACGCACGTAATTTTATGTGCGTATTGGATTTCCGGCTTGTTCTAATTCGATATAATTAAACATAAAAACTTGGTTTTTACATAAGAAAACATCATCAGAGGTAAAATATGTAACGTAAAAACATGCGTGGGCCAAACTATTGAAACTTAAAGGTTACAAACCTTAAATATTGGCTTCTTTGAAAGTTAGAAAGGTTCCAACAGTCTCTATACTCTCGTGGGGAGGTCCGATATCAACTCTGGTTGGACACGGTCCTAAAGGCATCTTGGATGTGGAAATAAGCCAATCACAAACTTGAATTCTCGTAACAGATATATTAATCTCGTACCCAGATGTTTGTCTTCAGAAAAAAAACCCAGAAGATCTGGGTACGAAGTTTACAGAAACATACTTCCTGTCACTGTCACTAGTTTCTATTCCTAAAATCTCGAAATGTTAACGTGTATTGATCGATTGAACTGCTCTTAAATTTAGCCTTGCCTACGTGGATTGATCGATGGCCAGATGACATTAGAAGCGAGCGCACAAGGCGCTAGACTGATTCACATTGTTATGACATATCTCACATACATACCTCTTACTAACCTCGTTTTCTCGGTCCGTACTGTAAGTTACGCACCGAGGGTTTTTCCGTTGATTTATGGCCCAAGCGCCATAAATCAAGCGTATTGGATATTAGATAAGGGGGTAAGTCTCTAAAGAAACTACCAAGTATACTCAACTGCATTACAGAAAGAGAATCTTGAGTTATTGTTTTTTGAGTTTAGTGACCGAGGGAAAAAAGTTAGTACGTGCCGTTGTTGTCTAAAATTCGAGCCGTTTTCGAAGGTGCTTTCGAGATGATTCTCTCGGATGTACATTGTAGAGAAACTGCCATGGAGTCACTCTAATAATTGCGCGAAATCGGCGAAGAAAGACAGGAATGACATCAAGTTAGATTTCATAGGCAAAAGCAGATTATCGTTAGGAAATCTTAGTTCGCATTATCGATCCATACAGACTCTTATATTATGATTGGGTTTCCAGTACAACTGCTGTTTACGATAGCCGCAACAGCTGTTAGATAAAACCGGGCTGCTTTTGGTCTCGAGGGTGTCCACAGAGGCTCATCATTGCTAGGTGGTTCAAGAGCTCAAATCATGTTTCTTAACTTCAAAGCGAAATTTTGCGCGCTAGGATTGACCAGTCAGTGCACATTTTCTGGGCCGAAGCATTCGCACAATGCCGTACGCTAGTTGAGGGCCTGTTGAATTTATGAGCCAGTCATTTTAAGATCCTTGTTGCTAAGCCTGGCCGGAATTTGAACCGAAAGGGCAAATTACTGATAGAAAAATTTTCGCTTTTAGTTTACTATTCTCTATCCGGAAACTTTAAGGTTTTGAGTCAGACCGTAAACGACGTCTTTTAATTAACCCTCCCTTGTTGTCTCAACAATGAAAATCGATATTTTGCCAGTTTCATTTCCGTTTCGAAAGGGCGAAGGAACAATATCATTTTACATACAGAACTATGTTTGCTGGTCAGCGGACTCAATAAATCGAAAGGAAATCTACCCTCTCAGCGCTTTACGTTGGTGTCCAATTTCGTACCCAGAGTCTTCAGGCTTTTTGGTCAGGGGCAGCGCCGGGAAGACTCTGGGGACATCGAATTTTATTACCGCAGGATTTCAGCGGTAAGAAAATGGAAACCGTTACGGAACAGCCAATCAAAAAAATTGAATTTTTTCGATGTCCCCAGAGTCTTCCCGGCGTTGCCCCGCTGACCAAAAAGCCTAAGACTCTGGGTACGAGATTGGTTGGTGTCAGAGAAAAGACGTGTAAACAGTGTGAAACTTGACTGAAGGAGTCCTCATTGAAAGGTTTGTTAACTTTGTTGTATGCTGTCTTTTTAGCGTCCTTTACCTTACAAGTTTTCATAGGCTTTCAACAAGAAACTAGATCATGGGCCAGAGGCGGAAGTTTGATATTTAAGCATCCTCTTGGCTAGACGGGGCTTGTGTTGCAATTGTTCCAAATCTGTCCATTTAGCCAGGGAAAAACGGACGACGAATGCGTGACAATTTGAAACTTAATGGGTTTATAGTTTCCTTGAGAACAGAAAAAGATATCGATAAAGCGACACAAGAATAAAATGTTTTCAGCTGAATGAATTCCCTATGGATATGATTCTTGCAATATTTGCATATTTTCAGTAAGCAAACTTCATTATCCTCGAGTGGACTGGACCTGCAAACAATGAATTGTTAAGACATGTATTTGTAAATTTTAAGTGCCATATTAAGCAATTGCAAAATCGTTTATGGTTCATTGAGCGAAATACTTCGTTCTGTTTACTTGAGCAAATAAATCTCGGTACCCAGTTCATGGTACTCTTTAGCATACAGTCTCAAAGATTGTTCCAGTATCTACCGTCATTTCAAGAGAGACCACAAGCAGGGCCATTGCCAGCATGAGGCAAGACGAAGCACCTGCCTTGTCTTTGTATTATCCCGAAATTGAAAAATATATATTGTTAGTTGAAAAGTTGTAGCCTTTACAATTGCTATAGCAACGACTGCGACGCTCGCAACACTTGGTTCGTCTCCTCCAGAAAAACTGGCTACCGCCCTGCTACAAGACGTATCTTTCCCTGGAACAATTTTTAAATTCCAGGTTAATAATAGACTTTTGCATTTTTTCACTGATTAGTATGTTACATAAAAGGTTTTCTTTCAAACATTTTTCTATATTGCAGCCTTTTGTATTAATATTTTAATACACACTGTAATTTACAAAAGGCCACAGGGAGGGTCGGTAAAGTTTTGCACAGCTATTCTTTCAACCACCGGGTTTAGTCTGCTTTTAAAAGACCACTACACTTCTTTTAAATATTGTCAAGTTTGTTTTGATTGTTAAGTTGTAAGAGTGGGTGTTACTGTGTTTGGTGGCACCGCCAAATAAAAACTAATAAACCCAAAGGCTTGTTTGAAGAGCGTTATATTTTGGAGTATTTACAGCATTAACATTATTCGCAGCATCCATAAATTATTAAGAACTTACTTTTTTCAAAATCAACCTGAATAAGTCTTCATATATTTGTTATAAGGTATATAACATATAACAGGTGTCCAAGATGACAAATTTTAGCCTTGAGGCTCCTAATCCACTTGTTCTTTAATGCGGGTAGCTTACTGTGTCAGATGATAACGAGCATAATATTGTAGAGTAATCCAATCTAGTTCAGTACTCTTCCAGACAATGTGTCACAATATTCCTACTTTAACACGACCGTCGTGGCTTTGTTCTCTTCCAGTTATCGAGTCTTGGCGATGGGGGAAAGAAAAGCTACGAAATTCGGCATTGCGCTTGCTGTAGCTGGCTTCCTATCCAACACTAATCGTCATCACAAAGCCATTGATTTCTACAAAGAAGCCTTAGTGCTGTGTAGCAGGGGTGCAGGAAAATATGAGGACTGGCGTAAGATGGTGTTTTTTATACACCTTCGCCTCGTAAAATCATGTTGCGACATAATGAATTTTGAGAATGCATTGGCACACTGCAAGGAAGCTTTCAAAATCAGCAAAGAAATTGGTGACAGAGAAGCGGAAGAAAAATCGTATCTATACATGAGTGGTGTGTACGTGTCCTTAAATAAACCAGTTCAGTATATTTACTATCAGAGGAAGTTGCTGGAAATTGCCAAAGAGCGTGGGGACAGAGAAGCAGAGGCGACGGCTAACGCAAATATCGGAAAATCGTACAAAAAACTCGCCCAACTTGACAAAGCAATCAATCACCTAGAAAAATCTCTGCTGATTTACAGAGAGACAAAAAATTACAGGAAAGAGGCAGAAGCATGTCGGGCAATTGGAGTCACCTACTTCGACTTCGGAGAGTGCGTCAAAGCTCTCGATTACCATACCAAGGAATTAAAAATATTGACCACATTTGGAGCTGATCCGGTTCAGAAAGGTGTTTGTTATAATAACATTGGTACTTGTTATCACGCAATTGGTCAATATGATAAGGCACTCGAACATTTCCTGAAAACACTTGAAATTATGACAAAATTTGGTGACAAGGGGCAAATTGGAAAAGCCCACTACGGCCTTGGCCTCTGTTATGGTGATCTTGGCCAGTACAAAAATGCTTTGGAGCACTTTACAAAGGGATTGGAAAATCTAAGGGAAGCTGGAGACCTGAATGGAGAGGGAAGAGTCAGTGCTAGTCTCGGCACGACATGCAGTCACATTGGCCAGTATAACGATTCCATCAAACATTTCAATCGGGCAATACAAATAGCTCAGCAAACCGGAGACGAAAGATTGGAATCGGGAGCGTATTGTGGTCGTGCTGATGTTTACACTCATATGGATCCGCGTTCTAGTGAAGTCAAGAAGGACGCGGAGAAATCTGCCAAAATTGCCCGAGAAAGTGGAGATAAGAAGCAGATGGTACAGAGCTACCTCATTTTGGCTCCAATTTGTTCTGCGAATGGTCAATACGTCGAATCTCTGGAATATATCAAGTCTGCAGCTGAAATTACCAAAGAAATTGGGTTCAGATGTGGTGAAGCGACGTGTTCTTGTTTCCTGGCATCTATTTACGAAGCGCTCGGGGAGTTTAGTAAATCAGAAGAGCATTTGCAGAGAGCTCTCAAAATCACAAGGGAAACTGGAAGCAAAAGCGGTGAAGACAACGTTCTTTTCTTGCTTGGATTGTACAGTGCCAATCAAGGAGAGTATAAGAAAGCGCGTGAGTATCTCTATGAAAGCATTGCTTGTACTGAAAAATGCCGTGAACGACTTGAGGATAAACACAAGCTGTCTTTAGACGATCAGACATTTTTTAACTATAGGGTATTATACACCCTTCTTATCATCCATGGTAACGTTTCTGAGGCATTGTGCACTGCAGAACGAGGAAGAGCAAGAGCTCTCGTTGACTTGATGTCCAAGAGCTATGGTATCAACAAGAAACATTGTTTTGGTGAAATTTATGTGGCTGAGTTAACAAGTCTTTCTATTCAAAGTAAGAATACCATCATCTTCTTGGCTGTCGCAAATGGACACATCTTTTTCTGGATTGTAGGAAAAGGAGGACAAATCACTTTCAAGTTATCAGAACGTGATAACAGTTTCATGGATTTTTTTAAGTTGCCAAGAAGACAACTAATGAAGGCTTTTTTTGAAGGTGCAGCCGGTCAGTGCGAAGATCGGTCATTGAGTGCATATTACAAACGTAAAGGGAAGTGCCTCGAAGAAGAAGAGGGGGATGGCCAAACAGAAGACAGGGCTAAGGCACAGGACCTGCTGCTTCATCTGTTCTACAGACAGCTGTTTTCCCCTGTCGCTGATCAAATTCAAAGTCAAGACATCATTATTGTCCCTGAGGGCGACATGTGGATGGTGCCTTTCCCTGCATTAAAAGATGCAGATGGGAAATTCCTGTCGGAGACCTATCGCATTCGTGTTATCCCCTCACTGACAGCGCTCAAAATGATCCAGGCCAGTCCGGATGACTATCATAAGACAACTGGAGCACTGATCGTGGGCGATCCAGAGGTGCATCCCGACACAGGGCTTGTACCATTACCAGGAGCCAGGAAGGAGGCACAGGAAATCGCCGACTTGTTAGGTGTGGCAGCTACTGTAGGAAGGCAAGCTACAAAGAAAGAAGTCTTGCGAAGAATCCAGGAGGTAAGTTTGATCCACATTGCAGCCCACGGTGATGCAGAAAGAGGAGAGATTGCTCTTTCTCCAAATCATTTTGCCTCTCGAGTTCCAAGGAAAGAAGACTTCATTTTGACCATGGAAGATGTCGTAAAAGTTGGTGTCCGAGCCAAGCTGGTTGTACTCAGCTGTTGCCACAGCGGCCGTGGAGAGATCTTGAAATCTGAAGGAGTGGTGGGCATTGCTCGCGCCTTCCTGGCATCTGGGGCGCGTTCAGTTCTGGTGTCACTGTGGGTCCTGAATGACAACTCCACCAAAGAGTTCATGATTCGTTTTTACAGGCATCTGGTGCGAGATAAGCTGACTGCAAGTCAGGCCTTTCAACAATCCATGAAGTGGATGAGAGAATCTACCGACTACAGCAGCGTGGCTGATTGGGCGCCTTTTGTGCTAATAGGAGATGATGTTAAGCTGAGCCTTTGAGGAAGCCTGAACTTTTCTTCACAAGTGTTGCACCAAAACTGTATTGAGGCAGACCTTACACTACACTTAATATTTTTATGATGACATAAAGTCAGAGGAGTTAACACCGCTATGTGAAAGTCGTAAGGAACTTTGAAGACGTTTTGGCTCAAAACAATTTGCTTCAACCCACATAATTATGACAGATGATTTCCAACTAATAAGTAGAGCTCGCGTATGGTTTATTTCATAAATGGCCTTTTGTAAATAACCAAACTTCTATTAATAGTCTTCAGTGGCGGTTCGCCTTAGTGTCCTAGGCCCAGTTGTTGGAAAGCTGATTAAAGCTAATCAGCGATTAAAAGTTAATCGAGATTTTCGTCTTGCTCGTTTAAAATGTTTTTAAAAGCTACTTTGAAGATAATGGTAAAGAAAAGACAAAGTCAAAACTGAGGAGAAATAAAAATCTTTTGGAAGAATCGTAAATGATTGGTAATTAAACTCGAATCGAGGTTCACGTTGATTCAGGATTAGCTTAATCGGGCTTTGAACAACTGGGACCAGTAGCTATTGCGTTTGGCGAAATCGTAACACGTTTTTACTGCAACATCCAGAAGACGTTTTATTTTTTAGTTCAGTTTTATGGTCACCGCACGTTGGTGTCCTCAATTATTCTGTTAGCAGGGGCGTCCAACGGTTTATTTCGGTGTATATCTGTTCTGGAGGCCTTAATCTATAGTTAACGTTTTCCCTGGAAGTGTCAGCTCAAAATTTCATAAAACTGGTAAACTAATGCCTTTCGTTTTCAGTGGGTAAATTTTTCGTTAAAATGCAAAAAACAAACCCAGCTACCATCTTCATAAAACCAGTAAACTCTCATCCAAGCAGATGAAACTGATCAAAGTAAAACAATTGCCTCTAAAAACAGAACCTTGCGTGACGACAAGGTTTAACATGGACTAATCCCGGAATAAATATCAATTGGCCTCCCAACGGTTGGATCCTGACTGATAAAACTTACTCTAAGTTCACCCCTTTGGAAAGATAAGCAAGCAAGAAAACAAACAAAGAAAACAATTTTCTTCAAGCGCTATTGTTAGGTAATGGAAAACATGGGGACTAAGATCAGTAGCCATCTCGGCACTGTTGGACAGCAAAGACGCCTAGTACGCTTGCTCGACGATCAATTCGTGATCAAACTTTTAAATGGTCCAACACAAACGTAAGTGATGCGACAGTAATCAGATGATTTTCATATACACACAGAATTCTCCGGCAAAAATTAAATTTTAATTCCGTCTTCAAAGAATAGTTATTTACAATATTTTTTGGTCAATACATTGCCGGCAGGGTTTTGAATTTTGAAACTTACAAAGTACCCTAGCGCGTGCTACAAAACTATGTACATTACAAATTGAAATGCTCGTGATGACGATTGGTCAAAGATAATAAAGAAGATATTGACGATAGTTGTGAGGATGATGATGATGACGATGATGACGACAATGATAACGACGGCGAATATGTACAAAATAGGAATAAATAAGTGAATAAATAAACGCAGTTGAATTGCGAAAATTATCGAGGTTGTGAAACTGAAGAGTCTTAAACAGCAAGCAAACCGTGCTTCGTGCAATTAATACACACTTAAAAATCCAGCTAATACAATCAACTGCCCGAAACCTGCATTTATTGTACTTTGTGCGTTCAGTGCGTTCCCTCGCGGAAGACATTTAAGGAAAGGAGTCTGGCATTTACAAAGCTGCTGACTGCTTCGATCTGGAGCACTTCTGATTGGTCACGCCCGGCCATTCAATATAAGGCCGCGTTGGAAGAGGGATCGTACCAAACCCTCATTATATCCGGCGGTTTGGATTTTTTACCACATTTAAATAGTCATTGTTGTCCATTGGCATGTTAGCACTGCAGAAACAGTTTGGCACATGAAGAGTCTAAGGTTCAATCCTGTCGTATCGCACAAGTGTGGAATCAATGCATTGGAGTGTACACACTAAGCATTCATCAGCCCAGGAATGCGTGGATCATTTTGCCAGTGTAACTTAGGTCTTTCAACATGCTGCAACAAAACGGACCAAATACTTTATTCAGAATGGACACTCAATTTAATTTAGCAACTGAGTTCTCTCTGGGGGAGGGGGGTGGGGGGCAGGGTTGACGCAGTGGTGAGAGCACTCACCTCCCACCAATGTGGCCGGGTTCGATTCCCGGACTCGGCTTCATATATGGATCGAGTTTGTTGTTGGTTCTCGTGTTTGCTCCGAGGTTTTTCTCAAGGTTCTCTGGTTTTCCCTTCTCCTCAAAAACCAACATTTCCAAATACCAATTCAATCTGGAATCTGAAGGCCACGGGTTTGTCAGTCGTAACAGACTGTTAAGTGTCACCCTCGTTAAAGTTTATTTCTTTTATTTACCAAACAATGTGATGCGTGAACGCGTCCGGACCACATACACCAATCAGCAACTCGCTCTCGTGGCCAGCACTGGGGGGAGGGGGTAAAATTTCTAACAACATCTCCAAGGAAACACGACCTTCATAACCATCCCATTCGGGTGTGGGTTTGGACACAGTGTAGAACACTTGAAATCTGCAAGCAAGTGAAAATATTCAATGAGACCATGACTTTTCTCCGCACTAAATGTAGTAACATTTTCCAGCAGCGAGGTTGATAGTTGGGACAAAACGTCGGGGGATCACACTGACAGAAAGAGGTCACGGTAATTTAATGGAGAAATAAAATCATTATAGAAACCAAGAAAACAAAGAGGTATGGTTCAAGGGGTTCAGAAGGCCGCATTCAAACACGGTGATTGGTGGATTTCAATCCACTTTGTCGATTTTTGTTTTTCACGGTGTCTTGGTTATTGACAGAAGTACTGGTGATTGACGGGTTCTGGACATGTTATTTTTCAGTCAATTAAATTAAAAGGTATTACGAAAAATAACAGAAAAAAAATTTTCTTTTTTTTTTCTTTTGAAAAGCTGTTGTTTTCCTACCGGCCGACACTCTATTCTGAAAAATTCTCACCTCTGACTAGCAGATTCAGCTAGCTCATCTAACTGCTGTTTCCACAAGATGTCTTTTTCCTGGTTATTAGCAAACAAGAGCTTCAAAGACCTGCAAAACCAGATTAAAGAAAATTTGGAGGAAGGTCGAACGCTACTTGCTGATTAACAAAACAAAAGGAGATTCATTAAACCCTTCCTCGTTCCAAACAGTGTCTCTCAGATCCTCAAGTTAAAAGACTGCCAGACCAGAGTTAGCCAGCAAACGTGGCGGGATTGCTCGCGCGGCGACAAAGTTTTGTCGACGGATCTGGGTGCGATAACCTCTTTAGAGTAAGGAGATAATTTTTTTTGCGGTTACTTACTTTTCACTTGATGTGTTCTCCAAGACTACTTGCCGAATAAGTCTGACCATTGGAGTGAATCCTGTGGTAACAAAGTTCACAATAAAATTTCCAACTGTTTTTCTTATTAACCACCATTTGAATCAATAAGGGACTGTGAGATATGGCTCGGGGACTTCCTATCCCATGTATGTTTCCTTTTAAAAGAGTCTACAAGGAAAATACGAAGGCCTAAAATGCGTCTATCGACAAGTTATCATTAAGTATAATTATTTTCGTCATACAACTGTATTTTTTCCAGGAGCACTCAACCGTTCATTGTGGCGAATAATCTGTTCGGAAGGCACAAAATCGCCTCAGAAATTCGGATTAGATTTCTTTGGTGTATTCGTGTCAGCTGATAGCTTAGTAAGATGGGAAAATTAATTCCTCTTGTTTTCCAAGGGGCGAAATATGGCGTTAAGAACAGTGCCTCCTAATACAGAAGTATTTTTACGTGGTTTATGACATGATCTTAGCAAGGGCTATTGGAATCCAAAAAAAAAAAAATTGCCAGTAACCACGCATTTTTCAGAGATAATTAAGCAACAATAATTTTAAAAAGCAGTAAAATACAAAGAAATGTATGGCGTTTTTTTCTTCCATATTGAAGCTTTAGTATCTCTAAAAGAATGCATGGTTACCCCAATTTTCTTTTTGGACACCAAGAGCACTTGCTAAGTTCTGCTATCTCCGCATAGTTTTAAACCGCGCAAAAATATCCCTGTATTAGTAGGCACCACCCATAGAAAACCCAAGCTGCACAGACCGTATGCGCAGTAACAAACGTAGGCACGATCCTTAATTAAGAGGGTAAAATAAGGTCTAATGGGATTTTCGGAAAACAAACAAACGCTCCAAACTTTGGGGAACGGGATTCTCAGGGGCACCCAACGGATCGTTTCGGTAAATCATCTGTTCGGAAGGCCCTTAATCCCCTACAATTTTCTTAAAGGGGCAGTATCATGGGAGATCGATGGGAGATATCACGTTTTTTGGCCAAAATTCTCTGAATTTAAACTTTGAACACTGTGTTAATTAATTTCTCACTCGCTAATTTAAAGAAATATTAATTAATAGTGATTCTAAGACGAAAGGTTGAACCAAAATATAGTAAAACCGGCGATTTATAGTGCGGTACAACAGCGAAATTTGAAAACGTCCGTCAGACGTTTTCAAAAGCCGGCGAAAATATCCGTGGATAGTTTCTTTGCATTCCGATAGTCTTTTAATGAAATTTTGTCATTATATCTTGGCTGCTATCAACCGAATCGCGTCTTTCCGATTTTCAATGTGTTCCTAAAAACAGCGTGATACTGTCCCTTTAAGGGAACTTTCACCTCGAACGTTCGTGACATGGGTAATTTAAGGCCTCGTGTTTTCGGATTGATAAAAATGTCGTTTTGGAAACCCGAAAAAATGTCAGCTAAGATTTTCGGGAAATGGACAAAAAAAGCCCTAGTAATTTCGAAAAGACTCAAGTTGCCCTGGAATGACCGAAGAGATAAAAATATTATAGCGTGATCTGAAATGAACCTACAGAGCTTTAAAGTCACTCTAGATAGCCTAAAATAGCGTTTCAAAGGTTCTGAGAGAAAACTGTTGTTGGGTGCCCCTGGATTCTGCTCCGTTAAACTTTCGGCGACTGGAAAATTCAGCCGGAGAATCCGAACAGATAAAATCGTGCTAGCATACACAAATATCCCATTTAAAGGCTCGAAAACGGTCTTGGAAAACAGATTTAACGACCTTTAAAATATTCTCGATTCTTCCATATAGCTGTTATTTTTGTTTTCTCGTTTTTGGAGTCTAAGAAGGACCATTGTCTCCTTCCCCTTCTCCTTCTCCCTCTATCTCTCTCTATTGCTATTACAGATACAACAGACTGACTGAAACTCTCATTGACTGTTCAGTAGGTCGGTTGGCCTGTTAGACTAAGTAAATCAATGACTGACGGATGGGCAGAATGGCTGACTGACTGACTGACTGACTGGCCGAATGGTTGTCTGCCTGCTGATTGATTGATTGAGTGGATTAATGAATGTCAGATTGTTTGATTGACATGATAACAAACCTGTTCCCCCAGCAATAAGAATTATTTCCTTTGCTTCGCTAAGTCGGGATTCTTGAAAATCTCCAGAATAATCACTTATTTGAAGGCTATCGCCTGAAAAAAAAAAAGAAAAAAAAAACCAAACTCCTCTTAAGCTCTAACAACGCACAATTTACTGTGTATAGGTTATGTTGTTTGCTGGAAACGTGGATCACTGGAAGAGAAAACAAAAAGTACATGTACTTCTTCGTGGGCATTTTTTTGCCATAAATTGCAATTAATATGAACATATGAAAGATATTTGAAGTGTGGATGAAAGATTAAATAGAAGAAAGATCCTCCCAGTCAATTATTTACGCAACCTAAACAGTTGCAAAAAGAAAGCCTTCAATTTAATCTTTCGCCCGCAGTTCAAATATATGTTCTATGTGTCCATTTTCATTTATTCATCCTTCACAGGTATTTTGCGAACTCACAATATGACCAGCTCCCAGTTGGCTAGATAGCTCAGTTGGTAGAGCACTGCACCGGCATCGCAGAGGTCATGGGTTCGAATCCCGTTCAAGCCTGAATTTTTTTCAGGCTTTCTTTTCGCAAATACTCAGGTCGCGTAAATAACAGGCCTAAAATTTCCTTTCTTCTATTTAAATACTTCAATGTAGGGTAGTCAGACCCGGCCTCTGTATTTACAAAAGTCTAGAGCCGGTTCACGAGAATATAGAGAGTGTAGAAGGACTGTGAAGACAAGCTACAGGTATAACGGCAGGGCTGAGATTGTTTGTCTGCGGCATGGTTGTGAATATCCATGTCTTCAACATTTCATGCCACCTCTGAGCACTTAAGATAAAATTACGAACACTTCACATTCAAAAACAGTTGGTGTTTTCATATTGTTGCATGCAGTAAAGTGAAGAAACGTGAAACGGCAAGTGTCAGTTGTTTGGGATCTCAAAAGAAGTATCCCTTTCAAATTATGACCAATTGATCTTCAATAACGACCTTGCACACAACTGACCTGCTTCTACAGAAGATAATGTTGGTGTTAGCGTTCCGTCAGGGTAGATTTTTATCATAAGATAAAAGCGCTGGCCGTCATATTCTCTTTCAGTTGGACCAACTTGCAGCGAGGGTAGAACTACTGTGTATGGCCGGCTTATCTGCATGCCTACAATTGGGACAAAAATGGCAAGATTCTATCAAACGATCCAACTCCAGGCTGTTGCTTAACAGGATCCCAGTAGCCTGAGGCGTCCCCCCACCCCCCCCCCCCCCAAAAAAAAAAAATGTTCTGGGCGCCTACACTTCTGGCAGCAGCACCTAACACTGTTGGGCTCCTAAAGTCTCGGTTTTTGGCCTTGTGGGCTCTTTGAAATTTTTCTGAAATAACAGCCTTCCAACTACATTGTAGGTAAGTAAGAAGAGTCTACAATGACACTTTTAGTTTAGACAAATGTCTTCAGTTTGTTTTAAATGCATTTCAACAGATGCATACCTTTCAGTGAAGCACTTTTGCCAATAGCCCACAAAAAAGTGCATCTTCTCAGTAAAAAGAGGGGAAAAAAACCTGAGAAAAACCGCTTTAAAAATGTTGAAACTGTTTGTGGCAAAAAGATGCCAAACAAATGTGTTTTTGTATGATTTTAGGGTGGTTCATTTAGCTTCGTTGCTTGCACATTATTTTAACTAATAATTAATTTAATTCTCTATATCGCCACTACAAGATTGTAAGAATCAACCATGTACATTGAAAAAAAGCACAAATAAAAGATTATTATTATAAAAAAGATCATTATTATTGAAGAAGTGTGCTCTTTGGGATAACAATGGCAGCAAGTTGTGTATAACTGTAGACAGGGCCACACAGCTCTAATTTAAACTTGCATTTAACTGACCATATTCCACAAAAAAGACAAGGAACATCCTCTAAATTTGTCATTTTGGTTCAATTTGGTGAGACTTAATTGTCCAAGCGTTTGTTCACACACTCCATTCAAGAGCCCTTTTGTATTCCAGGAACTCAGGAACGTCTTATGAAAAGTGTTCCGAAATCACTGTAGACATTGTGATACCCGAATACATAAGGGGGTTAGTTTCTAAAGAAACTACGGTGCTGCGTTGTTGGAGTAGAAAAGAATGTTTGGCTTATCACCAGGGTTAATCTTCCTATAATTTCGGCACTCTTAATCCCTACAGAATCAACCAACGCTTTTCATTTGACTAATTTACTCTTGTTTTCCTAGTTACCATGCTCCCACCAATAGCGTAGCTCCACTACTCACTATATAGACACAAACAACCCACAGTTTCTTGATTCACTCTAATGTAGGGCCCACGCTCGAAACATCAACTCTGTTGATAAACCAAACATTCATACCAGAATGCAGCCATTCAAACACACTCTAGGAGTGTGTTACAGTGTTATTATCCCTGAACGATTGCTAGACATGTTATAACCCAACATACAGTACCTTCAACATTCCTATGCATATGTATATGATGTCCAATAGGAACTCTCATAATGACACCATCAGGCAGCTCACAGCAGAATAGCTTACAGTTGTGTGTGACAGACTCGACTGACACTACCTTGCATTCCCATAATCTGGTCTCTACACAACAAATGAACACAACATGCAAAAAATAAATTCACAGCATAGCTATTGAGAATAGTATTGATATCTTGGTTAGATGTATTTAAAAAAAGTACTCAGTTAAAAAAAAGTATGGAACAAAATTTGCCTCTATCTGAACCATTTGTGATGGCCTAGAAGAGTTATGTTGCACGAGCTAAAGACAATTCCCTTTGGATTTGTTGAATTCTAGCACAGTAGTTTAAACCTCAATATTAACCTGGATATTAGCTCTATTATATATGCACTTTAATAATATAGAGCCTAGCTCTGTTGTGCAGTCCCTTACCTTCCTAGTTTTAATTTTACTATCTTTACTAACTTCATTTTAAATGTTCATTAGCGAGGGTGGAAGTTTTGTAAATAACCAAATAAACCTACACTCCAGTAACTCAATCTGACAGCTGATTTCTTTGCTCAACTAGACAGCCTTTGCTACTTTGACCACCACACACATTTTATAATCTGTACTGTAATTATTTATCTTGTAATCATCTGCTGTAACTATACTTTTCTTTCTACGTTAATTTTATGTAAATAGTGTGAAATAAATGAACCTAAACGTGAACCTCAAAATCCACGTGAAATGTAGCCATTTTAATGAGCAGAAATCACCACTACTAATTCAACAAAGTTAAAAGTATAAGTCTTTGGATCCCAGCTAACCAATATTCAATAACATGTGTTCAGTTTTTAGTGTCAGGCTCGTAGAACAGAACACTAATGTTTTGATATAATATTATAGGTAAGAATACTGCCCTTCAGATAAGTTAGATTTGTTCATAGGATGTCAATCCACTGTGTTGAAAAAGATGGCGGCCGTACATTTTATCAAAATACCTTACGGACCTAACACAGCCACAGGCACATACAAAGAGTACATGTATATGTTTGGCAAAATTCATTCCTGTACTAACAACATTGTGTATGCTACAATCAAGGACAAAAGAGTTGGGGCAAATTCAAATTGACAATGTTTTTGTATGCATGTGACAGAAACAAGGTAAAAGAGAAGGAACATATCCAGTCACCGACCCCCACCCCCATTCAATGTTGAATCCATGTAAGAAAAATGCCTTGTGGGACTTCAACATTGTATGGGGGAGGGTGTAGGGGAGTAAAATGCATTGAAAACAGATAACATGGCTTCTTTAGTTAAGTCACACTAAATTAGCAGTTAATACTATACTTTGTAAGATTTTTCCCAAGACCTTTTGTCCTTGATTGTAGGTTTGAGGTTTTCAAAACATTTCTATGTATTTTTATGAGTGTTTTAGGGTTTTCAAACACTAAGAATTATGGTTAAACATACCAGTCACCATCTTTTTCGGTACAGTGGATTATGTTCAATACTGTACCTCTGTCTTTATGTAGCTTATTTGAATTATTGCCATGTAGACCTCGTCCCAAGTCTGCCCACTGAAGCCCTGCAGTTTCTTTTGTTAAAAGTAGGTCCACTTTTCCACTTTCTCCAGATATGCGCACTATTACAACAGTAAAATAGTGTGCATGGCCATTAGCCAATGAAACACTTATTTCACTATAGTTAATATATGGTGATGCATCTGGGTGACTTTTAAGTTTGAACAACAACAGAGTGCATGCAACTTTTGTATGTGATAATCAAAATGGGACAACATTGTCCAGATGTTTAATCATGCGAGGCATTTGACTTGTTTAAATCGAAACCCCCTCACTGGGTAAAACATGGGGATCAAATAAAGTCCCCTTAAATATGGGATTTACTTCCTTTTCAGCTTCCATCGGAATCCACTGATACCCATCCCTGGGTAATTGACTGTCCCCAAATCTACCTGAAGTCCCCCCCCCCCCCCCAAATCCTGTTCTGTACTCTAGAGACTTCAATGCAATAAAAATTATTGCTAATATTGTAGGGTGTTATTTAAAGAGTATCATTCATGATAAACTATGTTTCTACACAGTACACACCTTGTTGCTGACTTACAACATTGCTGAGTGCTATAAGGAGAAAGGAAAAGGATTTCATTATAAATAATTTATTGTCAAGTTGAAACATGCACCAGTACTCATTTTTGAAAGTTAATAAGATTTACAATTTCTATTTCCAATTAAAATGTTTTAAGTGATTTTTTATTTATTCACTTATTTAGCTTTGCCTAACTGAAATACAGATAAAGATCTATATGCATGAATACATAAAAAAAATTATTAGGCAGAGAGACCACTACAGCCTAGCCAATTACAGCGAACCCCACGAATCCCTACTTATATATAAACAAGAAAAATCAAAAGGAGAAAAAGGAAAAGAAAACAGAAGTTCAAATTGCTAAAAGCAGCATGTCGGCAGGCACAGTAGAGTCCTTGCTATGCTTTATGTTTTCTTGCTATGTTTTCTCACAATGTTGAGTCCTCGCCATATTTTAAAAACTGGCCTGTGATGAAAAAGCGATATTTTGCCACATTATTTTGTAATTGCACCACATGTTTAATCCCTTTAATCCCCAAGAGTGCCATTTGGCACATAATGCCAGAACTCTTTCAATATTTGACAGATTTCTATGAATTTTTGACACCAAGATGATCTTGTGAAGATCTACTCATTAAAAGGATAAAAACTTAACCCCCTCCCATATGTGATATGGTTGACCAACCCTATAACTTTTCAACTTTTTCCCCCCAGAAGTTGTGGGTCTTAAGACATCTCTCACATAAATGAAGATGTTGAGACCTGCAAAATAAGCTATAGTTTAGGGGTATACCTAATATACACAAGGATTGGGGCATTTTTGAAGTTTTAAATTTTGGCGTTTTAAGGCCATTTACCTCAAAGCCATAACTTTTCTTATTCATAATTATATCAGTTATGAAATACACTCATGAGTAGCTTTAAAATGGTATATCATACATGGGCATTGAGTTTGTAGTCCTGGATCTGGAGAAAATATCGTTTTGCTTTAGGGGTTGAAGGGTTAATGGAATTGTTAAATACATACCTAAATGTATTTGAAAACTTTTTTCTCCTAACATAAATACTGCACTGAAGTCTTTCCCATCTTTCAGTTCTAATATGACATCCTCTATTCTGATATCCTGAAAGACACACATTAATGTTTATGAAAGAAACCAAATAATGAGCAACATAAATAAATAAATAAATAAATAAATAAATAAATAAACATATTCAATAGAAACACAGAGCATTGCACTGTGTTCTTCATATAGAAAACTCCACAACTCCTGGGTTTCATTTAGTAAACCCAGAAATACTCGGACAGAATTGGGAGGACTCGAAACTGGCCAAACTTCCATGCATGACTAACTTAAAGTTCATAGAAACACAGAAATCTGTTTTGACTGTTTTAATTTTTTAAACATTAAATTCAAAATTTATGCTCAGTCTTGAGTAACTTATGCAGTCTAGGAAAATAATAAAAATTGCCCAATTGGTATTGTGAGGTAACTCAGTGGTACTTATGCTTTTTTCTTTGTTATTATTTAACACTTAAACAGCAAGTTCCAGTATAAAAGGGGCCTGGCCAGGCCATGCTCACCTTCAGTTGTCAATCAACCATCAGAGTGTAAACAACTGGCAAACAACATGTATCTTTTTCATCGGCTTTTATCGATAAAATTGGCTTTAGTTAGTTTTCAGAATTTAACCCTTGTTAAACAAATTAGAACTTGATATCTTATATTGCTGTGGTGATATATTATAAAATTTTGAGGCATATTTTTCAGAGGGCACTTGAGTCAACAACTTGCCATGACTAAACAGCATCTAAATTTGCATCTCACGCCCACAAAGGTATGAAATGAAGGAGGCGCTTGCCCCTTTATAGCAGAACTTCTTGTTTAAAAGTGTTTACTAATAACAATATACAGTATGCCAGTTTCCAAAACAATTCAAGTTTACTGTCAAAACATTTGCCCAAGTTTTGAACAGGATGCAATCATTTACTTTAATGTATGGCCACACAATCAGCAGATTTCAGCAACAGAATGACCAAAATTGGAAGCAGGAGTTGGAATATCTACACAACGAAAAATAAATAGCACATGACAGTGCTGTGATAATTATTTCACAATTTAAAAAAGCTGTATCCAACCTTTTTCTTGGTATAAACTGATATTGTGACTATTTTGTCATTCTGATACCAGTCATAGCTGTAACAAAATAATGTAGAAACAATACAGTATATCAATTATTTCAAAAACTGAAATCTGAAATAATAAAACATCTAGAATAGCATCAAAGTCTGGAAAACTATTTAATATATGCTAAGGAGGGAATACACTGGGTAGACATCAATCTAGGACATAAGTGAGATATTGTGATCAACTACATGTACTCTTTGTATTTCAATTGGTACATTGGCAGGCTTCACATCAGCAAATGTACACATCTTTCTTAATGCTACGGAAAATGCAATGTCCACTTAGAGTTGTCTTCTCTAAGTCACTTAATGATTGCAGCACCAAGATGCATGTGGAAAAAATGCTACGAAATTGAAACTTGCCCAGACAGTTTCCATTTTTTAGGGCTTCAAAATGAGTTAAAGCTACAAGACTTCTTGGCTTCTCCAGACTTGTGAATTCTTCAATTGTATGCATACAAGTTTCTCTAAAATGAAATACCATTGCTCTACTCTTACCGTGGGTCTGGGGAGTTTTGTGGAGGAACTGGAACAGCAAACCCATCAACTGAAAGAACAAAAATAATGAGCAAAATGCAAACAATACCAGCCAATTGCTATTAAATTCTTGCTTTTTCTCAGCTAGTGTCCCTCGCAGACACTACTTTGGCTTGTCTTTCCTCATTAGGGAAAAAAATCATGTGACAAGCCTAATGAGCATCTGCAAGGGAGGCTACATGTCAGCATATCATGAAACACTAGTTTAAAATAAAGTCCATCTACATGTATACACAAAAAGTGGAAAAAAAATTCCTTTGTTTAAGTTTCATTATGTATTTACCACAGAGCACTAATTAGGGACACTCTGCAGATCAAATTGGAATTTAGAAGGGTTGGTTTTTGAGGAGAGGGGAAAACCAGAGTACCCGGAGAAAAACCTCTTGGAGCAAGGACAAGAACAAACTCAACCAACATATGACACCGAGAGTGGGATCAAACCCAAGCCACATTGGTGAGAGGCAACTACACCTGTACTTTGCGCCAATCCTTCTCCCCATGTCACAAAAAAGACAAAAACGCACTGTATTTAATTATGCTTAATTTGATTGGATTATGTTGAAGGTTAAGAGGGTAAATTAAAGGTCCCTGGGAAAAAACCCACGGAAAACAATTTCATCAAGATGAGTAAATCAGTTACTGGGACCACTGTAATTGACTTAATGCTGTTGTGGTATCCCTGCTGAATTTAGCATTTAGTATACCTATTCCTTTATTTTTCTGTATCGTAATAGTTGAAGGAAATAAAAAAAAAAAAAAAGTTGGTTCAAGGCTTATTTAATTATTTTAAAAGACAGCACCTGTCAGTATGGGATCCATACATTACTACAGGTACACACTTAAGTAGTGGCCTGTAGCAAAATAGTTCATCATTTTCAAAAATTGGTCCTTCAAATTGCTACATAAGATTATAATTTTCTGTGATGCAATGCTGGCCGCCCCAACTCCTTCCCCAAACTCCCCTCTAGATCCACTAAACCTTGACTCTGAAAACACAAGATATTGTTATGCTGACAAAACCCTCCAATGTATAAAATGTTAGCTGCCTACCTTGTGCACCAGGGACAAACAGACTGTTGTGAGATTTCAATGATGCAGAGGAAACATTCAGAGATCTTCTTGACCCTACAAAAAACAATAGACCAATGTTCTGAGACAAGCTGCTTACTAATGAAGTTCCATAAAAGCAGACCTCTTGAGTTTCTTCAGTTTAAGAATCTTTTAACTGGAATAGTTTAAGGGGCATCAACTGGGAGGGAGGGGGGGGGGGAAGAGGAGGGGGGGGGGTTGGAAGAAGAACAAAGAATTAGAAAACAATAAGCATTAAACCCTACAGCTGAGTTGCAGATATCAATATACCTGTTGCTGAAGGTTTCATCTTAACCACACTGTCTCTTTTGAGTGGGCCAACGAAACATTTCTCAAGCATTGATTCTGCATTCACCCATTTATGTGTCTGAAAGTCAAACAGGCAATAATTTAGAGAAACAAAGCAACACCCATCAAATGGTGAGAAACAATGAAGAATTACAACAACAACAACAAAATGACTGATCTGACTACCAAAGATACATTAACACTGCATTCAAGTTGGCAGTGGAAAAGATGTTAATTTTTATACAAATACAGTTGTGATCTTATTGTGTTTTAGTTGATTTTTACATGTATCTCCAAGAAAAGTAATCTCTGTCAATCAATTGAGAGATCTTCCTATTCTTGAGAATTCATGTTGGTTTTGTCTGTTGCACATACACTGTATGATGTCACATCCCAGGCATTTCAGCTAGACCCAACCCTTTTCCTTGCTCCTGGCCACTTGTGAATCAAGTAATGGTGGACAACGAAAACTAAAAAGCCATGTTTCAATAATCAGACTACCCATGTGAATTTTGAGATAAAAATTGGCATGGAACCTATTAAGTAGGTCTATCTTCAAAATTTGAATAGAAAAGGACATGCCAAATTTTTGCCATAGTAGCACTTTAATATAGCAATGATACACACATTATGTTTAACATCACTGCATTAAATTTACAGGTAATTTGATTCATAACTTAAACCTCAGTGACAGCAAATAATAGCTACGTAAAGACAACAACAGATTCTCACCTCATCAAACAAGTCTGTGCCATCCCTTCCTACCCCCCTCATGATCTCTGGAATGCCTCCAGGATGGTACTCCAAGTAAGGTGTCATGTTGTATACTCTACCTTGAAAAATTAAATTGTGGTAAACTGTGATAAACTGTGATATTGATAATTTAAGAATCACTAAAATTACATCGCTACAGGTATTTGTACTGAAATATGCATACGTACTGGTTGGTTTCTATACTTCCACATGCTTATTATACAGCTGTTTCGACAAAGGTTGTCCAAAAAAAACGTTAAAGCGTACGCAAAAATGCTGAAAGGCAGTTGGGAAATACCCAAAAAATTTCAATAAAAGCTCAGATTTCATAATGCCTTGACCGTACAGCAAAGACTTGAGATGGCGGGTAATAGGGATTCTGAGCTTTTTTGAAATTTATTGGGTTTTTCCCGACTATACCTTTCAGCATTTTCGCATAAAAGCGCCATGTGACGCTTTTGCGCTTTTTTGGACAAAACCTTTGTCGAAACAGCTGTATATGAACATTGAATTTCCTGGAAATGATGTTCAGTTTAGGGCTATAAGAATCAGTGAACTTCAGGCAACAACAAAGTGACCATAATTTCAGTGAGCAATTTTAACAAATGGCACTCTCGTCAGGTCTTGTTACATAGTCATGTAGGTTGTTTGATTAACATTGTGCTGGGATGCAACACACCAGTTGGAGGTCTATAATCAACACCCATAATAATTATTTCTATAGACACCATGAAATGGAAGTCAATGCAGCATATGTACTGGATAATGTACTGTACATAGTCTATGCATGTTTGAGTTCACTTCAAACTGGTGTTTCCATACATTGAATATTTTTACTAAATATTGAACATTTTCCTTACACAAGACACAGTCAGTCAATCAGTTAGTCAGTCAGTTAGTCAGTCAGTCAGCCAGTCAGTTAATTTGTACATGTATCTAAGGTACAATGTAATCTAAGCATGATTTTGGATAGTTTTGGGTCCTATCAGCCCAAGTTTCAAGTTTATTAAGTTTTTCAAACAGTTACTTACAATGAACACCGCCTGCAAATAGGGAGCTAATCTAGGCAGGCGATGTTAAGGACATACATACAGGAATTACTAATTGAAGGCATTAAAAAAGTCAATTTTGAATACATTATTTGTCAAAAGAGTAAAAAGTAATGTTGTGGCATTCTAACATTAATTTTGAAGGGCATTTGTTTGGGTTTGCCAGATTTTCGCTGGTATTTGTAACAAAAAGTAACTTAATATTTTCAGAAAAAGTTACCTAATGTGACTAGTCTAGTCTAGATATGTGACAGTCCACATGACATGACAGCCAGTCCTTTCTTCCAGTCTGCAGAGCTTGGCAAGTGTACATGTGCATTTTGCCATACTCTGCAGTCTGGCCTTTCATGCATTCAGGCCTGACTTTGAGTACTAGGGAATGTACAAGTATGTTTATTACTTTTTTTAAATTTAAATTATCTTACGTATTGTTCAAAAATATTAAATTAGGGAAACTCTGTTGTGACCATTTTTTTAGATTGTGAAAAATTGCCCTGGCTTGTAAATCGTATAATTTTTGGAACTTATTAGTTTTACTGCTTTTAATTAGCAGTCCCAACAGTCTGTTGGTCAATTGTTGGCAAACATGTCAGTAACCTGTTGGCAGCGTGTCAGTCCAGTGTTGGTTAACTGTTGACTCACAGTTGGCTGACAGTCGGTTGAGAAGACCTGTTCTACATGTAGTCAAGTACATGCTTGAATATACACTGTACATAAACAAACTCAAACGTTTATAATTGTACTTCTAAAATGCTGCTGTACTTGGTGGCAAATTTCATTAACACAATGAATTTTAGTTGAAGACACAATGTTTGGAAAAAACTATCAGCAATATAATGTTTTGTGCTTCAAATTAGTCCTAACACATGTACATTCTGCTAACCCATCATGTTTTCAGCTTTTAGCTATCTTCCGTCAGTGTTCCTGAAAACAATTCCTTTTGTGTTGATATGGTTATGTTCACATCCATCCCTCACGAAGAGCAAGGTTTTGAGCTTTAGTTTATTACAGTCAGACAACCATGTCCATAGGCCAACAGAATTCATAACGTTTGACATTCATTTCTTTGTCTAGCCAGGCTACAATACCTGATACATAGGCATATTTGAAATAATTACTACAAGAAAATAATTAGGTTCAGGACGTAAAGAATAAAAAATAACAAATTCAGATTAGTTTTAATACCTCGAATACAGATCCAAGCATCCCTTTCCGTGTTGTGTTTGCTAAGTTCTTCCATCGTCACAGGTCGTACAATTCCGCCGGTTCCAGCTAAATCTTGACCGCTTTTCCCGAGCCTAATCCAGTCCATCAAACTCCGTCCTTGCTTTAGAGGTACAATTTTAGCTCTGATGTTCAACGAGCCGGACGAATTCGCCCGCTGGGGCGAATTTTCGGCTGGGAAGCTAATCTTCGGAGCGGTCATGGCGGAATCCGCGTTTATGTCGTTTTCAGCAACATCACGTGTTTGTGTGTTGCGATCAGCCGCTGAAATCGGCTGAGAAGTCTTGGATCCTGAACAACCCAGTTTGACGTTTGTAAAATCGCGTTTGGCTTCGAATACGAACACTGAGCAAGCTGTTAAATACGATCAAACCAATTTGTCGGACTCTCACGAGACTCGAGACAACCAAGCTATTAAATCCCAAAGACAAATCTCATCCGAACATTTGGTCCGATCGGATGATGAAAGAAAACAACACTTTGTCAAGCGCTCAGATTAATGCATTTAGCAGGCGGATGCAGCTCTCCACTGATTGGCATTAGAACTGCCAATGTCTTTTTACCGAATATTAGAAAATGCAAATTTTCGCTGGTAACTATATTTGCTGCCGAGCTTCAAGTACAGCGAGGGTTGTAAACAATGATATAATTGATTACAGCAGTACATAGAAACAAGATGCTTGTAAACAGAAACCGCTGTCAAACTGAATCCTTTATGAGGTGAGTTCCGGTCGGGTTCCGCTAATATTTTTCGTCAGGTTCTGTGAATTATGATTGTAGTGATTATTTGTTGTTACAGCCTGTCATTGTTTGCTTTAGTTCCAAAATAATAAAATATCAGTCTGGTGTCTCGGGTTTTTTTTTCCATTATCTCTTCCCAGTTTCATGAAAACTAATTATTTTGCAAATGCTTGTTTAATTTAACAGACCGGTAACATCATCAAAAACTTCACCTCCATGGAAACTGAATGAAACGATGATTTTGTGTTTTGATGCAGCTGTTCTTGGAACAACGGCACCCAATGGTTCCGGTTTCGGCTGAATATCTGGTCGGAAAGATCGACATTACCCAAAGAAGTTCACATTACTGATTGTGAAGAAAACATTTTCTTTTTCGAAAGATCACTTAAAACTTTCGCAACGCTGATAAAACTAGTCCATTTTGGTTTCGGAGGGGCAAATACGTTGTTAAAAGTGCGAAAAAGAAAGTCAGCTAGCATTTTGGAAAAACAAAAAGAGCAAATAAATTCGAGGATTAAAATTCCGTTCCTAAAAATTTCGGCAATTTAAATTTTCAGCTGACTGAGAATCTGAACCGATCAACTGCGGTGTTAGCGCACATATCATAACCTGTAGATGTGAGAATGTAGGAAACTGCATTTTAACTATTTTGCATTAATAACGTATTCGTTGGGAGCTCTTTTGAAATTTTTATTTTATGATTTGAAATATGGAGGGAAGACTTTTCAGAGCCACCTTAATTTTCAACTTTGCCAAAAGGCCAGGCTCCCAAGTGAGGGTATAACGCAAGGGAAAAAAATCGAGCTCACCGCGCTCCGCTCGTCCGGTTTGCCGATTCTTTTTTTTTTCGCCCAATACTCCACTTGGGAGCCAGTTCCCAGGCTTGATAAGGCCCCGTCCTTACCTCCGATGGTATGTACAGGCTATAGAGTGACAATGTCGCAAGGGTCGCACGAGGGGCGTCTAAGCGTACTATGCGAAACGGTAGCGAAAGTTAAGCCTAGAACATTTTAGGGGGTCACAAGAATACACGAAGACTGTCAACCGAAACTGGGTGGTAATTAACTTTCAGACAGAAATGGCAATAACGCAGGAGCACCCAACGACAGTTTTCTCTCAGATCCTTTGAAACGCTATTTTAGGCTATCTGGAGTGCCTTTAAAGCTCTGTAGGTTCATTTCAGGCTGCGCTATAATATTTTTATCTGTTCGGTCATTCTAGGGCAACTTGAGTCTTTTCGAAATTACCAGGGCATCTTTGTCCATTTCCCGAAAACCTTAGGCCTTATTTCCTTTCCGGAAATCTTAGCTGACCTTTTTTCGGCACTCGAAACGACATTTTTATCAATCCGAAAACACAAGGCCTAAAGTTTTCCATATCACGAAAGTTCAAGGTGAAAATTCCCTTTAGAAAATTGTAGGGGATTAAGGGCCTTCTGAACAGATAATTTACCGAAACGATCCGTTGGGTGCCTCTGTCCCAAGGGTCGCACGAGGGGCGTCTAAGCGTACTATGCGAAACGGTAGCGAAAGTTAAACCTTGAACATTTTAGGGGGTCACAAGAATACACGAAGACTGTCAACCGAAACTGGGTGGTAATTAACTTTCAGACAGAAATGGCAATAACGTAAAGATTACGTCTGCCGCGTCTGGAAAGAAAGAGCTTTGAGTTATCTTAAGGACGGTGCCTACTATTGTTACTGCGTATACGTTCTGCGCATCTCGAGATACTCGGGTTTCCTATGGGTGGTGCCTACTAATACAGGGATAATTTTGCGCAGTTTAAAACTATACGGAGAAAGCAGAACTTAGCAAGTGCTTTTGGTATCTCAAAAGAAAATTGGGGGTAGCCATGCATTTTTCAGAGATAATTAAGCTTCAATTTCGGAAAAAAATCCCATACATTGCTTTATATTTTCACGTTTTTTAGAGATATTATGGCTTAATTATCTCTGAAAAATGCGTGGTTACCCCCAATTTTCTTTTTGGATTCCAATAGCCCTTGCTAAGATCTGTTTTTCCCGCATAGTCATAAACCGCACAAAAATACTTCGGTATTAGTAGGCACCGTCCTTAAGAAAGGGGTGTATTGTTCTAGGCATGTGAACGGGATACTATTTCGGAAAAAACTTCAGGCGTTTGAATCTCCGGACGGAGCTTCCCAGCTGCAAGACCACCTCAAACACCGTGGCGTCCACGCGTATTCGTTTTTGATCGCTTTTGTTTGAAAACGCAAATATTTTTCTCCAGTTTAGTGTTAGACCTTTTATCGACATGGGATACGAACAAAAACGATTGAAAACGTTCCGGCAGCCAAGGTGCATGAGGGTATATAGTGGATAAAGGAGATTTACGCGTTACCGTCTCAAAAAACGATAAATCGATAGCAGATGGGCCGTCATAGCAGTTAATATTAGAACGTAGTATTTTCGATAGTATTTAATTGTTTTCCTGAACACAGCGAACACAAAAAAAAAATGCAAACGATTGGACAAGAAAGGTTTTAAATAGATCCGCTTGGAAGTAAATTCGATCGAAAACTGCCGTGTGTAGGGCCGGACCTAAATCTTCTCGGTTTATAACATTTAGATGTAAATGGATATGGTAAAAACATATTTTTGAAATATTTTACGTCTCCAAATATTTTAATCTGGGGTAAAAGGTTACGAGATTAGTGATCTAAAATATGTTACACGTCTGTGTACCTTGTCCATACGCTACTCATAGTTCTAATCTTATCATTGCATATCTGACTTATGAAAACTATGTGTACTAAATGTCTTTTGTAGAATAATTAGTACTATTTTTTTAATTCTTTGTAAAGTGCTACTGATCAGCTTCTGAAAATAGTACTCTTGACGTATTTAAATTATTATCATATCTCACACTGTGCCCCCCACACTAAGCACAAGTTCTTTCCTAATGGTGATCTGGAAAACTGCCTTGGATAGGCGTCCGCTTTGAAGGTTTAAGAAAAGGACCGAAGCTGTCTCAAGTTAAAGAGGAGTATCCTCTGACTTCAAAAAGGTGGCAGTCACACTTTTTGCTGGCTGCATGATCGAGCACCGCACGTAAAAATGATGGACCGTTCAGATGTAATTCAAAGGTAAAATAACAAATCAGTGCAGAGAAAGGTGAGATGAGTGTCTGGGTATATTCACGCGCCATGAAATGTTCAAAACTCAAGTGGGACCACGAGCCGCAGGTAAGTGGTTGCACTGCCAAGTTTTGAACATTTTTTTGGCGTTATTTTGCGGTCTGTAACTGAGAGTAGAGAATACAGAAAACTGCCGTTATTATAAAAACTAAATTACAGCGCTTCAATTCTCTAAGAAGGATAGTCGCCTAAAAAGAGCTAACTATAAAATAATAAAAATATTTTTGCACTGCGTGTGCATGCAATGATACCCTTGCATCATAAAACTGTCTCCCTGTCAAGAACTTGAAGCAAATCTCTAATATCAAGGGTGTCATGAATTTGGCATCGCCCCTTGGCACACTCTTCATCTAGCATGGGTTGTAACTCAACATCTTTGTGGCCCAGCTCCGATACAGAATCTTCAGCACAACTGAAAGGGCTACTTTCAATTATTTCAGAGCAATCGCAAATGGGTTCCCTGTGCCTAGTAACATAGGTCTTCCTGTGTCTCCTTCCCATGTAATCAACACCAAAGAGCAAAACAGCAGAAAATATGGCGACAGCACCGGAAACGTAAAACGCTTCGTTGTAGGAGCCAAATCCTTCATGCAACCAACCTAAAATAAAAAGCAGGTAATATTTTTAAAAGTTCATGCATAACAATAATTTATTATTATTTCACTCTAGCCAGCCAAACAGAATTGTTTTCCAATCCTTGTTACAATACAAGACAAAATGATCCACCCTCCTCACACAAGATTAAGAGGGGTGGGGAGGGAGGGGGTTTTGAGAAGGTAAACACCCGCTTCCCAGCCATTCTATGGATGTTCCTGCCTCTGCGACCTGAGAGCTTCTTTTGTTGGAAATGCAGGGTTTCTTTTTCAAATTCTCAACACTTTGAGAATGAGATGTTCCATTAATCATCTGCACCTCCCCCCCCCCCCCCCTCCAAAAAAAATATTTTTCAGCTTCTTTGAAAAAAAAAAATTCTGACAGCCCCTATCCTATGACAGAAACCACCCTCCAGAGAAAGGTGGGGGGGGGGGGGGATTTTTTGGAATGTCCCAATCCAACTTCTCCGTTTCTTTACTTCAGTAGATGTCCTCCTCCCTAATTTCTCCACCTTTACTGCACCTTGTCCTAGACAGTGAATGAGTGGATGAAAGTCAATTACTGGTTATCCTCTGCATTTTGCCAGGTTTTTGTGAAGGACACCATGAGAGCAGTTCTACAAAGTAAAACCCCTTTGTAACAAACTTAATTGTGTGAGCTAATTAGAATAATTATGTTGCAGTACAAGGCAATTTGAATGAACAGATCACCTGCAAGTGGAGGTCCCAGACTCATGGGTATTGCCAGTGTACCAAACATGTTCCCAACTGCTTGAGACAGCTTCTCATGTCCAACAACATCTGCAGTTATGACGGCAACTTGACCCACAAAACAGCCGTCAAAGAAGCCAAACATCAAAGCATAACTAACAAGCCCTGCATAGTTCTTAGCCAGCGGGCACAGGACAGTTATTATTCCAATGGAAAGAATAGAAAATTGGTACAGGTAGAGCCTCTTGACAAATTTCAAGTCAGATAACTTGCCAAACACCACTCGTCCCACTGTTGAGGTGATTGAGAGAAATCCAATTAACCAAGCTCCTTTGGATTTTGGAATTCCTAAATCCTCAGCAAATTTTACCTAGAAAAATATATTAAAAAGGCAATAATTAAAATTATCATTACTTGGCAGTATTGTTAAGCCCTCTTCATTAATACTGGGTGTGGTAACATTTTCTCTGAATAACCCAACCTCTTAAAATTGACTTAAATAGTGGTCTACACCTGGATTCACTAAAACAACTGCAATTTCTTTAAAAACAAAACTCTTTGCTTGCAAAAAATATTGAGGCATCAATTAACCTGTGAATGTTTTATGAATTTGGCCCCTCCTTCTGGTAATTACAAGTTAATGTAACAGTGGTCAGTATCAGTCTATAGAGTAGAGGAGTTTCAGAGGTGGATGGACCCAAAACTTTTTAGACCCCTCTGGTGTCAATTTAACATTCTCTGAAAAAGGTTGGGTGTTCCATAAATTCTTCACTCTGTTAATGGCACAGTCTTTCTATTTTGCCAAATGTGTGGGATCATTAACGAGTGAAGAATGGAAATACAACACATGGATCAAATGGAAACTTGTCAGAACAAACAGAGGACCATTGGAGGTACTACTCACTTTTTCTGTTCTACCCAGTTGAAATGGAAATTTGCCATTCCATTTGCCCAAAATTTCCATTTTGCTGTCCAATTCCAATGAGATTACGTGTTTGGAACTGACCAAAGACTATATGTTTTTTTGCCCAGAGAGAAAGAAGTCTTTCCCTTTGCCACAGAAAATTTCTGGAACTTCCAACCGAAAATTTGGGCTACATGGATTTAACACTTTGAAGAACTGATGTTGTGATACATTTAGACATGCATGAATGCCTTGTCCTTACATGGCCAGTTTCTATATTGACATATAAATGTTCATTGGGTCTATGGATCCCATCTCCAATTTGGAAACTAAAGTAACTGCCAATAAAAGGTATAAGAAAATCACTCCTTTTTATATATTACCACTGGAAGATGTGGCCTCTGTCTGGGTGGGGAGGGGGGAGGGGTACTCCGATATATAACCTATATGGGTATGTGCTGCTGTGAAGGGTATGGTTTTCAAGCAGTTTAGTCTGGGATAGGGTATAGAAAACAGAGACTTTTGGTCTAGAATGCAGGATATCATTTTGCAGGAAACTGATCAATAATAATTGCGGAATTAATAAAAAAGAGAATATACCGGCTAGCAAAGCCCTCCCAGGCTGTGTACATGACTTACCAAATGGACAAAAGGAATGAGGTAACCAAACTGGAAGAGAGCCACAGTAGTCACCCATAAAACATAAGCTTTATTTCTCCATATTGATGTGTCAAATAGTTTGGTAGGCTCTTTTGTTTCTGCATCGTCACAATGATTTGCTCTAGGTCTAAAGAGCACAGCGGCAATCCACAGGACATTAGCAAACCCACTTAAAATGCGCATCGAGTTTTTCCAGCCAACTGACTGCAATAAATAGTTTATGACGGGACCGGCCACGAGTGACCCAACACCGCTGCCAGAGGTGGCAATACCATTGGCCAAAGCTAATCTTGTGTCAAAATATTCTCCCAGGACAACAATTGAGGACACAAAGGAGAAACTCGAGCCCACTCCCCAGACAAGTCCATATGTAAGGTACATTTTATGAACCTCTTGTATAAAGGATGTTAGAAGTAGCCCCAAGATGGACAATAAGGCTCCAGCAAAGGACACGACGCGACAGCCAAAACGGTCACACAAAGCACTTGTTATGGGGCCAAAAAAGAAATTTAAGCCCATAGCCATTGCACCAATCCATGCTGTCAAAAAAAAAAAAGAATATTATTAAACTTGTTGAAGTACAAGTTACATGTAAATATATGAGAACAAGCAAATTAAGTTCACAATTTTTTCTAGGAATATGACTTTCAAGGAGGGGCAATTTCTAAAGTTCTACATATGTCCCGCTAGAAGGACGGGAAAATTAAGACTCTTCAGTGAGGGAAATTTAAAAATTGCCCCATCTGTGCCCAGAGTCCTCCATGCCGGGGGAAGGCTGATGATACACTGTAGGTGGAGTTAAGTTACCTTACATTTTGTAAATTGAATTGATAATAATCAAAACCAAATACAGTTAAGCGTTGTAACTCTACAAAAGTTCTCTTAGGCTACAACTTGCCCCAAAAAAGTCCAACAGTGACAGCCAGGACCCTAAAAACTCCATTTGTCTCCTAATACAAACTGTTGACTAAATCTAAATCTTTCTGCCAGAAAATATCTAACCCCCAAAAGTCTCCAGTCATTAATTTACAACCCAGAAAATGGCCTAAGGCCCTTGTCATTAATAATATATACTGAGCACCCCTTCCCCACCCCCTTTCCAAACAATGGACAAGCTTCAATAATTTTTCAAAACGAAAATGATTTCATAAATTACTAATGAGTAATGATTACATGCATGATGCAATCATCTTTCAACGCGATTGATAACTTGTGAGTTGCTTCATCGTAGATCACAAAGGCCCAACAGGTCTGTGATCGAATTATATGTTGAAACAGCCAACTTATTGAACACAGATCTCAGGAACAATTAACAATAACAGCGAACTGACAGCTTTGCCTTAAATTCCAAACCTAGTTTGTTTATTTCACGGGTTTTCCGGGAAGATGCGTTGCATTTGCATTACAAAAACTTTCAGAGTTTATTAGAAAATCTGAAGAGAAACCTACGGTTCACAACATGGATTTTTTTTTTTGAAGCATCTAACACATAAATAATTTCATGCACTTGATGAAGCAGCTGTTTTAAAAAAAATTAAGCTTACTTCTGCTGAAGGGTAAGGGTGTTTTTGTTAAACGTGAAGCAACACATACAATCGAGATGACATCCTTGTGACCGGAAGGAAATTACAGGCTTGTCATTTACTACACAGTGTTCAGCTTAAGAAACTACAACATAAGCTTAAATAACAATCTCAAGCTTTACCCTTTTCACGCTTAAGAGTTTGCTAAATTGATTAAGCTTTGATTGATTAAACTTAGCTCAAACGTTTCAAGTTACTTTTATCAAGTGAAAACATATACAGCTCACCAGTTTCCATTTCTCCCAGCTTCAGATCGTCTAACAGACTAACATAAACAACACCAAAAGAGTTATGAATCCCAAAGACCACAAAATTTACGATGAATGTCCCACAGCACACGATCCAGCCATACCCTCCATTAGGCTTCAAGTTGCCCCCAAGAACATCGTCTTCTCCACTTCTGACCTTCATAATTTCTTCCGCGCAAAATAGAATCTATCGGGTCTGCAAGCGAACGGTCCAGAGCCAACAAGCCAGAGCTTACCGAGGTCTTGAAAGACCTAACTGCAGAGGCATTAATTAAAACGAAGATTCGATTCGACTTTGGGCGCCAAGTTATCAAAACATCCAATCAATTCTTGAACTTTGTGTTATGAAATCTACCCATGTCCCCAGGGACTGTCTCAAGGACTTTGTACCGACTTTTGTCTTACCTCGTTGCCAAGGAAACAGAGCCGAATTTGACAGAACCAAAAAACAACAACAACAACAAAAACATTGTCGTACCTTGCCTTGCCGTGTGGATCATATGCTAAGGAAAATGACATATACGTCTAACTCGGCTCAGTCAAGGTTGCGGTCAAACAAAATTCGATTCTCCTAGAGTCACGAAATCCTTCAAACCAGTATAGGAGCTATAATGAGGAATCTGGCTAATCACGGCTCCTGTTGAAACTTATTCCTGGCCGTACTTCTGGGTTTTGACAGATGGTGCTCGTTAACAGTAGCATATTATGTTGCTAGCACTGCTCGTATTTTTCTGAAATTATGCCTGAAAATATGCCCGTTTTTCAAAAATATCACAGCCAACGCTAGCGCACGCAAAGCCCAAGCGCTAATAATACTTCGAAACTGTGTTGGCTAGTTGTCTCACGGCTCTTAGTTTTATACATGACTCGAAACTACGAAAACTACATGCAACATTTCCGTCACTTCAACTATCCGAAACAATTAAACAATATAAAGCACGCAAAGTCAAACATTTGTCCACTTATTCTGTATTCTTATGAATCATACTCCGCACTGCCACAGAAAGTTGTTCAGTAGCTAGGACAAGAACAAACAACAAACTCGACCCACATATGACACCGACGGTACAAGAATCGAATCCGGAACACATTGATGGGAGGCGGGTGCTCTCACCACTGCGCAACCCTTGCTCACCTAAGATCGGCCGGGTAAAACAAAACAAAAAAAACAATAGATACAGGTATCAAAAACAAATACTACAAAAGTTCTTTCCTCATCCGGCTTCTTGTACCGCAACATGTTAGCTTGTAGGTAGTCTACAAACGCACGATCTTGCTGATCACTGAAGGGTGCTGAGTTGAGAGCAAAGAAAATGCTCGCTTTACCGTCGACGTATGGTTGCACTTACAGCACTTGCTTCACTGCTGCAAACCAGCGAGGTATATGCTCCACATGGAGGTGCCACCAAACCAATTTCTCTTCTTAAGTGGGAACAACCACATGCTTGTACCGGGCACAATATTTTGCCAGCCTTGAAAGCCACAACACTGACATTAAGATTTAGGTCCACGGCTCGGAATGTACGGAGGAACCTCTGAATTGCGCCAGGATTAACACTAGCCTTGGCTCTCTGTTCCAGAGATGCACAGGATGCAGCCTGCTGTTGCATGTATTGGATTCTCAGCTGTGATCGCAGCCGAGACTGCATAGACATTAGGAAAGTAAGAGGTTTGACAGGCTTCCAAAACGGACCTCAATCACTCATGACATGAAAAGACAAGTGGCCCATCCCCCTGCAGGTTGGTAATAAGCCGGCCTTTCACAAAGTGCTCACCAAAGTCAACAACCGCAGCCAGTACTCGCAGCTGAAGGCTAACCAGACGACATTTCCTGAACCTGACAACAATCAGTGGGGCAACAAAACAACTTTTTACAGTGCGACGCGCATTACCGTGGCCACCCAACAAACTTTTTTTACAAGTTAGCCAATCAGGATACGCAAATTTAATTAACGGTCACGCCTTCTTACGAAGTCCAACAGGCAAGTGACCCAACAACGAATTATTGAAAACGTGTCGTTTTGTATTTTATGGCTAACTTGTAAAAAAAAAGTTTGGTGGGTGGCCACGGTGAAGTGCGTCGCACTGTAAAATGGCATTTTGCTGCGGCAACGCGTTGCAAGTGTTTGAGGAAAGATAAAACAACTTGGAATATGTCGGCCGCAACAAATTAAACTGCTTCGTTAAAAGTTCTCCGCCTGCTGTTAAACGTACCACAACTTTTAACGGATCAATGTTGCCTTAAAGATCGTTGCGTGTAACATTTACCTTAACAAAAGGCAAGAACCAGCAACTCAATTATTATTATTATTATTAATTTTCTTTTAAAGCGACTTTCTTGATTCTTCAAGCAAATTTCCCCACCATTTTGAGAAACTTTAATCAGCTTTTTACTGGAAATGACGAGAAACTCGTGGATGGCCTTATACCTGGATAGGGAGACTGTGCAGAACAGTACAATGAAGTAACACAACGTCTAGTACCTGAACTGTCGAACCCCCCTCCCCATCCCTGAACTTAGATCAAATTTCAAACGTGCTAACTGTGCCTAGACTAATCTAATTTAGTCAAAGAGTTTTAGTATAATAGTGAAATGTCTTGTACCCACTTTATTAAAATTGCCTGCATATATTTATCCTCCTTAAAAGAAGACCTCAAAATAATAAAATAGCTATGTAGGACATTTTCCAGTAGAGTAAACTATATTTAAAAATATGGCGTTACTTGAAGACGTTCAAATAAATTACGTGGCATTGCATAAATAAATTGCCTCGACAATGCCATTTCAATACCAAATGCGAAATCGTCATATTTCGCCGTTTTCAGTAATATTAAATTATTAATCTTTGATAAATAGCTCCCTTAAACCCACTTTAAAAACTTTAGAAAATCCATTCTACATATACACACGGCGGCGCGAAGATGTGAATTTTATTTTCGAGTGGTAAAATATTATTTTTTACACGAGAGAATGAAATTCATATCTTCAAGCCACCGTGTAATTTTTCTTTTTATTATATAGACAAATGTATCATTCGCCATTTTTACCGACTGTTTGCAAAAACAACCGTGAAAAAGAGGGAAATGACGTCATCAATATCCTCGGGTCACTCGGGTCCCGGATGTAGTTTCGTATGAATTTTACGAGTGGTGTGTTTTCCAGTAAAACACCCCTGTCTATATAATGAAATTCAAATTTCACACCAAAAGTTAGACTTCACCGGATCTTCCTTGACTAAAACAACATTTTCAGCATTTCTACTTAACGTAGCTTTCGTCAATACTAACAACCGTTTAACTTAATACATATAACACGCATGCAGTAAGGTATTTAAAAACGAACCGCCCAATGCTAAAAAAATAATTAACTAAATAAATTTGTTTTGCCAAACACCCAGTACTCTGAGAAACATAAGAATACATTTTTTCAATTTGTTAACTTATTAATAAATCGTTAATCCATTTCCCTATTCGGAAAGGCTCCGTCCGAAATTGTTATATTTTTGAGGCTTGAGGTATATGAAAGGGTAGCGATTTCAGGAGTTCAAGTATAGAATAGGTTCAGGTGCGTGAAAGCGGTACTATTTTCGGTGGAAGATACGTGAAAGGGTTACCGTTTCTGTCACAAATGGTTTATAGAAGGGTAAGGGTTTGGACCTTGGGGCGGAGCCTTCCCGTATAAAACTTCTTTGAGTGCCCACCCCCCCCCCCCCCCCCTGCAAACGTAGTAACACAAACTGGATGAATCGCACTGATCCTCACTAGTTTTTTGGAATCGACGGCATCAAAGAAAGAGGGAGACCCTCCACATCATTTATTGACACACTCACACTTTATGTAATACCCTCCTCTCCCCCAACCCCTGCGAGAATCGACAAGAGCGCTTGCTGGACAAAAGAAACTCGGAGTTTAAACTTTCGACATCTCTTGTCGACTCTTGTTCTTTACCACAGAACCAATACGTCACAGCTAGAGCACAGTCTCTCTATCGGCCACCACGAGAACTTCCTGCGATGACAGCCCCACCAAGACACACGTCTCACTTCCGGTTTCTATACTTTCTTCACACACGTACAAGCTACCCGGCTCTGATGTTTTGCTGGAGCTCATATTGAAAGTAAATAATCGTCTCTGTTTACGAATCATGTAAGACACGAAGAAGAGGAGAAATGAAGAAGCGATGGCTACACTGCCGCATACAAAGAAGGCCTGGTGATATGAACCAGATGATTCGTAAAGCCATCCTGGAAGACAGTTAAAAAAACCAAAGTTATTAACGAAGCACGTGCTCACATGTATGCTGAGATTTTCATTGCGCATATGCCACACATCGACATTCAAAATCCTAGCAATATGCAGGATGTTTGTCCCATGAACCTAGTTTAATGGCCTTAGCTCCCACAAGTCTCCTGTAGCTCAGCGGTAGAGCCTCTAGCCTGTGAACAGGCTCCCAAGTGGGGTTTTGGGCGAAAAAAATAAAATCGGCGAGCCGGGCGAGCAGAGCGCGCTATGGGGGCTCCTCTCGGAGCTTGATTTTAATCTTCGCCCTATACCCCACTTGGGAGCCTGTTCACAGGCTATAGTGCATCCGAAACTAGTAATCGGAAGGTCCTTGGTTCGACTCCTGCTAGGAACACTCGGATTTCCATTTATTACATCTTTATTATTGTTAGATTGTGTATATTAATTAGGGAACGTCCTAGATAGGGATAACCTGCTACGTTTCCTTTTATGTTTTTTTTTATTTACATAATAAAATGTTGTTGTTGGAGTCTCCCATTACAGAGAGCTAAAAGACTGCTTGCCGCAGCTAATTATTCACCTTCCCACTATCGGTATCCCACGCCTGTTACTGAATACCAGCTTCTCTACCCCTTTGGAATTTTCCTAGTTTACCAGAGTCATTAGACTGTTCACAGTCCCCCTATTTCTCGAGACTGGTACGATTCGATGGAGCTGCCACCATCTTGCGCGAGCGCGACTCAACTAACCCCCATTCCGGTTCCCCTCGGTAGTTTAGACACTCTCCCCATATCGCGCTCGCTTTTACAAACCAAGATGGCGACAGCTCTATCAAAGCGTACCAGAGTAACAGTCTCGAGAATCCCACAGAAAAATAGGGGCACAGTGAACAGTCTACAGAGTTATGAGCCCATGATTAGGAGCCTCTAATTCCTTGAGTCAACCCATTCCCAAGTAAATTTATTTTTGAACTGCTTTTCCCGCGAAAAGGTATGACGTAAGGAAATGAATTGTTATTGCTCTTCCTTGATTGGGTATTTGAACTATGGGCTTTCCAAAGGTCTCCTACTCGGGAAAGTATTGACTCCAAGGCTTACTGTGAGAGATAGAGACGCCGAGTCGTGGGTTCCTGTCAGAGTACCATGTTTTCTGCTTTTGATCCCGCGTTCAGGTATACATTTTATAGTCCACCATTTCCACCATTTTCACAAACATTTAAGGAGCCCCCAAACCCCGTTTGTATACCAAACGCCCCCGCTTGGTTCACATAAGTTTATCTACCCGTATGACCAGAACTATTTAGCACCCAGACGAAACATCGCTAAAGACTGTTAAATTCGCCGGAAAAAAAATGAGGCTCATTACTATTAGAAATATATATTCGGTTTGTTAAAAACTGGACCATTGTACAATGAAATTCCAGGGATCTGATTGGCTTAACGGCCATGCATGGTATATGAGCCATATAACATGCCCGAAAAAGCGACCATTAAATTGTCTTCTGGTTGTTCTTGCAAAGCGAAATCAGCATGTTTGAGCAATATTTATTGATTGCAATTATTCCATTCACGCTTGTTGGATAAGAGATGATTCTAGCCAACTCGGCGCTACGCGCCTTATTGGCTATCTATCATCTCATATCCAACGAACGCTCGTGGAATAATTGTTAAATATTCCTACCTGCTGCCGGCGGACCCAGAATCATGGGTATGGCTACGACGCCAAACATGTTTCCTATGGCTTGGGAAAGTTTGCCCTTGCCAGCGATCTCACCAGTTATCACCGCGACTTGACCCACGAAACAACCATCGAAAAATCCAAACACGAGTGAGTAGACCACGAGACCGGCGTACCCCTCTGTGATTGGACAGATTATAGTACTTATTCCTATAATAAACACAGACAGCTGATACACGTGCAACTTGTTGACGCACTGCAGTTCACAGATCTTGCCGAATATCACGCGGCCTACAGTGGACATGATAGACAGGAAGCCGACCAGCCAGGAGCCCTTGGATGGCGGGATCCCGAGATCATCGGCGTATTTCACCTGATGAGAGGGAAATACTACAGTTTGTCAGTGACTATACAAGGCAGCCTGCGTTTTGCAAAACTACCTTGGAGGCAGAGCTAACACTAACGAGCCGACAAGCAAAGCCAGTCGGAGAGGAGAATGAGTTTGTGAGTACAGAAGACCGACCAACACTGCAGCTGTGACACAGGGCACAACAATACGCGTGGTGATTTCATTTGCGATAATACTTCTGCAAGATATGCGCAAAATGGTACGTGGAACAATTTCAGGTTGATGCATGGTCTAATTTTTTGGTAACAAAGGTTTTGGAAATTAATAAAGTTGAATTGTGCACGTTCTGTCCCAGCCTTTACCCTTAATTTGGCCCTTACCTTTAACGATTAGACGGCAAGCTTGAGGATTCTATCGGCTGATAGTTGACGATGGGCATAGCTCCGTCATTATGAAAGCGAGGCTAAGTGCAAAGTTTTTTTTATGTGAAAATTATTTTTTGTCTGCATACGAATGAAAACTAATTTTCATAACAAAATTATACACGAAGCCTCGCTTTCATTAAAAGGTTCAAACCAACTAGGAAAAGGCCTATTGTTTTAGCGTAAACGAGTGATTAATCTATAGGATCCTTTCGATATATTAAAAATCAGCTTGACTACGAGGCCTGGGGGACACAAACATTTCGGTTGTTTGTGTTCTCTGGACCTTGAACATGAAGTTGAATTTTAATATTTCGAAAGGAGTCTATTCAACAAAGAAACTCGGTAAAATGAGTTATTCGGAGCCATTTGGTCTTCCTTGCACGCGCTCCCAAGGTGTCTATCGAAATAAGACCCCCCCCCCCCCCCCTTGCATAGCCTGTCGCTCAGCGGGTTATGCTGATATCTCGTGGTCTCTTCATATTACAAAGACCGGGACAACGGAGTTTCACTTATACAGTCAGCTTGCACTTTTGGCTAAACAATGTGTGTCACACAAACTTACCAAATGAACAAAAGGAACTGGGTACCCAAACTGGAAAAGGGCTATGGTTAGGACCCATGCCACATAGGTTCGATTCCTCCAAATAGAAGCGTCACACAATCTGCTACACTGCCCTCTCACGTCGTTTCTGTCACGCTGTCTCGTCGTTTTAAATGGTCTATAAACAAAGCAGGCCACGACAAGAAACGCCGCGACACCACTGAGTATGCGCAAAGAATTCTTCCAGCCGACGACTCGCAGTAAAAAGTTGATAACAGGCGAGGCTACTAATGAACCAACTCCACTTCCGCTTGTTCCCAGTCCATTCGCTAGTGCAAGTCTTTTGTCGAAGTAATCACCCAACATTACTATGGAGGGTACAAATGAAAAGCTTGATCCCACTCCCCAGAGGAGTCCGTAAGTAAGGTACATGTAATGCAGACGAGAGACAAGCGATGTAAGAAACAGTCCAGTTACTGATAACAGGGCGCCTACAAAGGCCACACGGCGGCAGCCAAACCGATCACACAAAATACTGGAGAGAGGGCCACAAAGAAAGTTCAGAGATCCAGCCATGGCACCGACCCAAGCTAACACAGGAGAAAAAAACGGAGAATTTTAATGAGAAAATTCACACACACTTAACAATTTTCCTGCGTAATCGCACGGAATATCGCCTGATACTTGACCGACAAGGACGTAGGCCGGCGCCGATTTGTCTAAAATCATGCAGGGGATATTCCGCACGATCGAGCAGGATAATTGTTTTATAATTCAACACATTGATAACAAAGCACAGTTTCATTGCAGAAAAGCTGGGGACGATCTTCCAAGGTCGTCAGTATTTTTTTTTTCTCCCCTACACACGAAATTACCGGTACATCGCAGGGAATCTGTTGTCTATGGACAACGAATAACGACTGCACCATGACCATATTTGGGCAGCGTTCACTTCGGTGAAACTACCTATACCTTCAAATACCTCTCCTCAACAAGTGGCTCGAAAAGGGCGTTTTTTTAATGGCGTGTTGGTCGAATTTGTCTCGAATAAATTTGCGTAAAAGGGTACCACACGGGTTCCCACAGCTGTCCCATGGATCTGTTAGAAGTGTTGATTGTTAAGGGTAAAGTTGTTCATGCTGAGGTCGCCGATTCTCTGAGTGGACAGCGATTTATCTCGACGCATGTTAAGAAAATGGCGACATCCACTCTTTCCTTGTGAGGTATGAGGCGGATGGCGTTATCGGGTGGAGGTCCTATAGCTTCTGGAGGTGGAAAAGAAAATGGGTAGTATCGTTGATGTAGGATGGTAGTGTCTGTAAAAGTAGTTTCAGATGAAAGTCTACAAGTTCAGAAATCAGTGCGCTCTGTGGATGACCATAGCCTGTACAACAGACGTTATTTGTTTACGTTTTCCAGGCGAGTGGAGGCAAGCGCGAGTCTCGCGCGGCGCCTCTCTGGTCGCGTGTAACTTCCCGGCGCTTCCGCGCTCGCTTGCCTCCGCTCGCCTGTACGAGTCACGCATGACAGGAAGGGCGCGAAAAAAACACAATTTTTCCCTCTCGTCGCGCGTGACTCCGCTCGCCTGAAAAACGCAAAAAAAGCAACGCCTGTTATGTAGGATACCTTATCCAGTCTTGATGACTATGCCCCTTCCTCCATGATCCAGGTAATATTAAATTCTTGTTTAGACAAACTGTCGCGAATTTGGGCTAGTTTGCAGTGTTTGGAAGACATTGGATCTTGTTCGACTGCACTAATGCATATAATGTGATTATAGCATTCGATGGTGTGGGGAGCCTGCGTGGCCGGCGTAATCGGGGAAAGGGAGGGGGAGGGATATTCTCCTTTGCAGCCGTTATTAGGGTCGTCACGCAACCCTCCTCCCCACTAGTTGGGAGGAGCGTTGCGTGACGACCCTAATAACGGCTAGGGGAGGGAGGGAGGCGAGAAAATATGAGGCCGAGGTGGATTTGGGGTGAGTAACTCACGGGGCAGCGGTTGACTTCATAACAAACACTGCTTCAAATAAGAGGTCTGGAAGTCAAAATGGCTGCCATCGCTAGTAAGGTTGCTGGTACCGATTTCCAATCTCACGAAAATTGCACGGGGAATGAGGTCTTGGAATACACTTATAAAGCATCACTGGACGTAAATGAAAGCAATACTACAAGGTAAGGCTAGCAGATCGGTATGGTATTAATTTTCATACAGCACACTGTACAAGTTCTAAAGCTGTTGACACACTGCAAATCTACGCGGTTTCTGTAAGTGGCTTTTTACAGTTGTCAGATTTGCACTACTGTGTCAAACATCTCCTCAATATATTGTTTCTGCTATTTTGTTCTCTCCAGCTTCCGTTTAACAATGATTTCACTTACTGAAACGACTTATAATACTAGAAAATACAAACTAAATGTTGACAGCACCAGGAAGTAAAGAGACCTTCTATGGGCATGTACTAAAACCCGAAACGGCGAAACGAAACCACCGAAACGAAACGACCGAAACCACCGAAACGGCCGAAACGAAACGAAACGAAACCACCGAAACAAAAGGAAATGACCGAAACAACCGAATGGAAACGAAACAAAACGAAAACACCGAAACGAAAGGAAATGACCGAAAGGTGACGAAGCAAAAAAACGAAAACACCGAAACGAAACCTTTGAAATTAACAAAGATACGGTAAAGTACGACAAAAACTGGCTATCTACGGCGCGAAGACAATAGCACGTGTTTTTCCACCTTTTCTGAGAATGAGTTTCGTTCTAAGATAACCTTCACCCGCTTTCTATTGACTAATCAAACTTGGGATAGCATGTGCTGTTCACCTTCATTTCGATGAGCACAGTGAACAATAGTCAAAAGTAAAACCCAAAACAAGGGATCAAAATCAACTTTCTTTTAATAGTATTTATCTTGACAATCTCCTTACATGCTTAAACTCAAGAAAACTGATATTCGTTTAAACAGTTCTACGAAAAAAAGTTATTTATAATAACGGAAACAGATTCAATGAGTTACAACATCTTTACATCGAAATTGATCCATCACTGAATTTTGTCCTCCCTGTAATATAGAACAGAATTATTGATAACGAAAAAATCTGTACGTCTAATAACTGATTCAGCCGCCTAAAAAAAATCCGTGGCAGATTCAGTTAAGTATATAATAATGTCAACAAGAGATAAAATTGAACTATAAATGTCCAAGACATTCACTGGTTCAGTTCTTTTGGTATGCTACCAGCTCTATTCCAGTGTCAAACTAATTAGGAAAAGAAAAACTAACGACGGTTTACATGTTGACTTGTTTCTTAAAATCAACATACAAATGCTATGGCAGATGAAAGAGTGGATGGCAGATGAAAGTGGATGAAAGAGGCTCTCTTCACTTGTTTTTTCAAAACAGCACGTCAACTGTGAAACACCTCACATTCTGTTTCCACAGCTGGCAAATCACGTTTCACGTACATAAGGCTGCTTGTTTAGTTCTCTTGTTACAATGGTTTTCCGTTTTCTTTAAGTTTAGAGAACGTGATTATATGAGACCTTCTAGAAACATTTTGTATTTTTTTGTTTTGGTTTATGTCATGCTTTGTACTTTCCGCGAGGAAACGCGTAAGGTCTCCGTAAATTTAACGCCATTTGCATAATGCATGTATACTTCCTTATAAAAGATGACACGCAGCAAGGGTTAAAACATATTTTGATTCTGCTACCATTAAAGTTGTTATCGTGCGATATTTGCTGCTGCTACGATCCTTTTTTTTGCTTCTTTTGGTGCGAGTCTTAAGTATCAATTATCACCTCCAGTCAGTTGTCTAGTTTTTGCATCGGTTACACGTCGCTTAGAGATTTCTCTACCTTAGTATTTAGTCTTATTTTTATCGGTTAATCTGATAAGATCGTATATTTTAATTGCCGCTTTTAGTTCGAATTGGAACCTACAACCTACAACTACGTCGATATTGCAACCGCAACTATAAGTACGAACGTCGCTACTACACGACGGCCGCTATTGAACTTTAAGGAACTGTTATAGTCTGCTTTAAATCTACCAATTGGAGTTCGAATCGTTTATCGCCTCGCACCACGCTACACCTTGTCAAAACTTGTTTGATGTTTGAGTTATCGCAACCTCAGCTCTAGAGTCTCGGCAGTTACGTCACGTAGACAAAAACGTCTCCGTTTAAAGGCAAGGTGGGGGCGCTTTTACTGATAGGGAATTTACGGCATTCACACTTACAGGAAAAAATTAAATTCGGTCTCCAGCCACTTCCAGTGAACCTCTGTTAACCTAGGCCGCAGGTGGGTTGGTATCTTTAAGGCAGATGGAATGAAGTCGGGATGCTTTCTGTGAATACACCCGCGTCGCATATGGTAATGGCAATTCGGCCGCTCGTTGGATACTTTCATCGATCCGTCCGGTTTCCTGAACGCTCGGAACTCTTTGTTAACCACACAGAAATCGTGCGGAGGTGGTGGAACTGCTGGGGGTATCCGAATAACCTGGCCACACCCATAGCAGACTCTTACTTGTGTGCCTTGCAGATGCTTCAGACTGAAATACTCCTCATCAGTTATTGGAGAAATTGATCCTGAAAGAGCCAATAGAGCAGAGGCAGCAAGGGAATCCTCAGTGGGCGTTGAGGTACTAGGCCTTGGGGGGGTAGGTGCACAATTACCAGAGCTCGAGTTTGTTGATGAAGAAGTACTTGACTGCTGGATAGACATTAGCGGTCCCCTTCGTTCGTTTGCCTTCCCCTTCCTCTTCGATGCGTTGGGCTTCTTGCCAGAAGACTTTGGCAGTTGTTTCCCCACGAGCTGATAAGGATCGGGTTCTTTTCTCTTTTTGCGAACTTGGCCCAAGAACTCTGCCAGGCACGATTCATTTTCAGCAACTGCTAAGGAATGCGGGCAGATACTTGCTGACTTATATTTCTGGCAGGAACATTTAATGGCCCCAAATCCCGCGATTTGGACTTGACAAGGAGGTGAACCTTCTCCATCAAAAACGAGCCGTTGGGAACCACTTACGTCCCAAGGCAGTAGAAGGACACCGTGCTTCTCTATAAGAATCTTCGATGCAAAAGACCACATTTGCTTGAGATTGCCAACAGACAACGTCGTAATTGCAGATTCTTGATATCCAATGGAAAGGTCTCCTTGATCATCGGTTTCCACGTGGTCTGATTCATCATCCTCTGGCTTCCCCAGCTTATCTAATGGCGTGTTGAACGAGCGCTTGATGTGCGCGTCCCGCTGGTTAGACGTCATACCGAGCCACCTATCAGCTTTTACTTCAAGATGCTTGAAATCAGAAGAGAGTCGGTATTCACCCATTTCGTGGAGAGCCTTTGTTAACTCACGCTCCTGGCTTTGGGTAGTACTTTCAATGGAAGCACAGAAATCTGGCCATTCTTTCTTAGTGTGGCCTGCATTTCTTTTAACCACACTGTTACAGCACTCAGGAACGTTTTGCGTGTAGAACTCTGGTGGGCAACCTAGCCCCGCAGACTGCCTAACAGGGGCAATTACATTACCCGTCATTACCATTCCAAGATGCTGTTTGAACCAAGCATGGAACTGGGGCTTGCCACTATGCTGTGTGGATTCCAACTCTTGCCAGACTGCCTCCAAGTCTTCTAGCATTTGATGAAATTCATCTGTACTACTTGCATCCGCAAGTGCCTTCTCTCGCGCATCTCCCCTTCGCCTTCCAAATATTGTGTTCACAATTGTCTGCCTCGCATCTTTGCTAAACGACAGGGCCACTAACTTCCTCTCTATGTTCTCAGATAGATGGATCTTACACCTCAGATGAATAGAATCCGGTAGTTCACAAAGAAATGCATTGGCCAGATTGTTCTCTCCATCCGTTCCAAACGCTCTCAGCAATTCGAAATTCTTGCAGTGAACTTTGAGTTGACTAGCCAAGTAATGATAATCTTCAAATTCCTTGGTCATGTGGACTATGCATGGTCCCACGATGACGGGGTGAGTTCCTGAACGCTGTGAGACAAACATTCTGTGCTGAAATGAAGTAAATGTGACGAAAAAGTCACCGCAATTAAAGGTCGCGTCCACTCCTAAAACTGAACTGTACCTCTTGGAAGAACACATGCGAGAAAGTTCGTTGAGCTGAAAATCTGTAGCTTGAAATGAACGCGGTTGTGTACGATGTGATGCTGCTGACTTCGCGAAAGCGAAATCTCTCACGAATGTTCCTTTGTTTAGAAGTTCCAGCACGTCATAAAACTCATGACGTGTACCCTTTGTCTTCCCACCTCGCTCTTCCTTTTTTAACTGTTGTTTCACGTTGTAAGCCTGTTTACGATCTCTTGGTACGTCAGCCAGACACCTTATTCCAGCTGTTCCGCCCGCCTCTTCAAAGCACTCCTCTACAGCCATTCTGCAACTTTGTTTGGTGCATTTTCTCTTAAGATTCTGAAGAACTGGTCGCGACGTTCGCATGTAAGGCGAGGCATTTTCTTTCTTGGCATTCCCATGCTTAGCTAAATTAACGGGGACTTCAATGCCTCCCTCGAAGAAATACTGGACGACAGCTATGGGTAGAACATTTCCTGTTTTGTCCAGGACGGTCGCTATCATCTTTCTGAACTCCGGCGTGTGCGCGTGTCGGAAATAATTCCGGCACAATGTGTACACGTTGCTGGGTAACTCTTCGGAATCATTTGAATGATACTCTTGCACTTTAGCCGTTCCCGTGTCGTCTGAAATGGTATACCAATACTTCCTTCTTGGCTTACAGTGCCCAGACCAACTACCGTTGTCGTCTCCGAAACTGATGATGTCGGTACAACCCACAGATTTAGTATCTACAATAAATGAGGCATGCTGGCGAATGCCGCGTGGTACACGTTTGCAAAGCTTAAGTTTGCCCTTCTTCACCTGGCCACCCACAATGATGTTGAGCAATCTTTCTGCAGTATAGCCTTTAACCGGTCTTTCAAATACAGGTTGCTTCTCAGGGTCATCATTGCTTTGGCTCGAAGCCCGAGGGACACCATGTTGGATTTCATTTAAAGGACTCTCTACTGTGGGACGAATGACTTGTACTTCAATTTCTTCCTCGTCACTCGAGTAAACGTTGACAGGTTGTGTTTTGGTATCCTTAGGGAATATAAGCAAAACCTGTCAGCGGATAAGGTTGAGAATGATCCCTTTTCATATATGTATTGAAATGTTTATAGGTCTAGGAATGGATGGTACACCACCGCGCAAAGACGCTCTTATGGCTTTCAGCAGCGTCTAAAACATGTAAGATTATCGGTTTCGAGTAAAAAGGTGTCACTTTAAAAATTCCCCTTGTACTTGTCAAATGTGCAAGTGCCAACATTTTTTCACTTCTCAGCTCTGTGTATGTAAACAAGAACTGCACGCGGTGTTACGTGACCGAGTTCCCCCGAAGGTCCTGTTAACAGATTACCATATTTGAGGGGGGATAAAAGTTTCTCATTAGGCACTGAGGCACGTTTCGGTATCAATTAGGTCCATAGTATTGGTGGTTATCACGGTACCCATTTACAAGTAGGATACCTTTATTAATATACTTCACTTTTTTAAACCCTTTACCACTTACAGTTGAATGCTGATTTCCCTGCTTGTGAGCACCCCTATCACTTTTACATGGGAGTTCTCCCAAGGTACACATCGTCCTGGGCTTGGCGCAAATTAAAGCCGTAACTAAGTGTACCAAATCAGTCATCTGATATCTATGACCGAAACAAATCTGAAGTATTTTGCAATTTCAGAAACTGAAGTACACATGATTTGCTGTTTATCGAACCTTTTCATAACGTCATATAGATCAGAAGGATTTTGTTGAGTAATAGAAGAACGCAAAGAAGGGAGCATGCTCTTCTCAGTCAACCAAATTGTACAATTGTACTGTTATGATGACAAAAAGAAGTAAAGTTCCTGTTCTCCCCCCTACCACACTGTCTAGAATACAGTTTAAAGTGCCAAAATCAGAGATCCAACGTACGAGCAAGCAGGATCTTCGTTCACGGCTTTTGCAGTTTTTAAAGTTTTCAAAATCAGAGAGTTATTGTGCAGTTTGTTGTAAAAAAAATAGTACCGTTTGACCTTATTTGATGAATTAAATACACACCCCTTGGATAACATTTTCCAGCTTTACAACCTTTTTGGCATTATCTTGTGATCTATCAAAAAAAAAAGTTCATTTAGCATTCTATAGACAAGACGGAAAAGCGATATTAACTGAGGACGAAAACCTTGAAAATAAACCTAATTTAAACTACGTACACGCGTGCGAACAGCTTCCTTATTTTTTAACGTTTTTGTACGGGCATTGACAATGATGAATCAATGGAAGTGTATTATCATCATCATCATCATCATCATCATCATCATCATCATCATCATCATCATCATCATCATCATCATCATCATCATCATTATTATTATTATTATTATTATTATCATCATCATTAATTATTATTTGAGGGGGGTAGTTAGTGTGGTATGGACGAGAGGATGAAAAAAGACGGAGTTTTCAAAATATTTTAAAACCAATCATTCAGCGCACCTTTTCCTTTTTTTCTGTAATTTGCGAAGAAGTTCCTCTGTCTCAAAAATCTAAACAGGAGATGAAAGAGTTAGAATAATAGTTCTAAAATTCTTGTTTGACATCTCCAAGATTTGGAACAAAGTTAGTACTATGATGGAACTTCCATAATAACTGTACTGTACTGTACTGTACTGTGTGTCATTTCCGGTAAAGTGTGTATTTCCGGTCTAGACGTCTTGGATGACGGAGCACACTGCCGACACCAAAAAATTCCCTAATACCATGATTACATTGGTTTAAGATTTTTTTAATTTTAGGCGGATTTATCCGCTTTTGAAGCACAAACTTCGCTTTTAATTCCATAACCGAACTATCTCATGATCAGTTAAAAATAATTTTGCAGAACACGCTAAATAAGGGGCGGAAAGTTACCTTTATCTAACTGCGCGCAGTGCACGGATCGGTTTCACTTACTGTGTACACGTTTGGCTTGTAGCCACAGTGTATAACTTCTGAAAGTCCTTACAAAACTTCGAAACCACTTAGGAATTACAGATCAATTAGATAAATCGATGTCTATTCTGCAATTCTGCAATTGGTGTGAAACATGCCGGAAAATATTCCGAAAGATGGAATGACATACTGAGAGCCACTGAATAACAATCGTTAATACGGATCGAAACGAAACTCCTGCTATCGGGAATTGTCACAAGGATTCAAGTATTTCAATAACAATAGATGACTACCTACCTGATTTGCCAAATCTTGTGAATTTTCGGAATCTTCCGAGTTCTCCTCCATAGCTTTCACGCTTTCACGAGAGGCGGGGAAAAACAAGTTTTCGCGCCAACGGGTGACCGGGATATACTGGGCCTCGATTAGGCCCCAGTTCTTACTCACTTCTAAGTGAAGAAGGGAGGTTTCGTTTCTTTTCGGTGTTTTCGTTTTGTTTCGTTTCCATTCGGTTGTTTCGGTCATTTCGTTTTGTTTCGGTGGTTTCGTTTCGTTTCGTTTCGTTGGTTTCGATCGTTTCGTTTCGGTAGTTTCGGTGGTTTCGTTTCGTTTCGGCCGTTTCGGTGGTTTCGGTTGTTTCGTTTCGGTGGTTTCGTTTCGTCGTTTCGGGTTTTAGTACATGCCCCTTCTATGCATGCACGAGTCTGCAGAGCATGCATGGCACATGAACCTGCGAGTATCATTCACCCACATTTTGTATACACGCCGAAATTTCCATAATGCAAGCCAAATCTAATCCATTGAAAACAACCGTTAATAACACCGTTCTCAAAGTTTCCTATCTGGCTCAAGTATATACCAAAAAAGTTAAGGACAGTCCTATATATTGACAAATGTTATTAGAATACTTATAGAAATTCAAAATGGCAACAACGGACAGTACAAAAGGAGTATGATTCAGATGACTTTTACATCGATATTTGACTTTAAAATTTAAGAACATGCAGATTGGAGATAAAGATCTCCAACCTTCAGGCTGACAAGAGGTTTTATACTGAAGTGTAGAAATGGCATGTGTCAGTCAGTGCACACAAGTAACTTCGAATTAACAGCCCACATTTGGTTTTTAAAAACTCTTATTTCCCAAAGTCCAGTTTTCCTAAAATTCCATTCTCAGTAAAAATTTCCAAAAGTTTGTTTTCTTTCCATTCCTAGAGACCTATTTTATTATTTTATGGCCAACTCAAAACGGCTTGAAATCGCATTTTTCCACTGAACTAGAACCAAAAAAAAAAAAAAAAGAAACCAACAAACCAAAAAACAAACCGCAGTAACTGTAAAACAAAAGGTGAATTCCAGTTATCAGTTTATCATTTAAGACCGGTCACTTCAAAAACTACTTCCTCTGATCAAGTGCAGCACATAAGAACCAAAATGTCACTTAATAAATACACTCAGTAACAATACCCTCTGACTTAAATTTTGTGACGTTGGTCTTAACCTAAACACATAGGCCCAGTTTTGTTAAAACTGGCTCTTCTAATTAACAATTAGATTATGAGCTCGAGATTTCTATCGCGTGATAGCTGATGAGGGCGCAGCCCGAATCAGCTATCACGCATAGAAATCGAGAGCGAATAATCTAATTGTTTTAGTATAAATCTTCTAGTCGTGCAAAACTAAGCAAGTAAATTATCTATATCCTCGTCGCAGACACTACGAAAACGCGACGAAGTGGCCGCCATTTTGTTGAAAATCGCTACTCACTATCTATCACAGAATAGATAGCGAGTAGCGTAGCCAATCAGAGAACGGCATTCATGATAGAACACTAGTAGATTTATACTAATTAACAATTAGATTATGAGCTCGAGATTTCTATCGCGTGATAGTTGATGAGGGCGAAGCCCGAATCAACTATCACGCATAGAAATCGAGAGCGAATAATCTAATTGTTTTAGTATAAATCTACTAGTCGTTCAAAACTAAACAAGTAAATTATCTATTTCCTCATCGCAGACACTTCGAAAACGCGAAGAAGCGGCCGCCATTTTGTTGAAAATCGCTACTCGCTATCTATCACAGAATAGATAGCGAGTAGCGTAGCCAATCAGAGAACGGCATTCGTGATAGAACACTAGTAGATTTATACTAACATAGGATAGAAATAAATTCCAACTTGAATAAAGTTCAGGCTGACTTTTTCATGTTCCTCCCTTGTTTCTTTTTAAAGTATCTGGAAAAACTGATTGTAGCTTGTCCTTGATTGAAACATTTGCTCTATATTGTCCCTGTGGGCCAATATATATTGTAGAAGCAATGCTTGTATGAGAGCTATGATTATCTCTGCTACCCTCTCAAAATGTAGTGACAGCCAGGGATTTTTGCCACAGTGACCTCCCATAGTACTTTTACAGGAAAGGTATGTCTATGAGGACAAGATAGAAGAATTTGTTCTTTGATATTAGGGGTTAAAGGGTTGATGATTCACATTGGAATCTGAAAATGAGTATGGAAAATCTCATTCCTTGCTCAGGATTTGGATAACCATTTTGTTTAAAACAGGATAATTAATGTTAACCCAGTGAGTATGAACTTAGATTCCAGTTTAAATACAAAATGATAAAGCTTTCTCCAAAATATCTCCGCCCCTCAGTTTCAACTTTGACTTTTCTTTAATGCTAGTTTAGATTAGCTTTTAGAAACATTTAAAACGAGCAAGATAAAAAACCTTGGTTAAATGTTTAATCATGGATTAGCTTTCAAACCACGGGGTTCAGGTGGCAACCCCCCACCAAAAATAATTATTTGGATGGATGGCTGGATAGCCTTTATTTTCACTCCATAAATGTATTTAGCTAAAAACTTGTAATAGCATAATATAATAATTATATTTTTAATAAGTTGAAGTAAAAATTAAAAGTGTACAATAAAATACATGCATGCTAAAAAACCTACATTCAAATATATAAAAATTAACTAGCTAGGGTACATGTAGGCGTACAAGGTTCTATGAATCACGCCATGCAAGGCTCCTTAATCCTTTGGAATCCTAACACAGACTACAATGTGGTGTTACATTAAATTTTGATTCTTACCTGTCTCAGCCTCTCCAAAGTTATGCTCATCCACCAAGTATTCATAGACAACACCGAACGAGTTATGGATCCCAAACACAATAAAGTTGACGGCAAAAGTGCCACAGCATACCACCCAGCCCCAGCCTCCCTCAGGTTTTTCACACTCCTCCTGCTCTGTAGCTGTGGGTGCTGAAGAAGCTTCTCCATTGAGGATCAGCTCTTTGTCTGCTTTGTCTGTCATTGAGTAGCTGTTTGTCAGGTGGATAAAACACCTTCAACAAGCATGCAGGCCATACATCTACACGTGTTTTAATTTGGTGAAGATCATCTGCAAAATCAAACAAATAAGTAAATAAATAAACAACAACAACAACAACAACAAAAAAGAATTAAAAAAAAAAAAGCCCCAGTATCATTATTATACAAATTCCCTTTACTGGTCTCCATAGATTCCATTGAGTACTATGTGCATGACCAAGTTCACAATATGATTGTGTGGAATTCAAGCTATTTTATTGGCATACATGTAATTTTGTCATGAACAAGGAAAGTTAAATGTGCTGGAATTCATGCTTTCATGCCAAAGCTTTGAGCACAAGTCATATGTTTAAGCTCTTATCAGTTAGTTGTGGCTTAGAACTATTCCTCCTTAGTAAACATTACCTTAGGATGGGTGAATTATCGCTCAGTTGCTTGTATTTAGGCCACAGACATGCAACTAATAGTCAGTCTAGCATGTAGTGAGGCATAATGTAGGCCAATAGTTTACTCCTAAGTTACAGAAAATGACATCAGTAGACTTGGTACCAAATTGGCTCGGACAGACTTGAGTTTTACTCAGTTGCACACTAGATCTCAGTCAGCATCTGCCCCGTTTCTCTGAAGCATTATGGCAGCTGATTTAATTTGATATGTGTTAGTCAACTTATTGTTATCGTACGTACCACAGTTAAGGTTTTAACCATCTGTGCCTTTGTTGTTGCTTTAGTTTCTTATACAAGAGCATTTAAAGTTTGTTAAGCTTACCTATTTCCTTTATCCTGAGTGGGTTTGGTTTAGTTTTGTAACATTTTTAGCTTTTTATGATTATAAGCGTTTGCTCTTAAGTGGAAACAAAGTTCTTTGTGATGATAACATACTGGTAAGTTATTACATGTAACATGATGACTTAGGTTACTTGTCTTGACCTCAGAAGTTAATATGGCTATCATCATGTTCAAATGAATGTTTTTGGTTATTCGCCTATATTTAGGTTTTTAATAGTTTTCTATTCAAGACAAGTTAGTCTTTAACTTTTAACGTAAAGCCACACATTTGTCTGTTGTTGTCCAAATTGACTTATTTTGTCTTCTTTGGCTCAGTGATATTTTGTTTCAGATTTTAGCTTTATACGCATTCTGTAATTGACTTAGATACTGTTTTTTTTTTCTTTGTTGTTGTTTACCTTAATAATTGTTTCCACCCTTTTTTCTCTGTGTATTTCCATTGGCTTAATTAATAAATTACTTTTCTTGTTTGTCTGTTGTTTCCATAACAACACAAGCCTCCAACCCGGTCACAACTATTTGACAGAACTTGTTTAAATATCAACACAATTCATCTTTGGTGTTCATTTTTGTTAATTCTCATGACCTACTGAGGAAATGAGAAATTTGATGGAGAAATTTGACAGTGATCACTATTGAAGAATGATTTTATAAAGCCCATTTGCAATGAATATTTTTATTTTTTTTATTTTTATTGTGATGGCTCTTAAGTTCACTCTTGACTATTAGCATTGTGCAGTTCCAAAAAATATCCATACACCCCCTCCCCCCTCACTGAAGGTTTTTTGTTTTGCGACCCCTTCCCCCCAGGAAATTCCAGTTAAGCTTCATGCTTTGCTTCTAAAATTTTGACTTTTAAGACCCTCCTTCCCTAGGAATTTCCATTGACCTTCCTGGGGATGGGTACATGGATTTTTTCTGGAACTGCACATTCAACATGTTGAATGAATTGTTGAATAGCATGATATTTTAAAACACATTGTACATGGCACAGTAACCTATTCAGTATTTGTTGAATAGCAGGCATGCAGCTCTCCCACCAAATGCTATTTCATATCAAAGTCACTATCAAAAATAATTTTTTGCCCCAGTCTGTACCTTTTGAATCCAAAACATCAATTAAAAAAACACATAAATGCCTAATTTAGCCCTTTAAGCCCTAACAGTGATCAGCATCAAATTCCTCTGTCTAATATCATGTTTCTCCCCAGTACTTTTATAAGAAAAGTATGGGCCAGGACAAGATAGGAGAATTTGTTCTTTGATATTAGGGGTTAAAGGGTTAACACAAGCTATATGCAAATATATGCAGGTATCATGCAATAGGTTTTTGTGATGACAGTTTAAATTGGCCTGCAGTATTATTGGCTATTGATAGTGATGTGCCTGATTTTGAAAACATATTCACCTTTACAAGTTTTGAATCAGTGACTAAATGAAAAGCTTTTGTTGCTTGGATGTGCTACAAATTGCGGTTGTAATAAAACCACTAGAGATACATAAATATTGTCCTGCATTGACTACATTAGTCTAGGAGGGGGTCCTACCAGACATAAACTATATGGGTATCTGCTGCTGTGAAGGGTATGGTTTTCAAGCAGTTTAGTCTGGGATGGGGTATAGAAATCAGAGAGTTTTGGTTTAGATTAGAGTATCATTTTCCAGGAAACTCATCAAGCAATTATTGCTTGAAGAATTTAGTCTGAAATTGACACTTAAAAAATGTGTTTTAGTTGTTGCCATACATGTCGAAGATTTTGTTTTGGCAGCACTATGTGATAGTAACCATTAGTTTCTTGAAAACAGTGCATCTGGGATAGAGTAGGGATTTTTGGTCTTTATAGTCTAGTATAGGGTTACAAAATGCAACTGAACTTGGTTTGGTTCAGAGTAGGTCTCATATTAGTCCCAGTGCCACAACCCCACCCAAACATTGTTAGACAACCCCCCCCCCCCCCCCCAACCTTAGGCCATCAACACTTACGGTAACCCTGCTATAAAACTTCCTTGTGAAAGTCTGAATTGAAGAAAAGAAAATGTAGTGGCTTAAGCAAATGCAAATGGCAAACAACAACAACAACAACACAAACGAAACAAACAAACAAAACAAGAAGATAATGACTTACAACTGTTTCAGGTTTTACTACTGTAACAAAAATTCTGTTACTCCTGTTATTATTAGCCTACAATGTTTTTTCCTTAAAATTTCCTGACAACTGATGTAAAAAAAAAAGACATTGCTAAGACCTGAAAAAGCATGTACATTCTCGGATCAAACTTGACTATTTGCTCTGACAAGTTGCATAAACATAATTTCTTCATTTCAGTGAATACAGTGTTTAATGATGATTAAAAAATGAGCCTAATATTATGTTTTGCGAACAGTGTTTGAGTGTGTTATCCAGGGAACACATTGAACAGGAAATCAGTAAAAAAAACCCCTTTAGTTAAGATTAAGAATAACAATTAAATTTATACCATGCTGAGGACTTAAAATTAAAATTATATTATTGCCTTATATACTATACCGGTTTTGAGAGTGAAAAAGTAGCATGAAGAGCCAAGACGATGGCTAAAATTTCACCGGCTGGCGTGTGATATTGCACAATGTCCAGACATAAACATGAATATAATTTGCGACGTTGCAAATGTATGTGGTGCTTAGGTGTCAAAACGTTTTTTTTTTTTTTTTTACCTGATCGGGTACTGGTACCAAATATCGATAAAGTTATAGAGAAATCTCTTATAATTAGTTTTATTTGCTCTAAAAAGCGAAGTTCTCTCGGAATACGAAACTACTTTAACTGATGTTAGTATCGCGCGTCCTTATTTTAAGTGGGATCGATGTAAATGTTCATGATCCTAGTGGCGGAGCCTGTGTCACGACTCTCAAGCCTAACGTATAAATTAAAACTATTTCCTCTAGCATGCATGTCGTTCGTTTTAAGCGTTAAAACCCTTTCGAATACTCTGAGACAATGCGCTAACTTAAGTGTTAAGCTTCAATAAGGGGCTTTACAACCTAATCTGGGCTTACTCCACGAGTGTTAAAATTAAGAATAGTTGAAGCTACTTATGAATATTTACCTCGTAGTTTTAATACCTTCAATAAAACTTGGAGAGCGAGTCGCCAACTCACTTTGAAGAAAAAGGTGATATCTCAAAACTTCCTTCTGAGTGACTGGAGTTTAAATTATCTCGCAATGCCCGTAAACTAATGTTTAGTGTGCTGTAGCTTGTCACTTGAATTTCTTCTTAACAAAAATAAACCGTGGGAAGATTGGAAACAGATGACGCAATACCGTTGACAGGCGACTCACCGGAAGTTGTTGTGTCCAAAAAAATTACGGTGCGGACTTTTGGATTGAGGATCAACGGATTGTACGAAAAAACGAAAACAAAGAAATTAGAAAGCTCCCATCCAGAGACTGAGACATTTAAATTTTATCGTTTTATCTCCATTGTTGATACACATATGAGTTATTTTTTAGGTACTTTAGGATGCAATTTCGGCCTTCATATTCAATAAGAAAGCCCTAAAGGCTTTTGCGCTTCATTTATTCCCCTTGTACGACTCGCAGATTTTTAAAATCTTTCCTCCTGTCGCGATTGAGCTAATTGAATAATCAGAAAGAGAGCGTGACATTGTTTTGGTGACTTTCCGTTACGCTAATTGACAAGATACTGGAAGTTGCTCATGATAACGTAACTGACCGATGCGCCACAGAAACCTGACTTCCGGTTACTTTTGACCTGTCCATAGTTCACTGTTTAATCATTGCAACAACTTTGCGGCTCTCAAAAAAAAAATGCCAAAGAGGTCTGAAAACCCACAAACGTTCCACCATCGTGTTTCCTCCTTATACTTTGCGTGAAATCCCTGGCTACCCTCACGGTGACCAACTCAGCTGACTTCGTATCCATCATCAGCAGCGAGATGATCCAGGGCCACGAGATCATGGTGTCCTTCGACGTAGAGTCGCTGTTAACCAACGTCCCTTATCGAGGGTGCCGTACCAGGGGTGGATCTATGAATTTTGAAGAGGGGGTGGCTGACCCGACAGAGCGATATCGGAAATTACGATAATTTATAAGTAATACAACAATAAAATAGCACTATATAGTGATTTTATTTGTAGTCAGTAAGAATATATTTTACGTATAGTAGGCTGTGATCACAAACAAGCAACCCTACCAATCATTACACCCCAAACGGTGATCTGAGACCCCAGCATTCTCATAGTTCCCTGCAAATCGGGATTGCATGCCATGCATTGCGACTTTGTCGGCCAAGTCAGATTGTCGGACGGCCAGTCATTGCGGCGTTCCTTGGCCACCCGTGAAGTGATCTTTCAGGACTTTCAGCCTCCGTGCTTCCCATCTGTAACACCGCAAGGATCGTTAAAAGTTCTCGGATATTAGAAAAGAAAATGATAGCATGTGTCTATAAGGCAGGTTGCTGAAACTTCGTCTGACTCTGCTTGTCTCTTCCAGTATTATTAAAATTGGTCCAGCGAAACAGGTCACTTTCAAAGGTTGACGGAAGTGGTCGAAGTTGTCTTGCCTGATCCCATTTCTGTTGCAGTACTTTACCAATTTCAGCCTTGAATTCTTTGGACTTTGTGACGATTACAGGAATGAGAACACAGAGTTCGTAATGTGTCTCCTTTTCTTTACTGAAGTGAGATTTCAGTTCTCAATGAGAAAATTGTGACCAGGAAAGGTATTGCCACTGTTCGCTTCCAGTACTGTACCACTGAATCTTTTGGGGTGTTATCCCGATTTCGCTGTCTACTGCAAATACACGGACGTTGTTCAGGAGATCCCACTAGTTCTGACTGAAAGAGTTAAGACCATTTCGTACATGCGTTCGAACGACGACTTTCGATTTCATTTCCAGTATACTTCAACTAGGTGGCCTTGTAGAGCAGCATTAACGAATGGTCACTCGCATTGGTTCCAAAAGTTTCTTTGCGCAAACAAAGCTCAAATATGTCCGAAGTTTGTCAAGACATGCCTCAGTCCATTGTTTTGGTGTGTGTGTGTCCCAGCACCATTCTCCATCATTAGAAGCCGTCATCTTCCGCGCTACGGAAGCTGGAGAGCGACCCTTAACCCTTGCTGACCGCACTATGCTAACACCTAAATGTAAACACGCCTGGCCAATGAATGAACGGTTTCATAACGGCTTTCACGATTGAAGGGAATGTCTCATGTATCTAATCATTGGATCTAATCGTTATTGTATTTACAGTACTTTGAGACATGTGTATTTCAAGAGGCAATGATCAGTTCCCTCTCATTCTCCCCTGAAAGTATCACTACGCAGTTTAACACAAATCAGGATAAACAACAGTGCAAATGAAATGGAAGAGAGACCAGTAAAGCATAGAAAAGGAACTTAGAAGACAGTTGCACATTTTGGAAGACAAAAATTCTGCAAATGGCACCATGTTAAAGCTTCATCTTCATAGACCTTCATCATAGACCAAACGTGGACAAGAGGAACCGTTGCGTGACTGTTAAGTGATATATGCTGGTCACACAATGTATGAGTGCAAATCTAGGAACTGCTTAAAACCGTGGATATAAAAAACGGTCCAGTGTTTATAAGCATTAATGGTTATGGAATTTCTTTCTTCTTTTGGTTAAACTTGACCAACCCAAATCAAATCTAAAGTTGCGCAAATCATATGGACGTCGAAGATGACGTTTCGACTGCTTGGGAATTTGTTTTTGTTCCTGCCAAGTGACGCGTTTCTCCGCTATGATTCTTCATTGTTTATTTTGGTTTTGTGCCTTTGTTATTCAAACATATTTGGATGAACTCGTAAGTTTCCATTCAAATGCAAAATTTACATTCTTCGGGAATTCTAGGAATCCACGCGTAACCAGCGCAGTCTGAATTGAGCGCAGGTCAACCTGAGCTGGAAAGTTCCAAAAGATATTTTAGTTTTAAAAGCCTGGCGCGCGCTAAAGGAAGGCCGTCTGTTTCAAGATGGCGTCCCTTGAAAGACAGAGCGAGGCTCGGGAATCTGCAATCTTCAAGCAAACGATAAGAGAGAGAACAGGTATTAATTGAACTCTTTATAAATCTATGTTGCGTGTTTGGTCAATTCTATTTGTTAACATACAACATTTGCAGGGAAAATTATTGTGTTGTTGAGCTGTATTCTCACAACGAATCTATCTGCTTCCGAAGTTAGAGTTAAGCTTGGGTAATTTAACATGTTATTTGCTTTAAGGTAGCGGCGATTAAATGTTATTGAGCAATGATAAGCTTAAAGTTGTTTTCAGCAGCGACTTGTGTGAAGCGAGCCATTTTGTGCGGCCTGTATGCATTGATCAGATCGGGGGCATACACATTTGTTTCGTTAATTCTTTGCTATTTTAGGTCAGAAAGTCGACGTAAAAGAAGTTTACAGAAGCCGATTTTAAAAGCAACAAAACAGTGTCGGGAATGCAGGTTTTCTGCAAATGATTAACAACAGTTTTTATCTTCTCAAAGTCGCAGATTCCCCGTTAAAACAGATCGATAATAATTTGCATTTAACCATGTTTTGTGTAAGCGTGCTGCACCGAAGTCGTGCAGTTCTTCAGTTTATCAACAGCTTACTATCATTGCTTTTTCCTTCTCATTCACTGACGAGTTTCCGTAAAGGATATTTCTGTGGTTATGGATCTTGTGGTTGCTACATTCGCTATATAGCAACTCATCCGTAAAATGGTCTTTTGTTTGTTTCTCTTAAAATGCTTTTCTTTTGAATCATAACAACGATATCCTTACGTTTTGACGTGAAGCAAATTTTACTTAATTGCAGTCTACTTCATATGATTTTAATTCGAGAAGATAAATTCTTATAATTCAAGTTCAGTAAACCAGTTTTATCCGCCGGATGTTATCATCTTTTTCCCGGGCCAGCTACTGTAGCTTTTAAGAAAGTTAACTTTTCGAAGTTAGTAATTTTCTGCAGTTAGTGAAGTCGTACTTTTAATTTGCGACATTGTTGAGCTTGTTTTTCAGATGCCCTCTCATAAACTTCTACTAGAATGAAAAAAAGCCTGGAACAGCTGCCGAGAAAGAAAAATGTAAATTATCTCGGTGCCGTAAAACTACCAAAAGTTGAAACATTATTTCTGATCAAACACATCATGAAATCGCGGAACCAGCGTTGAGTATCAAAGCAATATCGATTTGTTTAAAGCAGAATTTTAAATGATATGGCTCGCTGCTTTTCGCGTGTACTTGTAATCAAAGAAACCTGTCTTATTTTCTTCCAGTGTTTACCGATTGTAGTTCACCCTCGTTTGTTACTGAGACGCAGGAGCCGATAAGAAAATCATGTGCTCCTGTGAGACGTCATTGCAAATATGCTAAAGCCCTTGGGTTATTTTCGTAAAATGTTATGCTGTCAGACAATGGTCTCGACAAGAGATCCGACTGGAAATCTCGTAATTAATTGGGCGGTTGTCGATGGTTATCGCATATTACAAATGGTTTAACGTTTAATGCTCACTTAACGTCAATAGACTGACTGACAGAATACACTTAATCCATTTACAACTCCAACCCTTTCTCAGAGAAATCAATAGATTAATATTTCGTTTAAAATATCTCAGTCCATTTTCCACCAGATGTTTGATTTAATATGCAAATTATCAAGCATAGATATAGCGATTAAAGGAGGCTGTTTTGAAAACATACAATTTATATTGGGTTTGTATAATACACATTGCGGGATTATCAAGCAAATTCTCAATCGTAACATAATCAAAAAGTACGGCATTGCGCATCAACTGTTTCACTTCATTACTCTATCATTTCGAAAATTCGAAAATTTACCTTTTGCCAACACAACATTTTCAACTTATGTATTACAATGTAAAGTTTCTTACTTAAACTTGAGATAAACTAACAACTTGCCGTTCTTAATAGGTCTTGTAATTTGTAAACAGCTACATACATTATTAAAGAATGTCGGAAAGATCGTTTTGACTGCAGATTTCTATTCTTTTAATATAAACAAGATGATTTGGTGTCTGAGCGTCAGTTGTAATGATGATCTTGAAAAATATGAATATTCTAAGCCGGTAGTTTTCTGGCTTTTGTCAGCGATGGTTTGGCAACGCCATGATTTCTTTGAATTCTGGGCGAGTCCTTAACAAGTTTTGAATTTTTAACGGTGTTTATAACTCGTCGGTAAATTTCACTTTCCAATCGAAAATCATGCATTGGGTTTTTCTTCCTTCAGTTCCTTTCAATTTGTTTGTTTGTTTCCGTGCTTTTTATTTTTCGGGTTGGTTTATTTCCTTTCTACGCCGATTCGTTTATTCTTGCATTATTAGGAACTGAGAGTTGATAGTTGCATTCCATTCTTTGTTGTAATGTAATCGTTTCATCACAGACAGACTGCACTGCTGTTTTGTCCGCATACCACGAAAATGGACGACAAAAATAGACATTGATTTGCATTTTTTGTGACGATAGCCAGCTAGTGATGCAGAAAAGACATTCGTGTACAGTTGTTAGTACAGTCTTTAACATGGAAAGTTTTCACTAAATGAGAAAAATTATTATAGAGACGCCATTTTTGTGCTAAAAGCACCGTGTGTAACACCAGTTTTGGATATCCTGTAAATTGGAGCCTGCGAACGAAAGACTGAGGTACCAAACCGGAAGTGACGTTGACCATATTCATACGTCTCACCCAACCTTGTGCCCAGTCCCTTCTCCGCATCGTACCTGACTAATCTCGTTCTTGCCAAGGCTGTGCACAGCTGCCCGCTCCCCTCAACAATAAAATAAAATGAATACCATTTCCGACAAGGTTGTCTATCTGTGCACCGGCTAGCCGTGGCGTTCGTTCACTGGTGGGGAAAGTCGATGCTCTGAGTACGAACTTGACATCTGCTCCCTTGATTTCCCCATCTCCTTGGAAGAAATCTCAGAGACGATTGCGTAGTAAATCTTCCCACTCCCTCCTCTTCCTCTTTCTAGCTTTCTCCCTCCGATTCTTTTCTGTGGTGGAATAATATTTCTTAAGAGGGGGAAGGTGGGGATACGGCAGAGAGGTAAACGTAGAATTTCAACTGTTCAATTTGTAAGTAAACTAACGTATCTTGACAATTTTGTAAACAGTCGTAGTTCACGCACCGTAGGAACTCTAAGATCGCGATAATTTGGATATCACTTTAAAATGGAAGGTTCCAGATGTCCGTTCTCTGAATACCAAGACTGAAGATAAACAGGGCCAAGGGCGATGAGGCGGCCGGCTTCTTGGCCACGCACGGATAGTACTAAAACATAATAACTGGCGGCATTAAAAGACACCAGGTCATGCCCAATGTTTTAGTTGTGAGTTCTCTCCATCCACTCTTATACTAAGTGGGTTTTTAAGTATGTTAATACTCTTCCGCGAACGTCGCTGTGTTCCAAAGCGTGTCCGTTTTCTGTTAATCTGACTGCCTGATGTCGATTCAAAAAGTGTCAAACTTCTTTGATTTTCTTCAGTAATTTCTATGCTGTGGTTTAAAGATAAACGTTGAACTTATGTCAAGCGGGAAATGTTTGGACCAAAACGTTTTTAAAGTGAGAAATATTAAATGCTTGTCCTGTTTTCATGTACAACTTTTTTTAAAACTTTAAAAGTGTTATTTACTAGTATTTTAGGGGAAAAAAGGACAAAAAATCTTATTCCTTCTAGCTATAAAATAAACACCCGGAATAATTTTTTTGTGTTTCCACAGTGTTAGAGGTTACTTATACGTTTTGAGTAGCGTCTAATGTAATTTAATGCCCGAAAAAAAAATTGGTCCCCCCTAATTAAAGATAAAAACAAGCACGATTTTAGAAATCGGTCGAGAGATACTTATTTATTTTATTAGCTTCGCCTATTACATGATACACAAAAATAAAGGAATAAGTATATGCTGAAACAAGGAATAGTAAATGCTAAATTAAGCGGGGATACCACAACAGCGGTAAGCCTATTACAGTGGTCCCAGAGTTTAAATATGGCGAATAAAAACAAACAACGAAGATGGACAGACACATTACGTGAAACGTTACATGACGGACAGATAGTTTTCCAGGATCGTGGGTCCTCTGGGTCGTATTTATGTTCTAAGGCGTCTACATAGTACTTGCACATGATGGATTTGAATTGACTGATCTGAAGGTGGCATGAAAGTTGGAGGTCATTTGCTAAGGTATTCCAGAAAATGTTTCATTTTTGACGATAACACGAGGTATGATAATACTGAAGGTATCTGAATCAGTTTTGCATTTTACTTGAAAATCGAGGCTTTGTGCCAAGTAACTTTGTCTACTATGTTGAGCAAGTAGATGGATTTTCTCAATTTAATGGTATGAAAGAAAGGCTAAGTCTGATGATTTTCAGTGTATACTCCTCAGCAATGACGCGTTTAAGTCAAAGGAACCGAATTTTTACTGTTAATTTATGTTTATAGGTGGATTCAAATTTGAGATAGTTTAATCGTTAGTATCATTAACTTTTCCTTTTTTCATTTCCTATATACACGACAAACAAGCTTTGTAGCTTTCAAAATTTTATCGTGTTTTCAAAAATAACAGTTGTCTATCCATCTGCAGATTTACTATTAATAATTATCAGTACTGACATCGTATCGGTCAACTTTATACTAAGAAGGCTTTTAACTTTGCATATACCATTCATCAAACGGTTGCTGTGTTACGACATCAGTCGTTCCATGTTCTGCCTTCATGGCCGCCAGGCTGATTCGCAAAAAAATGGACCTATAGGCACTCTTTTCACTTGCTTGTTATTTTTATCATCATCGTCATATATTCTTTATTTAAGCACGATATCATATTATTTGAAAGAAATGGTCTTCTTGTGAGCCGCCGTTTGAACGAAAAAGAAAAATTGCATGAAAGACGTGCACATTAATGAAATTTTGCTTGCCATTGCCAACCCATTACCAAGAATGAGTCAAGAATACTTTTGGCTTTGAAATATTTCCAATTATATGCCATTCTCAGTGAACTTATCTTCTTTACAAACTCTAAAAACACTGTCAAAGAACCGAAAAAAAAACGCCGTGCACTCTGTTGATTATTTTGCGAAAAATTATTCGCACAGAGATAAGTTGCTCGTTTGTTTGCCAATGAAGTTCGGATATCAGTGATTTTGAACTTTTCTGCAATTTGTAGTTTTTTCTGAAAGCTAACTTAACTTGCATATTGAAGAATTTTCACTTTGCACAACGTTACTGCGACATAAAATAATCGAAAAACTGAACGAGCAGACGTCATTTTTTTTTTTTTCTTTGGACGTTTTTTAGCATAAATTTCAGTACTAATCTACAAAGCGAAGTTTCATTAATTGGAGAACATTTTACATAAAAACAAGCCGTACCACCTGGTCCATGCAGATCTGTCGCTCAAGTCTTGTGTTAATTTTCCCTCGACTCAAGAGGCTAATATTTTCGTTTCGTTTATGTAAATGCTTTATATTTTTCTACAAGAACAACACATGCGAATGTAGTTACATCCCGGAATATTTTTTTTATGAGGCTCTTTATGAGCGAACATTGAACTTCAATACGTTAAACGTCGAAAACAGTGCGATGTTGATTTAAATGGATTAAATTTCGAGCAAATGTAAAGCGTAAGCTTTGAAAACGAAGAAAAATGGCTGAGTCGACACGCTTTTTTAAGCCCAAGAAATCCTCATTTGAAGCCACGATGGCAGTCGTTATTGGACGAGGTAACTTGTATGAATTGTTGATTCATCCATTAATTGTGTTGAATTGTTTTAGCTTTGTTATAAGTTTTTACTGTTTTTATATAATGGCCAATTCCCTTCAGGAGTCGAAACTTGAATGATTATAATCAAGTGTGGTCGTATTCGTTGCTTTTTAACTGTGACCATTCAAACAAGAGCTTCTGAGGTACACTTTTCCGTATGGTGCGGTTCTTTATTTCGTACATAGAAATTCTAAAACAATTCGTGAAGCTTAATGTTTGTGGGGCACGCGGGCTCCAACAGGGTTTGTTTATTTACAATATCAAATCGATGCTTCTTTGTTAAGGCGCCGTCGAATTGATTAGCGCTTTGGCGGAAAAATAGTCAGCACGGAAGCCGCTGAATGTAGTACTGTAACATTTACTAAATTCTGGCGAATAATTGCGAAAATAGAAGAAGCGAAAGAGACATAAGCTTATAAAGTTGTAGAAGGGATCAAATTAGTGAGAGGGCAGAGTTGTTTGGATGTTGGTGAGGGAGGGGGTAGGGGAAGGTATAGCGGGATCACAGCGGGCTTTGATCAGCTCGATAATGATCAGTCTCTACCCCCCTTGATTAGTCGTAGCCTGGTACCTTCTGCATGATAGAACACTTAATGTAATATTAAAATAAAGTTGTTGTTGCTGTATCATCGCCAGCTATCCTTTTTTGGCGATCAGCTTAAACATGATCTTTCGCCGGTTGTTGGCTTGATTTGCTACCAAATTCTTAGCATCACAGATAAAGAAATGTAAAGAAATTCGTAGGGAGTATTGATATTTTGAGTTTTGGAATCAGCGTGAAGTTTTCTCTCGTCAGGTCTACGGCTTATTTTAATTTGATCCACGGCGTTAACATCACAAACATATTGATCATTCTTCGCTTGGTGTCCTAAAGTTTTTTTTCTTTCAGTATCGGTTTTCAAAGCGAAATTCTGAAGTTATGTTTGATATTTATCGCATTAATTGCCTACATTAACATTATACACGCTATCACGTTTCCTTTGTCCCGGCGAATTGTTACGACTACTCCTAGCAACTTGGACAGCGGCACAACGCTGCATTTCAATGCGCAACGGAGAACTAAACACTCAAGTCGGAAAAAAGAAGAGTTTATGAAATCAAGACGGAAAAAAGAAGAGTTTATGAAAAACTGTCTTATTTCTATGTTGTAGCAGTCATTTTGGATTATTATTCAACGCATTGTAACACTGCTGCCCAAATATGGTCATGGTGCCCTGAATATTCGTCGTCCGTAGTCAACAGATATCCTGCGATAATTCCTGTGTTGGGGAGAAAAATTGTTGGGGAGAAAAATGGCAAAATAAAAATCGTCTCCAGCTTTTCTGCAAAGAAACTGTGTTTTGCTGGCAATGTGCTGAATAATAAAACAAATATCCTTTTTTGTGACAACACCTGCAAACTAGCGACATTTACAATCTGTAATGAGCTAAGTGTATTTGGCCACTTAATAAAGGTTAGTGACTTAGTACTTACTTTACTGCTCAATCTTGCAGAATATCTCCTGATTTTGGCCAACTCGGCCTACGGCCTTGTCGGCTAAGTATCAGGCGATATTCCGCGCAATTTCGCGGGATAATTGCAGGATAATTGTTAATTATTATCTGATCTTGCATACGATGTGTACTAATACTGTATATACATTATGGTGAGCTACTATATCACTATGTTAGTTATATTTGTCCAGTTTATCTGTGTTAATTGCGCAGCATTTAACATGATATGAGCAGTATCTCGGAACTGCGAAAGTCGAGTTAAAATTCCTCGTTGCTCTTCTGAAAATCGCAACTTTATGCTCCTTCATGGCAGATGTAACGACAGCAACGACAAAATCAACAACAACAATAATAACAACAACAACAGTCACTATGGAAACAGTAATAATAGCATCGAATGGGACGATCACGACGACAGAAGTAACGACAATTACAACAACAGTAATTTACTTGAACTTTTGAGGTTCGTATCCGCTATTGCTGATTCGCCGTCAGGTAAATAAGGGCTTTCTTTTTCCATGTGTCCGGTTAAACTCAAACAATAAATGTTAATAACGAGAAAATGGTCTCACTCGATGGCCGAAACTATTCATGACAATAAGCGTGACATAGATATCGTGTGAATGAACTGTACGTATAGACGAAGGTTTAAGGTTTATATTATTATACACTATTTCAATGGTTTGAGTGCGGAGCACCATGATGTCATTTCGATTAATTTTGTTCTTTTTTCAACAGGCGAACGAGAACAAATCCACAAGAAAACATTTCGAAAATGGATCAACTCCAAACTTGCAATGGTAAGGCAATCTAGAAATTTTGGGTTTTTAAAACGGATAGATCGTCTTCTGGCCGCGTGAGCAGTTTTTCAGGACTTGTGCGATCATGTTATAACATTGCCCAAACATCTGGGTAATCTAAGCTAAGATTTCTATTATTAATAGAGCGGTTTTCAATTGAGTGTCGAAAGTAATTGCGTTTTTGCTTTGGTTTTTTATTACAACACTCAGTACTGAATTGCTTAATGAAACTCTCGCCACTTTCTCAACAAATAAGATGGAAAACCAAAACCAATCGTGACTTGCTCGCACGAGTTTTCCCGCGCTTGGCGCCAGTTACATGTATTTGCTTTGAATTCTGATTGGTTCATTGCACTGTTTGCACTTGAGGTGATTGGCCAGAGTAATTTCTTTGGTTTTGGTTTTACGACACTTGATTGAAAACCGCTCTATTGCTTTTAATATTGTTTTAACTCAGGAGAGGCTAGGGTTGTACGGAACGCTTAGGGTCAGTTATTAAGAGACAGTTTAGACGGTGTTTAACAAAACCACGTCCTAAGCCGTTTTCAATTTTGCCACCAATCATATCTAAACATTGTCTGCTGCTGACGGTAGCAAGAAGGCTTGTGTCCCAGACTAGAAAACTATTTATCTACTTAAAATAAACCACTTGTAAATAGATTTGGAGGCCAACTGATTGTCTTAAGCCACGGCCAAAGTTAGACTTTGTTTAAATTACTGCCTGGCCCTTTAATAGATTTTAAAAATTGCTCTCTTTATCTAGTGCTTTGGGTTAGGAATTGAGCGCAAGGCAATGATAAGACGGAAATAAGGCTATAGAAAATCTCTGCATCGATATCATCGAAGGATCGCTGATCCCTTTGACGCAATCGAGTAATCTTTAGTGATCACGAGGAAACCGCCAGCCTTGAGATTGAATAAAGTGAAAGTTACCTAATTCTTGTTATCCACATTAACTACTGAAGAACCCGTTTCTCGTCCAACGCAAACTTTTTCACTTAGTTGTTTTTCTCAATTTTTTTTCAGGCCGTGCCTCCGTTAGAAATAACGGATCTCATAGAGGAACTTCGGGATGGTCACGTGCTCCTATCGCTGTTAGAAGTTCTTTTGGGAAAAACGCTGGTAAGGCCATCAAATTGATTGGCTGGCTCTGCCTGGTTATTTGCTTTTCTAAAGGAAATGAGCCAGTTGTTGCACATGGTGCACCCCAAGTCTAATAGATTTATGAATGACTTATTGCAACTCCAAATCTGGCGCAAAAATAACTTCAATGCTTAAGTGAAGTTCTTTCAATCGTTTACTTGTCCCTTACAAGAGTAGTCTCCCTCGCAGCCGTTTTATGTGTCGTCACGGAACGCTCCTCCTCACTAACGTGGGTGACGACACTAAAAACGGCTGCGAGGGAGACTATTACAAGAGTAGATTTTTTTATAATAGTTGATCGGCGCACAACCTACATGATTTTGTAGCTTTTTAGTGTATCAACTCTGTTCCAACATTTTTCTCATCCATGTTTCGCTCCTTTAACAGAAAAGAGAAAAAGGTCGAATGCGCGTTCACAAGCTAAACAATGTCACCAGAGCACTGAAGCTGCTGGAGGAAAACAGGGTAAGTTTAGTGGCGATTTAATCTCTATTGCCCTTGTAATCTGTTGAAAGTATGACTTTCTACATCTACTTAGATCGTCCATGGTCAAAAAATATTCACGGTGACCTTTTGTTTCTTCGGTAATTTTGTTGAGGCATTGACTCTACAGTAACAGTTTGCTTTCTGTTTCATCAAAAAACAGGTGACGAACAGAAATGTTCGCTGCTTACCCAGACTTTCCACATCTCTTACTTTCATTCGTTACTCTTAATTACTGTTGCAAAAACCTTGTGCTCAGTCTGTGTCTGGTTTGCCTTGTGTTCTTTAAGTTCGTCCTCCATTTTGGGTTTGTGCATCTTTTCCCTTCCCGAGTTTTCATTTTTATCTTCAGCAGTCCTTCCGAACTTTAATCGCTAATGTCATCCGTTTTAAGGTAAAACTTGTGGGAATCAGCAATTACGACATCGTTGATGGAAAAAGCACGCCCATTCTCGGACTGATTTGGAGCATCATTCTACGTTTCCAGGTTAGTTATAAAGATCACTATTTTCTGGCACTCAGTTGTTTGATATAACAACGAGCTTTCTCGGATTGGCTGTCGAATGTGCCTCCAGTGCAGAGCGGGTTCTGTTGTTTTGTCACGCACTCCTCATGTGATACACTCCGTTCTCCGTTGGTCAAGAAGGATTGCGATTCGAGACAAAACTCGTTTTATTATTTGCGTAAAAAGTAGCTTTACTTCAATTAATTTTCCTGCGCAACCTGTAAACTGCCCATTGTAAAAAGTGCCCACATTTATTATTTTCAAATGGAGGACCCCGTTCGGTACCAGCCGTTGTGGTGATGGGCAACTGGGTAAAAGTCAATTTAGTTTACAGGAGCTGTGTCTACTGAAGTATTACTTAAGAAAGCTAAAAGAGTTTTTAGAATCAAAGCAGATTCGCAAATAGGGGCACAGTTTCGTTTTTCTGAAACTATGCATAAATGTCTTTGGCAAGGCAAGTGAAAGATGGAAATGGATTGCAACTGGGAAAAATAAGCCCATTGTTTGTTGTTGTTGTTGTTGTTTTTTGAAGTATGTCTACTCTTCTTCGAGAAATCGCATTTAAAACCTAGTTTGATTTTTAACTCTTTGAGAAAATCACTTGATATCTTCCTGTGGGTGTCATGGCGCATGTCATGTGAGAAGAAGGTCTTCTTTTGCAACTGAAGCACAGTTCCGAACCGAAAACGTAAAATTCTCATGTCTCGTCCTCTTTTTATGACTTTATTGCTCATTTGTTATCCGTTGACCAGGTTCAAGGCGTGATGGAAGAGAGTGACGCAGACAGCAGCGTCAAAGACTTTCAAGTGGAAAAGAAACTACTTTCATGGTGCCAGACCTCCCTTGACGGGTAAGATAATAAATCCGGGATTCCAAGAGTTTCTTTCATAACAAAACGAGTTTCAGGGAAGAAAGTTTAAATAACCCTCCCCCCCCCCCCCCCGATAATCAGACGCACATAAGTTTATGTGTGACAAGTGTTTGTGAAGGGCGAGGATATATTAAGAACTGGGTTTTCATAACCACGGTCTCTTTTTGAGAATACTTGTTATTTCTTTTATTTGAGTAATTGTTTAGCTATAAAGTGCCTTTTTTGAACGCGTTGACGTTCTCCTCAGGTATGAAGACGTTGTGAAACTGAAGGACTTCACAACGAGTTGGAGAGATGGTTTGGCTTTCAACGCTATTATTCACACGCACAAGTGAGTAGCAGAAATAGTACTACAGCCAAACAATAATATGGGTACCCTCTTGCGTACTTGTGAGACCTAATCCTTCAATAGTACATTCACGAATGATGAAGTAGTATTGTTAGCGATAGGCTGTTACAAACTAAACAAGTTAAATCGGCCAAAGGAAACAAGATGGGTAGTTCGTCTTTTCGCTCTGACGATGGGTTAACGCTCGAAACGTCAGCACTCGAATCTCTTTACGTGGCTAATTTAACTTTAGTTATCAACTCTGTTGATAAAACAAACATTCGTTTCTATTCCTCACCGACGCAGCTCGGCAGTTTCTTTACAAATTAACCCCCTTATCCTAGTTTTTCGTCTACTTTTCGAATCTTCAGGTGCTGCGTGTTAAGTAACTTGAATATCCACTTTGTTAATAAGCTAAAAGTGTTATTTAACGCTTGATATCATAGTAAATGTGGAAAACTATTTATTTCAGTGTACCGAAGGTCTGACGGGTTTGATTCCTGTCGGGGAATCAGATTCTTTTCTTTGCCACACGCTAGAGAAAAGATAAATATATAAACAATGTACAAGCAGTATGCTGACTCACATAAACACTGAAGTTAACCGGTAAACAATTTTTTCAACACGAACCCTGGGTGAACATCCGTGAAGTGAGGGGTTTTCTTTAGAATGTTGATAGAGGTTTAACGACGATTTAAAACGTGTGATAAAACAAAAAAGGGCTGGGGCAAATTTTTCACCAAGAGGAACTTCATTATTTTACATCTTTGCTAGACTTCGAGCAGTCTAGACAGTAGAGCGAGCGCATTACGCGAGCAAGCGCCATAACTGCCTCCCCTCGCCTTACTATTCCTAAGAAAAATAAGAGTCTGCTCGTAATTTACATCATTGCTGCATTGCTAGAATGATTTGATGTTTTTAACGATACTCTTGATTATCTTTTAGGCCTGAGTTGTTTCGATTTGAGAGCCTTTTCAATAATGACAACCACACCAACCTTGATCATGCCTTTACTCTGGCTAATGAGGAGTTCTCAGTACCCAAGCTTCTGGACCCTACAGGTGAGAGGAATGCCTCCCGACTACAACTGCTTTAATCCTGGCCAAACTCTCCTGGGACAGATACGCAAATAGCGTCTGCAGTGTACGTTTGTGTTTGAGATATCCATAACCAGTCACCATAAGCTTGGTGGCGCCGTCATTGCGAATTTTTGGAAGTCCCCCTCCCCCAAGCAACGTTGATAGCCATTGAAATCATGCGGACTGTACATAAACACAGCAACATGACAACATTGCATGGGGGCGGGGGAGGTATTTCGTGTTGAGTTTTGGAAATCGTCCCAAAATTTTTGGCCAGGATTACCTCCTGACTACAACTGATTGCCAGGTTGTTGCATCTCGGCGTGTAAAGAGCGCGTAATCGATTTGAGTAGATCATTTAAATTGTACTGTTGATGATTTGGGGATGTCAACGGGACAACAGCTATAGGTGATAACCCTTTTGCGCAAAACGAAATTTTTCATTTCGTTGTCGTAAGAGAAGATTTCGAAACGGATGTTGAAATAATTGGAAATGGAGAGCATTGCTTTTTCGTATAGACTGTCGGGAAAACAAAGGTTCACGAACCTAAGATTTGCTATTTTCGTGTAAACGATTCCTTTACCTTTGTATGAAGCTGTGAACAGGTTCCATATTACAAATACGTTTAAAAGATAATCGGCGATCCCCTGCGATTGGAGCGAGGTTGAAGCGATCTTTTTTCGCCATATTAACCATATAATATTTAAAACTATATTCGCCACATTACTTCAAAGAAAAATCGTGACATACCCATCAAAGATAAATAGATGACAGTGAAATATATGAAATTAAATGACCAGCTTCCAGTTGGCTTGATAGCTCAGTTGGTAGAGCACTGCACCGCTATCACAGGGGTCATGGGTTCAAATCCTCTTCAGGGTGAATTTTTCTAGGCTATCTTTTCTTAACTGCTTTTGAAGTTGCGTTCATAGCTGTGATTGGCACTCATCTATTAAAAATTTATCCGTAAATCACTCATATAATATTCCATATATTTCACTTTTCATAAAGCAATTTGATTGGGCCGATTTAAGTGCATGCTCTTCATAGTCAAGATTAGCTTGAGTCTTTCTACACCAAGCACAGGAAAACTACTCATCTCATCTCTTTGAACATTGTTTCAAAAGCCCCTAAATTTGTAAACTTACGCCTTTACATTTTTTCACCTGTATATTTGGGTGAAGATAGCGAAATAGCTTGATTTCTTCGCAAGTTTAACTTACATTTTTTTTCTCAGCTGTTGTTTTCCATCGGCCTCCCATCTCCTTTCCGTGACCTATTAAGTCTCGTTCGTTTGAGTTTTTTAGCGAAAATTAAAATTATTGTGTTGTACTTCAAAGGCCGGATCTCAACTAACATTTATTCAGTGTGCGGTCATTCATTAAGTACATATTTCAATAAAAAGCACAACATTTAAGGTGATGTACAACTAATGAAAATTTTTTCTGAACACGCGATTGCGGCATATTCCCATATTTTGCCACATTTGCAATCAGTAAACGTTCCTTGTGAAAATAAATTTTTAGTAAAATAGTTATTGTGGTTCACCCGATCCTCGAAGAAAGTGTAAAGTGTGACCAGAACCGTGAGATTTTTTTTATTAATTAAAGTGAACCTTTTTACAGGAAAAGAATGTCTTTACAAAGTATACACAATTTTGTGAAATTGTAAAGACAACGCCCAACGTTTTATGGTTTGTCATAGCGACAGAAGTTTGCTGCTGTTAAGATTTCCTTAATTTGCAGCGAAAGTGTCGCTGAAGGTAAACTTCGCATCAAATTTGAGACATTGTTGTTCTTCTATGACAGAGAAAGTGGCACTTACTAAAAGCTTTTTAATTTTTGCTTCCTCTTTAATTACTTGACATATAAAATTTGCACAAAATGGTAAGGCTACCGGAGAGGCAGTTCGTTTTCTTTAAGGTGAAAATGAAAAGCTAACAACTTAGGAAATTCTTTTGTAAGAGGACTTTTTTATGGAGTCCTTCGTTTTAGTCAGCTATCAGCTATCATCAGCTACAGAAATCTCTTTTTGTCATCAGTGCTGTGAATTAGAACAAATGAGTTATTCTAATTAAAAACTGTCTATATTGAAAAATTATAAATTCTATACTGCAAAAACCGTAATTAAATTTACACCATATACTTTCAGAAACATTTGCAAATTGCAAAAATTAGGATTCTATTACATAGAGAAAAGAAATGCATTTTTTTGGGTTTATAACACATGTTAACTGGTAAAAATAACTTAACAGTAATGTCTCGTCGGAAACGTTTCGCGAATTCGGCATCAAGTGAAGACTGTTTTGAAGAGTGTTAATTCTGATAGGAATATAAATCATTGTACCTGCTTATGCATTTTTTATTTTTATTTCTACCACCATTGTAGAACTTAAAAATAATTCAAAAGAAAGTCAACTGAACATTCAAAACTCAAAACAATGCACGAAATCGTTGCCAAGTTGGACGTTTCGTTCCTGAGGCGCCCTCGACACTAATCCCAATAAATTTGAACACACATCCGGATTGTTGTAGCCAGCCGCTGTTCGGGGAGGACGGAACCAAGACCGGACTCGACAGAGCGGCGGAAATCGAGCCTAGATTTAGTGTGTGGACTGGACCTTATCCACTCTGGGCCCCTTTTTCGGTGGTCGCAAACGCCGTTCTTAGTGTGAACAGAAGGCCAAACCCGGGGAAAGAAGACGCGTTTCCAAAATTGGTTCGGATTATTACCAGTGTGGACAAAGCGTAAGACCCAGTCTGTTTTTTACAAAATTTATTTGTACTGAGATCAAAGTAGATGGTCTCCTCGTACAAAAATTATGATTGCCGTGGCCTTAGTTAATGGTGGTTTTCAAAAGGACGTAAGCGTAAGCCTAAAATAAAAATAAGCAAAAAAAAAAAAAAGCACTCGCAACATAAGAATAAGGGCGCATGCACGTGCAGAAAACTATTTCTTGACGAAATTCCCGATACCACCTCCTCTCGGTTTCAGCAAGATGACGGACGAAACGGTTGATTGCTTGTGCTTGTCCTAATGTCGGCCAAGTTCTCATTAGTGAAAACTGTGACATAAGCATAAGTGCAAGAGGAGTGAACGTGTTCGTTCTTCTTTGCTTGTGCTAATCGCAGGTGTTCTCACTTGCTTAAGCGGCGTTTGTGATTATGCTTCTGCCTAGGCCTATGTTCTAGTGAATACTGTGCTTTATGGACCTGCAAACTAAAAGTTAGGCCTATCGCACCCAGCCAATCAAGCTTAATTAGTTTGTTTGTGGTGTACATGTACAAGTCGGTTTGTGTGTGTGTCCTTTTGTAAGGAAATTAATGTTTTTTTTTACATATCAGATATCGACGTAGATAAACCAGATAAGAAGCTTGTTATCATGTACCTAACCAGTTTATATCACGGACTGAGGGAATACTCACCACAAGGAGGAAGAAAGAGGAGAAAGCTAGACGTAAGTTTTTGCTTTTCCTTCTACGGCCATTTCGTTGTCCTTTCTAATTTAAAATCTGTTCTCCCACAGGGAAGTATATAACAATAGCTCTGATTAGCATGAGAAAACGATGTACTGAATGATTCTGGGCGTTGTAGTCAAAGTCACAGGTAGATGAAAAGAAAAGAAAAACGGAATCGAAACAAAAAGGGTTTCAAGAATAGAGTGCAGGACTTCCACACTCAAATGATTTCTTGTAAACTAGGCGTGGTTATTTAAGAGGTGGTTTGGTTCATTTTTTCAGGATTTAGGAGATCTTGAAGAATATCGTGCAGCTCTAAAGGATGTCAATACATACATGTCAAAAATGGAAAATGAAGTCTCAACGAAACTAGAGACCACCAACCGTTTTGCCCAACCACAGGAGGAATATAAGACCTCAAAGGTGAGCTCAAGAAAGTTTTAATACCTTCATATATGACTCAAAAAGATGGATATTCAACAGTGGAGTTATGTGCAATTACTGTAGATAGACAGCTCCAATATTGAAAGGGAAGTTTCGCCAGAAAGATCATATAAAAATTAGTAAATTGAGTTTACCAAGCTTGGTTATGTTTCATTGCATATTAACCAGGCTGTGACCTGTCCAAGATCGCCCAATTTCCATACAAATGTCTGTAATTCTGAGATGGCGTCCCCTAAATCCATACAAAGTCTCTAAGGCCTGTTCCAAACGTCGCGCTACTGCCGTGCCGAACTAAATTCAAGAATTTAATTCGACTTAAACACGGCAGTAGCACGACGTTTAAAACCATTTAGTTCGGCGGGCTGAATTAAGTTCGTTACGACTATTTAGCACGGCAGTAGTACGACAGGCCCTGTCGTGCCGCACGGCGGTAGCGCGACTTGGTTCGACTAAATTCATAAATTATTTTAATGTATTTTGGGTTAATTTTGTCGTTTTCTATATTTTATATATTTTAGAATTTTGCGCGACTGAATTAAATTCGACGTTTGAAACCACTGCCATGTCACTGCCAGGTAAAATTGATTTAAGTGCGGCACGGCAGTAGCACGAATTTTGGAACAGGCCTAATTTTGCCGGTTTGTGAAAGCCTTCTTCGTAGTTGTCATCTCACGACAAAACCTCAAACTTGGTAAACTGACCAATTTTAATGTGATCTTTCCTGTGATCGACTCCAATTTCTGATTCAATGAAAAATTTAAAAACTCATTACCAATCTCCATCTGAACTCCAAATGTGAGTTAATGAGGTTAAAAAAAATGAGTGGTTGACTGATATTGAACAACATGATATATCTTACGTCAAACCCTGACACTTAGATGTATCTAGCAGCAACTTTACAGTCAGAACACCTTTGGAACCAGAAATTATATCGTGTCCGTATTAACGGGATGTCAGGGATAATTTTGTCCGTAACCAATCAATCAATCAATCAATCAATCAATGAATCAATCAATCAATCAATCAATCAATCAATCAATCCATCCATCAATGGATTCTACGTCCTATTTCTTCGGCGATGAAAGAAGTATTGAGTCCGTTGAACATTCAAAAAGGTGTTTTCTGAGCATTTCAATTATTGTCATTAATTGATTAAATTTTTGTTTAATTCTTTCTCTTTATTTATTAGTTTTTAGCACGTAGTGTTATGTTTTTATTGAATTTATTGTGATACATTTTTATCCCACGTTTTATGTCTTGCGTGATGGTTCCCTTAACAGCACTATAAAATTTTGAATAAAGGTTGAATGAAGACCTTTCTCTACCGCAATCTACAGTGAATAATTGCCTTGTCTTTAATACTGTCAATGAATTTCGAAACTTTGGGGCAGATGTAATTATTAGGGTTTTTTTTAAGGCCCTTAAAGACGACATCGCAAACCACGTAGAAGACGTAGCAGATGTGATAGAGAAAGGAGAAGCAGTGATAAAAAGCGGTAAAGCTGATGAGATTCATTGTACGGAGATCAACAATGAAATCAGGCTTCTTCACCAGCGATGGGAGAAACTAGAAATACTCTCTCAGAGATTACACAAACGGTAAAGGAATGATAGATTTGTATAAGTTTTTATAAAACCATGTGAGGGTAGCTGGCACCGGTTTCCAGCTCTTAAATTTTTGAAAATTTAAGGTGGCTCTGAACCCCTTCCCACAAAATGTTTTTAAAGTTTGCAAAACTTTGTATCTGGACATGCTAATCACAGATTCGTGATAACAAAAACATGGTGGTTAGCGAGCTCGTTTAATTTTTTTTTTAGTTATAACCATTTAAAACTAGAATTAAGGATGCATTTACGCAGCTTTTACTGTTTCTACGGTAACCCATTATGTCGAGAATCATTGTTTACCAATAGTTAGGCATTTGTTTGACACCATTATTAATGTATAAACTCATAAAGGGTAGCCGTATTGGTCCATCAAGGTATAAGTGCTGGAAAGTGCTGGTAACCGCTGCCAGCTACCTAAATATATGTACGTAAAATCAAGTCATTAATGATTGTTTCCGGTCTTTTTTTCCTCTTTCTACGAAAGTAAGACCACTCTACAATAAGCCCCCTTCCCTTAAATCTCAGACGCAAACAGTCTTTCAGTTCGACAATAAGCCGTCTTGGTAATGAGCCCATGGACTGTGAGGGCTGGCTATCAGTTAAGGCCGTTAGCTAACTGTTTAATGCTGTTTTAAAACTCTCTTCATCTCTTGTCCAAAAGCCCCTCTCGAAAATAAGCACATCTTTATATAAGAGTAAATAATTTCAGGTCTAGTCTGAAAACTTATCTTGTTACTAAGCTGATCAAAGTCCTAAAAGCTATTTAGTCGTTCATTTGTAGCCTTGTTTGAATGGTTAGACTTGTCGAGTTCAAAGGGAAATACTTAATTATAGACGCATATTTACTGAATCTTTGAAGCTTTGACTTTCCGAGTGAAACAATCAGCACTTTTCGCTAATCTCTTTCCACATTGGTATGGTTCTAGCACTCTATAAACATTACAAAATGTTTGTGGGTTTTTTTCAGGTGTCGCGGAGCTGTTGTGTCTCCAAGGGAACAACAGATTGACGTTTACATCGTATGGATCCAGCAAATGAGGAGCCAGATATCCACTCGAGGTCACAGTAAAGACCCTGAAGTGATCAAGAGGGAGGTCAAAGAGCACGAGGTATGTTAGGCGTTTGCACTGATTGATTACTTGATTTGCTGGATGATCTTCTAGCTGACTGACTGACAGACAGATTGAATGACAGACAGAAAGACAGATTGACTGACTGACTGATTAACAATGAATGAATGAATGAACGAACGAACGAACGAACGAACGGACGGACAGACGGACGGATGGATGGATGGATGGATGGCGGACGGACGGACGAACGAACGAACGAACGAACGAACGAATGGATGGGTGGGTGGATAGATGGACGGTTTAATGAATGACGTGGCGTGTCGTCTGTCTAACTGGCCAATTTATGACTGACGTGATGGGGACGAATGGACGAAAAGACAAACCGATGATTGACTGACTGACTGACTGACTGACTGACTGACTGACTGGCTCGCTGACTGAGTGGCGACTGAGTGGTTGGCTGACTGACTAACTGACTGGCTGACTGACTGACTGACTGACTGACTGGCCGGCTGGCTTGCTGGCTGGCTGAATCACTGATTGATTGATTGATTGATTGATTGATTGATTGATTGATTGATTGATTGATTGATTGATTGATTAAGTGAGTGAGTGACTGGCTGACTGACTGACTGACTGACTTACTGACTAGCTTGCCGGCTGACTGACTGACTGACTGACTGACTGGCCTGGCTGGCTGGCTGGCTGAATGACTGACTGACTGACTGACTGAGTGACTGACTGTCTGGCCTGGCTGGCTGACTGACCGACTGACTCTCCTGGCTGGCTGAATGAATGACTGATTGACTAATCTGATCAACCGATCCATTTCCTGGACCACGCTGCAGTGAACTTAATGTTGAAATAATTACGATTTTCAGGCCGCCATAGCGCAGATTGAACAAAAACAGCCAGAAATCGAACGAGTCATGGACGAAGTGAACGATTTACACAGAGAGCCATTTATGGACGAAGAAGACCGCGATGCCCTGCAACAAAAGCTAAATGATTTACGCACAAACTGGGGCGAGGTTAGGACTGAAGCATTGCAGAAAGAGACAGAGTAAGTTGGAAGTAATAAACAACAGTTAATGCTCTGATTGGCTAATTTTAATTGTCTTTTAAAATAGGCGAAAGGCTAAGTTGTCTAATCAATTAAGACTATACTTGTCAGTAACTAAATCAGGTGATAAAGGCTTATCAAATCAGTGCCTCGCTTGATTGTCTGATGTAACAGTTGTTTTTAATTCCTCAACTCAAACTTCTAATTAAATAGTTTATTCCTTCAAATGCCAAAACTCCACACGAGTTGGGCCCCCTAAAATTAATAAAACATAGATAACTTTTCACTAAACAATTTCAGCGAGCCACTGAAGACGAAAGTTTCAGTTACTTAATTAAGTGCTGAATATAATTCACCTTAACAGTTTCTTAACTCCGGCATCTAAACAGTTTCTCAACTCAAATGCATGTTAACGCTTTCGTTTTTACGCCTCAGATTCAATAAAAAATGCACGCAAGAGTTCCTTTCCTTTTTTTAACCATTTTAATCAACGAGTCATTCCTCTAATCTCTTTTCCTTACTTATGCCTTTGACTAATTGTTTCCTCTTTGTGTCAACTTTCTTCTTCCTAACACTCAGATTTCAGGCCTCAAGACTGGGCATATCCCGAATTGCTGTCACTGTTTTGTGCGTAAACGTTATTCATCTTTATAACTGAATGAAGAATAAATGAAATGATAAATCTAGTTAATAATTATGTAACTGTCATTTCGAATTTGATTCAGTTTTAACGAAACTTATCTGATGTACTGCGTTATAAAACTAAAAAGAAAAATTCTCACTGATGAATGAAATGATAAAACTGTAGTTTACAATTATGTAACTCTCGTTTCGAATTTGATTCGGTTTTAACAAAACTTTTGATGTACTATGTTATAGTAAAAAAAATTCTCAGATTTAGCCAGGTTAGATACAACGCTTGCTGACTAAAACATTCTAACAAAGACAGTGTTGAAAGGCTGGGAGAAAGTTAAAACTCTCATCAGGTTTGCGTCAAGCTATAATTTCTTAAAAATGCCGGTGCTGTTTCGCATTGCTGCGTTTACGCGATGTCAACAAAATCCTAAGGCGTGTGAAATACTGATAATTCTAAGTTATTTAATTTTAAATGTATTAATCCTTGAAATCAGTAAAATTAATCATTGTTGTGCAGCTTTTAATATTTGAACGGAGCTTTTTACGTCCGAAAGTAAATGAAGAAGCATCCTGAAAATTAAAACCATCAAAAATGTCCTTGATCTTAAAATCCAAAAACATAAACAAAACAAGAACAATAACAACGAAAAACAAAACGTCACAAAACCAAGGGAATATCCGTAGGGTGTCGTGTGTTAAAAGTTAATGATAATAAAATCTCTTTGGTGATACCTTTTGGGCGCCCTCTTTGCATCTTCGGGAACAATACTGCCAATTCATAAAAATAAATTCGATTTCTGTACCCAATTTACTCGTTTTGCAATGTATACACTGTATAAACGACTTTCCGCATCGTTATTAATTACAACCGTGTGTTGAAACGGTCAATTGAAGTAATGATATCATCTCCAATTTGCAGTCTCCAGGACAAGCTGACCCAGTCCTCCCCCGCCGAGGACAACGTTGAGACAGACATTCTTGTTGAAGTTGAGCAGAACGACGTGCAGTCAGCTCCTTCTGATTTTAGTACACTGGAGATTCAGGTAAGCGACGTCGAAGTTAATTCAGTTCTTTTGCATTTGTCTTTTTGACTAGGTTATTGTATTCCAGGGCAAAGAATATCTACTACGTTTATTTATTGAATTGATCTTCAAACTTGGCATTCATATTGGAAAAAGAAACTTGAATTTACGTGAAAGGTAGAAATTATCATTACTTTTGCACAATATTTTAACGGCTCTTGAAGCTGTGATTCCACCCACTTTGTTTCTGTCGAAGTCTTTTGACGTAAGCGGCCATTATCTACTTTTAGGACCTATGCCTGTAGGTCTGCACTTTGAAAAAATAGATACCTGGCATAATAAAGATTATATTGTGAAAGTATAATCAACCTTAGGAGCTTTTTCTATTTAAGTTACGCATATTGCTAACGTTAGCATTTAAAGACGGTCAATGATATGTATAGCGTGAATTTTGCTTCAGTTTCCTGTTCTCATTTTTATCGTATTTATCCAAACATTTCAGCCAGCAACTCAAGATGTTGTTGAGTCGAAGGTAAACGTCCACTATTTGATCGATTTCGAAGAGGGTTCTCCGGTTGACCAAACTGACAGGTGACTTGATTGATTGATTGATTGATTTATTGACAGTTATAAGCTACAATCTCGGACAGATCAAATGAAAAATTAAGACCACCCCTCCCCCCCATTTCAATGATGGAAAAATGGCGCGTTTTGCTTTGCGCGCGGATTCATCATTGAATTTGGGGGGAGGGGGGGTTTAATTTTTCATTTTATTCTGTCCAAGATTGTCCGACGTTCACACTGACGTTACCAGTAGCTTCATAGGTCAAATACTATAAGATGAAACCTGCAATCACGCTTTTAAAACTAAACCTAGCGCAAAGAAACTCAACCAAACGAAAACAGTGGTCCTGTGTGGAAATGAAAACATCACATAAGTACTGTATTTAAAAGGAAATCTTGATAAAGTGTGTGTCGTGTGTATTCTATTAATATGGAGATGGAATAGGCATAGTTGCGTGTCATGACTATTGTCGCATTAGGCTGAGTTATTGCAGCCTTAGTGTTAAAAAATTTTTGCAAGACAAATAAAGAAGTGGAAAACTGAAAAGGCGCCTGTCAGAACACGCTTGTACTCAATTCAAGCTACATTGTAACATTACATTCCAGTGGTATTATGAAGGTACTGGGGAGTGAATTCGTGGTAATGAATAAAAGAAAAGAGAGGCTCTCGTACATGAGATGGAAAACCATTTTCTTTTCCTTTCTTTCTTTTTTTTTTTTTGTGCTTATGGGCGAAAGCCCGTGTAAATCAACTGGCTGGCAGCTGTTGACTAGACTGGTGGAAAACTAGAAAAAAGAAAAGAAGAAAAGTCTAGAAAGATTAAAAAAAAAAAGATTATGATGAAGAGATGAGGGGCTCGAAACAGCGGTATCATCTACGTTCAGCACACTGTACACAATACACGCTCTGAACCCATGTGCTATTGCGTCTACACATTCAAGTTCTTGTGAATTTAAAGTTCTAAAACTGTCTTTGTTTACACTGAAGACCTTGAAGCAAGACTGTAAACACTTCATTTTATTGATATTTTTCAATTCTTAAGAACTTACAACGATTTTATTATTTGAAAGTCTCTATTGGCACGGTTTACAAACTGTTAGCAACGATTTTCCACGATTTACCACGGTTTCGTTGCAGTGAGAGACAAATGAAAGACTTGAATCAAATATATTTTACTGATAGCCGGAATCGTCCAAAACCGTTTGAAACCGTTCAAAACCAGCCATAAACCGTGCAAAATACATCGTAAACCGTCAATAAAACGTTTGAAGTATCATTCCGGAAACATAGTTCCAGTAGGCGATGGCCGGTCAGTGAGTACTGTGACCCAAGGAGTTAATATTTTAGTCGTTCTCCGTTGTTTTGTATTATGCCGGTGATGCGACCACTCATAGACTGGATAGTTTTATCGATCAACTCCTGAGAAATACCACTGATTGTTCTCTGCACTCTATCACAGAATTCTTCATACGACTCATGTATGATGCCTTCGTTCAGGGCATCTTTTTCCAACTTTTTGGAAGCAATGTGAAAAATGTTCTCAATAGGATTTAAATCGGGACTTCGCGGCGGTATTTTTAATAGTTCGCAATGACAACGAGCCATAGCTTCACGGGCTGTTTTACTGTTTTGGCTAGGATCACCGTCTTGCAGCCAGAGGTGAGTCAATCCCTTGACAGATCGTTCAAACATGGTGTTAAAGTGTTGGTCAATAAACGATGCAAAATATTTTGCATCCATTTTTTCGTATCTCTCACAAATTATTGCTCCTCCATCGTGAGTTATTGCTACCATTATCCTGGCAACTTTACCTCCTGTTCCGACTTTACTTCCCTTAGCCAAACACCCTTGGTTTAAACCTTCGGATTTTTTTCGCCATACTCTCCCTTTGGGTGCTCGGGCTTGGTCCATGGGGTTGGTCTTGTAAATAAACGAGACCCCATCTAAGTAAAACGCGATAGTGTCCGTCCAGACACTCTGAGGGTAATTTGATTGCATCCGTCTAGCAAATTCTACTCTTCTCTCTTTGTCGCTTTGACTCATTAGTCCCTTTTTACGAGCCTGCAGGAAGAAGTACCCGTTTCTATTTAACAAACGCCGAACCGTTCGATCAGTGACATGACGAATTCCTGTCCGCTCCATCAGGCGCCGCGAAGAAAATGAACCCTCTTGCTCTCTTAACTCTTCAATGGTTCTAAGAATCAACGCTTCGTGTTCAGGAGTAAGCTTTTTCTTTCTGCCGCTCAAATGTCTCCTGCTCTCATGTACTTCCTTGTATTTTGAGCTCGTTACGCGGTGAACACTTGCTGTCGAGACCTGAAAGCGTTCGGCGACCTCATTTAATGTGAGATTTGTAGTCATCTTTAGGACTCTGATTGAAGCCTTTGTTTCTTCCGATATTCTTTTTCTCGAGGGCATGTTGTCTGAGGATTTTTCAGTGCTTTTTGGAAAGTTGTGCAAACAATTGCGTATTTTATTTACTCTCTGTTACCAAAATATCGCACTTGTAATACCTTAACACAGATACCGCCTTCAGGTTGTGACGCGCGTGACTGCGTCAGACACAGTTGATATAGCCCGATAAATGTGTAGACAAATAATCTACTAATTAGTCACTCCCTTTGTTTTGTCACGCTTAAAGCCGGCTGACAATCTCGGACAGATCAAATGAAAAATTAAGACCACCCCTCCCCCCCATTTCAATGATGGAAAAATGGCGCGTTTTGCTTTGCGCGCGGATTCATCATTGAATTTGGGGGGAGGGGGGGTTTAATTTTTCATTTTATTCTGTCCAAGATTGTAGGTAACAATGCATGGCATAAAGTTAATTGTGTTTAGTTACGATGAGTTTAAGACGCCAAGTCACGCATTGGTTAAAGGGGTTAGGTCACGGAAACTAAATGGATCTGAGTCACACAAAGTTTATGCTGCTAAATCATGCTGTTTAAGGAGATACGATTCAAAAAATGCGCCCGGCTCACGCAAGGTTTTTTGAGGTTAGTTCGATCACGTAAAGTGAATGGATTAGGTTTCGCAAAGTTTCTTCAATAAATTCAAGCTAAGTCAGGCAAATGAAGTGGGGCTGTCAGATGCACGCAAACTCAGTAAAGCTAGGCAATGCAAAGTTCTGTCACTCAAGCTTGAGGGCTGCAATAAAAAGAAATGAAAAATTCAAGTAGCTGGCGTATTTATTTTCCTAGTGCCAACAAGGAGGCGGAGAAGGAGGCTAAACTTGCTCAGTTAAAAGATAAAAGGAACGCCATCATGCTCGTCTTGAGAAGTTGTTCAGGAAAGTTGGACAACTTAAAATCTGTAGGAGCACCAACCCACCTAGAGGAGATTAAAGAACAGCAAAGCTTGGTGCAGGTAAGATTATAGATCTGGCCCCAGTTGTTCAAAGGGTGGATCACTTTACCCAGTGGATAAGTCACTATCCAGTGGTACAAATGTATACCAAACAAAGCTTCTGGCAAGTTTTCTACACAATCCCAGTGCGCTTCTACTCTATAGACAAATTATAGGGCTATAGGGAAATCTTGCACACATGTATTTGCCGCATAGCAACCAGTATCCAGTGGATAAAATTATCCGCTCTTTGAACAAGCGGCGCCTGATGTGAACAAGGATTCTAATATCGACTCCCGTTTAATGTATCTCTGTCGGTACCTTTTATTTGATTACATATCCATTGCGTTTGCAGATCTTCGAAGGCAGGAATTCGAGTATGATGATGTATGACAATCGTACTCATTCAAACACATCTGACTCGGTTTGGCTACGTCATCGTTTCCCAAACCACCTTTTTCCCGGCCCTGTTTTTAACTTGGATAGATCTTTATTTTAAAATTATTCCATATTTTGAGAAGCACTATCAAAAATCTCACGTGCTGTGTACATTTTCTACTGTTTTCTATCTCTTACTTGGTAACGGAAGGTCTAACCTCGGACTTAGCATAAAATCTTCGTTTACCTCGCGATTCAAATACTGCGACAAAGTCAACAGAACTTTATTACTCTCCCGAGGAGTGACCAGCTTGTGTTTTTTGAGATCGACAAAAATTTGAGTGCACGTTGCGTCAACCTTAAATAAAGCAAAATAAAATTCAAAGACCAGGATTATTTTAGAAATCGAAGTAGAGCGAACCTTTATTTAACGACTGCACGCGAAACACTGAGTATTCTTTCTCAGATGCTCTCAATGTCCCTGCCAGCTACGTCTTAGAGAGCATTGAGTTCCTCGGGGTCACAATTTACTGTTTCCAACAAAACCATTGATTAATTTTGCCCCCTTTGTATTGAAACGTCTGGGTTATCGTCTTTCTAGGAATGTGATTCCGAACTGAATGCTGGCGAGCCGCTCCTACAGGACGCCATTTTGTATGGGAGAGAATTGACACAGGACGATGTGTTTGATGAAGACGAGAAGGAAGACATCACTCGTGACATGGCGCAGCTGCAGGAACATCATGATGAACTTAGGATCTTTATTGACGATGAACTAGAAGGGTTTGTGGAGTTGTTTTCTAACTTTCATTCAACTTTAGGACCAGGTACTTCGCCTTCAATGATTACTAAAAATGTCGATCCCAGATGCGAGGTTTATTGTAGGAAGTGACAAGGCTGTTGCCTAAGACAAATTTTAAGGAGCCCACAAGGCCAAAAGCCAAGAAGTTAGGGGCCCAAACGGTAAATTGGCGCTGTAAGGGTAAACATCTTTTAGGTATGATGTATCCAATGATGTATAAATTTTACATTGGAACTACATGTACCTCAGGTTTGTTGTAAAAGAAGTACAAAAAGAATTCTAAGGATTGTGTCGAAAAAGCTATTCAAATGGCAAATGATGTACAAGGCTAAATCTTGTTCGTCACATTTGACGCGTTAGCGCCAGTATGCAACAGTTTATGCGTTTGATCCCACAGTTTTTGTGTTCTTAGCCACCTGGTCCCGCTTGTTGAAAGAGCGGATGACATTAACCAGTGTATAAATCGCTATCCAGCGGGTAACATTTATCGGCTGGAATACATTTTATCGGCTGGACCACTCTTTGAACAACCGGGGTCACTTTGTGAAATTCCACTTTCTCTTTCGCCCTTCCGAAAAGGCGATTTACTTTGATTAAAGTTTATCTGTTACTCTGGCTTATATTGTTTGCTTTTCTGTTTTAATTTGAAGTCTCGTTGACCTGAGAAAGGAAGTGGAAAAAAGGAACAAAATCCGTGACTGGGAAACAAAAAGAGACGATTTGAACGAGAAACTTGACAATTGCCAGGATAAACTGCGCCTTGTGAAACGAGATGAAAACCCGCCTGAATCCAAGTCAGCTGATGACCTTCTAGCAGCAGCAAAGGTGAGGAACGAGTTTATCATACAGCTGCTGTTATCTTTCTTTATTGCGGGCCGTGTTAGAGGCTGTGTAAACTAATGACAATTTTTGCTGCGATCTCACGGTGAGTTCGCTGTGATTTTTGCGCGACTAGAGTAGAGCGCATGTGATATGAATATAAAAGTTGCCTTTATGGACCCCACAAGGTAACTCTGGTGTGATTTATGTACTCAGTTAATAAACGAGCAGGAGTGGTATATCGGATATTTAAAAAGAGGTAGCCCACGTGGCTGATTTGAATGACGCGATAGGTTGTAATGCTCATTCATGAATTATCAGTGAGTTTTGAAACTCCCATCGCATGTAGCGCTTCCCGTGCCATGTAATGCACAATCCATCAAAATTGCCCTCGAATGGTAGGCAGTTCAGTCACGTAAGGGTGATTTGAAGTCGCGCTTAAAATCGCTGCAAACGTCCCTGCAATAATCGCGTTACGTACACGGCTATTGATATTAAAAATAAGAAAAAGAAATGAAGAGACCGAGTGGTGTGTCCAGCAAGGAAAAGCAGGCTGAAAAGTTGACCTTGGAGCCCTTTCGTTGTTGTAGTTGTCGTCGTTGTAGTAATCAATGAAAAAGCAATGGATTACTAATGTCAAACGTGGCAGAAATGTAGAAGAGGAGTAAAACTACTGGGGTAATGTTTTTCACCCTGTTGCTCTTTATCTTGTCCTAGGCCTGTAATGAGGCAATTAACTCCCTCGAACCGGAAGTGAAAAGAGTTTCTGAAAACGGAAAGGATCTCATACGGAGTGAGAATCTAAGCGGTGATCAAAGAGAAGACATTGTCAAAGACATTCGTGATATTGAAGACAGATACGAGGAGCTAAAGAGCAGGAGCGACGAGGAAGTAAAAAGGTACAATGTACTTCCCTCCTTTTATTGTGTTCTAAGGTACCAGCCCGGCTCGGGAAGAAACTAATTTTTCAAGAAACTCGCATCTAGAAATCGCCATGGAACGTTGGACCTCTAGAGCTGGTCTCTGACGCCTTGACGTTTCCTTAGTCTTTTCTGGACATTGTCTTTTCACTCCTTCGGTAAACCTAGCAACATTGCGATAGTAACCAAGCGATGAACTAGCATCCCATCCAGTGGGGGGGGGGGGGGGGGGGGGTTGGTATTACCTTCTAGTTGCTTCCTGCCTGCGCTCGTGTGCCCCCCTGACTTATTAATTAACCTAATATATGTCTCCCTGATAAATTAATTAACCTAATATGTGTCCCCCCTTACTAATTAATTAACTATTAAATAGAATTTTGCGCTAAATAGCACAGTGTTTTGCCTGACTACACCATTCGTGAGGTGGGTACAAACGAGCGGTCAACGTGTTAAAAGTTCGTCTACTTTCACTCGGAACGAAGAAAAATTATTGTAGTGCAAAAGAAAGTCAGAAAGTCAAAATATCTAAAGACAAAATGTCCTTTACATTGTAACGTTGCCGTTTGCCAACAAGTGGATTTTTCGGTACCATAGGCTCGAAGACCTGCCATCCCAGGAGGTAAGCCTGGAAAAATGGAATGCAATCTCAGAGAAAACATCAGCGTTAATTGAAGACAGTCGAGCAAAACTCAATGAGATCAAATCCAAAGATCCACGCACCACTCCAGAAATAAAAGAACAGCTTGAGGAAGTACAGGTGAGCGACTTAAGGCGATAATTAATCATTTATCGTTTCGTTACTTGCGATGCAATTTTGAAATATTACTTAAGGTACTTGCATTGTTCGCCGAATGGAGAAGTTGTCAATTGTGTGTCGGTAAAACCAAAACAAAAGTAAGTAGCCTGACCAATCACAACAGACGCTAGCTGCACCGTGAGCCAATCACAATTCGAAGCAAGCACCTCTAACAGACGCCAAGCGCGGGAAAATTTGTGCAAACAAGTCACGATTGGTTTTGGTTTTATCATCTTTTGGTTGAAATGTGGCGCCAGTTTTGAAAGTTTTTTAAAGCAAAACCAAAACACCTTACACTTAGTAAAAGGCCAAGTATGAGAGTCTCCTGCTTTAAAATAACGAAGATACTGTTCCGTAAATTCAGGAAATTTTACAAACGTTTCTATGGAGACGTGCAGAAATTACGCGTCTGTAACGTCTGTAAATTCTCAGACTCAACGGAACCATATCTATGTTAAAAGACAATACTCTCAGACTTTGCCATTTTACTAATTTTAATGTGCTCATTTTAACAGTGTCAATGGATTTTCGTTACTAAATGCTTTGGCTTTTTAAATTGAAACGTAAAATGCACGACACACTCCCCTTTTTGCTGTAACGGCGCTCTACTCTAGCGTACACAATTTCAGCATTTGAGGCCGGTTCTTATTCTTATACCCAGAACTGCATCAACGACCTTTCAAATAGCTTTCCTGAGATACAGTCTGGCTACGATTACGGCAACGAGCTGCTGGCAGATAAAAAGTTTAGAGATAACCACAAGGATAAAATCGAGAAGGATATGGACGACATCGGAGCGAAATTCGAAAGTCTACAAAAGGACGTCGGCGACGAACAGGAAAGGTGAGACCTAGCTTACGTTTTTAGTGTGTTCATCATCATCGGCATCATCATCAAGCAATTTGTTAAGACATTCACACATTGCTGATTATGAAGCATTGTTCCTAGGTTGAGCGCCTTATTGTCAGAAGCATACGCCGAAGATGAAAGGAAGGCGGAAAAGATGAAAAGATGGAATGACTGGAGAGACAAACTGAACTCTAAGCACAAGAAGACCCGAGGAAAGTTCAACAAAATCAAGGGTCAAGGAATTCCTAAACAACCAAAACAAGTTCAAGGACAGCTTGAGCTCACACGGGTAAGAAGCATGTACAGCTCTTACAGTGAGACAGATTAATAGAAGAAGTGCTTTAGATTTTTGAAAAAGAGTATCTTCCCTACCATCAATAAATCAGGAGCTGTTTCTTTATTTTGCGAAGTATCAGCCGATAGTCCCTTCACAGAAACACTCTGTTGTTTGAATAGATAGTGAGAAACTTAGCCGGTAGGGAGACCTGCATCATTTGCAACGTTGGTCGACAGGACAAAAGAACGAACAACAGAACAATGCTCCCAAGCCTAAAAAACAATGCAGTTACAGGTTATCAGAGTCCAGTGAAAAAAGAGCTTTTGAAAGGTACAGGTCTACTGTAGCCAGTCACATTGCAGCATTCTTAAATAATAGAAAGCTAATATATTTATACTCGAAGACGGTAGGCGTCATATGTCATATTTTCTCTTATCCTTCACTGACTTAGCTGAATTCTCTGTTTCCTTTAGGAATGCTCATCGGACATCGCAGAGTCGGTACCTGAGATACAAGAAGCGTTTGGATGTGCTAACGAGTTGATTGGCGATACAAATGTCTACCAGAACGACAGGGACACTGTACGAAAAGAAATGCAAGAGATTGGAGAGGGATTTAAGAGCCTGAAACTGGAGATTAATGATTACGAAAAAGAGTAAGTGTGTTAGGAAGAATGAAATTAGCGGAGGGAGACCTCTTGATAGATCCTAGTCAACCAAAACCTTTTCTAAAAGAACTCAATTCTACCCATTCTGGATAACGGGGTTAGTTTGTAAAGAAACTATTTTTGCGTCGTTGGGAAGTAGAAACGAATGTTTGGTTTACCGACAGAGTTGATAGCTAAAGGGAAATTGGCCACCGTAAAGAGATTTGAGTGCTGACGTTTGGAACGTTAGCCCTTCGTCAGCTATTTATTGTGATCTAGCCGTTTTCGTTTATTACGCTGGTTTTGTTTTCGGAGGTAGAATGAATTCCGTCGATTCCAAAAACTAAGAATATCTCGACAGAACCCGAAACTGTTATGATTCCGAGTATTTCTCTGTCGTTATATTCCTCAATTAAAAAAAAAGAGTTTTGTGATTTGTTCTGGTTGCCAGGTCATATTTCCACAGTCACTGAATGCTGTGTTATCTTTTCGCCGAAACCTTAGTTTGAATGTGGCCCTTTTCCCTTTTTTTAACAAATACATTATTAACCCTCAAGGTGTTATAGTTTGTTTGTTTATTCTTTAAAGGCTGGAGAATTTGAGCGTTAAACAGGAAGAAGAGAAAACGGAGAAGATAGATAGATGGGAAATATGGATCATCCGAATTAGAGAATTGCAGGACAAGTGTCATGACAAGGTGAAAGAACTCAAGTCACAGAACGAACCACAAAACAAAAAAGACGTCGAGGAACAGATCACGCTAGCACAAGTTAGTATAATGTTGGTTATGTTAATGTTTGTAATGAAGATAACTTGACATATTATTAAGTTCCAGCATGGAGCTTGGCAATAATTAAAAACCTTTCTGCCAAATTTAGAAAAACCCCTGACATAAGCCCAGGGCCCATATATTTGGAAATTTTATGGGTTTTCAACTTCGTCATAAACAAGCATGTACTTACAGATCAGTGTCAAATGGGGCTCCTTGTCTATTTTTATAGGAATGTAAGGTGGAGCTTGAGTCTGCTAAGCCGGTGATTCATGAAGGACTAGACTATGGTCGATTACTTCTCGACGATGACGTCATAGAAGACGATAAGAAAGCTGATATTAAGAAGGAAGTGGATGAAGTGGAAAATGATCTAGCCAAAATGGACAGGGATAACGCTGATGCACTGGGCAGGTAATGTATGGTGGTATCTTTTAGTGGGTAGGTTTGTGAGGCATTATGCCAGTCGGTACAAAAGGTAGTGAGACAGCCAGTTCGTCATTCATTCATTCTTCGTTGGTTCGTTCGTTGGTTCGTTCGTTCGTTCGTTCGTTCGTTCATTCATTCATTCATTCGTTCATTCGATCGATCGTTCAGGTGGGCTGTCAGTCAGTCAGTCAGTCAGTCAGTCAGTCAGTCAGTCAGTCAATCAATCAGTCAGTCAAGTCACTCAATTTGTTAGCTAGTCAATCACCGAGACAATTAGTCAGTGGTGGATCAGATAATCATCAGCTAGTCCACTGATCAGTCAGTCAGTATGTCCGTGTCATGCAGTCCTTCATTCAGTCAGGAAGCTTGTGAGACTGTGGTCAATCAGTACGTCAGTCAATAAAATGGTCAGAAAATCAGCCGGTTTTGAGTTTTAGTTGATTTCTGAGTTATTTGTTCAATGTTCGGTCGGTCAGTCACTCATTAAGCGACTAACCAGTCGGTCAGCCAGCCTTCTGTTTGTCGTTTTGTCAATTGGCTTGAATCAGTCAGTCATTTAGTCAGTGTCTTTAAAGTTCTTTCAATTGGCCAGAGAGCCAGTGAATGAGATGTTTAATGGTTAGTTAATCAGTCAGTCATGCAGGCAGTTCGTCAGATTGTTATTTTCTCACCGTAATTAGATGCAAGTTCGTCATTCAGTCAGCTTGTACTTAGTCATAGGGCACTTTCCATTTGTCAGAACGTTTTGACCAGTTCAATCGTTTCGCAAACGGAATGCACTTTTATATGCCAAAATGGCGCACACTACTCTCAGAATGTGCCATGCATTTTGAAGAATTCGAAGAATCATTCCTTCAAATTGGTACACTCCATTTACGGACCGATCAGTCTCGCCGGCCAGTTCTGATAAATGGAAAGCGACCATATTTTCAATTAAGCTGTTCTGTAGTGCAGGCGTCAGGAATTCCAGCAAATGCAATCCCAGTCTATATTTACTACCATAACAAGGTTCTCTCTTTGGCTGTCACTACTTGTAAAGGTTGGAAGTTCTCGCTGTTCAGTATGACGCAGACAAGAAGGATAAGCTGGACAAATGGGAAACTTGGAAGGTGAAACTCAGATCCATCCTTGCCTTGAACCGAAGCCGTTTGAATGAGCTTAAATCAGAAGAACCTTCACCAGATCCTAAGCATGTGGAGGAACAACTAGCGAAGGCCAAGGTAATGGCAAAACGAACTACTCATCTAGAGGTCCACGTAGATGCACACCAGTGATACGTTTAATTTTGGAAGAATAAAGGAACGAGAAAAACGTGACAATTTAATGAGAGTTAAAGTAACATGATTTACCACTTTAGCTGTTGATTTTTTTCTACCAGATTGTCTCGTCTCACTTTTTTGAGTTTCTCGTTTCCTTGTCTCGTCTATACCAAATCAAGAATGTTAGTCTTTTTCCGAAAGACCTACACCCATTTATTCAAGTGTCTTGTCATTTTGTGCCACCTTTGATAAGCGTTTTACTGCTTAAACAACCCGACGACTTTATTGGGAGGGCAACGCTCTTCCTTCGACAGGCTTTATATTTCTCTCCAGACTCTGAATCAACCTCTTCTCTTTTCAGCTGTTGTGTTTTCAAAGTTGAAGAAGTGGTGTTTTATTTGCTCAGGCCACCGTCTTTCCACGTTCCATATTTATTTGCCTGCCAAGTCAAAACTAGATTAGGTAATAACTGCGCCAGTACGCCTCGCTTCAAGGCAACCATTTTTGTTTTTTGAACGTGGTCCTATCTCTCAAGTGCTGATCAAATTTAGCGAAGTTTAACGTGCTTGACGGTTCTCGATCGCATAAGGAAAAGACCGTTAAGGCGCTGTTGAATCGTTGTACTTGATTCTTACACAGTCAAAGCAGATTTGTGTCTGTGCTTGATTCACATAGGATTGTCAAGACAGTCTACATAGTTCGGAACCAGAAATAAAGTTCGCGTTGGAGTACGGCGAGCAGTTGATCGATGATGGTCTCACTGATGCAGAAGATAAGGAAAAAGTCCAAAAGGATGTGAAGGAGCTGGGCGAAGATTTGAAAGATCTTGAGGAGGAAGCCGCTAAAGAAAAGATAAGGTACCGTGTTCCTAAGGTATCAGCTTGTACGGGAGAATGGATGTTGATTAGTTGTTAAAATGTACATAAAGGGAATCCTAGCTAGTTCAGCCCTTAGTTACCAAGTTTCAATGTCTCACGGTCTTTCCAACGTTCTTTTCTCTAACTTGATGTTAGCTATTTTAGTTACAGATAAAACGCCCCAGAGTCAAAAGGTTCTGTTAAAAATACTATGTTGTTTCTTTTGTTTTATTCCTACTAATGAGTAATCAGAACCTCTAATTCCAATTAACCATTCAACTGAAGGGTCCTCGTTTAAAAACGCTTAAGAGTGACATTGTTTCTTTTGACAAAATAATTTCTCCAAAGAAAAATTCTGAATTTTGTCTACTTTTTGATCGGAGTATGCGCGGCTTTTAAGAGCAAACGAGTTAAAGAAGCAACATATCAAAGAAAAAGCAAACTGTAAGAAAATTATGTGAAGACACAAACATATTTCGAATAATTCCAATTCTGCATTTTCCCCTCTAGATTGGAACAACTGTATGTCCAACAAAACGAGGAGAAGAATCAGAAACTGAAGAAATGGGAGATCTGGATCGTTCGGATTAATGAGCTGGAGAAAACATGCCAGGGGAAGCTTGATAATTTGAAGTCCAAAGGTGATCCAGAGGACAAGAAAGAAGTTCAAGATCAGATCATTCTGGCCAAAGTCAGTGGATTTTTAAATACTTTTCACTGTCTAGTCTGCAAAGGGGGATAAAAATACGAGGCCCGGGCATGCGTTTCTGAAACTCCCGAAGAGAATTCGGACGCGAAGAACTATCTATTTTACAAACAAAATTCATTACCAAGGATTTAATCAATTTTTTACATTTGTGAAAGCAAAAGCATTTCAAGTTTTACAAGATTAAGAAATACATTGAGTTAGTTTGTAAAAAAAAAAAAAATAATAACTGCAATCTGTAGAAAAGGGATAAGAAAAATACCCTCGGTCCCGAAAGCTCTGGTTTACATGTCGCATGCGTTTCCTTCGCGTCGCGTCCAACTGTATTCAGTTATTTAAAGAAATAAATTAATTTCTTTGGCCTTTCACGTGATGTATTACAATTATTCATGTAACTCTGCGGATACGTCTTAAAACGTATTTTCACACACATTTTTTACCAGGATGTTTCACATTCATATTAAACTGAATGCAGTTGGACGCGACGCGAAGGTAAACGCCCCCGAGATATAAAGCCTTTAATTTAAATGACGGTGAACCTCAGGTTCTGAAACACACTTTGACGGTATTTGTCTGTTTACCCGGGACAATTCGTGGTTCTTTAGATTAGCCAACTTTGTCTCTTAACCCCTCACATGTCGTCTAACAAGATGAATTTGTTGAAATTGAATAGATTATTTCGACATCCCCAGGGTCCCCAGGCAGATGGTTTTATTGACTGGCTTACGTCGTTCGGACTTCGAAACTAAGGCGTTCAAATTGTTGTTACTTGTAGGAATTTCAAGTGGAGTTGGAGTCGGCCAAACCCGAAATTGTCGAGGGTCTTGCTTATGGCTCAGAGCTTTTGGAAGATGATCTGATTGATGATGAGAGCAAGGCAGATGTCAAACAAGACATGCAAAACCTGGACGAAGGCCTCAAACAATTGGAGAAGGCCAAAGATGACGAGCAGAATAGGTGGATAAAACATTCTTGTAAAATGTAAAGGGGCATAATTACTGTCTTATCGAAACTAGGATGACCATGCACTTGAGCGTTAGGAAATACCGATTTTGGTACCTTAATCTGTAGGATGAAAATCAATTTGTTTAAATTACCCTATGAACTATTTTAGTAGCATTAATGTGAAAGACTCCTTTCAAGAGAACATTTAAGGAGGTGAAGAGGAATAATGTTTTGGTGACATTATTGTTATCTCAGCGGAGGGAAGACATCCAACAATTGCGCGGAAAGCCAAAGTTTCTACTGCCGTCGGGAACGCCCTTTTTCATTTAGTTGGCACGCACGGGATTGACTTGCAGAGTGCACTTTTCTCGTTTAGCTAAATTTGTTTCCATTTCTCTATCCTGGAATTTTCACTTTCATGCAGCACTCCGTTGGAAGGTATTTTCTTCAAGAGATACCATTTTTTTTCAATTAAAATTCGAGTCGATAAGACCGTTTTTAAATCTGAGTTTTTCATAAATACCTCGAACCATTTAAGAGAATATTATCTAAATACTATGTAATCATGTTCTTTGTTATAGGTTAGAATATCTGCTTTTGTTTCACGAAGAAGAGGGCAAAAGACAAAAGCTTTCAAAATGGGGGGATTCGGTAACTCGCATGAAAGAGCTGATGGGCAATTGTGAAGACAAGTTGGAAGAACTTAACTCCAAAGGTGACCCGAAAGATAGTAAGGATGCGGAAGAACAAATCATCTTAGCCAATGTAAGACTGAAGTTTGTTTGTTATTGTTGTTGTTGTTGATGTTGTTGTTGTTTTTTTGCTTTGTTTTCTTTCTTTTCTTTTAATGAAACGACAGATTTACTTCTTCCGTCCACTTAATCAAATTCTTACCCTATGGCGTGAAGATCTAATTTATTTAAAATTAGTTTTCGCGCCTTAGGTTTTATCACTTGTAATTTTTATGCAAAATGTTTACTCTACTGTAGAAATTATGCGAATATCACCAATTCCAGACGATAAGCAAACTTCAAATGAGCAGCTTCTCGTCTTGATTCAAGCTTCAAAAGACTCAGGTTCTTCCGCCTGCTTTCCGTGTCGAAGGCAGGGTGGTCCCGGCATAAGTGGACAGACCCAGATGAGAACAGCTGATGCCTCTGCTGGTTCTCATTTATACTTCGTCTGTAGGAAAGTCGCTCCTGCAAAAATTTGTGCTATACGATAATCGTTGCGTGACCACAAAACCTAGAGCGATTTTCACTGATTCAATGTTTCCCCTTCTGCAGGCGTTCAAAGACGAGCTTGAGTCTTCCAAGCCCGTAATTAGTGACGGCTTGGCCTACGGACGGCAGATTTTAGAAGATGACACTATAAATGACGATAACAAAGCGGCTGTCAGGCAGGACATACGCCAGTTGGAAGATGAATTGTCGACACTTGAGCAGGCTAATGCTGACGAACAACGCAGGTGAGAAGTCACGCTTGATCTGCGATAGAACGATGACTGACCTTTTCACACATAGAACTTAACCAAATCTTGTTCTTTGGGTGCGTGTATATTTATTAATTAATTAGGGGCAATGAGTACATCTTATTCTTATTTTGCGATCGTTTTCTCGCTGCTTGTGTTCACTTCGTAGACTGCATTTTTTTTTTTTTTTTTTACTTTTTCATCTTTCCTCAGACTGGCGTCCACTTTTGAATCAATAAACATTCTAGAAATTATTGAGATTGGGTTTACTCTATTCGTGCTTGACTTGAAATGCTTCAGCGTAGTGATGTTAAGTTGCAAAGTAGAGAACACCTTTTTCGTTGCCAATTGCCCCAAAATCACGTGAGTCTGTGAGAGGTTCATTTTCATGGTACAAGCTTTTTTAGATGGCACAGGAAATTTAAAATGTTCACAATTTCAATTGTTGATATTTTATTTACAAATAAGCTTCAACTGTTTACCTGACAGCTGAAATGACTCTGACCAGGAAAGAGAGCTAGTAGTGGCTACTTCTTCATGCAAATAAATACAAAACGTCAACTGCACAGCTATAGCCACCAATTACAGCAGGTACAATTAACCACCACTAAACCTTTACGTCTTTCCCTTGGTTTGTAGACTGGAAGATCGTATGAAAGCATTGGATGAAGAGTCAGAACTCATGGAAGACTGGCGCGAAAAGTACAGCATTCTGAAATCTGGTATGGATGCTGCTGATGAGAAAGTTGCACAGGGAAAGAAAGCCGAGAGCCCAGAGGAGATAGAGAGCTGCTACGTAATGCTCAAGGTCGGAGTCAATTCAAGTTATCTTATCATAGAAAGAAATACAAAAATTATTGACGCCAAAGCAATACCAGTTCCGTAACAAAAAGAAATTACTCTAGGTTCATTTCATTGAATAGAAGAAAGATCCTCGCAGTTATTTACGCAACTAAACCAGTTGCGAAAGTAAAGCCTGAAAAAAAATCATGCTTGAACGGGATTCGAAAGCATGACCTCTGCGATGCCGATGCAGCGCTTTACCAAATGAGCAATAAAGCCAACTGGGAACTGGTCATTTTGCGAGTTCGTAATATACCCGTAAAGGATGAATAAAGGAATCTGAATATATGAAACTGAATATATGAAACATATTTTTGAACTACGGGTGAAAGATTAAATAGAAGAAAGATCCTCCCAGTAATTCGCTTGATAGCTCAGTTGGTAGAGCACTGCACCAACATCGCACAGGTCATGGGTTCGAATCCTGTTCAAGCCTGATTTTTTTTGTGGAGCCTTTACTCTCGCAACTGCTTAGGTTGCGTAAATAACTGCGAGGATCTTTCTTCTATTTAATCTTTCACCCGCATTTCAAATGTATGCTTCATATATTCATATTCAGCTAGGTTCATTTCCTTTGCGTACATTTTAAATCATATTATTTCTTGCATCTGCACATTTTCTATCGTCATCTCATCCTGGAAGTTAATGCGTCCAATCCATCTGGTCCACGGTTTGTGGCAAAGAAATTTCCCGGCAAAAAAAAAAAAAAACTATAACATATTATAAGAGCAAAATGAAAAAACACATTTGCTTAAACATACCGTTGCCATTGCTTTTTCTTAATTTTATGTTATGTTTCTCTTCTTCCTACTGTGGAGGTGCGGTGGGAAAGTGGAGCACTTGCGCTCGGAAAGATTGGAAGGTCGGCTCATTGTGGTTGGTCTCTGGCTAAATCGTGTCGCGTAGTTTACTAGCGCGAGAAACTTCCGCATTTTGTCTTTCTGCCCAGGTGTATAAATGGGTACCGGTGTTGTAGAAGCAAGGGGTAATCCTTCTTCGTGTGAGCCTTTTGTGAATAATGTGTGATGTCATGTTCTCTCCAACTCATTAATAATTCAGCAAGAGAAACTAAAGAAAATCATTAATGTGACCGTGGTTTGACTATTTGTTTCTCATTACCATAAAATTTAAGAAGCCAAATAAACACTCGAAAGCGTGATTCATCAGATATCCAAACACCTCGAAGTCGTTTAAAAGAAAACTCGGCTGCGCCTCGTTTTTTTCAACCTTAGTGTTTGGATATCTGATGAAACACACCTTCTCGTGTTTGAGATATTACATAAAACAGGACAAAGAGTGTTTGATCTAGCTTCTCAAACCATTAATAATTCTTGGAGAAATTCAAAGCCAAAGTTCACCAAAGTTTATGATAATTAACATCACGTTTCCAAACCTCTTTCACGGGAGTGATTCCTTTGTGTTGAGTTCGAAAATGTACCTTCATCCACTGCTTTATTCCTTAGGATCTGTCAAAAGGCCTTGGTCACATGGAGCCAGAAATGATCAATACACTGGATTACGGCAGAGAGCTGGCTTCGAATGACAAAATAAGCAGCGGTTGTCAACAAGAGGTGTCTGGAGATGTGAAGTATTTGGACGAGAGATGGAAGGGACTTTTGAAACAGTCGCAAGATGAATACGCGAGGTATGAAGGCGGCTATACATGCCTTTAGAATATGCCAATGAAGGCTTTCAGGGTTGTGCTAACATGCTAACATTTGTTGCTTTCCTTTTGCAACTCAACTGAGAATTTATTCTTTGTCTAAAGTATTTGCGTTACGGTGTTTTCGATATTCTAATACAGAAAAGTTCTGAAGAGGAAGTTATCGCTCGTTGAGTGATGGGACAACATTGAAACAACTCTGTAACAACATGTTGAAAACTAATTAAGCCAACAAGTTGAGCCGGTTATAGTGATTCTGTGAACAAAACAAAAACCAAATAATAATGACCATAGTGTGGCCAGTAGTTCGGTTTACAAACGGGAGGTTTATCCGGATTAGGAATGCAGTCAAATCAGTGGTATGTTTTCATGGTACTAATCACTAAGCCGTAAGTTTTTGTTTGTTTGCTTTCTTTTTTTTTTTTTTTCAATCACTTGTTTCTTCATCCACCTAGTTAGTTTGTCGTTAATTTTGCGCTCTTACATTTATGTTCTTGAAGACTCGGAGTGCAACTAGGAGCTTCCCAAGAAAAACAGAGAAACGTAGTTGCTTGGCATGAGCGATGCGACAATCTGTACGAATGGGTCAATGACAGATATACAAGATTGCGGTCCCGACCTACCTCCCCAGAAGTGTCGTTTGGTGGAATAAAAAGACAGCAAAGTGTTATTGAGGTAGGTTTCGTACACTTACAGTAGTTTATTGGTTTATTGCTGTCATGCCGGCCCATCTTTTACCTGTGTCTCCGCCAAAAGGGAACGTTCAGAGTCCTCAGAATGATTTTGATCATGCGAAGCGTCAAAAGCATTTTAAAAATCTTCTTACAAGCATTCCGGCATTTGTGTTAAGATCATGGACAGCACAACGCAAATTTTTAAAACTGCGTGATGTATGTTTAGTTTCGTTCTGGAAAACCCAAAGACACTTTCGGATCAGTAAAAGTTTAAACGTGATGATCCAGTTTTGTGTAGTACGTCTGTTCTAGTGCATAGGAACTGTGACTGCGAAATATTAATAAGTGTGTCCGTGGGCAACGACAGGTTATGTTACATTTATCATCGATCGCAAAAACTTTTCTCCGCAATTCTCACATTTCACACCGAGGGAAACAGTTAGTTTTTTTTTCCCGAGAGTCCTGATGTTTCCTGAGACGAAGTCGAGGAAAACGTCAGGACTCGAGGGAAAACAAAACGAACTGGTTTCCCAAGGGACCATACATTAAGTGCTTGGTTATATATTGAGACTTTCCCTTGAACAATCACCGCAAAACAAACAAACAAACAACTGAGAGGGGATACATTTGTATTTGATCAGGGGCACGTGACCAAGCATCAACCATTCACAGTGCTCGTTTTCTTGAGTGAAAGTCTAGGTATATGACAAGCTATATTATTGTTGTTTTTGCCCCCTAAACTATAGATATATATTTCAGATTTGAACAACATTCTTGAACTGTCGATGGATACGGTGTAGCCGAAACATGTTTTCAGTCTCAAAAAATGTCGTAGTTTTTCTTAAATTCCTAAATAATGTGTGTCACTTAACGATGGTTCTGTCATCATTTTGTTTTCTTGGAATGAGATTCAACTCTGAAATAAATCAGGGAAATCACGCATTCCTTTTTTACAAAAACGTGGTTGACGAGTTTTCCCACTTCACTTTTGCCAGCTGTGTAGCTTCTGTTAACACCTGCGCAAATTAACCTGTTTGTAGGATTTAGTGAATGATTTGGTATCCAAGCAAGGTGAAGTGAACGCAATCATTGACGAGGGAAATAAAATTATTGACGACAATGCCTTGCCTGACGCGGACAAGAAAGCGGTGCATGAGAAGATGATCGTTCTGCACGATGACTGGAACAAACTGGCCACTTTAGCATCAGGAAAACAACAGAGGTTAGTGTCTGGACCTAAAGCTGTCAAACGGTGCATGCAGAGCCTAAGGCATGTAAGCTCCTGGCATCATGAATAGAAGGTTGAAATTAGTGTGACTCGAATATGTTGTGCTTACGTTTTGCGTTTGATAACTGTGTGGTATAGAGTCTTTATAGTTTTTAGTTTATATTTATAGTAACTGACTTGGTTTGAACCCATGAGGTTTGTTTGAAAAGCTATTTTTTGTTTGTTTGTTTGTTTGTTTTTTTGTTTGGAATACATCCCAGTAACACTGGATTCTAGCTACAAGAGGATAAGTTGTTGTTGGCACCGAAAATTCACCAACTATACAAAATCCAGGGTTATCATTAAAATGGCTAAGGTCTATTTTTTCCAATCAATCTTTTGCGTACGTAGTGACGACAAAAGTACAATTTGTAGTCAGCGTGACAATTTTAAACATTAGATAAAGCTGAGGAACGAGTTCAGAAGCTTATCGAAGCTTAGTAAAATAAAGATCTGATCTAAATTCGAGGAACTTTTTACATAGCGAACGTTTTGTCATTTTGTACGAATCGTAAAAATTCTGGCAATATTTCGTCGAGTTTGAAGCAGATCTCTTCGAAACTTCACAGTTTTGCTGAACTCATCGTGGTGAATCCTTTCTTGAACCCGGTTGTCCTTCTTTCAGTGTCCAGGTTTTGCTTCTTGAAAAGGAACAACAGCACCTAGACAAGACCCAGAACTGGAGAAGGAAGATAGATCCTCTCGTGATTTGGATCTCATCAGCAGAGACGAAAATCAACACTCACTTTGATATAGCACCGGATCTGGACACAGTCAAGAAACAGAAACTTGAACTGGAGGTACTGCTAACCCCCTGTTACTTCCTGTACGGGAATAAAATGGAAAAAAGCGTAATAAACAAGTGCTGCTCAGATATTGCTTCAACTAAATGATCGCATAAAAGAATAGATTTTCGCAGTTATCTACGCAACCAGTCTGTTGCAAAAAAAAACCTGAAAAAAAAAAAAAAAAAAAAACCGCAACAGTCTGGTTGCGTAGATAACTGCGAGATTCTTTTTCTTCTATATAATCTTTCATCCGTAGTGCACATACATTTTCATATATAAATGATCACAGTTACGAATTCATTCCATAGACGGTTGGAAGTCTGAAACATTTTGTACAGCATGACAAATGAAGGAAAGGAAAGTATTGTTCGGTAACTTTCATTTGAACGGTCTGACCTTAACTTTTCATCCATTTCCTTTAAAGTTAGAAACATCTTGTACAGCAGGATAAAAGGTACTAAAGGAACGTATTGTATAATCGGGTTCATTTCGAGGTCACGCTTGGGCTCAAATATCAGATACATTGTACAGAGCAATTAACACACCACGAAAAGGTAACCCTGAATAGCTTTCATTTCAATGGCCACATTTTAGGGTTTCATTCACACACTCAAACGTTAAAATTGCCTTGTAAAGCTAATATTGATAATACTTTAACTGTCTTGAAAAGAGCGATTAAAAAGCCTTACAGCAAATTGTTAACCAATAGATTGCATTTGACTGGTCACATTTGAGGATCCCTGGCCTATGATTTGTTTCCTAGGATTTTAACAATGACATGCTATCGCATCAACGTGAAGTGAGCGATACTTTGGAGACTGGGGACAAGCTGCTAAAAGACTCCGAACTTCCAGAGGACGACAGGACCGCGATACAGAAAGAAGTACTGGATTTGAGCCACCGCTGGGAGAACCTCGAGGAGTTAGTTGCATGGAAAACCGACAGGTACTGCAACTTATTTCGTAGTCGCCAACGATTTATGAGCGAAAGATTCTCGTGAGGTGAAGTTAGCAACTTTACAATTGTAAATGAAGTCTGAAGACGATGATCTTTCTCGCGCATTATTTCGTCTGAAGTCCACATGTATCATGATTCCAAACACTCTCTTTCATTTATTCATCATCACAATTGCCGTACAGTTTTTTAGATTTGACACATGATCCACCTGGGATCAGGACTTCACCAAAGTGGGAGAACATTTGAATGTGTAGATTTTATACGCTTCAAATAATTTCTGCTACGTTAAAACGGGGACAAGAAGGATTGTTCATCTCCACGAACTGCCTTTTGTAAGAAGCAGCACTCCAGACGCAAAAGTCACCTGTGACCATCTTTATATTGCACGAGTAACGAGACACATAAATCGACTCATTACAAGTGTTCTCCTTCGTTAATCTCGAATGGATTGGGCTTCTCTAGTATAAAAACTGCCATTAATTTGTTTCTAGGCGGCTTGGTACCGGGCTTGCATCCCGTTCAAACCTGAAATTTTCAGGACCTCTTCACAACTGCTTAAATTGCTAACTTAATTGAAGGAATCTCACTCGAAAGATCCATCCGAAGTACCATTCGATTATACATTTTCTTTTACCTATCCGCCATTTATGTGAAAAATACACACTGGCAACTGACCAGCTCCCAGTTTGCTTGATAGCTTACCTGGTACAGTTCTTCGCAGGTACCGCAAAGTTATGGGCTCGAGTCACATTCCAGCCTGATATTTTTCAAAACGTTTTTTGCAGTTATTGGTGTTGCTAACCTTTATGTGTTTCGTTTGTTATTAACGCAACTTATACAATCATTTCATGCACTGTATTTGTTTCCAGGGGAAATCATATAGATAAATAATTTTCGCCCAGTTACTTCATACTTTCACCTTCTTGCAGAATTGATGACACGATTGTGAAACTCAAGATTCAGCAAGAAGACAAGCTTCAGAAGTGGCATGAGGGACTGGGTGACGTCAATGGATGGATGATGAAGACTAAAGTGAAGGTGGATGCAGAGAGCACTCTCGCCACTGACGTAGACACTGCGTTGGAACAAATTGATGACTTTCAGGTTTGTAGCGAAAACATTTTGGTACCTGCGACGAACTAACTTTCAGTGCTCGCGCTTAATTTACGTCCACTATACGTCTCAACAAAGATTCATTCGTTATTTTAACAAACTTTTATGAAGCACAATGGGTAAGTTTTAACTATGAACTATCACCAAATGAAAGAAAAAAAAGGATGTGAAAAATACTAATCGGGACCGGTGAGTTGTCAGAACGTCCGCGAAAAGGTCTCTTGATCCGTAATATATAGTAATATATATAAATGAATATACACCAGTTAGGACAAATGTGAACAAACAAAAACAGCAACAGCTATCTGTCGTGATATTGTGCCAAGGTTATAGAGCTTATTCCAAAATGGCTACCATTTTAATATTCTTTTGTTCGTATTCAAATTGGCCCTTCTTACCTCGTTCTTAAAAATATTTTACCTTGCAGGAGGCAAGTAGGGCTACTTTGAATGTGAACTAAAGAATATTATTCATTATTAAAACATGGAGCCATTTTGGCATAAAGTTAAGTGGAGTCTTTGCAATCAGACTCTATCCTCTTTTCAGTCAGCCAGATCTCTACAGTTGCTATATTTGATCGGCAAACTCTTTTTTCAGCGTCTAACTTAATTCAGTTCCAATTTTTTAGACACGATTTTGTACGAAAATGTAACTGGGCGGTGAATTCTGACACATGTTCAAATTCAAAATGGCGGACAATATGCTTGAAAGGTCCCACTGTATTCTTTCGACATCCAATTGAAGTTGTTCTACTCTCATTATCTCGTAGGAGATAATCAAAGACGCTCCTGTGTATCAGGAAAAAGTCACTCACTTGAACGAGTTCAGCAGCAACCTGGTGACAGACCCGTGCCTTGGTGAAGAAGAAAGAAAACTTGTGCGCAAGGAGACTGACATCTGCAATGAAAAATGGAACCAGCTAGTGAACCTCGCCAACGCTAAACAGGCTAGGTAACTAAGTAATAAATACACAGTGAGACCCCGTTATCTCGAATAATAATAATAATAATAATAATAATAATAATAATAATAATAATAATTATAATTTTTAATATAAAAATACTTTATTAGTAGAAAAACAAACAACAAATACAGAAAGGTGATTAATAATAATAATAATAATAATAATAATAATAATAATAATAATAATAATAATAACAATCTTTGTACAGGGAGCCCACATCACGAAAGTGATATTCATTGGGGCCCTGAATCTGATTGATTTGAGCCATAACCCCGTTATCTCGAACTGTGATAGTGGTGTTGACTCACTGCTCAGAGGAACAGTTAATCTTATGGGGAAAAAAGCAATTATTTGCACCAACTAACAAATAAGAGATTTTTACTTGTCTCACAAAGTACGAACTCGGGGTTTCCTTACAATAATTTGCTGTAATTGAAATCTACGATTTTACACTGAATTTCAACTGAGAAATGAGAAAACCCATTCAAGTTCACTTAGGAAAGGAACATATATTTTTTATTGTCGCAATGTACCGTCTTAAGTTTTCAAAAAGAAATATGCGTACCTCGATGTTTCGAAGCCCGCTGGCTCGAGCAATCTTTTATTTCCTACTGACGACCATGGGTTTAAATTCTGGGGAGGATAAATACGCTTTTAATTACTAAGTGATGAATATTACACCTTTGACACAAGTTGCTCTGAGTGTGGACATACGTGCGACGCTTCAGTACGGGTAACTTCTGGTTGCCAGGGAGTCTTTTTGATCAAGCATTCTCTAAGCACGTTGACATTTTGCAGAACTGTTTTCCCAAGGTATTAGAGCTCAGAAACAGCAAACTCAAACAAGACAATAAAACAGTCACTTTGAAAGCAAATTTAAATCTTTTCGTACTGTGAGTAAAACAGTGACGAATTCTTGTTTTCTCCAGAATGGAGGAAAATTTGAACAAGCTTGAACGACAGGAGCAGGATGCTTTGGAGCGATGGAGGATCCGTTCAGAGAGAGCAGGGTTGGCGTTAGATAAGCTGGAGGGCCAGATATCTGTTATTGATGATCCGATAGGAAATAATCTGGAGACCATAAGAAGGCAAGAGGACGCATTTGAGGTACAGCTGAGAGTCAGATGTTACATACGTTTTTTTATCTCGTAACCAAGCTCTTCAGTGATCTCTCAGTTGCCAACGCAAAAAAACCCCGGCTAATTTCGACTCTTTTTTTGCGTGCTCTATTAGAATAAAATCATTTCTCACTACTCAAAGGGTCATTCCACCTTAACACAGTCATCGATGGACCTATACTAACTGTGGTAAATGTCAAAATGTACACAGCTTTGCTAGTATTCATAAGGTGTTTTTAAATCCAATAACATTTAACGACGTCTGTTTTAACCCGTGCACTAAGTTTCTTTGCTTTTCAAAGCACGTTTTATTCTTTCGTTCCGTTTCGGGACGTTATGATTCTAATTGTTGTTTTTGAAGGTCACTGTTTGTCCGGATTTCTCAACAAACGTAAAACTTCGTCGTTACTTCCCAAGAGTCGCTTCTTTCGTTTATGAGTTCGTTACTTTGGGATCCTCAATAGTTCATTAGTTTATATTTTAAGGAATGTTTAAAACTACAAATGGGAACCAATTGTCTTGGCTGGCAGCATTTTACAAACTCTGCCCTCTGATAAAGAGAAAGGAACGAAATCATTCCCGTGCAAACGTATTACATTGTTAAGCTAATCCTATTTTGCTATCCGTAGATATTTTCTAATGAAGTTGACTTGAATACGTCTCACATGATTGACACTTTTGCCTTGGGTGAGCAAGTCAGAAAGGATCCCAAGCTGACTATTAAAAAGAAAGAAGAAGTGAAGGTGCACCTCAACTCACTGACAGCGCGCTGGGACCGAGTCAAGGATTTCCTGTCCTTGAGGAATGAAAGGTATGCAAAAGTCGACTCTGGTCTTGTTATTTTCGTTTGTTCCTTTTACCAACAGAGTCAAACCTCTGCTCTTGTGATATACCTAGCTGTCAGTTATTTCCGCGGGTCTTTGTTGCGATGCAGAAAAAAAGAAATCAAAAGCCGTTTCTTGCAAAAACCTCAAGACCTTTAGCCCATACTTCTTTTGAAATAGCGAAAATTAAGCTTACGGCGAAGTACGTTTCCGTTAATTTTGCGAAATAAAGTACCCGTAGAACATAGGGTTCTTTTTGTGAACACCAGAGCACGTTGTATTCCTTTGGTTTGTAAGATAGTGTATGCTGTCCTTGTTTTGGATTAGTGTTGTTCTCTGTCTTTTGTTTCTTTTATTTTATGTCAATTTGCTCTGGAATCCTCTGGAGGAATCATAGTCAGATAACGTTATAAAATGTACCGATTTAAATTAAGGCTACTGAGGAGTAGTGCAATCTTTGATGGTGCTGTTTGTTTACTTAATCGAAGACTAGATGAAGCTTCCAAGAGGCTTCAGCGGGAACGACGAGTCAAGCTCCACGATTGGGAAGAACGGCTGAACTCTGTCGACAGCTTTTTGCGTAAGACAGAGAGAGAGAATGAGAGACTGGAACCTGTCGGAGACGACTTAGAAACTGTCAGGAGGCAACTTGATGACTTCGAGGTTTGTTGGTTTACAGCAGCCATTTTTTGTGTTCTCTACATTAAATTTGCTAATAAAGATCGTAAGTGAGTCATCAAACAAACAAAACAACAAACGAACGAAAAATTACTGTATGTGTAAAATAACCATGGGTTTAGAGAAGTCACACAACCAGGGCTGGTGTTGAATTCACCTCTAAAGGATCAAATTTAATTTGTTTTAAGCTTCTGTGAGAAGAACTAAACTGACTTATGGCTCACCTTTTAACTTAAGCGCGCACATGGGCGAGGGAATAATAGCGCGAGGATAACACTTGAAACTCAGCGGGATCTCTTTAAGGGATATATGTAGGGTGGGAAAATGCTCGGAGATATTAGCTGCTTTAAGCTATTCTAAAATCCGAGGGTAGATAAAGAGATGATGATGATGATGATGATGATGATGATGATGATGATGATGATGATGATGATGATGATGATGATGATGATGATGAAGGGCCTGGGGCCAGTTTACGAAGCCCATCTAATTTAAGATGTACCTTAATTATTTTTCCTTATTTTAATTCCAACAATAGCCTATTGTTAAGGAACAGTACTTAGATCTTAAGATCTGAAGGGCTTCGCGAACCTGGCCCCTGGCGCCTGGAAGTCGTTGACTAGTTTTTGCACAATTATGTCCTTGGGTATCGCAAGGCCAACCAAAATATTTTCTTATGGAAAAGCTGCTTTCAAACACCTTTGAAAACCAAACACCTTTCAGCTTTAAAACCTCGATGAAAACCGCTGCAAACTGCAGACCCTGACATAGCTTACTTGATTATTTCCTCAGAGCTCGCCATAACCCAACCCTCTGAGAGGAAATATTATCTTAACGTTGATTTCTGTTTCCTAAATAGTATCACCAATTGTGTTGTCTTATCTTTCAGCATTCCACGGGCCTGCTCCTAGGACCACAGAAACGAGTGTACGAGTTCGGCAAATTCACTGATGAGTTGTTAGCTGATCCTGTCATCGATGAGAAATCCAAACAGAGCATGGGAAGCGATAAAGACAACCGCCTTGAGCGCTGGGCAAGAGTCGTTGACAAGACAAATAATCACCGTGCCAAGTATGCTTAATCTATGGTTTCTTTGTTATTAAGAAAAAAAAAACTGTTCATTCCACAATGTTCATCCTAGTAAGTTTCACTTCTTATTTACCTTTCTTTGCTGCATGAGCCAAGGTCTTCTTCTTGGTGTTTCCCACAAACAAGAGAGCTCTTCGCTGCATTTTCTGTCATGATCGACGAATTAAAACGTGGGCACTCCAGCTGCATCTCCTCTCCTGATAGCCAGGATAGCATGTGCTCTTTCCTTTATCTCCTCATATGACAACTCTATACCGGCCAGTGTATTGTCAATATTCTCTCAGGAAACTTGTGTAGAAACAATAAAGGTGATGCACTAAAACTACTCAAGTGATTCCTTTTATATAACCAAATAAACAAGTTCTGTGTACTTTCAGGCTGGAGGAGAAACTCGCGAGTTTGGAGAAAAGTGAGGATGAAGTTTCGAGATGGCATGATGACCTGGCTGCCATCGAGGAAGAGGTCCAGAAAGTGGAAAGCGTCTGTGAACAACAGATGGCCCCAGATCTGGAAGCACTTGACAAACAAAAGAAGGATGCCCAGGTTGGTTAACCTTAGTAATTTTAACAGAAAATGAGTCCATGAAGTTAGGACACGTGAACTGCGAATACAGAACAAGGGCACCAACGGATTATTTGGGGGCAATGTTTCTTTGAAATATGTTATCGTCTAAAGGTTGTTTCGAGTATGATCGCTAACGATCCCTAACGACCGTTGACTCGACTCGGGGAACGGTGGAGGGGGGGGGGGGGGGTTAGTTGTCCCTGATAAAATACTTTGGAAACAGCGAAGGGTCAAAAAGTTCCGCCTTTGACTCGATGATCGTCTTTTAAAGTGCTTTTCTGACTTTTTCACAGAAATTGAAAGATGACGTACGGTTGCTCGACCCTAAGGTGGAAGACTTTCTTAAGGGCTCTGATAATTTGCTCGATGATTATGAATTTGCTGAAACAGACCACAGGACGATCGAGGAGGAGACGGAAACACTATCGAAACGCTGGAATAAAGTGAAATCTGACGCCAGTTCAAGAGAATCAAGGTTTGTATTAAGCACCGTTTACCGGGCGATTTTTGTCGCGCTCAAGTTGCAGTTCAAATCGTGTGTATTAGCTAGATTTCGATTTCGCAGGGGTTTCGAACATCCTTGAAACTTGATGCAAATTTGCATGCAGGGTTTCTCAAAAAACGTATAGTGATGTCGCACTGAAATCGCAGCTGGTTTACAAGTCCAAGCCTTGCTCTAGCAAAATTGTACTGAAGTGTGGCAAGTGTTGCATTAAATTTCGCAAGCGGAAATGGACTTGAAGGCGTCTCGTTGGTATTTCGTATGCTTTTGTCCAGTTTTATGGAAATTTATCGAAGTTAGGCAAGACGTATTAGTTCTAGATTGTAATAAATTACCTTTTTCTATCCCTTGTAGAATTGACGAAGAGATCCAACGGTTGCAGAAGCGTCAAAGGGAGTTGCTGGAAGAATGGAAGAACTCTTGTAACCTCACTCTTAAGTGGATCGCCGACACTTCTGCGCGTGTCCAGGCTCAGGCTACCACTGCTGAAGATCTCGATCATGCGCGGGCTCAAAGGCAGGAAATCGAGGTTGGTAAAATCTGTTCTTAATTCAAATACAATAACTGTTCAGGCAGTGAGAAAGGCAGTGTTAATTTAACAATTAACCACCAATTTGGCAAAAGTTTCAAACAAGCGGTGAGTGAAAGCTCTGCATGTTCTCTTTGTGAAATGTTTGAGTTTTTAGGTTCGGTTGGGTTGGAGCGTAAATACAATTAAATACAACTCTGACCATATTGTCCACCTCTCCTCTTAGCTCTCTTGTCGGTCGTGATTACTCCAGCACTAAGTCTACGTGACATGATTGCAATATGATCGTTTTCAGGGGCACCCAACGACAGTTCAGATCCTTTGAAACGCTATTTTATGCTATCTGGAGTGCCTTTAAAGCTCTGTAGGTTCATTTTAGGCTGCGCTATAATATTTTTATCTGTTCGGTCGTTCTAGGGGAACTTGAGTCTTTTCGAAATTACTAGGGCATTTTTGTCCCTTTCCCGAAAACCTTAAGTCTTATTTCCTTTCCGAAAATCTTAGCTGACCTTTTTTCGGTACCCGAAACGACATTTTTGTCAATCCGAAAACACTAGGCCCTAAATTTCCCATATCACGAAACTTCGTAGTGAAAATTCCCTTCAGAAAATTGTAGGGGATTAAGAGCCTTCCGAACAGATAATTTACCGAAACGATCCGTTGGGTGCCCCTGCGTTTTGGCCGCGCGACAAGCGAAACTTGCTTTAAAGTCCGTGATTTCGCATCGTTTCTAACACTTTAAACATTGTAGTTTGAGATAAGCCAAGGTCAAATTTTTCTTAGGTCGAAAAAAAAAAATCATTTCGTAGGGACTTTCAAGATGTTTATGCTGGCTGCATGAGTTTAGTCTCAATATAGCTTTGTGATCTTTTTAAAACATTTATGAAGCTACGTTTATCGTCTTAGGATATTACAAAGGAAATCAAACAGTACGACAAACAGCTGGACAAACTTGATCAACTCGGTGAAAAGATTGTTCATGAACCAAGCACGCGTGATCTGGAAAAGGGCCTGGTAAAAAACGAGAAAGCGTCCATTATAGGACGCTGGAAAGAACTTCTGTTAAACACAGATGCTGCAAAACAGAGGTATGTGAGAATATTTAAATTACCAGTAGAAGTTAAATACACAAATTATTAAAAGCTGGATCATTGTATCATGCAGTTCCAGGGATTTCATTGGCTTAGTGGCCATGGTATTTGATCCGCTAAGCCAATAAAATCCAAGTATGGAAGGTCAGAGTTCGATTCCTTGCGGAACTCAGCCCCTTTTTTTTTTCTTTTTTTCCATCTCGTGACATGAGAAATGTAATAAATTATATATTTTGCTCATTTTTACGGTTTCACAATCAAATTTTGAAAGCAAAATCCAAGGGGTCTACAATCAACAGTTAGGATGCACCTTGATGAATCTGGTCCCAGATATGGGCCGAGTATTTTTGGTTTTCTCTTGAATGAAAATAAACAGAATGTGTATGATTTAAATGATAGGAATATAACCCAATAAAAACGATCTTCCGAAAAAAGAATGAAAGCTTGTTCATTCTGCCGCAAATAGTAAAGCGGCTGGAATTACATAGAGTACCATTCTAACGATTCCGAAATGAGAAGCAATATATCGAATACGAGCTGACTGTTTCATCCGATTTCCAAATACCGAGAAGTGGGTGAAAAACGCGGCGCACTCGAGTTTTTTAAACCAACTTCGAGGAGATACAAATCAGATGAAACACTCTTTCGAGTGTTTCTCAAAGCAATAAATTTTGGTGAAATTCAAAGAAAAAGTTCGCCAAATTATGATAATTAAGATCACATTTCCAAACCTCCTTCACATTAGTGATTCCTTTGTTTTCTTGTCATCAATTATTAATGCTTTGAGAATAACTAACAAAAAACGTGCCAACACGCCATTCCCAGTATTCTCGTTCTATAATGGTTCCCAAAATCTTGTTCTGGATTTGTGGAGAAGAATGCTACCTGATCCGAAATATTCATTAAGACTACCAATTTCCTTTGCACCAGGCTTGATAAACAAATTGCGCAACTGGAAAAGGAACAGAGAGGAAAAATGGCAACATGGTCGGCGAAGGTCGAGCCCCTGGAGACATGGCTTGTGAAGAACGAGACCATAGTGGAGTCATATGAACCAATAGGATACGACATCAATTATGTGAAGGGACAAAGCGCAGACGCCCAGGTTAGTTTGAAATCCTACCAATTGTCAACAGCCCCGTACGAAAGTGCTGATTAACAACTTTCATTTGAGGTGAAACTTAAGGATTTCATCCACTGAATCAAATTTAGAACCATATAGAGTTCTAAACAGCGACATCACAAATGCTTGAATTTTTGAAATCAGTATGGGATTCATGAAGATGTTCGGAAAAAGCATGGTGGAAATTGTCTACATCTTGATTTTTGGCAAGTAAGCATTTTTCATCATGCTCTTTCACAATATTGCAGCAAATCCCACAATTTCGAAATTTAGTTTTTGTGACGTCATCGCTTTAGGGCGATGAAAATTGTTCTCAATAGCTTTTTCTTGAACAAATACATTCCAAATACATTCCCATAACCTCAAGTGATAGAACTACATTGTACAGCATGATAAACAGCGCCACAGAAAGTGCCGAAGTTGGGTTAAGCCCTGGTAATTGAGGTCCATTAGGTTCATAAAGACTTCATCTTTTATAATGACCCATCATTGACAGCTAGTGTGTTATGTTTTGCAGGGAATGATCGCAGAACTTCTTCGCGAGCAACCGAAGTTTGCTGAGATGACAGATTTTGGCAACCAGCTCACTACGGAACCTTGTGTGGGACTGGAGGAAAGAGTCAGGCTACAGAAACAAATGCAGTCACTACACGAGAGATGGGACAGGCTGTACGCCTCAGCCACCTCTAGGCACGACAGGTAATGACCCAGTTGTAGAAATACACGTTCTCCTTTGTTGCGTCCTTATAATTTGAACTTTCGATCGAAAGGCAATCGGGGGGTCAGAGGATAGGTTAGTGTCTGCATTGTCGTGTTGTTATCCTTGATCAAGCATCCTTACTTCATATTGTCGCTCTTTATCCAGGCCCCGGTTGTTCAAAGAGTGGACAACTTTATCCAGCGGATAAAAATGTATCTGTTGCAGTATAATTTATGCTCTGGATAATGTAATCCGCTCTTTGAACAACCGGGCCCTTGTATACAAATGGGTTCCGCCTACATAATACTGGTATAGCTAACAAACAGGGGAGGGGAAGGGGAGGCGACGCTCTGGCTGTATTGGCCATCTGGGCCAGAAGTGCGACTATACAGTTTTCCTTCCTTACCAAAAGTTTTAAAAAAATTTTTAACTTTGTCATAGACAAAATACACATTCAAATTGGCATTGACATTGCCGTTCAAGTCCTAGCAGTATGCAGGATGTTTGTCCCATGAACCTAGTTTAATGGCCTTAACTCCCGCGAGTCGTCTGTAGCTCAGAAGTAGAGCATGGTTCGACTCCTGATAGGAGCATTCGGATTTCCCTTTTTCTGAGTATGCTCATGTCACTTTGAATAATACATCATTCTCACAAAATACACTGTTTCGTCAATACGTACAACTTTTAGTACACAGCTGTTAGGTGACTACAATCCCATACTCGCGACAAAATGAATTCACATCAGACTTTATTTTGCAAAAATCCGTAACTTTTATTCTGTGTTAGCCTTAACTGGGTTTTGAACAACTGGTTCCTTATCATCTAAAATAGAAGTAGACACACACATAAAGGATCAAGACCAAATTTGAAGCGATAGGTATCTTAGTTTCTCCAGTGTTTCAAAGGCATAGTAATCCAAGAGATGTATATCTCTTTAATCTCGTATCCAAATCTTCTCGCTCACATCTGGGTACAAGATTAGTGTTTTGTCACTTTGGAAAGATTTTCGCTGAAGGTGGTTTTTTTTTAACCTTTAACTTCTCAAACTTCATTAGGATTCAAGACAGACTGAAGATATTAGAAGATGAACAAAGAAAGTTGGAGGAAGAGCGGAAGAGGGTAGAAGAGGAAGATATTCAAAGAAGATTGGATGACGAGAGAAAGCGGTTGGAAGAAGAAAAACGAAAGAAGAAGGAAGAAGAAGAGAGGAAGCGTAGGGAGGAAGAAGCGAGGCTGCAGAGAGAACTGGAAGAAAAACAAAGGAGAGAAGAGGAGGAAAGACTACGAAGGGAGGAGGAAGAAAGGAGAAAATTGCTGGAATTGGAGAGAAAACGAAGAGAAGAAGAGGAAAGGAAAAGAAGGGAAGAAGAAGAGAGAAGACGAAAAGAGGAAGAAGAGAAAAGGAAGAGGGAAGAGGAGGAGAGAAAGCGGAGGGACGAGGAAGAACGCAGAAAGAGAGAGGAAGAAAGAAGGAAGAAAGAGGAGGAGGAATGGAGGAAGAGAGAGGAAGAAGCCAGGAAACGAAGGGAAGAAGACGAACGGAGAAGGCGAGCAGAAGAGGAACGCTGGGAGAGAGAAGAACAAGAGAGGAAGAAGAGGGAGGAGGAGAAACGAAAGCAACGGGAGGAGGAAAGAAAGAGGAAGGAAGAGGAACGGAAACGAAGGGAAGAAGAGGAGGAACGGAAGCGAAAGGAAGCTGAAGAGAAAAAGAAACGTGAAGAGGAAGAAAAGGTTAGTTTATTTTTAAATCATGATGATAGGTAGATGATAGGTCGCTTGGGTGATATATTTTATAAATGACTGTACCCTAATCATGAGGTTATGCGAAATATCTGGTTTCATTGCTTTTGTAATAGTCTCCAGGGCCGTACGTAGGATTTTTTGTCTGAGGGGGCAAACTCCGCACACCCCTCACAGGACACAGACAGGGTTTCTAGTTGGACGTTTTTGTTTTCGCCCCTACACACATACACAGAAAGTTGCCTCTAAGACCTTTAATTGTTTGGTATTCACATTGAAGGAAGATTTTTTTCAGTCAAATTAGTCGATTTTCGTGCGATTTCGGAGCAGTATAGCTACAAGAAATAGCTCAGCAAACTCAAACACTATGTTAGAAAAAAAGTGAGTTTTCCTGGCGAGGGCAGCTGCCCCCTCTGCCCCCGCGCTATGTACGGCCCTGGTCTCCTAACTTTAGTAAAGAGACGTTTTGCTACAATGGTAAAACTGTGGGTGTGCAATTTGTAATTGCACATGTCTTTTTAAGGAAAGTCATGGCTCTCTGGAGTATAAAAATCAGTTCATCGATCAATTCAATGTTGTACTAGCATGCTTATTTTTTTATTCACTGAAAAACATGTTGACAACCAAAGCGTTTAGGTATCCGTGTGATTATTTCACTCATACATTGCAATCTCTTTCAGTTGAAAGCCTTTGCCAACATCACACCTGAGCCGCGTGTTCAGCTGGTTGAGCAGGAGCCAAGACTTTTCAGCAGCCCAGTAGTGGATGAAGTGATTTTATCTGTGGATGAGGATGTTGTACAGGCGGGAATGGATCCTGGGATCCTTCAAGGAAGGCTTGATGATTGGAAAAGAGATGCAAACGACATTGACGCGTAAGTACTGTATTGCCATAATTTTTTTAGTATTCTACACTCCTTGAGATCGAGGAATGTGGTCACTTCCATTGGACATATAATCGCTGTATGTGACGGCCTTCGGGATTAAGGAGTTTACATCCTTACGGGATGTGGCACTTTTAACTGACTTTCTTCGTAATAAGAGAATGTGATCAATTCTATACAGGATCAGGGAGTATTTGATCTAATCGATACGCATTTTGGTCGCTTGCATTCGATGGCCCTCGGAATCGCTTTCAAGCGGATCAGAAGATGTGGACGCTCCAATACGGGTTTTATCAAAGCTTAGTTGACTTCTTTTTTTTCCTAGATGGCTTAAGGACCAAGAAGATAAATTGCCGGAAGATTCTGACGAAGACACTATTGCTTCCCTGAAAGACAAAGAGGGCCAAATTGCGGTATGTTTTACACAATAAAGTCATTTATCATTCTTCTTGTTCGATGTAGATGAACAAAATAGTGCATACGATCTGATTTACGCTGGGTGTCAAAACGAATTCCCTTCGTATGATAGAGGCCCTTCAAAGATATTCAGAAAGATCCCCGTCTGTCCCTGGATTGAGAAATCTTTTTGACAATTCTAGCTCATCTTCGGAAATCTTGCAAGGTCCGGGTACTACTAGGATAATGATCTCTCTCGTATGAACTAAAAAAATCTTGACAGGAAAGTACAGAATACTGCTCTTTCTACTGTAATGTGCTGGACATCTCTGCGTCGCCAATTCACATCTCGGATGGGATGAATGCTTTTGTGTATCATATTGAAGTACGTTGCCCAAAGCATCCCTTGCCGAAGTAATGTAGGTATTAACGTGCACGAACACGTCTCCTTTTTTGTTTGAGTGGAAATAAGAGACGTCATTGTGCAGGCTATGTAGGAATAAATAGTAAAACGTTTGTTTTGACTTATTCCAGAGTCTTGAAAAGGAACTACCAACCTACGGCAATAGGTATCATGACCTAGAAAAAGACTTTGAAGACCTTATGAGCGATAACAGCATTAGAGAAGATCAACAGGAAACGATCGGCGAGGAAATGGATAACTTGAGAGTTCGATGGCGTTCATTGAACAACAATAAGGATACCAAGAAAAACAGGTAAGGAAAATGTCCTGTATCTGTAAGAACTTCAATTACGCCAATAAGGCACGCACGAATGAATAAGAATGGTGCAATCGACAGTCACTGTTAACAGATTGACTGTGTGCTCTCTATTCCTCTCTACCACTGTGAACTTGGTTAGCATAACTGTGACCGTCAACCTACCCTCCCAGTCATGACTTCGACAAATCAGAAAACCGAAGAAAAATATCTGCATTGTCAAGAGCTGACCAACAACGACCATAATCAGTGGTGGATGTATAGAACGCGCTTATTGTTTATCAATTGTTTCACCTCAAGTGGTTGATCAAACATTGCTATATATGTATTGGTTCAATTATAGTCTTGGTTTAAATGTTATTTTCCATTGTTTCAACCTCATTATCACACATTACCATACACAAGAACAATAGGAAGATAAAATTTAAACCAAGGATAAATCTGAACCTCAACATATACTTACTTCTAGGCCAGAAATATAATCCAAATTATCAGTCTGTAACGAAATCTGTTAGAACACATTGAGCATTTTTATAGGTGTATTCCACTAGTATTTTATGAGTAAAAGAATTGAGAATAATAGGGAAGCAACGGAAACGAGATTTTTTTTTCCTTTTATCCGTAGAATAAAGGACAAAATCTGGGATGAGGAACAGAAGAAAGCTGGCGAGCTTGCGGGATGCCGAGTTAACTTACAAGCCGTGAAGAACTGGATCGACTTACGCGATAAAGAAGTGGACTCCATGCATCCGATTGGAAATGACCTCAAAACGTTATCACAGCAAAGGGAAGATTTAAAGGTACGGTAGAGCGGCGAAGTGTTCTTGCTACCAGGTTTCAACGTTGCAGCGTTGTTCTACAACATTTGGTCCAACGATGTTCGAGATATGAACCTAACGAATGACCCACCTCGCCAGGAACGTTGATGTGGGACTATATTTGCTAACGCCATTGTTTGAATTTTGCCTCACCGCCATTTTGCAAAGTATATGCTTCGAAAAAATTGGACACACTTGGTATTGTGTCACACTTGGTAATCACGGCGGATTTCAATGTGATATGTTGAAAGCTATCTGAGAAATAAGCTTTCAAAAAGAATGAAATTTACAAAGAACATATGACTGCGTGGCCATTTGGAGGCGCGAAACAATAGAATGATTTTCCTTTGGAAAATGAAATTTATTATAAGGATATATGTTTTATTGCTTGGCTGCTCCAACATGACCGCCATGAAAACACTCTTATGTATGGCTGGGTGGCGAGCCTCCACCCAGTCATACGTTCTTTGTAAAATCTTGATGCTGTGAAAACTTTCATTTTTCAAAAACGGTCATATCATGTTCATTTTCTAAAAGTACTAAGTTGGCTAAACTATTTCAATTCAGTACGTTTATTTGCAGCTAGTTTCATCGTTTATGCTAACGTAGGCTACTGAGGCTCAGCAGAGAACTGCCAATAGGTTAGTCAAGGACGTTCGATAGCTTCGTGAGAGGCAACTTGGTACTGATCATGCATGTGACAAAGTGAATACATCTCCCAATATACTTAGTAACAACAGACTGTTTAGAATGCTGCACGAAGTCTAACGACGTTTTGATTTTGATAGAAATTGTATGAAAGATTGTTTCCCGTGAGAGTTATTCACTCAAAAAATTTATTGTTGACATATTTAGCTTGGTTTCCAGAATTGAACGAGACTTATTAAAACTGGATCACAAAACGACAACAAAAGCAATGACTAAAAGAAAGTAAAATTAAACAATCAAGAAAGAACGCAAGATAAAATAAAATTACGATAAGAAAACATTAAAAGTTTATTTCACTCAGCTAAGTAGGGATGCTATGCTAAAATAATAGTCCAGTCTATTCAGTCAAAGCTAACCTCTTAAAATAAAGAACTGAAATCTCCAGAAGTCCAACATTTGTTTCCAATGGTTAATTCGGGCCGTTTTGGATAGCTCAGAATTTTTCTTTTTCCATGTACGTCGAAATCAATGAGTTGGAAAATTCTGGAGACATGAGTATTCAACATTTAGGTTGGGCTTAATTTACAGTGCTGATTTTGACTTGGTGCAGCATCAATATAGTTTATTTTATATAAAAACAGTACATTCAACTTAGCTACCTTTTTCTTTCTTGTATTAGTTGTAAACAGATTTTGTTTCTCTCTCTTCTACAGCAATTCAACAAAAGACTCCATGACTACGAGCCAAGGTTCACAGAAGCTACGGACACAGCATATAAACTGTGTAAAGACCCTGCCTTTTCAAGTGAGCAAAACAAAGCTCTTCAGCTCGATACTGAAGATTGTGAAAAGAAGTGGGATGACCTGCTAGACAAGGTTAACGAGCGAATGGACGGGTAAGAACAGACCGTTATGCGTGTATTCATGATGGGTATTCATGATTAAGATGGGGGCTTTAACATTGAGGATGAGGATGAGAATGACTATGATGATGATGATGATGAGGAGGAGGAGGAGGAGGAGGAAGAAGAAGAGGAGAAGGAGGAGAAGGAGGAAGAAGAGGAGGAGGAGGAGGAGGAGATGGAATTATATTCAACTTTCAATAACTAATCGTCTGCTTTTCGTATTCTTTGTGATGGTTAATGCTTCATCATATTCATAACTAAACTTTCTTTGTTTCCTATAGAATCGTGAAAAAGATCCCAAAGCTTCAAAAAGATCAAAAGGAGCTTCTGGAAGAATGGAAAGACAGTTCCGCTCGTTTCGACAAATCTCTCAGAAAAACAGAAGAAAAGCTCAAGGAACAAACTACCATTGGTAGAGAAGTAAGTTGAGCTCTTTACAATACTTGTTTCTAGACTTCATTATCTCTTTGGCGGGGTTTCTGTGTTGGTTTGTTTATTTGAATTTGATTGTGGAAGCTGAGGTTTAGTGCAGTAACGTGAGCTTTTGCTTCTCACCTTGAATCTCGGACTTGCTGTTATGATAGACCTTTTCGCGACGTTGTTTTGTTGCCCCATTACAGATCATGTGATAGTACTCTAGGGAGTAATCCCTTTTAGAATGGACCATATTCACGCTGGCATAAATTCTTTACTTCCAAAAAGACAAAGAATCCATTCGTTTGAGAATATCGCGTAGTTTTCAATGGGCAATAAGCACATGGAGCGAATAAGATCTCTTGGTTCGCGTTTCTAGTGTTTTACGATTTTTTTTCCCGGGTTCTCCAGTTTTCCACCTTCCGAAAAAAATAATATCAAACAAACGAAACAAGATTTATTAATATCTATTAAATCTAAGAACCGAGGGCTACAGGTTTGTCGGGCGTCCAGGGACTTTAGTGTTACTTTCTTACGTTACAATTGTTTTTCACGTTTTCTCACAGATTGGCTACGAAAAGTGGTCGCCAGAAAGCAGTTTGCTAGAACTGACAAAAACACAGGTGGGAGATGATAATCAGTGGAAGCCGGCAGTTGACGAGTCCAATGCCAGACTTAAGAGGTAACTTATTTTACTGGATTACTTCGTTTAAACAGTCTAAGAAAGAAATCTAAGGCTAAGCGCACTGTGTCGTCTGAAACTACTATAATACGACGACCGACTACACTTGTTTCGTTTATGACTTTCTGAAGTTAGATACGTTGTCGGTACATTTTCTTCTCTTACAAGATATTGTCCACAGTAAGTCCTTGACAGTTAGTGATTATCAAACTTCTAATATTTATAGTTTACGTCCACCCAATGTTCTTCTCGAGTCGTCGCTTTGAATCTAATCGATTACAACCAAATCTAATCTTCACAGATTTAGCTATCAAACCAACCCCTTCCACAAAATGCAGCATCCGTTTCCGAACATCGGCTAACAATCATTGCTTCTCTGATCATTCAGCCGGCCATTATCCCTTTCAAATCCTGCTACGATTAATTTTATTGTTATGTTACTAACCAATTCCAGTTTGAATTTCAATCAACGATACTTGTTTTTCAGCGTCAGAGAAAAACTTCAAGACATCATGCGGGATAAGAAGAACCGAAGATGGACGATACTCGAAGCCTTAAAAGATGTGATGCACTCGATCACCACCAGATTCCGTGGTGGTTCCAAACCCGGAGTCAGCCTGGACAAAGTAGTGGACCTCTTGGAAGACCACGAGGTAAGGAAGTATTTATCATGATTACAGGCTTTTGGACTTAAGGAAATTGGTTCACAGCCCGCTTTATCACCAAAAAATAAGTTCACGGTTTGTTGATGCCTGTTGGTTTGGTCTCCTTTTGTTTGTTTGATTATTTGTGTTTGTCTGTTTTCTTTCTTCTTTTTACGATTGTTCGTTTTTACAAAGAGACTCGTTTTATGCTCTGCTTGCTATTATCTGTTCATCCATTTTTTTTTGTCGGTTACAATGATTATTCCTTCTTTTGACGGAAATTTCTTACTGTATATATGTTCGTGCCATTTACTTGCTGCATTTCTGCCACATTTTTCTGGTCTTGGTGCCTTTATACAAAGCAAAACTGTCTTGTGTTATAAAAAAAGCTGCTCGTCTGAAAAACAAATGTCTGATATTAAAGTAAAAGAATCAAGTAACTGTACGAAAAAAAAAACATTAGGGAAGGTTTTGTTACCAGATAGATGGGCATGGTAAATATGACAAGGCTGCCACGGCTCGCTACGAGTTTTCCTGTAGCACAACGATGAGGACGTCCGACCCGTGGGTAGTAGACGATCATGGGCTCGATCGACTCCCGTCGGGGAATCCCATATTTCTTTGCGAGCTCAGACACAAGTGGCCTGCTTGTAAACGTCACCTATTTCATTCTAGTAGTCACTCTTGAAAAACTGAACATAATTTTCTCATTACAAAATCTGTACTGTTGCCATTTCTGCTTATCATTCTCTATTTCGTTCAAGGACATCATGACTGATACTTCGACGAAACAGAAAGATGCGAACGAGGTTTTTGCCTTGGGCGCAAACGCTCTTGAAAGCGGTGTGTTAAGTAACGAACAAGCCAGTGATATAACCAACAGAATGTCGGACTTGAATCGGCGGTGGAATGGATTGAACATAGACGTCATTGAGCGAGAGAAAAGGTTTGTGGATTTCTTGACGAAAGGTAGTCTTTCTTTACGTTTCCATTGAATTATTGTGGACGATTTTCCATCTAGAAAACTGAAGCTCTTTTAAAGCAGTCCGTGCAGACCAACATGACATGGCACCTTTAAGGTCACAAGAACTCTTTTTATTTTTGGGAGTAAATTCGTTTGTCGAGTTTACTGAATCCATACATAATCCTTAACTTGTGATGACATACTTGTGAAAATAAAATTCGGCCGAAAAAGACGGAAAATCAGTGGTGAGTGTCAAGAACTTGTTGCTTAAATGTAATCTTCAGTAAAAGAAAAAAAATACTGAATGCCATACGAATCGTTTTTGTTAAAGAACGCTTGGCGTTAATTATCAAAAGAGGTGTATCAGTTGTACGATTGTATATAAATTCATGTGTTGCCTTTGGCACTGAACCATACACTGCTGCACGATTTGTCATAGTTTGCTCTGGTTTGTGCCCAGCAGAGGTTTTGTACTTTATCATATGCACTATTCTGGCCAAAACATTGTTATCATTCTTTCACTTCTGAAGTAGTAGATCTGTTTAGTTGTTCCTGTTTAAACATTGTTTAAATTCCGTGCCCAATGAAATCACGATAGTTGTCTTTGTAAAGAGTCTTTGGCCTTTTTGTAAACACCATGGTGGAAAATCAAATATTTACCATGGTTTTCATAAATAAGCGGCTAATTAACATTTGCATGAGAATGTTGTTTTAAGGTGCATTTAAATTTGCATTCCCATGTCGCCAACGCAGTCCGCCTCCAAATTTTTATAATAGCAACGACAGGTAAAGGTCTTCACTTCAATATGGAGGGTGATGATGATGATTTAGAGTCATCCCTGGCCCGGGCCTTCTTAACAGTCGACTTATTACAAGAGAGGTAAATATGCAGTGTATAATTACTTAGCGTGAACGCATTAATTAGACTGTTGTTCGTCTGTGTTCACTATGTTGAAATTGTTAACCCGAGGTGTAGGCAAAGCTTTGTCCAAGTGTCTTTGATTGACAAAAGTGCTCATGCCAAAAAATATCACGCGAATTGAAATCTCATTTTCAAAGTATTCTAAAACAAACAGGATTACATCAAAGTACTTCTCGACAGCTTTTAGTCGGATGGTCACGCTTCGGGACTTCGTCGGCGGAGTCATAACATAGAACCTCATAATGGAACTCAAGATCCACTTAATAGGTTGATAGTTCTCATCAAGCACTGAAGACGTCAGATTTTTGTGTTCCTCATGGTTTGTCATTGGAATCGGAAAACTAATATTACACGAGAAGACAAGTCTCTTTGAAGTATGGTTCGACTACGTCATGGATTGCTGAGAGCCTGTCGAGTTATCAAAAGAGTTAACAATTAATAAACGTAAACATAACCCTTCAGAACTGCGTTTGTTAGCCTGCCGAATGATGACGGTTACATGTTAGGATGTGCAATATTTCAAACATCAAGGTCCATGAATGGCGTGAATGTTATAAGGAAAACATAACAACTGTTCCATAAATAGAAAATACGTGGGCGTATCGTTAGTATATTCCTCCTGACTCTAAAAGACTTAATCAAGTAAAAATTAATTAACTATAATTGTAGGCCGTTTGTTTTATGAAATTATTAATCCTTAAGATTGCATTTTTTATGTAATTGTGTGTTGAAAGTAAATGAAAATGAGGTTTTGCTGATCAAGATAACCTCCATTTTCTCTTTCCTTTAACTTTAACTTGATAATTTTTTTCTCTTCGAGAAAAGAGTATAATGGAAAGCCGTTTGGTTTAATAGAATTATTCGACTAATTATATGTTAGCTTCGAGGTTGCGTTGAAAGTAGTCAACCTCAATTTTCTCTTTTCTACAACTTTAGCTTGGTGGAAAGCCGTTTGTTTTAATATACGTATTTGAGTTATGAGCCCTTGTTAACAGCACAGAAGAGCATTTAAAAAGTTCGAATAACCGGCACACTGAAAAGCCTTCACTTTTTCCTCAAATATTTGGAGCCGCAGGGATGACATTTTTATTGTCTATTAGACTGCATAAGTATTATTAGTAGTGTTATTAGTATATACTATCGCCATTACTTTACTATTAGAATCGTGTTAAGGTATGGCACGGTACGGCATAATTTGTTATTGTATGGTATGATATGGCATGATACGGTATGGTATGGTATCGACCTTACTTTTCTCCTTTCTTTAATAATGTAATTCTCAACGAAGAATTCTCAGGAGAAGAACGTGACTTAACAATAGGGCGATCTTGAAGTGATTTGAAAGTGCTACCATCTTAATTGTTATGGCGTTTCCTGAAGAGACCTAGAATTTAAAACTTTGGACGTAATTTACAATAATTAATAAACAAATAAATAAATAAAAAATAAATGAATAATATTTAAATTAATTAGCAGTACTTAGCAGTTCAAGCTTCTTTGAAATGAGAGAAAAACCACCGGCAAGAATATAGAAATTGCAACGAGTAACATAATTTGTCCTTGGTCTGTTAAGTTATTAAATCAAACCGTCTGTTCTCCCATCAGGCTGGAGAAATTTGCACAGGACATTGAGAGCGAATACCAGAGATTCGACTCATGGCGTGACAGGTGTGACAACATGAACCAATGGCTGTCAGAGTCAGAGAAGCTCATTAAAAACGAAGAAAAGATTGGAAATAACGTAGATGTGCTTCAAGAACAGATCAAAGACAACCAGGTTGGCACCAATTCAACTGGGTTCTCATGCTTTAAATAGAGAGAGGGGGCTATGGACAGGGGCTCACTAAGGACGACTTAACTTAGAGCAATTAGGTCTTTGAGATGAAAGTGAAATTTTAACTACAGAAGAAAGAATGAATAAGTTAATGATTATCGCGGTTATATATGTAATTTAAGCAGTTGCGAAAAGAAAGCTTGACGAAAAGCAAAGGTATTTGCTCGATGAAAATTGAAATGTAATATTAAAATAATGACAATAATAATAATAATTATAATAATAATAATAATAATAATAATAATAATAATAATAATAATAATAGTAAACAAAGGTTATTAGCGCTTTTCGCTTAGTCTCTAAGCGCTTTACATTTTTTCTAAAAACTCGGCTAAGTTACAAAAAATCATACCTGTGAGGTTCCAAGAGACGACTGTCATCGTTTCGTCATTTTCAGTAAGGGAAGAGTAACTTGGTGTTTGATATCGTCCAGAGTAGTACTTGAATACTTAGACTATTATTTTCATATTTCCTACAGATTTTCCTGGGTGAGGTAAAGCAGTACGAGCCAAAAGTCGAAGCTATGATTAAAGATAGTCAGGATCTTGTCGAGAGCAGCAAATTGGATAAAGCAGACATCGATGGAGTGGACAAAACAAAGAATGCACTCACGACCAGATGGAAGGGTGTCAATGATCACCTTAATGATCGACAGCAAAAGTGAGTGATAACCTTGATGTCATGGAATTAACAGGTTGATCTGGTTGATATTTAGTGGAGCCCTAATGTTAGCGGAACGCTGAAAGGGGCAGCGTCACCTATGTTAGTGTTTCTTTGAGTGGCCAAAAAAGATATTTGAGTCCGTGGATGCTTTGAAATAATTGTTAAGTTTTGTTAACAATAACCCTACTAGTGCACAGAAACTAGTATTAATTATGTCTGGCTGCGGATGGCTAGGATGGAAATGGACTGTAACTGCTCAAGTTCTGCTTGTATTCCAAGATTAATTTCATGTTAGAAAGAGGTTTTTGATCAAATATTTGATACAGTTTGACCAAAATACAGTAAAATCGCCGTGACAGTCCCCCTTTAATGACTTCCAGTTTCAACGAACACAATGGCGATAGTTATTTTAGGTTTTATATTATTTATTTGCTTTTTATATTCCTTAGAACTTGATGATACTAGCGTTTTTGTGGTGCGATTTTTTTATACTACTGTAGATTTTGCGACGAATTACTAGTCATCATCCAAATGAAAAATCGCGGATCAGTAGTGATTTCATTGTAACCAACCGCCGCGAAATCTTGATAGGTACTTTACGAGGGAAATATGAAATTGTTCTTCAATCGCTACTCTAATGTCCGCAAAGTTCATCAATAACTGAGTGGACGTCGACTTGTATCAGTGATTTTAATTCATGCTGTCGCACAACTAAATGGGCTTAAATTACGGCTTGTCAACTAATCGGACGATAAACTGCTAGTCTGCCTCCAACAGGAAAAGAGTTAGGGTCGGGCATTTGAAGAAGTCTAACTTAGACTATGGTTTTAGACAATCAATAGACGTAATATATCTGTTTATGAGTGGTCGTTTAAAGTAGGTAAATGTGTCTCGTTGCTGTTTTGTGCCTCTTTGACACTGTTAACAATTGGCCAGAATGAAATGGGTTTAGACCGCCGTTCTGTTAACGCAAGTCTGAACTTCGCTCAACTAACCGGCCCTTAAAGTTTAACGAACGCAATGTTAACGTTATTCGATACCAATAATCTACTCACCTTACTCCCTTGCTAACATTTTGAACTGCCCACTGTTCACAATTTGTAGACTAGAATCCGCTCTTTTGGACATATTGAAGAAGGAGACACAAGGAAAGCTTGGTGGGTGGAGAGAACAGTCAATAGCTCTTGGTCTGCTTGTTACTGAAGCCACGAGAAAAGTGAACGAAGATGTGGACGAAACGGACTTTGCAGATATTCAAGCAAGCGCTGTTCAACTACAGGTACAATGAAAAAGCTATTCACGCCCCTAAATTTCTGTGGACAACAACCATGCATCTATGCCGTTTCCTTCCTATTTTGTTGGTTTTTGTTTGTTTGCTTGTTTATTTGTTCGCGTTTTGGTATCTTTGTTCTGTTTTTAATGGCGCCCAACATGATTTCAGAAATGGAAATTATTCTTATATTCTAATCACGGAGTATTTTTAAAATTTAGAAATAATCTAAAACTATCCACCCTAGCGGATTCGACAATAGCATGCAAAAGTCCAAAATTTTACAAAGTCGGAGCAAGTATTTACCTCATTTTGATTTCGTCTAAGCTACCTTTTTAACCAAATGTTTCTCACCCGAATCGTCCAGTTGATTTCCGCCTTCTCAGATCACAGTGCAGTGCATGCAGCACTCTACTGTTTTCGTTAGCACGCGTACAGTATGACAGACAGACAGACAGCCTTTATCTGTACACTATAAAATTTTTTAAAGGGAGGAAGTTCACGGTTCTCCGCATGTCCATGAAGCAAAATACTCCTTCGCCTTTGCTCGCTATGACCCAAACCTGTTTAATTTAATTCGTTGTTTATGAACCATTCGGAAGGGAAGGTAACTCGGGTGGTAATTTTTTCAAATGGTTCACATGCAAATAACTGTAAACATATCAGCAGTGGAATAAATCCTACGGGTCAACACTAAATTCAATATCGACAATATGAGTACAATCTACTGTCATGTTCTGTGAATTTTGGTCATCAGTCATTTTGCTTGGACTAATTATAGAATGTAATTACTGAAGTACATATGAGTGGGATTTTAAAGGACATAAAGTTGATAAGAAAGAGAAAAAAGCATTTAGATTCATGCACATGCGCTGAAATGTGAACCCCTCCCTTTAGAAGTTCTGGAGCTTGTGGGGTCGACGCATTAAAACAAGGATAATACCCTGGAAAAGGAAAACGGAAAGGATTAAAATTAGTACACTCGATTGAAAAAACGTTGTCTCGTGCAAAGTCTGAATTGTAAACGTGCAACCTGATGGAATTGTGGGATGATCTAATTTACACAGGCGTATTTCGTGTTTTTCTCAGTCTCTTTGTCCTCGTGAAATATGTAAATCTTAGTCCTAAAAACCGCACGTGAATTTATTTCAAGCAAGAATGTAAATAAGCTCAAATGTTCACGGCTGGAAAGCTGTTGGGTCTTATCCTTCATCGTTTATGCCTTTCACCTGACAACGTTTTTTATGCAAGTGACATAAACTGCAATGAATCTTTATTTCCCTCTCTCTCTCCCATTTAGCAAGTAGAATGCTCTCTCGAAGAAGACTTGAGTAAAGAGTTGATTGAGGTGACTGATGAGGGCCGCGGCATCATCGAAAAGAAAGAGTTACAGCCCGATGACGCAGATGAAATCAACGAAACAGTCAACGCTCTTAACAGACAAGTCGCTGAATTAGAAAGAGGTACCAGAGAAAAGAAAGATAGGTAAGTGGATCTAAGTTTATTGGCAAATACAGACTTGTTTGCGTCGGTAGTTGCTCTCTAAATATTAAATTATCCAGGTTAATAAATATGTTCGTTACACGTTTATAGGAAATCAGTGTTTATTGTAGAGCGCGGCATTGTGGAAATCATCAAATAAATATTTATTAGCGTATAAAATTTAATCAAATGCGTCCAACGTGGAGCTGTACCCCGTAATAACGCTATTTTTCAAATTTAATCTACTCTCAAATCGCTGCATGTAAAAAGCCTACCTGTCTTCTTCATGTCTCCCAATTTATGGAGCAAACCTTTAGAGATCATAAAAGATAATGTGATGTTAGAAGTAAGGGCTTGTTACAGGACTTTCATAACTTGAAAGCATGTTTCCCGCAAACATGTTTCTTTTAATCGGTGTAATTAATTCAGTAAATTAATCGGAGACCTTCCCAGCCCGAACTGATATCGAACCGCTTAAAGACGACTCCGTTCTTTCCAGTAAAGAACTTCTGATGCTTATGGAACAGTGCGACTTGTGGAAGAAACTCCTCATGTCGGTGCGAATGCGCTCAAAATCATTTTGTTTTCAGTATAACAGAACAGTTGCTAGCAAAATTTTGCTGTTGTTTTTATCAGGATCAATGAAGCTTCTCTGAAATACTTTGGCCGCTCCCTTGCTGACTGTGAGCATGGTGTTGAGAGACTTGAGGATTCTGCGGCAACCTTTTCTGATATTGGGTCTGATATTGGTGAAGTTGGAAAACAACTTTCTGAGTTGCAGGTAAGATAAAGACTATTCCTAAGGATACGGGTTTGTTACTTGGGGTTCATAGAAGAGAACGGGGTTAAAAGCCATTTCGGTTGTTTAAGAGAAGAAGACGTTGTCTCCAAAAAGAAAGCGACTTATTTCTGATTTACATAACAATGACCAGACTTCAGAGTTTACGATGACAAAATTTTATGCAGTGGTAACAGGAGCTGTTTATCTGTAAACTTCTGTAGCAGGTGGTGTTTTTTGGAAACTATTACTGGTGATTCCGTAGTTCCTTTGTTAATTCATTACTAGAAGTTATTGAAAGGCTGGTTTACAAGTGTTTATCGAAATTGGGTTACGAATAGAATTATAATAGATTCTTAGTCTTTAACATGAGGCAAGTCCATCACCTTCTACACACCGATTGCATACTCGAGCGATTGATGCTTGTGGCGAACTACCGTCGGACATAAAAGTCCTTGGGATACCCTGTTTAATCTTGCCGAAGACATAAAAGAATTTACAACACGAGAAATGACACAATTACGTAATACTAAATTGTAAAGAAAAACGTGACGAGGGGACCTAAAAGAGCGGAAGCTTGTATGTGTGATTAGGCCTCTTCAACCTAAGTATATTTACAGTATGATTACAATTATTTGCATGGTGAGGTAACCAAATGGCATAAGGTCAATAGCAAAAAAATAAACTAAAAAAATTTGTCGGGAGATTTGATGTTATTCATAGTCATTAATTATCATAGTCATGTTACCTTTTCCATCTTTTAAATGCCATAAAAAACCCACCACTCCCGCAAAACAGTGTTTTTCTGATAGGAAACATTTTTGTTTGCAGGGAAACCACAATGTATGGTCAGTGGGAAAGAGATTGTTAGAGAGATTAAGAATTACTTTTACGGCATACTTCAGAAATGACAACGTGGCCATGTTTATCCTACATTTGCCGCTCGTTGTTTTCATTTTCTCAGTAAAATTTGAGTAGTTCTGCGTTAGCATCAAAAGCCAGCATTATTTTGCATTTTTCTCATCTATGTGCTCATTTTGTTCAAGAAAACGTAAACGCGAATCTCACGTTTGCCCTTAGCCGTCATTTACGGAAAAAGTGAACAAACTTGATTGTGTCTCTGGACTTCTGTTGTACCCCAAATTTAATCTGACAAACGACCCATGTTAGTGAATACTATATTTTACTTTTAATTTCAAGGAATTCCAGGGTGACATGGTTAAGGAAGAAGCCAAATTTAATGACATTAAAAACCAATTTGAAGATGGCAAGGAGACCGGTATACTAAGAGACGAGGACGAGGCGCGAGTTAAGAGGAGGATAGGAGCACTGGATGAGAAATGGGCTGAACTGAACAGAGCACATGACGATAACCATCGAAGGTAAGGGGGCTGTGCCTTATTACAAACACTTCATTGTTACGTGCATAGCAGACAATAGAGTGTTTTCATTCACGTGACTACCGGCCATATTGGTTTACTGAAACAAAAGAAAGTATTTGCATAAAAATAGAGTTCAATTCCCAGAGGTTTAGTTTGGGACACCAACATGGCCGCCATTTCTTTGTTTTGGGACACCAACATGGCCGCCATGACGTCATGTGAAAACACTCTATAGCGATTATCTTCCGACATCATATTTCGATCATGCTATGTAAACGGCTGAAAGACGGTTTAACCTAGCAGGAAAATTTCACCTCTCGTTATTGGCAAAAAACAACGACAAATTGCCTACAACTCCTGACCTCAAATGACTGAAGAAATTATGTTAACCTTGGACGCCACTCAGTTTACGAAAAAAAATCAAACAATTTGACCTCTTTCGATCGGCTCTGGCGTGCGTTTTTTTAAACTTTTACGCGCACAACGTTCATTGCTAGAATTTGATTTTTAATAATTTTGAAAGCTAAAATGTTGAAATCTTTATAAGATTAAGAAACAAATTGAGATAGTTTAAACAAAAAGCTACCACCAATCGATAAGAAACGGACTGTCAACAATACTTCTCGGGTCCGAAAACTGTTCGGAAGTTTTAAGAAATGCCCCGAGCGAGCTTTTCTCAAACCCCCGCAAAACTATTTTACATGCACAAAATTCATTACCAAAAATTCAGTTTTTATTACTTTGAAAGCAAAACTGTTTTAAGTTTTACCAAGATTAAGAAACAAATTGAGTTAGTCAGAGTTGTACAAAGAAAAACCGGAAATCTTTAGAAAAGGGATAAGAAAATTACTTCTCGGGAGCATTGCGAAACGCACACCAGGCGAGTAACGTACAGTTTTATAACTGGCCATTATATTTTAAGTTGTCGAAATATGTTTTATTACCCGAGAAATGTCATTTTATATCCGACCACAGTTCAAGGTATAGTTAACAATCGAATTTGCACTCTTTTCATCGCTTGGTGTTTGTGTTGCCAGCTGGCTGACAAGCTGGCTGGCTAACTGGCTGACTGACCGACTGACTGACGGACTGACATATAGGTGATTTTAGCGGTCAGTTACGGATTCGCTGTTGCAATTCTCTGTCCTTTTGTCTATTCCAGATTCATCTAGGGGAAACCTGAATATTCGACGACATTGTAAATTTTACTCAGGTAGAGCGGCTTATTCATTCGAGGTGAATTTTATGATCAACCCGGGATTAAAAAAGAGTGCAGTAAGGAAGGGAAAAACTCAAGGGTTTGCTCGTTTTAATTGTGATTTACGTATTCTTTTACAGGTTAACTCAAGGGATGATAGTTCTCCATGAGGAGCTCATGGAGGAAATCTATGACTGGTTGAGCGATGCTGAAAAGCAAGCGGATTCTATAGCAGTGAATGAGGATGATATTAGCTCTGTCAAGGAAGAATACGGCAGACACAGGGTATGCATGATATTTATCAGAAGCGTATATGTACTTCAAATTTACTTGTCACTAACCACTGCATAATCTCATTGCTGGCTTAAATAGCCAGGGTTTTTTTCTATTCTAGTGTGCGGTCCAACCACAAATAAAATTGTAGTGGTGCATTAGCATCTCAAACGGGAGACGCACATCCCATTTAAGCCCTAACAGTGACGAGCATCAAATTTCTCCTTATCATATCAATGCTTGTTCAATCCCTGAGGTCATGAGAATTAAGGATATGTTCACCCAACGTGAATTTTCTTCGTATTTTCATAATTTGTCCCCAGTACTTTATAAGGAAGGTATGGAGACAAGATAGGGGAATTTGTTTATATAATTCGAAAGGCTTTTTGAAACGTAACCATGTTTGCAATCGTCTTACAGTATCTTCTACTCGGTAGAAACTAAAGAATTTACACTACATATTTCATTCACCGTTGTAGGAACAAATGAAAAAAGTTTTACATCTCAAAATATTTTTTGCACCACCAATTTTGTTTTCTAGCTAAAGTTGTGGATGACAAGTTGAAAATATCTTGAGCAATTTGCTGTTAATAAACCGTCCTCTAAAATATGCTGAGGAGGTTCACTTTGCCCTCATAAGTCAATTTCTCAGTAAATAAACCCTGAAGCCGGGCTAAAGATCATTCATTCCGAGTCTTTCCTCTGCCGCGTGTTTTTCCTAGGACAAGAGACGTTGCTCCAATTTATTTCTATTTAACAAACTGTTTAAGGGCGGCGCCTCCTTTTGCTACTGCGCATACGTTCTGCGCATCTCGGGATGGCCCGAGAAAAACTCGGAATTTGTAAGGACAGTGCACGTGGCTACAAATTCAAAGGTATTTTTTCGGGGTTAATGGGCCCTTTCCAGCCAACTGTCACTTGGTACAAAATCCACCATCCTGGAGAACAAGCTATGACTGGGATATCTAAGTTCGACTGGATGAGGTCGCTTTTGTTTTGGATGCCCCAGTACGCAACTTGCCCTACAACATGGCAGATTCTGTACCATGTGACCGTTAGCTGCAAAGGGCCTTTTCGCGGCGATGATCGCAGTCTTTACTTTACGTTTTGAGTAAACAAAGTTAAGTTGCACTTCAGCACAAGGTCACCCACACGGAGAAAAGTTTCTTGTCTGAAGAAACAAGGCAAGATTGTCGCCTCCTCCGTCCGAACGTCTACTGCGCAACCAGTTAAGCACAATAACCCCTTTTCTCTGCTTCCTGTTGTACCCATGGACAATGTACCTTATTTCTTATTGTTTCTTTCCAGTTACTAGCAGATGTGGTGTATCAAAACTGTCTTCTAATTATGATTTGTCTCCAACAGGAATTGAAGGAGGAAATTTCGTCATTCGAGCCGACGTTCAAGAAAGCAATTTCAATCAGCAATCGGTTGTTAAGCGAAAAGCTTGTGGATCCCGAGAGAGCTGAGAGTTATGAAAACGAGATTAACATTCTAGAGAAGAGGTGGACTAAACTGCAACTGAAAACCATGGACAATGGAACGAAGTGAGTATACTTGAAGACTGTTAAAGTATATAATAGATGTATTTTCCAGTTAGTGACACGGTGGCCATATTGGAGGAGCGAAACAATATAATGATTTTTCTTTGGGAAATAAATTATATCTTTATGCAAATATCTTTTACTGTTGGGTTTTTTCAACATGGCCACCATGAATCACAGTTTCTTTACAAACTAACCCCGTTATCTAAAATGTTTAATTTCTGCAGATTGTCTGGTGTCCTTGGAAGGTACATCACTACAAGACTAGATGAAGCAGAGGTGACGCTAACACAAGCAGAGACTAGTATTGACAGAGACGATGGGGATTATTTGGACCTTGAAGCCGCTAAGAAAGCGTTAGACGCATTCCAGGTTAGCTAACGTAAAACCCGTGAGGCAAAATCGAAACAAGTAAAGCAAAAGTTTCGCTGAATTAAGTAAGTTAAGGCCGCTGACTATGGAAAATTCCAAGGAGCTCAGAAGATAGACAGCCTGACTGTGAAATGCTTGGTACTTCAAAAACATTTTTCAGGTTTGCTTCGTTATCTGGTTCCTGTCTGGCAACAGTCCTGCAAGATTCAACGATCGATCTAACGTGGTACTTTTTCCTCCCTAGAAAACAGTTAAAACAAACTGGTGAAGGAATAAGTAATTTCGGTATGTTTTATCAAAGAAATTTGTCAACGAAAAAACGTTTGCGTCAAGCCTTTTAAGAGGTCTATTGAAAAGAAAGAAGACCAAGCTAAACCATGCGTTCGCGATCTGTGAAAGCTGAACTAAATGTAGCATTACTATTGGAAAACCAAGCGATATATCTGGTTACGATACTTAGATTGACTTACACGCGCAAATTATGAGAAAAATATCTTTTACTGGAAACTTTCGCTTTAACAGTTCAAAAAACAAGGCGTTTACGTGGCCCAAAGGAAAGTTGACGAGATTCTAAACGAGTCACGTGGTATTGTAAACGAGGACTTCTTTAAGGAGCATGAGCGAGACCACTTCCAAGGGAGAATTAACACGATCGATGAAAGGAACAAAGCACTCGAAGACAAAGCTGCCAAGGAGGAAAGGAGGTATGAGGGGTATTTTGATATAACCACCAGGGTCGGGTAGTTAGACGATTGGCGGTCATCCAGGCTAACAACCATGACCACTTATAGGTTTTCCTCCCAGCTTACCCAGGATTAATGCTTATAGCGCTTGGACAAAACTCGCCCCAAAGGTCACGGCGTCACTACTGCAGTGCAAATGTTTTTCAAAGTGATGTTGAGAATTTGAAAATAATGAGTTGGTTTTGCAGAGCATTTTAGGGCCGCCATGAACGTCGTTTATCTAACAGCTTAGGTGAAAAAGGATACCGTTTCGTTGTGCGCTTTTATCCAGGGGATTATGTCAGCAGGTACAGGGCACTGAATGACTTTTCAATTACAAATTTATTACAATTCTGTAATAGTTGAATTATTGCTTGACTGAACGAAAGCAATGAACGAGTTGAACTGTAGTGTGATGAACAAGAATGTAGTATTTTTACTCGTTTTTCAAAGTTGCTTTTGTGTGACTATTTCCTTCAAATGAGATCAACCGCGATCTCTTTTATTGCAGTTTGACATTCAGTATCATTTTCCTTTCTCTGATTATTGTTTCTGGTATTTATCAGGTTGCTGGACACATACATCTTGCTACTCAAACAAAACTTGCAAAAGATGAACGTTTGGCTTAATTTGGCGGAGGCCCGGATAAAGGCACAAGGCGAGATTGGGCCTGGTTACGATGATGTGAAGAAGCAGCTGGAAGATCATCAGGTAGGAAGACAAGTAGCTCCTAACTTCTACGATAGCCTATACAGACTCAAATGGTAGAGCCAACTGATAAATCACCATAAAAAACACCCCAGTACAGTACTGTTCAATAGCTTTCATTTGAACCCCCTGTGGAACATAATAAACAGTACCAGAATATCGTACTCATGGAACCAATAGTTAGTACCGCCTTGTCCAGCATAAAAAAAACACACACACACCACAAGAAAATATTGCTCTTCACGTTTCGTTTGAATGGTGACACGTCATCCAAGAAGTGGAAAATTTAAAGCGCTTTGTGCAGCTAAACAAACTGTACGCCCAGGAAAATATGGACTTTGAGTAACCATGCATGACAGGAACGCCAACAAAAAGGGTCACTTGAAAATATAAGTCCACTCTACTCTATTTTATTCAAACTTGCTCACTGACTTTTACAATGTGGCCGGACTATCCCAAAACTAAATTGATTGGAACGGCTTTCAGAAAGAATGACACAGAGAAAAGAGAATGAACAGAGAATGAAACTTTTTACTTTATTTATTCACGTTCTCCAAAAAAAACCCTCGAATTTGGTTATTTCAGTTTATTGGTTTGCCGAGGACGGTGAGAAAAAGTATCAAAATTTGTAACGCTCTTACAGGGCCATGGTTTTGCTCAATCTCATTCTTTTTGCTGTCACCAAAGTAGCTGCCCAATATTGCCCAGCACGTCTTATTTGAATGACACTGGAAAATTACGGTCAAAGAAAACATGGTAAACCTTGCAGAGATGGTGGTTGTATTCTTGTTTCATTAAAAAAAAAATAGTCTCTGCGAAAAGTTGATCACCCACGACTTGCTCCCGTCGGCCTTGTAGCCTAGTCGGTAGAGCAAGTTCAAATCCGAAGGTCGTGGGTTCGATTCTCGCCATGGTCGGAGATTTTTTTCTTTGCCTTGTGCGATCTTCCATTTTCTTAGTTGGGCTAACGCTCAGTGGGAAATTCATAGCCAGCTGGTTTGCCTCCTGCCAGTTGGTATTTTTAACATGTTATGTTTGATTTGATTAATATTTGTTTCCCGTTATTTTTTAGTGGAATGCCTGTAAACTAGCTTTGGGTAGCTAAGTGCATTTCCACTATAAAGAAAAGCATTTATTATTATTATTATTATTATTATTATTATTATTATTATTATTATTATTATTATTATTATGGGTTCACTTTAATAGCACTTTAACATACACTTAGGGGAGCAGGGATGGCGCAGTAGTGAGAACACTCGCCTCCCACCAGTGTGGCCCGGGTTCGATTACCGGGCTTGGCGTCATATGTGGGTTGAGTTTGTAGGTTGTTCTCGTCCTTGCTCCGAGAGGTTTTTCTCTGGGTACTCCGGTTTTTCCCCCTCCTCAAAAACCAACACATCCAATCCGATCCGGAATCTGACGGCCACAGGTTTGTCAGTTCTAACAGACTGTTAAGTGTCACCCTCGTTAACCAAAGTCGATTTATTTTTTTACAATAACTGTCCAAATTCCCGCGCGCTGATTGGCTCGCAGCTATTGTCTATAAGAGTACAGACAATAAAAATGACGTCAGATGTAACGCGCGTGCTTTCTCAACGAAAAAATAGTCAATTCCGCTCGTACTTTTTCCATGTTATTGTAAAAAACAAATCGACGGCAGTTTTCTATGGTCTATACTCTTATAGACCATAAAATGACGCCATAAAATGTCCAAAACTTGGCAGTGAAACCACTCGCCTGCGGCTCGTGGTTCCACTTGAGTTTTGAACATTTTTTGACGTCATTTTATGGTCTATAAGAGTATAGACCATAGAAAACTGCCGTCGATTTGTTAAATATATTTATTTCTTTCCTACAGAGTTAATTCTCTGATCCATCATTTGTGTCCTTAGTGCTAGCAGTTACATTTTTCTTTTCTTAAATTTGCCTTGCAGACTTTCCAAGAAGAACTTCGCGACCATTCCATGATTTCCATGATTCTCGGTGTAGACGTTACCCACCCAGCTATCAATGAGAGCACGCATCAACAGGTGAAGTCACTCAGTGATCGATGGAGCAAAGTGTGGAACTGGTCCGAACAGCGAAAAGCGCAACTTCTTAAGGTAATTTGTTAATCTTAAAGTTCATAAATCGACGATGGTGCATAAAAAGGCTGTTGTGTAATTACTTGTGCAAAACCCTCTTTCCTCTGAGGACAAGTCACAAGAAATGCATGAAGGACGAGAGGTTAGAAATTCTCCCGTTTCAGCGTAACGCCGAATTTGTCAAGTATTCACACTAGCTCTGTAAGTTAGTGGAATTTCCAAAATTGTCTAGAAGTGAGGTGAACATAAACATCCTGTGGATCCGACTTCAGCTCTTTTTCAGTTGTGGTTCAGTCTTTAGAATTACAATTGCGTAGTAACTAGTTTCTTTTGCCGTAGGTCGGAGTTTCTTATTTCGTCTAAGCCCTGACAAATATCTTTCTATCAAAGGTTTTAAGTAACTGGCAAAGATTCCGTGACGAACAATTAATATTGCTCAACTGGTTATCAAGCAAAGAGAAGGCGCTGAAAGACATGGGAAGAACAGATCTGGCCGATGAGGAGGAAGTGAAAGATCACCTGGAAAAACTCAGGGTAAGTAATCTGCCTTTAAAGTAACGATGGAACTATCTTAATGCAAAACACTTTTCACGCAGTAAAAAAAAACCCTGTTGATAAACCTATGGGCTCCAATTTGCTCAACTTGGTTTCTTTTGTATGAATCTATGATTACGAGTATCACTTTCCCTACCTAGATAAGATACAAGTCCATCACAGGGTTTCTAGATTATTATTGCGTTCGATGTAGAAAGAACGCACTCCTAATACAGACTGGAGTTGAGATTGTATGGAACAACATTGAATGAATGGATCTTGGGACGCGTTTCTGGCATCCCCCGCAGATTTTGCAGGGGCGGATGACATCATCACCAACTTGACAAAGGAGAGGGAGCCTGGGATCGAGAGCATCGATCGCACTCCCTACTCTTTGATTATTACTAGTATAGGTATATTATATAAGTATCCCTACCAGTTTCCTTGTGCACATTTCTACGCGTGCGTGGGGAGAGAAGCCAACCTTGTTCCCCACATTTTTTGACAACGTAAGATTGAATATGTGATGACATATAATATATTGTAATTCCATATAATATATTGTAATTCAATGCTAGGTTATAGAAAAGGAGTTGGACGAGCAAGGAATACGCCTGCAATCGTTGCACAAAGCTGGTGAAGACTTACTGAAGAATGTGGATGAGTCTGATCCAGCAGCAAAGGAGATCAATACTCAACTGAAAGATTTCGACGACTGTTGGACTGACATTGCAAAGCAAGTTATTAACAGAATACAACAGGTTAGAATGAAGCAAAAACAAGACAACAACAACAACAACAACAATATATTATAAGAGAAGACACTTTTTACAATATTAGTAACCCACAATTAGCAAGGGCTATTCAAGGTGGGTAGCATTGATAGTAAAGGCCTTTGATACAAGGGCACTCTCCTTGAGATTATGCTCTATTTTGGCCAAAACCGCTAAAATATTTGGCAAAGTGCACTTCTCTAACATAAAATTTCTCTTACAGTACTGGGAGTGCTCTAAGTGGAAGTGGTTAGAAGGTTTCTATGGCGCTTTTGACTTCTTGTTTGAATCCTAAAGTTATTATTATGAACAACGAAATTTCACATACTTTCCTGTAGCTTTATTCGTTGTCGGGACGATTTTTAGGGGGTTGATCGAATTTAGTCAAGTTTAACAGAAATGACGTTAAGATTTATTCATTCATTCGTTCGTTCGTTCGTTCGTTCGTTCGTTCTTTCGTCCATTCATCCATCCATTCATTCATTCATTCATTCATTCATTCATTCATTCATTCATTCATTCATTCATTCATTCATTCATTTGTTCGTTCGTTCGTTCATTCATTCATTCATTCATTCATTCATTTATTCATGTGTTCGTTCGTTCGTTCGTTCATTCATTCATTCATTTACTCGTTCTCGTTCATTCATCCATCCATCCATCCATCCATCCATCCATTCATTTATTCATTCATTCGTTCGTTCGTTCGTTCGTTCGTTCGTTCGTTCAATCAATCAATCAATCAATCAATCAATCATTTATTTTTTTGCCTGTTCGTTTATTTTTGCATATTGTTATAGCTCGAGACCTCCCAAAGCAAACTGAAGGAGTTTCATATTGAGATGGATGCCACAAATGAATGGATGGATGACACGGAGAAGTTGCTCAAGTCGTTTAATGTGGGAATGGAACCAGAAGAGGCTAGCAAGGTGCAGGAAAAGACAGAGGTCAGTTTCGTTCTACCTTGTAGGGTTATGGTGTCGTGTGTTACACGTATCTTGTGTAACTATTGTAACTAGTCACTTTTGTGAATCCAACAAATAGATGAGTGAATGGGCGAGCTAAAAACCCAACATTCCATTAGGGGGAGCAGGGATGGCGCAGTGGTGAGAGCACTCGCCACCCACCAATGTGGCCCGGGTTCGATTCCCGGCGTAATATGTGGGTTGAGTTTGTTGTCGGTTCTCGTCCTTGCTACCAGAGGTTTTCTTCGGGTACTCCGGTTTTTCCCCTCTCCTCAAAAAACAACATTTCAAAATTCTAATTCGATCTAGAATCTGAAGGCCACAGGTTTATAGCCGTAGCAGACTGTTAAGTATCACCCTCGCTAAGCAAAGTTGATTTATGTATTTAATATGGATATACGCTTCAAGGCTAGAAAGTTAGACGAAAAAGTGTAGAGAAAGTGAGCCTGTAAGTTAGCAACTCTGGAAAACTGCTTTTTTCTTATTTGACCCCGTCAGCATGGCTTAGCGAACAGGTACACTCAAGATTGCCCCTATGATAAATGTAAATTGATACAAAAAGGGTTGATATACATTTATCTCCTTACAGATCAAATGTGAAGAACGATCCCGATACGCGGCAAAAGTTGATCGAATCAACAGACTTGGTAAAGACCTAGCAGGCGAAATAGATGAGCCTTCTCACGACGCCATTCAGGATGAACTCGAGCCTTTCAATGCCCGTTGGAGCGATGTTTCCAGTCAGCTGGAGAATTTCAGCGATAAGGGTTACCCTCAACAGCACAATGAGTGCTGCCTCGTTCGACTCTGGAAAAGGAAGTTTGGAGTTTTCCAGTGATCGCTTAAATCTCACCGGCGAACTCGACAAAGATTAGTTTGATGACAATTTCGTCACTGGCAAACAATTATGGTGCTACACGTGCCTTGTTTGAGAAGAACTGTCTAAGTTGGAAAACATAACACAACCTGCCTTGAAACTTTTGCAATGCTGCTTTGGTAATGGGCAATTTTCTTTCCCTTTCTCCATGCTCCTCACTTACGAAAACTCTTTCCTTCCCGATAACCTACTCTACATTATTATACGCTGGAATTCAACAAAGTTCTTAATGGGTCTTTGGACTGTCAAAGCAACGTAGTTCTTAATTACTCAATGAAACTGCAAGAACCATGCTCTTCAAGCAAGGTCAAAATTGGAGATAACTCTAATATGGTACTGCAGCCTAGTTATTCATAACATTGGTATATCACCCGTCAAACGCGATATTTTTTAAGAGACATTATAACATGGGTGGGTAGAGGTAAAAAAATATGCAGCACTTTTTTAAAAAGTGTCCTCTTTTTAAAGCAAATAACCAAATCTCAAAGAACATGTGCATGGGGAATCCCTACCATGCTTTTTAAGAACATTACCTACTGCTTAGCACTTTCATTTTTCTGAGAGACCAGCTGAACAGGCGCACTTTTATATTTAAGCCCGAGGTTTATAACGTATTTAAAGGTGTGAACTTTCCTTAGCTGCGATAGCTAGTAAAAAAGTCTTATAGTATTTGTACCGTTTATTTTTTAATTGTCTCCTTTGCGTCGAGGCAAGATTATTTTCTAGACTTTTATGATTTGTTTCAAACATTATCGTAACTTTGTAAAGCTTCAATAAAGCAATTTGCGGATCAGCTCAGATTGGTCATGTTCACCTACCTAGTACATACTTCTCGTCATTCGCCTATTTTTTTCTATTTTAGTTATAGTTTTTATGTGTTTGTCTGGTGTGTTGGTTTGTTTTTTTGTTTCCTTTGTTTGATTACTTGGTGAGTTCAGATACGATGGCAATACCCTCTATCGGGTAAGGGACCGCCCTCGAACTTAGCTAGCTGCCCTTAGAGCTTACCTTCTTCACCAGCTGTTCATTTTGAGACGTTCTCTCAGCTTCGAATAATTTCCTCCAGTATCAAATAGTGCCACCTCAAGAGGTTTGTTGACAAAATATTCCAAAATGAAATGCACTGATACCCAAAGTTAAGCGCCACAAAATGTTCAAATGGTAGAGCACCGGGTTGCTGAGCTGGAAATACATCGATTCCGCAATAACTGAGCATTAAATTTTTTGCACATCTCCTGAGTCAAAACAAAATCCTACCTAGAGTTTACTCAATCTATCTTGGCTGCGTATTCTGTCAAATTGTTCTTCGCTTACTATGTTCAAACGTTCCGTAAGTGCGAGATGTAATAGAGACGTCAAGGTAAGATTAATTGACATAGTTCGGAAATTCGTTGGCGAGAACAGCAGAAAGTTCCGAACTGTTTCACAAGATATCTCGGTTTCAGTCCTCCATTACAATTGGTAGCATCGGTTCAAAACCTCGCTCAAGCCTTAACCAGTAAAAACTTACATGTTACATCCAATCATTTTCCCGGTTGTATGTAGTCCAGGAAAAAATAACGACAAAATGTAAGAATTAGTTGGACTTGTAGATCTCTAGATATGTGATCCTGCGTACGTGTGACGACAACCACACCCAAGATAAGAGTACTGCAAAGAAGTGTTAAGTTACAACACATTAACTTACATTGCCTGATTCACTTAGTACGAATATTCTCTGCTGTCTATTTCATGAACCATATTTTCACATAATATGTTATATCTTGCTTTTACAACTGAAGTCTTAAATTATAGAAAAGTTTGAGCGGAAAAGACACAGATTTTCTTATAATGTTGGAATTTCGAACTTTCTCCTGGTAGAATTGACCTAACTTGATGTTGATTAATTTCAAGTATCAAAAGGTACAACACTTCACTCAGAAAGGGTGGGGAAGTAAGGAATTTTGGGGCTTTTAAGCCAAATTATAAAAAAATTGGCCGAGAAATTGAGTGATTTCGGAAGACTTTTGGGGGCTAAAGACGAGGGCCAATTCCGCTAATCCCAAATTACTCCGGGAAATAATTTAATTGATGTCATGCTTTAATGAAGTTCCGGTATAAAAGGAGCCTGGCCTGATCATTCTCACCTTCAGCTGTCAATCAACCATCCCAGCGTAAAAAAATTGACACAGGTCTTTTCTTACGGTCCTTACCGATAGATTTGGCTTAATTTTAAGAATAGACCCCGTTAAACAAATTAGAACTTGAAATCTTACATTGCTGTTGTGATATGCGATTTTAAGGCATATTATATCTTGCCACAACTGAACGGGTCTAAGCGGCGTCTAAATTTGCATATCACGCCCACAAAGGTGTGACATGTAGAAGAGGCTTGCTCTTTTTTAGCGGAAATTCTTGTTTAAAAAGCTTGTGTCAGATGGTTAAACAAAATATAAAGAGATGCTATGTATGGTAATATGCCTGCGATTTTTGGGTTCAGCTAGCTTAAACAGTTTTGGTCAATCAGGATTTTTTTTTCGGTGGGGGGGGGGGGGAGTTTTTATGAACCTTGCCTTTATTCATGCTTTCCTCCTTATTTTTAATCCCAGTACTCCCTCTCTGGGTTCTTCATGGACACCTTACTGCTAACTTTTCACAATCTACGAACATGGTCATTTAACTCAGAAAACAATTGGCACCATTCTTCAACCACAAGATGTTTTCCGTATCACGGTTGTTTATTCAACAAACAACTGAAAATGTCATGGTGTTGCATTATGTTTTTAGCCTTTTGCTTGACAGCTAAATGGTGTCAACTGCAATGAAAACAGAAACAATACGCATTATATTATATATAGTATCATATCATATCATATATCATATCATATCATATCATATCATCATATCATATCATATCATATCATATTATATTATATTATATTATATTATATTATATCATATCATATCATATCATATCATATCATATCATATCATATCATATCATATCATATCATATCATATCATATCATATCATATCATATCATATCATATCATATATCATATCATATCATATCAGACTTGGGCATTACCGCGCATGTTTCAGAGACGATTAAGCAACGATAATTCTAAAAAATTTAAATACATGATAATGTGAGGCGCTGTTTTCCTTAATTGAAGCTTGCTTATCTTTGGAAAATGCGCGCTTAGCCCAAATTTTCTTTTTGGATTCCAATACCTTTGGAAAGATCTACTTTTCCTGAATAGTTAAATACCGCGCAAAAATATCTTTCTATTAGTGGGCACCGTCCTTAAGAAAGTCGCGTTTTTCAAATCATCCTGGAATACACACAACGTGTGCGCAATGAGAAAGGAAGCGCCCTCTAAAAGAAAATTTGTCAGCCTATGTGATGGCGACATTTCGGGGTCGGATTCGCAAAATACTATCTGATATATATAGACGGCACCTAGAGCTGATCAATCTTTGAAAATGGCTTCAACTTCGCGTTTTCGTGAAGTTTCTGAAGACGACAAAGAGGGTGTTTTTGTGCTATTCCAGAGGAAACCAAGGAAGCCACAAAGTATGGAGTGAAGATTTTCAAAGGTAAGCGCAGAAAAATTTCCAAAATAAAAAAATGTGGAGATTCCAGATAACACGCGTTTCTACCAATATCTGAGGGATGCATCTGGGCTAAAAAGTGAGAAGTCACGTTTTCTGTTTGCGATGCCTCTTCTTTTCCTTTTCTTTTTTTTTTTTACATGTTTGCTAGAATACGTTTTCAATTCACAATTTGTTCACATTTCAAACCTTAATTTTAAGGAAAATGTTTTACCTTGGCACAGCAAAAGGTATATATTTCGAGAGGATGGTACCATGTATGCCCCGTTGGCAAAGTAGAGGGTTCCATCATGCATGGTTGGGGTTACAACTATTGTAGCAAGTCTTCACCTTTTTTACTGCTTGAAAGGTGGCACTAGAGTGAAATATGGGAAGATGGGAGGGCAGAGGGCAGAGACGAAAGGTTCGAAACCACGAGCGGCCTTTTTGCTTGGCGCGGCATGTACTGTCGACTAACGATCATCATCAATCAGCTGATTTCATTCGCAACTGTCGATCGCTTTACCAAACGTTCATAACGGCTTTTAAATTCGAAGCATTGGAAAATTCAGTACAAAGTTGCTGCAGTTGTGGAACCAGACGGTCGAGAGAGAAAATTTTGAGGTTAATGATTTTCGTATTCGTATGGCGTATCTTTATTGCGAGATTCGTCAGACTTCGTTTTTGCAGCCTAGAGATTTTTGCACCCCTCTCTCCCCTCCCTTGCACTCACCTTCCCGACTTTTCATTCTTTTTCCAACTTCCACAGGGTCAAAAAGGTGAAAACATAGAGAATCTTAAGGTAGCTCTTGCTACGCAGCCAGGTATCCGCACGCTATTTATTTCCTTCTTAAGTTAGATGGAGCGTCTATTAGAAGAGGGCGCCTGTCTATTTTTTCTTAGGGGAGGGGGGGGGGGGGAGGTTTACTGGATTTTATACGTTCAATAAGAAGGAAAGCGTCTATTGGATCATTTCACTAACTAAAATAGTTGTCATTCAGTTCATGAGCTCCTTTGCGTGATCACGTTCCATATTACTAAATCCTGGATCCTAACGGAATAAAGTAAAAAGATGTAGAAAATTGACTTTGCCCGTTATTTTTCCTTAAATTTGCTTTGATTACTCATCTTCACGTCTCTTAATTACCTTTGCATCAAACTCCGGATGCATTAAGCAGCAGAACTCATCCGGGTCGCACAAATCTTTTTCATTGCCGTGCGAATCAGTAAAACTTGATTCAAGTTTTAGGAAGCCATGGGGGCAGTCTTCCTTGTCTAAGTCTTTGTGAAGGCAAGCCACCCAATTGCTCTCAATTCTGTTAGCATCTTTTTCTCCCCCACATCTACCGTCTACCAGAAGGTCTGTTAATGGGAAAAAACGTACAATGTATTTAGAAATCCAACCTAGCCAGTGCCTTGAAAACAAATTACATTACTGAGAAGACTCTCCGAAATGGCAGATTCGCGTTAACAAATTGTCAAGAACGTATCTCAAAGACTTGAGGCTTTAAAATGTCAGTAGAGTACTGGAACTGGATCCCAAGTATCGCGTGCGACTCTTCATTTTATGTTTAAATTACTGATCCAACCACCGTTTCAATTACTGTATTTCTGTGTGAGGTGCGAAGGTGATATCCCGTTTTCGGGCGGTTTTCAGTTGAGGAAAACGCGAACAGCCAAATTAGGGCTGAGATATTTCGTTCAGTTCGTTCAACTTCATCAGCCAGAATAAATGCATAAATGTCAAGAAGAGGTAATTTATCGGTATCATAAGTTCTTTATCCTGCGCATGCGTAGCCGTCGTTTCCTTTCGAAGCGAAAGCGCCAATTAACGAAAAATGAAAGGAAACCACCTCTGCTACGCTGGTTATAAGGTACACTTACCTGAGAATTGTGATAAAATAAGCATATGTAGTAATAACGCCTTGATGACCTTCATTGTTGATATCTAAGAGTTAATGCACATGTGAGATAAGTAATTGTTGAGTCTAACTATAGAGCTTATTAAAAGTGACTTCCTTCAGGTTTTTTATATAGCGAGGCTCTCGCCAAAGAAATCACTTTGAACTTTAATTCAGTATAGGCTTAAATACCATGGACCAATCATGAGAAAAATGATTTTGTCAGGACAAAATTAATAAATATAATGATGACAGTGATAACTACTAACAATGACAATGATGTTAATGATGACAATGACAATGTCAATTGCATTATCATGATCATCATAACAATGACAGTTATAATGACAATGATACTGGTAATGACAATAACAATCACAATGATAATGACAATAATAATAACAATAACAATAACTGAATGACAGTGACAATGATAATAACAGGGATAATAACAATGAAGATCGCTATGATAATGACAATGACAAAGGTAGTTCTCCCCATTCTCACATATGGTCTTGCTGTGTACGGCGCTTCTGATTCTGATTTAAATGTCATACAGCGTTTTTTAGATAGGTGCCATAAGCGTCATTTTACCTCTTCAACAGTCAGCATCCTTGATCTTTTAGAACAGCAAGATAAATCCGCTTTTAAAAGAGCTATTAATAATCATATGCTACAGGTGCAATCATTCCTAATGAAAAAGAACCAGTATATAATTTCCATAGGAGAAGGTGTTACCTTCCTAAGATAAAAACGGAGAGATTCAAGAAAACTTTTGTAAATAGACTTATTTTTAATAATAATTTAGTACAGTATTTTTACATCCTGTTTTATTGTTGTATTTTATTGTGTATTTTTACTTTTTTACTGTAATTTAGGATATGTATTTTTATCCTTTGATTGAATAAAGACTATTATTATTATAAAAAAGGTAGTGCCGATAATGATGATGATGATGACAATCACAACCACAATGACGATGACGTCGACGATGAGGATGAGGATAGCGATGATAATGATAATGAGGCGTCACCATGGTGTTTTTCATTGAGATTTGTAAAAAAAATGTCGGAATATAAATAGAAAAAGGGTGGGATAAAAGTAATAAAAGAACAGTAAAAAATATGACAAAATACAAAAATAAGCGAGGTGTAAATTCTTATGTACAAATCGGAGTAGAAATAAAAATATGAGGAAAAAATATGAAAATGTAAAAAATACTCCTTAATTTTAACTTATCACTTCGTGCCTTTTCTATTTATACTGTGTCCGTACAACTACATTCATTATATAAGTAAGTCATCTGTACCCCAACATAATGAGCTTTAACTCACGAATTATCCTTGAGAAAAGGTTGTTATATTCTTAGATGGTATAGAGTGTTTTCACATGACGTCATGGCGGCCATGTTGGTGTCCCAAACTAAACCACTGGGAATTGAACTCTATTTTTATGCTCATACTCTCTTTTGTTTCAGCAAACCAATATGGCCGGTAGTCACGTGAATGAAAACGCTCTATACAGTATGGTGCACAAAAGCTAAGTTCTAAACTTAACATACTACAGGGTTTGTTCTAGAGTGCGGCACTGTGGATAACCACAGGCTAAAAAGAAAATGGCGCTTATATTTTTGCACCCTGGCATCGAACTGTTGCCCACAAGTCTAAAATTTCCTTTTGAGGCCTACGATCCTCAGAAGCTAATTTCAAGAATAATCCCTGCCAGAACTTTGTTGGGCACTGCTATCAATAAATGAGAAGGAAGTCTTGTTAGGAGCGCACGAGAATCAACAGAGAGCAAAAACAAAGTTGGCGGGCTTCGTTAGAAGAACACATCATAAGAAGAGAAGAAACTTTTCATGAAAGTTACAGCATGTATGGAAGCTGTAAAATTTATCAATTTCCTTAAGGTGATTCCATTTAATTGCATTGCGCATCATTGTTGAGGATTATTTCAAATGCGCACGTTGAAAAACGTGGCGAGTTTTCCTTAAAATTAAGAAATCGTTTTTGTCTCCTAAACAAGCACATGGTCTGTCCATTTGTTCATATTTTGTAGTTTTTTTATCATCTTTCTTTGAAAAATGTTTATAACAATTTTACGGAAAAAAAAAAGAGAGAGATTGCCAGAATTCCCCGCCTGTCCATTACTCGTGGACATGTAATAGTACTCCTGAAAATAAGCGCGCAAGCAAACCTTTTCCGTCCGTACGGTTTGATATCGTGCTTCCCAATCGTGAAATTTATCTTCGATAAGAATCTAAATCTATGTAATTCATGTTCCACCAGACGTAGAAAGAACTAATCAAATGATAAATAATAAGAAAATTATATTCGGCAAGCAATTATAGGGCAACCGGAGTATTAAAATCTTAGTTCTGTTATAGGCACGGTTAACTATAATTTTTTTCGAGCATTTTTGAAATATGATATGCTAGTAAAACAATTAGTGAAAATTAGTTCGAAGAAATGTTTAAGAAAACTTTTAAGTGGAGGGAATCACCTTAAGATTTCAGTGGATTTGCAGTTTTCTGATACTGTTGAACTCATTTTTCACGTACCTATGGCATATATGATTAAAGTGCAATCTGGAATATAGCAGTCTGGAGTCAGTCTGGTGAAGCTAGGAGAGGTTGTTTATGTTGCAAAAAGAAATTGTATTACTTGTGTTAAAAGAAAACAAAATACGCTGTTGTAATTTTTCAATAATGAATCAGATAATTAGTTTTAGTTTTCTTTTTGATCATAACTGATTGTGTCTAGATAAACCTATCTATCGATCATAAATTGCCCTAATTTATTGGATCGTACTCAATTAATGTTATCATAGAACGAGAACTGGGAATTATACTTACTCTTAAAAGTTTCGATCCAATCTGAACGGTTATCCGAAAGCAGGGTCAAGGTTGTTCTTTGTTCCAATTTCAGAACTTAACAGGTGTAAAACTCGGTTGGTAACTAAAACAAACACCTTAACCTTAACCAGGAAAATAAATTCAAAAATTATTTTTGCTTTGTTGCTTCATGATACTTGTAAGAATCCAGGTACATCTTTCGATATTTAACCCTTAACGGAATTAAATTTCGCCAATTATTCAGAACACTTATAAAGAAATTCCAGTCAAAATGTTTATTATATTTCCAAATGGAGTCAGAGAGAAAAAAAAATGTGAAAGGTTAGTTAAACATAAAAGTTTAATATAACAAGACTGGTACCTGAGGCAAAGTCAAACAAGCCATTGAAGTGTTGTCAAAAATGGTTTTCAATATTTCATAAATCACTGTGTAGTCCAGAAACCAGACTCCAGATATCACCAATGTCACAAATAGTCAATTTGAATTCACTTTTTTCCTATTAATTAATTAACTTAACATTTATAACGATTTGCCCGTTTGGTCACGTCGAACTGGGAACTTATCCCTGGAAGAAAACTTGCCTAGTTCACCTGTTACAAAAAGTAACAATGAAAATTATATGATAACTGAAAGCTTTATATCTAAGCAGCGTGACTCCGCGAAAAGGGGCCTCGGCGTCTTCCTCTTGAAAGGAAAAATAACTATTCCATCACAGGATTACCTTGACTTTTGCTTGTTTCTTGTCTACTGGTGTCGAATTGTGCACATACCGGGTAGGGTAAAATGCGCGGTTAATGATCTTCCCCAATGAAATTATAAGAATTATAGGTGACAGTATCTGAAGCCCGATCAAAATTGTGGGCTGACACCCAATCAACTACATCTACAACACGATTCCAGTATGCAAAACGAATAAAAAAAAAGAAAAGAAAAGAAAACACACACATGGCCAGAATTAGAGCGAGCCGTCTCAGTGAAAAGCGCAAATAAAGGACAGAAAAAATTTGGTTTGCATATGTAAATAGGGTTTGGTTCCTGGTCAAATAAACAAACTTTGAAAATGACAAAATAAATCTGTCAAATTTAGCCTTACGAAATTTAAAACAGAGTTGATACTTGTATTAATGAATAAAAACTACAGTGAATTAGGAGGAAAAGGGATATACTTGAGAAACAGGCTAAGGCTGCGTATTTCACTACAAATTTACCTAACCATCGTTGTATGATGTGAATAAGTACATGTTTAAAAGTGCACATGGTTTCATCTTCTATGAGGAGGCGATAAAGACCAAATCTGATACTTTCAAGAGGATTTGCAAGTTGCTTCGTATAAAACATAGTTACTTGAGGGACTGGTTATGAAACCTTGCAAGAAAACAATGGTGCTGCAATTTATGTTGGAAGGGCCGCGACCCTGCACAATCCTTTGTTTTAACGTTCACACCACAGGTGAATATCTTAACAAAAATGTTTCGATTGGTCAGTTGCTCCAACACATTCCAAATTCTATTGTTGTTTGTGCAGGGCCAAGGCCAAAAAGGCAAACAAAAACATATAACAAAGAACTTTGTCAGGTTTCATAACCATTGCCTTAAATTAACTATGTATAAAAGCTTTCTGAGGTTTTGTTTGCATTTTAGTAATAATATTCTTCTCCTAGTCGTGTAAGGGCATATAATTTTGAGCTGCGGGAACTGAAGCAGCGAAGACGACAATGTCAGAAGATATTGGTTTAATTAGAAAAAATCTGGCTCCACAAACGTTATATGTTTGGGTGCATTTCTTTGCCGTCTTGTTCTAAACATCAACGTCCCAGTTTCCATAGAGAACGAAAACACAACGGCGAATTTTCTTTCTCCTTCTGAACTTTAAGAACCGAGAACGCCCCTACCAATTCCAATTCTGGATGGGTCGGTCACATTTCGCAAATTAAATAAGTTGGAATTATCGCGTGGTATCTCATTAGGCCAATATAAATTTTTGGTTACGTTTCGGTTGGTGTCGTCGTCGTCGCAACATAAGATCCCTATTATCAACAGCTGCTACTTTCAACAACAAACAACTGTGATCGAAAAAAATTGCAGTTAAATAGAAATTAAGTACGGAATTCATTATTTAAGTCAAAATGAAGCTTTACGTCTTTTTTTAACCTCCAGTTGATAGTTTATCAATTGAACTTATATTTGTTTCCAAGATTGTTTGGGTTGTGTTTTCGAAAACCAGTTTTGGGCCTTGAAACGGTAAATATATCTTCTCAGATAACCTGGAGATGTATTAACATTGCTAATATTTACTAATAAAGCGTTCCATCATTAAATTTGCTTTGGTCTTTACAAAGTAAACAATAACCGATGTCTCACTGTTCAATCCATTTAAAGAATAAGAATCGATCAAAATGACGAGTAACATATTTTCTCTTCAACTTGCAGAATCTCTTGTAATTAGATACAAATGACACTATTTGGCTATATTTCCTCTTTCAATTTTATTGGTCCAGAGGTAGTTTTCTTAGCACGTTTTTGAGAGCGAAGCAAGTGCCACCAGTCATTATGTAATTGCTTAGTTGAAAGCAATGAAGTAAGAATCTCTTTTCGATGAGGTTTCAAATTTGAATGACTTAAAAAATCGTATCATCGCTCAAAATTACTTAGTTTCTCGGAAACTGTTGAATCAGGAGTAAATGAAGACATTTTAGGAGAAACCGAAGGTAAGGAACTTAAGAATTTAGTTGTTTTGCACGCCTCAAGAAAGTACACTCTAAAACTAAACATTATTTTGTCGAAAGTGCTTGATGAAATGGATAAAGTAATTCTTTGACAGACATTTTATTGTTCTAAATTTTACTGCCTTAAGAGAATACCGTAACAACGTAATGGGAAAAAGTCCTGTGATTACTTTTGGTGAAATTTTTCGATAAGTTGATAAAGAGCTTCTCTTGACAGAAAACATTTCATTGTTCGAAAGTTTCCGTTAAAATTTTACTACAGTGGTATAATTAACCATGACAAAACGGGTGCTAAGCAACACTACCATGTTTTGAGCAGTGATACTAGATCTACCATCTTCAAGGAGGATATTTTAATATTTTCATCCATGGTGATTCTACGGAAAGTAATATATATCAAACACGAGAAAGAGTGTTTCATTCGATTTCCAAACACTTAGAAGTGGGTTTAAGGCACAAAGCGCAACCGGGCTCTTTTAAACCCTCTTCTAGGTGTTTGAAAATTTTTGCTTTGTTCTATATTACTGGATTAGTAATGGCTTTGAGAAGAATCTTTGGCCAACAGAACACGAAGTAACATGACTAATCATGAATCGCCATAAAAAAAATTGAGTATTACTTGTTTGCAGAAAAATTCGGCCATTTGATTTCCTTTGCCATGTGTCTATGACAAACTCCAGAAGGTGCTCACATGTAAAAATTGGTCCCATATAATTTTAAGTATCTAGAGACTTCAACAGTGTCACTCAGCTGAACGGTATTTATCGAAAATATTTTAACACTTGGTAGGGAAATTCCTTATAGTCCTGCTCGATAATAGCAAATTATTTCTGAATCGCATAAAGCAATCAATTGGTAATCGATGACATCATTAACATTAATGACTAATCAGTGAGATCGATGACAACCATTAGTCTCTATAACTCATTGATCATTAGCAATAATCACTGACTAACAGTCGATTATTCATAGATTACCCATCGATTACTCATTGATGTCATGGATCATTGATTTATAGTTATGTCTGGCGTTGATTAACCACTTAAAACGAATATATTTTTTCAGTAGGATTTAAGAGATCCTTGGACATTTTTGGAGAAGTTAGGACTCATGGCATTCCAAGCGATAACTACCGTTGTCGTTTTGGGAGTGCTCAGTCTTATCCCAGGATCCGTAGAAGTCAATCCGGAATGGGGTAAGCCACTGGACGACGTCCTAACAATAAGGGATACCTTAATCCTGATATTCTTTGATGACAGTTATACGAAGGAACCCGCTGGTCTGGTCAGTATGTTGAACTATCTTGTGCGGGACTTAGAGAAATTCGAATACTTAGACTGGACCAAAGAACCCGAGAAAATTATTGACGCTGCGTTGGCTGCAAGAATGAAAACGAAGCCAGAAATGCAAGGAAAAGTTTACGACATCTTACCCAGCATGAAATCTAAGAACAAGCTGGATCAGTTGTTACCCCAATTAAAAACCGGGAAAGATCTCGGTTTAGTGTGCCAAGGATATCAAAAAAACACTTACAAATTCTCCACCGAAAATATATGCGCTAGCGCCGAGGAATGCAAGAAGGTGGAATTTGCATATCGCAAGATGGCGGCTGTCTTGTGGCACCAAATTGGTGCCTATTTATTAGAACGTCTTTGTAAGCGTACAGAGGACGCAATGGTTCAAGACTTCCAAAGGGTTACAAAAATGATTTACACTATAGGTGATAACCTCATTTCGACTTTTGACTGGGAAGGAAAATCTCAAGAAGTCTATGATTTAGAGGACCAGTTTGGCTTAAAACTCGTCATTCAGCAGATTAGTATAGACGAAGTGATCGCCAAATTTGGTTTGATGTCTTGCATGAAACTCCAAAACAAAGATTTTTGCCCCCTTGGATATATTTACCAAGAATATATACAGCTAGTGAAACTAAAGAGAACGCGGGAAAATCGTCCCTCAAAGCGCGACTTGCAACGGCAGGGGAGAGTGAATCATGCTAAGATGTTGGAGCTTAAGAAAGAAGCACTAGATCACTTAGAAGTGTTAGCTGGAATCGGAGACGTTGACGAGGATATTTCACAAAAGGTAAGTGACACGGCAAAGTACTTTGAAACGCTCGGGGAGTACGATGAAAGAAAGGCAGATGCGGATGTTGGTTTTATACATGATAAACTGGACAAATTTGAAGAAAGGAGGGCAAAGCTGTTGGAAAAGTTTCATGACGATTTTAAAAACCTACTGTTGCAAACGGATGCTCGTGCCATCTTGAGCAATATGGAAAAATTTTTAGCGGATGATTTGGATGCCTTTCAAGGTGCTCCATCTACCGTTATAGAGATTGCAAAGTTGGGTGCTCTTCATACAAAAGAGAAAGAATTATACGAGAGCACTCAGAAACTTGCACATAATTTTGCATTAAACGCAATTCAGATTCGAAGTCTGAAAAGCCTAGTACAAAGGATAAAGAGCAAAACAGTTGGCGATCTTGGTGCTGATGAAGTAGCTGATTTTATAGCAGGCTATGGAGATTACACTCCTCTGGTTAGTGAAAGTGATTTGAGCAGAAACAACGAATTGTGGTCTGCTTATAAAGAGGCAGCTTGTGAAGCGTTGAATGGAGGTGAAGAAATCATTTCTTCCTCTGTAAGTGCCATTGGATTAGCCTGTGAAAAACTGGATGGAACTTTGAGCGACTTCTTCGCCCTCCGAGAAGATATGTTCGACTACCAGTTTGACGAGGTTGATGCGCTTGCTAATGTAATTCGAGGTTATCTATCGAAAAAAATGGCTAAGAACATGAGACTAGACTTTTCTCCCCAGAAGAGATACACCCAATGGATGCTGGCCTACTTGAAGATCCAAAGGCGACTCCAAACAGAAGCCTCTGTATACTGTGACAAGCTTGAATATATAAACCATGGAAAAAGCATTCATGCTTGCTCAAAGACAGATTTTTTCACAGAAAAAGACCTAGATGACCTAATTGCTTACGAACCGGATTCCCATTATCACGTTGAAGAACGTTTCGTATACATACCGACCAAACGTGATCATGAGCTCCATGGCGATTTTGGCTTTATAGACTTAGCCTCCCTGAAAGAACAACGCAATACCACATTTCGTTTGCCTGCAAATACGACATGGCTTCAAAAATACAACTGGCTGAAGAGTGACGAACACTTAGCGCCATTTGTTCAAAGTTTCAAGATATATCTACCTGTGAAAGATTATCAGACAGTTGAAATCAGAGCAAGGCACTCCAAGACTCGAATCCAATTAACTTCTAGTGGACGTAGCTGTGTAGATGTCAGCTGCTCATTGAGTTATTTGATACCCAATGATGACAGCCAATACGTGACCACTTACGAGCAAGGCTATGACCAAGCAAAATGTCCAAGAGGAAAAGAGATTCTCAATCCTTATAGTCTATGTGAAAACCTGCCTTTCTTGTGTGATACCACTACCAGAGTACAGAAGTCCATGATCATGCCAACCATTCTATCCAAGTGGGAAATGAAAGTCTCTGTAGAGAGCGGTGCAGAAACCCTTGACTGGGATGTACCCGACCCGGCAACAGATTTTCGTATTATCGCAAAAGTAGAAATTCGGTTACCTCATGAACATGAGGAAAACAAGCGATCCCGTCTTCATCGAAGAAATGAAATTCCTTATGGATGCTGCCAACGTACACAGTACCGAAAGGATTGGGGAGGAACTGATTGCTACCCGTGTCCCGATAACACAGAATCAAAGATGGGTGGTTATTACTGCGAAAAGAAGATGATTCCATGAGAAATAACCGTGTTAAAATTCAGAGAACCTTTAAAACGATGAACGACAGCAACGCCATCTGGAGTGTCACAAAACAATGGTTTGGTGCATACGTTAGATATAGATAGTTTGATTCATTGCTTAGCGTCCATCAAGAAATAACTTTGTTTTACATTGGATTATCGTTTCTCCTTTGAATAGTGCGCGTCGTGCTTTTTAGTAACCCCACCGTGGCTCAGGTATGTTACGCAAATTGAACTAATTGAAATCATTGCGAATCGACTTTTAATTACAAGTGAACTTTACGTTGGCGTTGCAGTCGTGGTTGCCTATTCTTTCTATTCCTCTGAAAAGGCTTGCCATAACAACGGACTGTAGTTCCATTCCTTTTGGAAGCTATTGAAAGCAGTTTTAAATGATGTCTGCATGTTAAAAAAGGGTACTTATTAATTAAGTTCGATTGTGGTTTTTTCAAACGAAAATGAGTCAACAATACTTTGAATTGAAGTGGAATATCATTGCATACAATAACACTACATTAACATTATTGTTCAAGTTGTAAATCGTTGATTCTGGATTAATAAATTGTATTCGTTTTTGGGTCTAGCTCAGGATTCCTGTTCTCGGTGAGTAAAAATGAAAAGTTTTACTCTGCCTGTGTTTATCTCGGTATCATCATCATCGTTTTCATCATCCTCTTGACCATCGCCATCAAGTTTACCATCAGGATCATAACGGCTGCTATCATGATCGTAGCCATAACGGAGTTTGAAGTAATTAATGATTGCCGTGCTTTTAGGATTTGTCTCTTTACTATTGGGTCCAAAACTAATAAGCTGGAATGGTTTATAACAATCAATTGAAATGAAAAAAGGCAATTGTCAATTTTAGTTTTGTACTAAGCATTTACGTTTGCATTTTAAATTTTCTAACCACCAAACAGCTGGAAATCCCCAAAATCTTTAACCGAAAAGTGCCTTTTTACTCGGTGACATCAAAAAGCAACCAAAGGTTGTTTGCATTTCAAAACCGAACTTTCTATGTTTACAGAAGGCCAGTTTAACCTTTTTTTCGCGGGAGAGGGCAGAAAAGAAAAGTTTTTCGCTAAACTTCCCCAAAACCCTCCTCGGCTATTTAGTATTTTTTTTAATTTCATTATTTCTTGGACTTTTTTCTTTCAACATTTATCTGTTTTGTTAAGTGCATGCGTCGACCTTTAGGTTCTCTATCTTTACTGCTGCAACCTTTTGAAGCTGTGAGCAATTTGTGGTTAGTCCAAAATTGTCTCTCGCGTGACAGAGTAGATATCCTTAGTTTATTGCAGTATCACAACGAATAAATACGATTAAATGTGCTCCTTTAAGGTCGACTACAGTGACAACCAATTGAAAATTGAAAGCCACACTTAACCAAGAACAAAGCTGTGCCCTTGAGACCTCCCTTGTAAAATAATGCCTTTAATTCCTGAGCTAACAATGCTCAAACACAAGCGTTTAAAAGTGTATTCGTTAGGCTTTGGTTTTAACTTTTTTTCAATTTCCTTCGTTCAAATCTTCTGAAATTCTCACAGTGGATATAATGCTAGAAGGAAAATCTTTTAGGAGCAAAAACAGATGGTAGATTCGTTGCTTTTGAAAATGCTTGGAATGGTTTTTGCCACTGCATGAAAAGATGTCTAGAATTTTTGTCCAAATTGAGCCTTTGTGCAAATTTGCGCTAGTTTTTAGGATATTTCACCGAAGGAAACGCAAGAAAATCCAGGTGAAAGATTTTCATTGTCATTAATAGGATATAAAAATAGAAACTCTCCAAGATCGTACCATTTGATCATGCTTGAACTTTAGAACAGGGGACTTGGACGAACTCGGTTTTCTTTGAAGACACAAAGAGCAGTATTTCGGTTTTTAAAACTATTATAGAGGAATGTCGTCTTCGAAATCCAGGGCTATAACGCGAGCTGTATTATTAACTCATTGGCTGTTTTACAAGAGCTTTCGCCAGCTCTTCAGCACGTTACTAAATCTCGCAGTATCAGTGACCGCGCGACCTTAAAACCCTGAGAAGACACCTTAATCAAATCATGACAAAGGTAACAAGGATCTCTGAAGTGTAACAATGTGCAGATTTCATTGTTATCAAACAAAGTAAAGATTCGTAAGATATGTTGTATGTTGTACTGCATACTGTAGCATACGGATGGTAAGACATAGACTTAAAATTCCTCACCAGAAAGATATTGTATCATCTTAGCGCAAGTGTTACAGAAAGATATATTTTAGGTGTTGTACCAAGACCACAGGTATAATGAAAGTATACGGAATCAAATTGCTGAAAGAACTGGAAATCACCTTCTCAAACTCATTAATAATTCATCAAGCCAAAACAAAGCAAATCACTACCGTAAAGGAGGTTTAGAAGTGTGATCTTAATTATCATAAAAGTTTGTGAACTTTTGCTTCCAATTTCTCCAAGAATTACGAATAGTTTGAGAAGCTATATCAAACACTCGAAAGAGGGTTTCCTCTATTTCCAAACACCTCGAGGTTGGTTAAAAAAGTCTCTACGGCGCCCCGTTTTTCCAACCTTTTTCTTGGTGTTTGGAAATCGGAGGAAACACTCTTCCTCGTGTCTGAATGATATATTACATCAAATTCTCACCATCTTAGTTCCTTAGCCACAGTTCAACGTCAAATGTGCCGATCCTAATTTTAATCAGCAAAACACTGAGTTTACTCATTAAATTAGGTTCAGCACAAGTGGACAACGACACTTGAAAAGGGCTTACGTTCCTTAATCGGCTGGAGTGTTATCACTGGCGTAGTCTTTTTGAAAGCACTAGAGAGAAATTTGCCAGAATTACAGCCCCTATTTTGCTTACAGGATATCTCCATTTCGAGCTTTTTTGACAGCCCACTACCGCCCTATCGAGCTTTTAAAGAAGCCCTATTCATTATAGAAACCTAATAAAGCCACCGGCAGAGATGGAATTTTGCCATCCGAGAAAGACAGTAGAATGTACAGCGACCGGAAGCTAAGGTAGCAAGGTGTCCAAGAAAGCTGGTGAAAAAGATAGAGTAAATTACTGCCCAATATTTCTATTGAGTGTACCAAGTAAGATCCTGGAATCTTGAATCGCTGACTCAATAGTAGAAAATGTCTTTGGGAATAATCAACTTTTTAATACGAAAAATATAATCAATGGGCCAACCGAAAGGGTCAATCGACAGAGTTAATATTAGTACACTTATCTGAAAAATGGAGACAAGCTGTCGATGCTAACTGAACTTATTTTTGGCGTGGTTTTTATAGATTCCTAGAAAGCTTTTGACAGCGTTTTACATAAGATACTAATCCATAAGCTAAAACATAACGTTGGTATCATTAGCAACTTGCCAGAGTGGCTGACAGACTACCCAATCATAACAAAGAAATACATGATAGTCAACGGTGTAGTGTGGTGCCAAAGTCACTTTTGGCATCTCACAAGGTTTTGTTCACGGCCCACACATGTACGTAGATGATACCACAAAATATGTAAGGAGTTGTGTGGATGAGGTTACAGCTCTTCTGAGGGGATTGTCACGGAGATTTTGCTGTATGTTGGTCAAAACTGTTCATATTAAATACAGACTAAGGACCTCTTTTCTAACATGAAATTACTCTTAGAACACCGGGAGGAAAATATGAAATGGTTTCTTTCAAGGAATCATAAGTTATTGATCACAGGAAATAAATCTCACTTAATCAGCAACTCTCGTTTGAGCTTTGCCCTATGTCCAGTGGTAAATTAGCAATTCAAAACATGCACATGAAAATGCAAAACAAGACGTTAATGTCAGGAGAATAGGCATAGTTGTCTGCTAGCTTTTAAACCATCTTTGAACAATGGTTTAAAAGCTAGCAGAGAACTATGCCTATTCTCCTGACATTAACGTCTTCTTCTGTATTTTCATGGGCATGTTTTGAATTGCTAATTTACCATCTTTCAGTATTTAAATCTTAGCTACTTGTTGTCACCTTAATTTGAAGATGATATAGTATCATATCGAAATATAACAATTAAGTACACCAATGTTTCCTTGCATTTGTTGTCCATATCATTGACATAATGCATTTACTCGGAATTACATTTATTCTTTATATGGCACTTTGCCATGTTCCTTAGCTTGCATTCGATGTGCTACGTTACTGTTTTTTCTTCACGACCAAAGCACAATATCTTGGAGGTTTCTTTTCAAATTCCTTCCCATCCCACCCATTGTTTTTCGTTTGTTTTATTTTACTGGACATAGGACTTGCAAAACCTGCCTTACGTGCCACGTTGTCAAATAGTAATAAGTCTACATCCTTTTCAAAAGTCACAATCAATTCTCCGTGAACCAATCGATGTCCCTTAGATTAGGTTTAGAGTTTCAACCTAATGCAATGATATCGCATCAATTTAGTTAATTCTTGTACTTCTACTCTGAAGTCAGTTGTGTTTTCAATAAAGTTGGGAACGGGGATGAAGTGCTCCTCTCGTCACACTTTTGCCCCCATAGACTCGACCTTTTGCACTCCTGGGTTATACATATAGGTTTGTGGGGCCCTTGGGAGGCCCACAATTGGTCACAGCCTACCCTAAGGAGGCCCAACTCTCTCTCTTATATCGGTCTGTACATCTTCCATCTTTACCCAGGAACGGTCAAAGTCGGCCCTGGGAGGAGGCCTAACTCCCTGCTCCATTTAGCTTACAAAAATCCAGGAGTACATGGGGCTGACCTTTTAAGTTCCAGTGCAGCACTTTGTCACCCACTTCCCCATTTCCCAGCCACACCAAGTTGTTGCTTCTGTTGCTGTTTTCCATGATAAGTTTGGGTCTGATCCCAAACATGAGGAAGTTGATTAAAGACTAAAATGCATTCGGTTTTTAGCCATTTTTCCAAAATACTCAGAAGGATCTTGAAGAAAAAATTGGCCAATTTTTCAAGTTTCAAGGGTTATAGTTAAAAAAAAAACTATTATTTTAACGTTTACTTCTATACAACCACGTTTTTTGGTTATTCAAAGTGACACAAAAGATAGGTAACCCTGCCCCTTTAACAAAGTGCTTGAGAACTCGTTATGTGGTGCAGACATAACGCCCTAGTCCTATACCGCAAGAAGTGCGAAGCCATGATTATCCATCGACAACACTTCACTTTTCCTTTTGATCGCATTGATACTAGGTCAACATAGAATAAAATGGGGGTCCCATCAAGAAAGGATTCGCGAATAAACTTAACCTGATAGAGTAAGCCGTTTCTTATCTCGTAACATGCTTTTGGGATTTTTTTTTTCAAAGTTATCTCGCCACTGACCAGTTTCACACAAAAAAAACAGTTTGGGATGAATGTACCAACGTTCAGCGAAGTCTTTAAATCGTTTAAGGCACTTCATTGCAGGGCTGGTAAATGTTGAAAATACACTCCAATCAAATTTCTTCATCTAAAGCACGTGAGCTGTCGAACTATGATTTCACTAGAAACGCTTAGAGGCTATTTACGCATTCATGAACTGTGTAGGAATCGAAGTTCTCAGAAGTTTGCCGAAGAGGCGAAGTGGGACTCACTTTTCACCATATATAAACTGAAGCTAACGACAAGAATCTGTAATATATACATTGATGCGACACCTATCCGTGTTAACGGACAGGTTACTAAGTACAATATATATATGAAATTGCCGCAAACTTATTGTACCACGCCTTAACATCTCAGGGACACGAAAAATTCAATTACCCAAAGAGGATCCATTATTGGGATCACTTTACCATCATATTATAAAAATGTTAACAACACAGGCCAGGAGTGTATGAAGGAAAGTTTGAGGAATGCATAAAATGAAAATCCCATCTAGATAGAGATTGCTTTCGTATTCTGCTGCCGGGGAAGGGGCAGATTCCGGCTTCCCCACCACCTCCCTTCCCCCCACAACCTCTAAAACTCCGAGAATATTAAAGAAGTGACAAGGAGGTTTCCTTTGAGGCCCACAGCATAAACTGATGACGCCATACCAGTAAGTAATTGGGTCGCGATTATCAAGTAGCGCTCATATTGTAGCCGCTAAAACTTTAGGGAAGCGCCAAAATTGAACGAAATTTGAACATTTTTTGAAAAAATTTATCTGTCAAATATTGATTGCCATAGCAACATCAAAGTCAATGAATAATAACCCACCACATCAATTTTTTCCGGATAATTTTCTGAAAACTTTGCCCCCCCCCCCCCTCCCCTCTGATCTAGATAGTGTTAACGTTACTAGTAGTATTAGTGTAAGTATATTGTTTATTAGTATTCCTATAGTATTAGAATCGTAACTTTTAAGTTGCAACACGACCCCACTAATATAACATGCAAACTCTGAAGTTCAAGGCTCAACCAGCGGTTTCATTTTTTACTGTCGTCGATCATAGTCTCAGAAGGCAAGATAATTAGTTTGGTTCAATTAGTTCAATTGGTCCCGTTTATGCGCTGTGATTGATGGACTTTGTCCGTTTGTTTCCGCTCCGTTTCTGTGTTTCTTGTTCGTGGTCTGAATGTGGTCAACGTTATTGTGATTGGCGGAGGCAAAAAAGCAATTGCTAGTCTACTGAGTTCTTGTTTTAAAATAAATCATGGATGCGTTTGTTCTTTCAACCTAGCTTAGGCTCCTCATTAATCACATTTCGTCTTGGCCCAAACATTGCGGCTTAACACCCACCGATTAATTTTCGCTAGCCGTAATTGTCGTAATTGCATGAAACCTATTACCTGGTACAAAATTGGATGGCTGTTATCAGATGATAACGGTCGTCCAATTTGTTATTAATTTTTTCAGTGAGAGATAAAAGAAGAAAGGCAATCAACTTTTAAGGTCTTTACTGTTTTCATCTGGTTACAGTATAACAAATCGTTTAAACGGAGATAGGTTTTACTTTATACAAGCAATGATGCCGTCACCATAACTGGCCGTTTTGTTGTGTCCACTGTAATGCCCATACATTTCAGAAATTTAAAAAGAAGAGTTGAGGGTTGATGGCACATCAGGTGATTATATCCTTGGTTGAAAGATTGTCCTCAAAATGTCACAGTTGCTCTTTAAGGTTCGGTTCTTGGCAAGCTGTTAATTTTTGGGACAATCTTTCAACCTCGGGATTAAATTCTGCGAAAGACAAGCTCGCTGAAGATGATGATGATGATGATGATTAATATTATTATCTTATCATCATCTTTATTTATCCATAGCGCTAAAAATTCATAAGATGAAGCTGTAATTGATGTGTTGCGATAGTTTTAATGAGCGTCATTATCACCACCCAAATTACAAGTTTTTAAGATTGAACAATCTATGAACAATCCACGAAACTAAACCATGCATAAATTTATTTTACAACTGACACTAATAACCCCTTAAATTAAGTTAATTTCCAGTACAGTGAACACATTGGACATCATTTCATACTTGGCAATAAGTGTTTCTCGATCAGCGTCCTTGACGGTTATGATTGCTCTTTTCAAGGAAGTAGCCTCTGTATCTGTGAGATAACGAAGCTTAGCTTTGCCCACAAAACCAAACCATGCAACAAATTACTTTGCATCTCGATCGCAATAGTAACCGTCTAATTTAGCATATGAACCTGCAGGGCAATCATCGCAATTGATATCATTCCATACTGGGCGATACGTGTTCGCTAAGCAGCATCCCAGCCTGTCTTTATTCGGGGAAACTGATCTTTTCAAGGGAGTAACCTCTGCGTTTGGGAGATAACGGAGTTTAGCCTTTCCAATGACAAGGAGATTGGTGGTAGGTTTTGGTACATCCCACGTGTGTAGATCGTTGTTGTTGTTTCTTTCTCTTGTTTCATATTTTCTTTCTCTTGTTTCATATTCTAACTTCCATGTGGTCAGAACTGTCGGCATCATGGTCTCTCCTGGAACATGAGTGGTGCTGTCACAAATCTTGTTAAGATTCCCGCAGAGGCTGTAGGGATTATCTATTACCTTGCCTATCGGGCATCTTCGAAGACCTTCGCTGTATGTGGTGTAGAAGTGTGAGTGCCTTAAGGGCAAGTCGTAGTCGGTATTGGATGAGAGGTCGATTCTGTTAGCACCTATGGAAGTCATTATTACTGTTGTGCGTAAATTGAGACCATGTGAAAATGTTTTACGCGGTAGGTAGAGCTTAATACTTTCCACAAAAGGTGCTTTAGTCTCGCCACTGGTTAACCAGTTAAATTGCCTCAGCCAAGTTTCGTTAGCTGGCGGTGTGAAAGTGACAGAATTATCGCTGGCAAGCCTTTTTAAGTCAATAAAACCTGTATCGCCATGAAACTGCGGCGTTATAGGTATGTAAACAAATCGCTCCTCTAGATGATAGGTGACTTCCGGGTTGTACGCGACTAGTTCATCAAAGTCTGGCTTACTAAACAGTCCACTCCACGGCTTGCAAACGCTTAGTCTTTGTCCTTGATTCATGTACTCCAGCCTGTTGCAATAGGCAGCTGCCTCGTCTTGCACTAAATTGTGAGTTTTTAGAAAACCTAGGAAAAGCGATTTTTTGTTGTCATTCGCTTGGGTACGGTAGAAATCTTTTGCGACGCCGGCTTTACCTAGAACTCCCCGAAAAACTCGAGCAAAGGTTTCGACCAATTCAAACTGGAAGTCGAAAATGTTCGCTCTTAGTGTAGAAAGTTCGGCCAGAGAACCATCTAGAGTCTCGCATGAGAGTCGCGCAGCCTCGTTGATTCCAGCAAGCGCGGTATACCGACTTGATGTCCCAACATCGAGCAGTTCGCAAGCTTCGTCTTTAAATTTAGCCCACAATGCATCATTTTTTGCAAGACGAGATCTATCAACTTGGGGAGTATAAGCGCCGTAATGCTTAAGAAAGTCACTGCAAAATGGCTTGAACTGCTCTAAGGTAAGCTTTCCTCGGCTTTTCAAAATATTAAGGATATTTGTCATATCAGAAAAATTTTTGTTATTTTCTTTAAAGTCCTTTTCTAATGTAAGCGTGTCAGTTAACACTGTTTGAAGACTTATAATTAACTGGGCGCCCTTAGATATGCCTCTAATATTTTGGAATATTGCTTTCACGGCGTCATAGGTTGTGTCAAATGCGTCCAAAAGGTTGAGAGGATTTAAAGCTTTTATCAAACTAAGACCATTCATAAAAGCTGCCACGCCGTTACCAGCCATAGCCTTTGTTAATATCTTTTTAATTTCCCCGTTAATTTCTGTGACAAGCGGCGTCGCTTTGCCTTGAAATTCTTTCAATTTGTCTTGTAGATATAAAACGTCTTTTCGAGCAATATTTTCGTCAAATTCACTAAGTTGCGTAAAATAATCTGAGACTATTTTGGCGTCCTCTTTGACAACCGTTTCAGTTCTTATCAAGGTAGCCAATATGTCAATTTTATTCAAGGCTTTCGTTCTTAGGTCTAACAGCTTAGCGTGGTTTACCCAAGGATTTTCCCTCATATTTCTTGTTTGGCCTGGGTTTTTAAGCTCTCTTGCCAATCTTACCAATTTCTGGTATTCTAAGTAAATGTCCTCAATAATGCAAACGAGTGTAGCGTCAATCATTTGGCAAGCGTCGATCGATAAAAGAAAGGTTTTTTCGTGTTTTTTCACTAGGTCCATAGCGATTTTCAATTCCTTGTATCCCCCCACTACCGCCGCGTGTTCTAAAAAAAAGTCCCAGGTCAAAATACTGACGTATTGCTTGATAAAATAAGCCATGTTTGATATAGACTCGCGTTTATCCGCTATCGCCTGTTTTATATCGGCTTGAGAAAGATAATTATAACAAAGACTGTTTGCGAAGAAGTCGCTCACTTTGTACCACAGGAGCGATGCCATTACGGGAATAGCGTTTTCGACTCGACACTTTGTGCCTACACCTTTGCAGGCGCTTGCGATCACGTCTTTTTCCGCGTGTGATTTCCAAAAACCATCATCCTTAGAACACTCGGAAACCGATCGGCACACTTTCGTAACTGAGATGCCATTCAAGTTGGATTTTCCTAGGTTTTGCTTAATAGGTTGACACATAAGATCGAGGGGAATTTCGTGTCCGCTATATTGATCACTGTCGGTCGAGTATGCTGCGTGTATGCAAAGAAAATGCTCATATTGCCGAAACGTTTCCAAAATAAAACCTAGACCGTTAGCGTAATCATCTTCAGTGCTTTCGTGTTTGAAACCAAACAATCTCGTGACGATTGGAACACTAGGCTGCTGAATGAGTATTCTTACGAATCGCTCATCGACCTCCCATTTTCTCACGTCTAGCTTCTGTAAAGCGTCCATTTGCGAGATAAGGTCGTCCATGCTGTCCATTACCGCTACGTAAGTTTCAAGGCTAGGACTTTCATAAGAAGCTTTCACATTCGCGACCACAAGATCTCTGGCCTTTAAAGCGTCATGAACTACCGCTCCCCATGAACATTCATCACAATCCTGAGCGTTGGCAAAGGTCAGCAAAGTAACCACCAATAGAGCACTTAGTAGTCTGTCAATCATCATTTTGACACGTGATCTTGTGCCCACTCTGGTCCACTCAGACCTAAGACATAAACATTATGGTCATCATGAGCGTAATATCTGATTTTTTAAAAGTCACGTTCTTGTAATCCTGGTTCCACGGTTAACAGCATTTTAAGGAAGAACTTTTACACTTTTAGGAGGATTCCAAACAGCAGTTGTTCGTTGCTGTTTATTTTTCTTTCTTGTTTACCTAATCTTGAAGTCATGTTCCTCTACTCCATAGTAACGCTATTTAAAAGCAAGGAAAGTTGTGATTTTATTTATTTATTTATTTATTTATTTATCTATTTATCTATTTATTATTACTATTATTATTATTATTATTATTATTATTATTATTATTATTATTTTTGCATTTAAGTTTAGTTTTGCAACTTTGAAGATTTACGCTTCAAACAAGATATTACCGATATTTGCTCTTTTTTACATTGTTAGGTGGGCTTTCGGAATAACCGACACGGCGTCTTATCGCATGCGCATATACAGCTACAGAGACAAAAGCATATGTCCTAATTTACATATGAATATTTTTCCTTATGCTCTATTAAAGTTTTACTTTAATGATCAAAGACTAGGGGTTTAGTGTAAGCAAAGAAACTATCTTTTCAGCGTGATTCTCGTTCGTCACACTCCATTTTACAGGAGCCAGATTAAAGATTATGCGTTCATTACAACGCTGTGACTTGCGCAAGAACAGTCAGAAGACTCGTGACTGCAGTAGACGGTATTTTCGGTAGTGGACAACTGTAAACAATCGTACAAATTAAAAAATTAATCGAGAAGAGTTAAAATATGTAGACGTTGTGTTTCTTTCCTTCAGAGAACAGCGAAGTATATAGTTAATTGAAAATTTGTCCGAGGACATCAAAAGCATCGATTTCTGTCCACTTCAAGGAAACGGCTGTTTTGGACAGGTAAGCACTCGCAGTACTAAATCGAAGGCAGTAGTAAGTTCAGACTATTGAATCCGAGTAAGCTATATTTTCTGTTCGCTTGATGGCGCGGAGGCTCTTTTTTTTCTGAAACATTGGTTCGAAAATAGCCCCATTGATCACTCACACGACAGAAACATTTTAATTTATATATGCTGTTCTTTTAATGTTTTCAGTTATTGAGAGAAATTTGTACTTTGTTCACAATTGAACGAAAGATCTTCAAAGATTTCAAGGATAAAACAAGGCTCTGTCAAAGGAGGGGTTGTGTGTTGCTTTCGCATGTAAATGGAATGTTGAAACTAAATCACTTTACCTTCAAGACAAAGAGTTGGTGGCTGTACAGTTAGGATGGAACTTTGAGGAAGACGTTACTGTAGAGCTGTTGTCTCGAGGCTGGTCAATACTGAGAACAGTGCAACTTTACCAGATATTATCATTTTAACCGTACCTGCTAAATTAGTGTCAAAAGTTCAGGTAATGCATTCCTTTGTTCCTTTATCATTCACCTTAAGGCGCATTAAAGGGTGACAGACCCTGAAAAGTTTACACCGCAATTTCCACCCGCGTATAGTAAATAAATGTATCATAATAAACTACCACCGAATGAGCCGTGCTCTTGACTAGAGGCCGACTGATCTTCAAAGTTTCGTGACTCACTTTGTTGTCGAAGCCATGGTGAATTCAACGCCATAAGAAAAGTAATTGAATTTTATTTATCAGGAAACAATTCAAATTGGAATAAATGTTTCTTTAGTAAGCCACAAAAGCCGATAAAAGACACAACGACATGTTACGATATGTTATCCATCAATTCAAGCGTGTTTAGTCATTGTTTAAGTGAAGTCACAAGTGTTGGCCAGGTTTTTATTTCCTTCATTCTACGTTTTTCTTCTTCTTCTTCTTCTTCTTCTTCTTCTTCTTCTTCTTCTTCTTCTTCTTCTTCTTCTTCTTCTTCTTCTTCTTGATAGTTCTTCTTGATAGTTCTCACATAATTTCAAATGTTGGATAAAACATTGAAAGAACAATCCGCATTGAAATTTGTCGAAACTGTTGCTCAATAGCATCACTTGATTATCTTAGACCACTCGACATAAACTGACAACTTTGACCAAAAAGTAACTAGTTGTTGCGGAACTAACTAGCTAACGACCTCAGAGGCACCCAACGAACGAATTTAAGAGAACACTTCAAATATTTTTTTTTCTGCTTTACATCATCCTTTACGGGCCTTTGAAAGTGCTGTTTGTGTGCGCCAACACAGCTTTATCCATTCGAGTCGAGTAGAATTATGAAGTATAGAGTCCTATCTCTGGCCAATTTTTCTAGCTGATGATGAGTTTCAAATGACTTTCGTCTTTTTTTGCGCTTCAAAAACGAAGGGAATTCATTTTAAAAGGTTACAAAGGCTTGAGATTTGATCAAAATAAACACTGTTTTCGTTTTGAAACCGATAAAGTCCCATTTCAGTTCTAAGCCAAATTATGGCTTTCGAACAGATATTCACCGAAACGCCATTGGTTGTTCTCACGAACTAGAGGAAAGACTACTGGAAGTTGAATAAACCAAGCGTGTGATTTGAGTGAATATTGCTATGTCTAGTCCAAGAACAAACGTTCAGTTTGCTGTTCGTAACAACAGAATTAATCGAAGTTTATGTTCACGGTTATATTTTGCCAGTTTATATTAGCCCAGAAAAGTATACATCTTACCAGTCTCACTATGACACAGTTACAGTATTGAGGCTTGCATCAGTAAAGGCAGTAAAATAATCTTACTTCTGTTATACCGATGACACGTTAATACGGGTAGTTTAGCACGATAATCATAAACTATCCAAGCGTATCAGTGAATGTTTGCTTCAAAAACTATTATTTATCCAATTACTGGTGATACTGCTACGTTACCTGTAATTAGTGCAACGGACACATTGCAAATAACGGACCAGATAGCTTCGAGGTAAAAATTTTCTCTCTTCCTTTTTGTGTTAATGCTTAGATATGTTTTCGTCTTCTTAGCAATACGAAAATCCATCAACAAAAGGCAAATTATCCTGCTCATTGTTAACTGAAATTTTCCCTCTAAATGGCCCAATTTAGAAGGTAGAACTAAGTTGTGCTCGATGCCAATGATAAGTTTTAGTAAGCGCAAATCATTAGACGTTCAAATAGCTTGTCGTGTACGACATCCAAAATGTCGTTGGCACAGGCAATGTTACAGGGTTAGGGGTTCACCATAAGTTTCATTAGTGTCCTCGTCACATTCTTATACAACGCTGTGACGTACGTAAGAACGATCAGAAGACTCGTGACTGCAAAAGACGTCACATTCTTATAGGCCGCGAATTACCATCTTTATCACTCACGTTTACCTCCCATCTGGTCTCGTAGCTGAGTCGATAGAGCAATGTTTAACATTATCGGGAGGTCGTTGGTTCGATTCCTACTGCGGTGTAAGAATCTTTTCTTTGCATCATCTGTTTCCCATTTCCTTCTCTAGGGAAAACGCTTAGTTAGAAATTCATGGGTTCAAATAGTTCTTCATCTTTTACTGCAGAGTTACGTTAGTCCTCCGATTTACCATTGATGTTTTGCATAAAGCGAGAAAAGCATACTTCAGAAATCGCACATGATAGTTGTGTCTAAACTGCCAGGCCGTTGACTGAACAATTTCCCAATAATTGTCAATGCATTTAGTTGATTTTGCTAGGATTTTATTTTATGTATTACCGTTATCATAAAAGATTTGTTCATTCACAAAATTGATCCATAAAATAATTGGGGTATAACTCCTACTTTAGCGGATTTAAGACCCTCTGAAATCCAACCTTTTAAATAGGAAGTTGAGGATTTGCATTTGTAAAAGGAGGTTTCAGTAATGCGAAGTTAAGGTAGGTGTATCGCAATAGAAAACGTGCGTAAAGATCACAGACCGCTGAAAAGGAAGGCTGCCTGTATCCAAATGAAGAATTCAAAATTAATGAAATTTTAAGCATCAGCGTCGCGGAAAATAAATTAAGGAAGAAACTAAGGAGATTGTAAGTGAAGAAAAAACTTGGCGTTAGTGTTGTGAAAGTTGGTTTCAAATGAAGAACAGACTGGATCCTCGTAAATACGACCACGATGAACCATAACACTTTTTGCATATTAGCAGGATGGGCGTTTAACAGGGTAGTGGCGAAATTTGGAAAACTTACACAAATGAATGAAAAATAATCACTTTTAAGTCTGGATACGGGATCATTTAAACAAAATCGAGCGATCGAACTTTGCGGGTCATAGACGAGCTTACAAACGCTTGTTGAAAGTTATACAAGATTGTTCGGTAAAGTGCTTCTTATAATCACATGCGATTGACCTCAGACTCGTTGTACTGAAAACCCAATAATCTCTCGTTGCTCATCAAATATCTTAAAATATTTATCAGATATTTTTTGTTATGCTTTTGTTCGTTTGTTTGGGTTTTTTGTTTTTTCGTTACCATAATTTTCAATCGAGCTATGAAACACAAAGAGATGGCAGTTGAACATGCGCAATAGTCTCTTTTGTGGGTGACAGTTTCATCAAAAGTTCCTAATAATGCTTCTCTTGTACATGATTCAAAAATAGACTTCCGAAGCTATTGCCCATGTTAAACAAAGTATATATTATTTATTCTGAGCAAAATTACGCGAGGACAAGGTTTATATTTGCGTTTTAATGTCGTTGTAGGTGTGGGACCATTGCCACTGAAAAGCTAAAATGCTTGCTGCACTTGTTTTCTTGCTAATTGTCCTCGTGCCAGGTAAGAACCCGATTTAGAGAAATACAATATTAAGTATATTTTAACAATAATATCAAGATATTTAAAATATAAGATATTTAAATAGGGAGGGCACTTCACATGGAATGGTTCTCTATGGAATAAGTAAATTCAGTAAATTATATAGAATGGCTGCTGAAGAGATTTTTAAAGAAAACGAAGTGAAATTATAAAAGTGAAAACGCTCTTAAAATTTTCTAGTAAAATGCTCCAGTCATTCTCTGCGTGGTAATTGGAAGGCTGTTGTCCTTAATTTCGAAGTTTACAGATGTCATTCAGATAGCCAATATTGTGTAAAGCTTCGATATCTGTTGAAATTAAATTCTGGTCAGAGTTAAAACCCCGCCCTTAGAGGACTGGCACTAGTGAGAATTGTGACGTCGACCAAAGTTTAAAAACTATTATTTCCACTTCATTGGTGCTTTTCATTTAGGTGGATCATCAGATGGAGGTTTTTAAGAGAAAATTCTGCTACGTTCGACTGGTATCCGATTCGGGGAGGGGGGTGGGGGTTGAAGGAAGGGGGTAGCATTTATCAATCCGGTGAATGGACAGTGGTTCTCGCGCTTTCCGATTGGCTGCTCCACTCCCGAGAGTATTTGCAATTGACCTCCCGCCATTATTCTGTATTCGCTTGCGTGTTCTTCGGTCAATTTCTCATATTTACTCAGACTTATTGGGCTGGATAGCTACTGGTTTGTATGAACAGGAGATGGGGCAGTAGTGAGAGCACTCGATTCCCTCTAGAGTGTTCCGGGTTTGATTTTCGCACTGGCGTCATACGTGAGTTGAGTTCTTGTTGGTTCTCATCCTTTTCTCCGAGAAGTTTTCCTCGGGTACTCCGGTTTTCCACTCAACTTCCGTGATTATTGTTAGGTATTTTTTCATGAGCTGAGTGGTTGGAGTGAATAACCGAATCCGGCTACCCGGTGTCGTCTTTCAGCCGTAGAATTTAAATGAGCATACCAATATGAAATAGTCCCTGCAAAAATTAAATTTCAGTTTCCTTTAGGGTGTATCATGCTCATCTTCTAACCTTGTGCGCAACCCGAGGAAAAAGTGGGCAAGTAATACATGGTAAAGTACCATATAGTCACCCACATAACCCTAACCCTAACCCTAACCCTCCATATAGTCACTCTTACCTTACCATAAATTATATGCCACAGAGAGCGCTACACTTAAGCCCCATCCACACTAATGCGTTTTCAAAAGTATCCGTTTTCATAGCGGTGAAAACGAAGCAAAATAGTTTCATCCACACTAGCGTTTTTGTTTCGTTTTCACCTGTACACGCAAAAACGCTCGAAAACGGTAAAAAGGATGGCAAGTGATGCTTTTTACGTCACCGTTTACAAACGTCTCCATTTTCACCTGTCCCCACTAGAAACTGAGCGTTTTTAAAACGATGCATCTCCACTTTCGAAACCGTTTTCAGCGGCGTTTTCGGGCGTTTTAGTGTGGATGATAGGCAAAAACGTATTTAAAAATATGCGTTTTCAAACGAAAATGTGGATGGGGCCTTAACGTTTTCTTTCCTTCCTCTCTTTTTTCCCTTTCTAGAGTCAATAATTAATTTATCAATTAATAATTAATTAATCAATTAAATTAATCATCTGGGGACATTGGGACGTCTGGTATTGTGGTTTTTGGTCATTTTAAGCGATCATCTCTCTACGGTTTCAAGTATTTTAAGCTTGGGGTCGACGATAGTTGGTAAGAGAACAAGGTTTTTCTTTACCATACTCTTGTTACTGAGTAAGGTGATATTGTACGATTTCTAAGCTGAGTTCATTTGCATTGAAATGTAATTGGTGCGGGAGGAAATTATGAGCCATGGCACAGCTAGACGCACAGTCTAGAAAAGAGTAGCTTAGCATTGGCTTAAATTGATTCTGACCCTGAAAGAGAAGAGGAAAAAGACATGGAAAATCGTTTCAAACATCAATTAGAAACAAATACGAAAGTACCTTGTCAAAAGTAGAAAAAATCAACGGAACACAGAAATTGCAATTCACCCTACGAAAAAAGATGGCGGCTGTATATTTTACCACAATACCTTGCGAACGTAACACAACCAATAGGCACTAGCTGAGTTAATCTAAGTGGACTAAATGTTGCTGCCCCACTGATGACCAATGGCCCTCACTTCTAAATTTTGCACTATTCTGCATTGTTAGGTTATCCAGTGACAGCCAGATGTCGAGGTGTCGGTTACTCCACGGTTGAAGGGGGAATCGACACTGACTGGGCTGCTTGTTTTTTGGGAGAAGGTTCTAACCGTGACGAATGTCCACATGGCTTAACAAAGATTGAAGAGAACGTGTGTAATGCATACTATGGGAAACCACGGGTTTGCTGCTTCATAGATCCCGTTTTAACCGTTAAGGTAAAGTGCTATAGTCTAATACATTGTTAATTCAGAAGTGTTTTATTCACAAAAAAAGTAATCCCCATGGATAGCATTACGATTTAGCTATACATCATACAACTTAAAACTTCTTAAAACAAGCACTGAAAGGCAATTGATCGAGAGAATGCCACTGATAAAGAAATCCTGGTCTTTTAAATTATCTTTCCTCAAGGTCACCGCTTTTTTATCTAAAAGCTTTAACTGGATTTTGGTAAATTTTGAAGCTCTCACAATTCTGTGTTGTATGCAAAACACTTTGCAAAACTCTACAGAAAAAGGAAGATATTTCTTATTAATTCCTATTTTCATTTTAAACTTTTTCACAAACTGTTTCTGCTCACTGGTGGAAAGCCTTTGCGTAATTTTAAGTTAAATGACGTTTCACTCCAGGGGTTGTCATCTTCCTGCTCCTAAGCCGTGATCAATGTTCTGTCGGTCTCAGGAAGCTCTAACGTTTCCTACTCGAGAAAAATTCTTGTTGTTTGATAGCCGCCTAACGTTTCTTTTTTTCCTTTTTCTTTTCTTTTTTGAATGGCGGCGTCATGTCGACAACATTCATTTAGCTACTCCTCTAACATTGATTGCGATCGTATCAGAACACTGGTCTTTACCTCAAATTATATTGTTTATTACCCCTCTGAAGCCTAGTCCACACAAGCAAGTTTTCTGTGACAAGTTTCTGCGACCATTTTTATTTGCTTGTCTACATAATTTTTTACCAAGAAGTGCATTTGCTGATCAAATAAAAAAACGCGTAGGTTTTTATTCGTGTGTCAAAGAAAAAATTTCATATTTGTGCATGACTCGTCAGAGGAAATTTGACGTGTATTCAGAGCTTGGCAGCGGTTTCCAAACCAAACACTGAGCCCTTCATTCTCCCACTGTTGCACTCGGTCGAACCTTCCACATGCTTTCATTTCGATCGTTTCGTTATGTGATTAAAATTTCTGCTTGCTTGTCTTCGGCGTGAGAGCCGCCATCTTTCAGAACGAGGGAAATAAAAACTTAGCGCCCCCGCCTTGTTGCCGAGCGTGTTTCCGCTGTCTAAAATCATTTCTGGCGCATACACAAACTAGTTTTCAACATCGTATAGACGAGCAAACTGATAACTTGTCACGAAGACCTTGCCATCGAAAACTTGCTCGTTTACGCTATTAGAAGTGAAATACTTGAAATTCGTTTGTTTGAAATGCAGATGAAATAATTAATATATGAGGGACCATTCTAATTGTGTAGGAAACTTTAAAAGGAGCTACAAAAAGAAAGCCTGAAAATGTCCAGGCCATAACCACTGCAATACCGGTGCAGTGCTCCAGCAACTGAGCTATCAAGCCAACGGGGAGATGGTCATTTTGTGGATTCGTATTATACTAAGAGAGGCGAACTGATAACGATACAAAGAGATTTAGCAGCAATGTAAATCACATGCACCAGCGTGTATTTCGTGTTCACTTTTGTTTATTTGAGTTGAACTCGGTGTAGATTGAATTACAACGTTAACCATAGTTAATTAATAAGAGGCAGTGGTTATGAAGCCTGACAAACTAATTCTTCTTTATTGTATGTTTTTGCTAGCATTTTTGGCCTTGACCGTGCACAAACCACAGATTTTGAAATGTGCTGGAGCAACTGACCAATAGAAACGTTCCTGTTAAGATATTCAACTGTAGCGTGAGCATTCAGTTAAAACAAAGGAATGTACACGGTCGTGGCCTTTCCATCATAAATTGCAGCACTATAGTTTTCATGGCAAGGTTTCATAACCAGTACCTCAATTAACTATGCATTATTTCTGCCTCACACTGAGTTCAACCACAGCCTTTGTGGAACCATTTATCTGGGGGTTAATGGTTAACAATTTACCTTTTTCTTGTTTTCCTTGCAGTTTCAAGGTTTTCCGTGTCCCGCATAATGGAGACGATAACCATGTACATTCTAAGTCAATCTTATCATTTCTATGTTCAAATTAAAAAAATTAAGAGTAACCACTGTGCTACCTGGAGTATCATTAAACTTTCTCGATGTTATGCAGCTGTCTGGTCTCTGATCTGTGTGGGAATTAGATTTCTGCTGGGCCCTTTGTTCATCCCACGTCGGTCACAGCCCAGAATTATCTAAGAAGAATAAGAAAATTAAACACTGTGCAATGCAAATTATTTTTGATATTTAAGTAAAAATAAAAATAAAACTCTTAAATCAAGATGAGTACCTATTTTTGTTTTCTTTTTTAAGCCGAGCCATTGTTTACGTTAGCTTGTGTTACAAGTGCTTGAAGCAATGCACTCCCATTGGAAACAGAAACACACCACCAAAACCAATGAATAAGATGCGCTTACTTTATTTTTGGGCGGGAGAAACCAAGTTACCACAAACACTGACAAAGGATTTGTTTTACAACTGCAGCGATCGTCAAATTTTGGGATTTGGAAATTTTCCCAGTGATTGCAGCCAAATAGCAATTTTACCATCTTTTATTCCTAATGGCTAGTTAGCCAGGTGTGGCATGCTTGCATGGGCGGCTGCTGCACTTGAATTCCTGACTCAGTTTGCATGGGTAGCTTTTTCAGGAGCTATAATCAGGGACAAAAGTTGTTGACACACCTAAAAATTACCAATCTTTATCCCTAGGTTTAAATTCTCTTTTTCCCCCAGTGAAAGGTAGCTTCCCCTTCCCCCTTTTCAATGTTGGAAACAAATAAACATGCAGGAAGCGCTTTGCAACATTGTTTGGGGGGGGGGGGGGGGGAGGGGGTGACTACAGAAGAAAAAGGTGTTTTCATTCAAATACAAAATGCCATGGTTAGTTCGAAAGCGTTAGTTTTGGTAAATTGTGTCAACACTTTTGTCAAAGGAGAACAAACCACATAGCCCACAATGCATCGCTTCCAACTATATTATCAAATTGTCGATGTCACATGATCTCCTCATTTCAAAATGGACTCGATGGAGGAACAAGCGCGGCAAGCGCCAATGTTCGGAAATCAAAGATGTTATATTCGTACTTCGTCGATACCGAGTATAGTTCCGTACTCACAGTGTTTAGTTTACCTTTTCTTGAGCTGAAATGTGTGTTTGGACGTGTGAGTTTCCCTGGATCTCTTTTGGAGCGGCGAATGATTGTGTTGTTTACCGCAGCTGAGCACGCGTTTGCTTGATACAGCCTGATAAAGTGAAAATCTGGCTAAAATCTAGTTTGGAATTTCAGGTAAGAATCATTGAAAGTCATAAAAAGTGTACTGTCTGCTTAGAAAATCTAATAAATAGTTAACGTGTTTCTTTACCGATTGTTGTTGTTACGATTTCAGGGGCGGATACAGGGGGGGTGGATAGGGTGGATATCCACCCCCCATTTTTCATTAAAAAAAAAGAATTCGAAATGTCACTTTATTTGAAATAGAAAAGAATGAAAGAAAGAAAAATTAGCTCTCGCTCATGTCTGGTTGTTGTTACGCCACGTTTCGTTGTCTGCCGCCACTTTTCGCGCAAAAGTTCGCAAGGAAGCCATTTGACAACTCCTAGAGAGGCGAAGTAAGATTCTGATTGGCTCATCAGTGATAAGAATAGAAATGACAGGCCTGCACGGCTCACTGCGTTATGTGGTGTACATTTTTATGAACGCTGCCTTTATATTTTTGCCCTAACGAGCATGTCCTTAAGAGATTGTCCTCTCTTGTAGGATATAATTGGCGGATTTTTGAATATGTTTCTCAGCAAAGGCTGATTTTGTATGAACTTCCAGGTTTGCATCAATATATTTTTAAGGTTACGCACCGATGGGTGGTACGTTGTAACAAAAGGCAAGATTTGTTTACGAGTTTTTTTCTTTTGCTGTAGAGCCGACTGTTTTCCGGCGAAGTTGACTTCTGATAACGTTGTCTGTATCATCTTGTGGGGGGTATCCGCGCGCTATGAGGCGCGATTTAAATTTGCAGATACTTTTTTTGAAAGTTGTTTCAGAAGAATTTGTTCTCAGTAGTCTGAGTGCTTCGCCTTTAATAAAACCTCTTTTAACACCCAAGGGATGGCTCGAGGTAAAATGTGTATACTGAAAGGTTTCAGTAGGCTTGTAATGTGTACGGATGTCAAGGATCGATTCATTTCTGAAACGTTCTCCTTTAAAAATTATTGTGTCGAGAAAGCTAGTCTCGTTCTCTGAAATTTCGGCCGTAAATTTAATAGTAGGATGGAATTTGTTAGCTTGTTCAATGAACAGGTTAATTTCCTTTTCGTCACTATCCCACAGTGAGAAAATGTCATCAATAAAACGTTTCCATTCTATTGGTTTTGTTTTGCTTTGACTTATCATTTTTGTTTCAATATCGGCCATAAAGATGTTTGCAAATGCAACGGCCATTTTTGTACCCATTGCAGTTCCATGGGTCTGAAGGTAATTTTTTCCAACAAATTGGAATGAATTTTCGTGAAGGATAAGTTTAAGGATTTCTTTGAGGTAGTGTGACGGTATAGGAGGTTTATTGTTGTGGAATGCCTCGTATGCTGTGCATACTATTGTAATACCCTCCTCCTGTGGTATATTTGTATACAAGCTTGTTACATCCATTGATACTAAGATAGTATCTTGAGAGACCTTTGTCTTTTCTATGAAGTTTACGAAATCCGTTGTATCTTTTAGATACGATTTCTGTTTTTGTGCGATGGGCTGAAGTAATTTGTCCACAAAAGATGATAATCTTTCTGTGGGGCCTTTACAGCCCGAAATTATCGGTCTTCCGACCGGATTTGGTTTGTGGATCTTAGTAAGGGTGTAAAATATTGGTATTCTTGGCGGATCTCGCGTTTGAGAAAAGCATTTCTTTTTTCATGTCATCAATGAAGTTATTTTGATGCAATTGTGCGACAAGCTCGTGAACTCTTTGTGATGTTTCCACCGTCATGGGAGTTTGGAGAGGTTTATAATGTTCCCTGTTGTCGAGTTGAATTTGAGCTTCTTGTTTAGTTTTTTAGTCAGGGCATTTTCTCTATCACCTCTCAATAAATATGGTCTGCCATCCACCCCCCCTTTTGAAATCCTGGATCCGCCCCTGGATTTGCAGATTCATCCAGATGAGGTTGAAGACGATCGACGAAGAAATTACACTCTTTTCTTTTCGTATAAGAGTATTGTTTTTCCGGCCCAGGCTGAATATTCTTATTTTTCTGCCGATGTTAGGCTGAATATATTCTTGTGAATATTCTTAGATTATAGCGTGTGACATTTCCGTTTTAGAATGTATTGGGGTATCAAATGAATGTACAAGTGTACTAATACCTGTAGCGTTCATCAATGAAAATTTCGCTAGTGTAGTTTTTTTTATCGTTTTATTGGTTAGTTCTGCCGTTTAGAGAAATGAAGAATTTTATAGTTTAGTTAAAAACATATTATTGTGAACATTGTATTTACAAATTTTCAACACAAAAAATATATTCTTTTCAAAATTTCAGCCTTGGGTTTATTCTTAAAATATTCTTCAAATTTTGCAAATTTCAGTCTCGATATTCTTATGAAATAGATTCTTACAAAAAAAGAGTATGCTCAAGCATTTGGGATTTCGATGTGGATGATGTAATGGATTAAAAACGGGGACTCTTAAGGGCGATTTTCACGGTACGACTTTGTCGCATGCGACAAGCTTACGACTGGCCTACAAAACGAATTGTTTTCGTGTAAATCAAACCTCAACTTGCTTACGACTGTCATGTACATCACAAAAAATGTCTTAGGATTTTAAAACATGTTTTCAAATCCTACGACAATCGAAGTTATGGGCAATGTTGAATGACGAGAGTTGTGTTTGATTTTTTGCACGGCGAGAGCAGCGCGCGCTCTAGAAATCGCATGCGACAGTCGTAAGCAAAAGCTGTACTGTCTAAATCAGCATTTACTAATATAATGAAGCTTTTTGACAATATTAAGTAGGTGCCATTACATTTTGTTCCAGTTCTATTCAGTTCTGCTATTCAGCAACATTCAGTGCAATCGTTTTAATAGTTTTATGATACAGATTTTTAAACCTATAATTTATATAAGCTTTTAAAACCGAAAGCCATTCGGATAACTGCAAATAATGTCAACACTATGTTAGACAGCTCTGGGTCCTGGGACCCACAAATTTATTGCTGGCTGCCTGAGTGTTTGCCACCTTCTAGAGAACTTAGTTACCAACTTTATCAAAAACAAAAATCTAGCTGGGTACCACCATTTTCTGTTTTAGAGAGGTGTCCACCTTTAGAGTTCACTGTAATATTTATTTCCATAACAATCAATTCAGTTATGTGGAGTGTTTATCAGTTTGCCTCATGTTGTCTTTTCAGTTTTGTCCATATAACAAAAATGGCAAAAACTGTGGTTTGTGATATTCAGGTAACTAATTCCCCATTTGCTTTGTTTGGTTAAGAAAAAAAATGCTCCCATGCTTTAACATTATCATCATCTTGAATTCTGTTTGATTGCATTGTTTGCATTTGGTATAGATCCCATTTTGGTCTTACAGGCAGTCATTTGAATTTTCAAATGAGAATCATGTATTTTTTTTGTGATTTTTTATATTCCATGATTTTGATTTATCATGTGTAATGGGACATGAGGTGTTGACAACTGAGATGTTTACCAACCTCATGACAGTGGCCATATTTCCACTTTTCGTTGCTTTTGGATTAAAACCAAAACAAAGTGTACAAAGCATGTCTGAATCAGGTTACATCTTACCTGGGAAGGGTAACTGCATTATGAAACAAAGTGAAAATGTGTTACATCATGTATGCAGTGATAATTTCCTTGTTTGGTATTTATGTACTCTTAATCCCCACATCATCAAGAGACGGTTTTCATTCCAGTAACTTATTCATGTTTGTTACATTAGCAAGCTCTCACCAATAGTGTAACTCCATTGTTAGGTATAAACCTTGTACAACCAAGTCTTTGTAATAATAATTTATTAGTCCCTTCAGTGCAGATAGTGGTATCACGTGTAAGAACTTGGATTTCCAAATCCAACAAGATCACAAGTACATACTAGACCTGATGTATGTGTTGTGATTTTATTTATCTTTTTTGATTAATTTCTTATTTGAATTTTCCTAGATACTATTTAACAACAAAAACTTGTTAAAGTAGGTTACCACAATTTGACAAAAATAATTAAAAAAACTGTAAAAAAGAAAAACTCAAATCAGAAAGAGATAAAGCCACAGAATCTACACAGTTAGCATGGGAAAAAAAATCAGGGGGGTTGGGGCAAGGTAGTTTCCAAGACAATTACTGACAGATGGTATGCCTGTGGTAAGCACGGAGGTGGGTCCTTCCACCTACGAAGATGGAACTTTCTTTCCTCTGATTCAGTCACAGCCCATGGAGACATAAACGGTGATTATGTGTATCATTGCCATCTCAAATTCAGATCTTGCATCAAATGAAGAAAATGCCTCTTCAGAGCAGCATTCATTCAGAGTCCAATTAAAAAAATGGTAAATCTGTGTCCATCCTTTAGCAAAATTCCCTTCAAATAAGTGTTGCCCCTAAAATAATAACTAGGGGCACTGAAGAAGTGCAGCACTAAACAACCGGAATATTATTAGCACTCTCTTTAGCCCAAGGCCTCTCACTAACAAGATTTTTCGTTTTTCTATTACATATTATTTTAAATAGGTATATATTGTTTTATATACATGGACACCCCCCCCTCCAATAAGCAGTGCCCATGAGTAAGGGCCGCACAACACAGTTGCCACATCCCATGCATGAGTTTAAGTAAATACAATACCTTTTGCAAAGGGTTGCAAAGGGTTGCAAAGGGTTTGGAAATTCCGGCTATTTCATTTCGATCAGAAAATCGGCTCGACTCGGCGCCATCATCATGAAGTTTTCATTTCTTTCAAATTTAAGTACAACATGAGAAGCTAGAGCCTCGATTTTTTTGCGAAAGCGGCGTAGAACGCCGCATTCATAAAATATTTGTGGGAGATTAAAATTAGGTTAGCTGTCAACTCCATTGTTTGAACGCAGAAGGATATTCACACTAAGAGCTTGGAACATGTCCTACATCTGTCAATAGCTGGTTAATTAAAGAGTTTTTAATCAACTTTCTGACATCTCTCCAGAATTTTAAAATTATTCCCAGCACCAGATTAGGAAGTGGATTTTAGGTACACGGAATTACGGTGTTCGAAAATGAACCGCGAATAAGTGTTTTATTCAGCAACCATAGACACGCAAAAAACGTTTAGAATTGAAGTTTTAAATACAAAGTAACCGTAGATTTAGTGAAATTGTGCACGTTTGAATTGCTTTATAAATCGAACGCGAAGCGATTTTCAAAGGAATCGCAAAACGGCGGGAAACCTGAGCTGAGAAATGTTCTCGTGAAAACCACTTTGTACAGCCGACCAAAAAATTCCTCGAACAGTAACTCCTCAAAAAGCGAGGAAGTCAATGAACACTCCAAAACATTTTAGCATTTCAAAACACAGAATAAACCGTAAATTATAGAATATGACTACAGCTACCTTTCCGAAATATATGCAATTTCTCAAAACCGTATCACAGATAACTGGAAATTGTGACTGAATAAAATTCACTATACTTTACAAAAATGTCTAAATGTTCAAAGAAAGAAATTTTGAATAACAATCAGAAATGTTTGTTGCCTGTTTTCCCTAGCTTTTATAACATATAACCGGCAAGCAATGAATTAATAATAAAATCTGTACAATGATGCGTAATGTTTCCCGTCAGCGAGATTAAACAATTAAATTGCAATTTTTTGCATCAGCTCCTCAAGTTTTGGCCGCTTTCTTGGATTGCTGGAGAGACATTTTCTTGAAGCCTGTTTCAGAGTAGGGATTTCAAATTTTCCATCTTTTAGAACACGTGCGATCATTGCACCGAAGGAATAAACGTCACTCGATGTCGTTTGCTTCTCTCCGCGATGTATTTCCGGTGCGATGTGCGGGTAACGCGCAATGGCCTTATCAACGTCCAGTTTCGGCTTTCTTAGTTTAGCTTTCGCTATTTGGCAACTTTTGCCAAAGTCTATGATCACAGGCGCGTCTCCATCCAAAACGACAATGTTCCCCTTCAGGTCATTGTGGAGATATCCATTCTTGTGGAGGTGTAATAGCGCTTCGCACGTTTTTCTCAAGACTATCGCGCACTCCTCGTTACTTGAAATCATCCCGTCAGAAACGGCTCGAGAAAGTGTAATACTACGGCCTTCCACAGCGTGGTGCTGAAGTACCAAATAGTAAGGTGGCTTCTCGGTACAAACGCCAAAAAGGTGAGGGATACCTGGATGGTCACCAAGAGCGGCAATTACAGCAGCTTCGTTTAAGACTTCTCTCTTTGCTCGCTCTAATTCTTTCGTAGAGTCGTCATGTGTCTTGATTTCTTTCACGACAACTCTGAATGAATCTCTGTACAGGCCGGGATAGCACTTCCCAAAGGATCCTGAGCCAATGCTCGTATCTGTATCCATAGTTAGGAGATCCCGGTTGATCCGCTTTAGGTGTGCTTTTGGTGGGTCACTCTTGGATTGAGAGACCGGTTTTTCTGTCAACACGGGCTTTGCCGTACTGGTGTTTGTGTTCGGGCGCTTTGCGACCTTTCGCTGTTCCGTTGGTCTTGGCTGCCCACTCTTTCTTTTCCGGGACAGTTCAACCAGTCTCTTGCCTCTAGACAGGCTTCCACTGGGCTTTTTCACCAAGGTTTCTTCCTTAGCCATGACATTGTTCGCTGTAGTGGCTTCCTGGTCGGACTCTTGTGCGTTCGCTTCTTCTTGTTTCTTTAGTTTCTCTCGTTTGCGCTTCAGCCAGTTCTTTCGCTGCTTTCTTTTCTCCTTTTTTGAGTGTGGCCGCGACTTAAACGTTCTTCCTTGCTTTTCCTCGTTTCTTTCCATGATTGATGAACTTACGTCAACTGAAGAATAATGCGAATGATTGACTGATAAAAATGCCCCTGGGGACATGAGTCGAAGAAGCAAACAATAAAGTCATTGTCTTAACTTCCGACTCAGACAAATCACAAATGTGAGACTATTTAATCGCGCTGCTAAAACATGACTTCGCGTTTCACTTACTCCCAAAAATGCCGCTATTGCGCAAAAAAGTTTCCGACGCTTACGGCAATCAAAAAACACTTAGAGATTAAGCATCAGAAAGTGGCCGATTCCAATCTAGAAATCAGTTTTTGGGACAACGAGGAGCGCGTGGTCGCCGTACCCCGCATTTCTTCTATGGACAGAAGATCAAAACAATATAAAGACGGATATTTGCCATGGTTGGCAGGATTGACTGAACAGATAAACGCCTCACTACATCCATCTTTACGAGGTAAGTATTTTTAAACGAGTCATTTACCTTTAAAATACACGCGTGTGGTGCTGATTCTCTATCGCGCACACCCGTTACCTAACGTTTCTTCTCAAAACACATTCATTCCGGGATTCATTGGAGCAAAATAACTTATGTTCTAGTTTTGTTAATAAGCCTCTCGTTTCCTTTTATTTTTAGGCGAGTGGTTGTCAATCGCAATCAGTCAAGTTCCAGCACATTACTTTGGTCATTTTGCTTATAAAATCGGATGTCGTGTCCACAGCATGAGGCAAGTTCCACACAGAAAGCCTCCTTTTTACTCTTCGTCAACGAAGCGCATCTCGTACCGAGTGTTTAGCATTGCTCCATTTGCTGACGCTCTTCATGAGCAGGAATCGATCAGGCTGAAAGAGTTTGCGTTGTATAGCGGTCAGGAAGAGGTTTTGGGTACGGAAGCACTTAATCCTACGGACGAACTGCAAGCTGCTAGGAACCGAAGTTACTGGAGAGTCGGAGCTCAACTGGACAAAAGACCTGATTATAAAGGGACTTTAGAAGTAGGCCAAGGAGTCGGGCGCAGGACAAGAGAAATGGAACTAATTTGGTGGCCAGACCTTTTCCCGAACACAAAGCACGGGAAACTTGGTATAAGGTTCTATGTCAAAAAAGTATTCATGTGAACTAACTTTACCGGTGACTTATCAATTTAATGGTTGATGGAGCGATATTTGTTTTCTTATAATGTTACAGTTTACGAGATTTTTTCATCCCTTGTACCTTTTGAAAAACTTTTGGTAAAAAAATTAACATGAGTGGTCAATTTAAGGTGGGGTTCACCTGAAAGCCATTTTCACGCCGCTTAAAATCGGTCAAATGGAAATATCTCGTTTGCAAAAACCCTCCATTCATAACACAAATCAATGATTTGGGGTGTTTTATGAATTTTGGGGTGATTTTTAGGTATATTTGGAAGGAAATAATTTTTCTTGAAGGATTGGTAAAATTAAAAGAAATAAGAAATGTTGAAGATTTAGTGAAGTTTTAAAATTAGATTTGTAGTTAATAATTAATAGACGGATACCAAGTTAGTCCACTAGCAACCTGGGGTGCTCTTGTTTGGTTATCGACTGTCTGTTAGTGTTCCAAATATCATTTTCTTTCTTCTATCCATTCTTAAAACCTCTTCAAATTTCACTCAAATTCAGGCAGAGCCCCACCTTAATTATGCTCGTCCCCAGAGCCACAAATTTTAAAATTATTGTGCGACGGACTAACCGCTGACCAGAACATCGTAGGCTCTGGGAACGAGGATAACACTCTGATGTCAGACTGAATCCCCAGTTTGTGTACATGTGTTGCGCAAGAGAATTCAGTAAGTTAAAAATCAAACAATTATTATTTATTGGTCACAACGTATTCCTGATCATTCCTGATATGGTGGTTTGTTACCTGTAAGGTGCAATGTTGAACGGAGTCCGGTCTTTTCGCTGCAAGTGGAATTCGATTCGCTACACATGTAAAGTCGATTCGCTACAAATTGAAGCTGTTTCCCTACAAAGTTGTTTCGCAACAGAATTACTCGAGGAAAGTTCAGACTAATTGCTTTAGTTTTCGTATGTAATATGTTCGGTGAAAATTTGAAGTTTTCTATTAAACCAGTTAGCACAAAGACTCGAGCAATGGGATTGTATTACCCAGTTTTCTCGCGGCCAAATAAGAACAAACTTTATTTATGGGTTACAGACTGTTGTGAGTGTTTTGTTTAGAAATACACGCACTTGCTGACTGTACAATGAACTCGAAATGTTCAACATTCTTAGGCCGAGTGCAGTATTGAACATTTCGAGTTCATTGTACAGTCAGCAAGTGCGTGTATTTCTAAACAAAACACTCACAACAGTCTGTAACCCATAAATAAATGTAAAGCATGTATAAGTTGGTCATGACTTTCACAGATGTGGTGGCTCTTAAAAGAGCCGTTTTTGGTTTGTAGCAAATCGACTAAGTGCAATGTCGATTTGGGTTGGCTCCTAGAAGAGCCGTTTTAGGAATCTGCTGGGCCGTTGGGGTAGGAACACGCCTTCAATAGTTTTCTTCCACTGCGGGCACCAGAGTTGAATTCATCCCAGAGGTTGAAGATCTTGGTCTGGAGGTCTCTCAACTTTTTCTTCTGAACTCCCCGATTTCAACCTACAGGACTTTGCATAGAGGTGTGCAAGGCAAGGTTTGTGGCTCCTAAAAGAACCGTTTTTCTCTTGCTTTCTCGGCACTCCAAGACTAACCTGCTATTTCATACAATGACAAAGTAAACTAACCAAGAGCAGATCTTGTTATTTAAACAAGTCTACGAAATAATGTTTCATGTTTCATAATCAGATGGAGTTAACTTAGTTACAAGTAGATTTCATCGCCTCAAAAGTTAGGGCGCGCCACATGAAAACCTTCATAGGGAGAGGAAACCCTTAGAATTATAAACTATTTGATTAAAAAAATGTTTAATTAATTTAAAAAGAACATTATTTTGGTTATTGGATTTCATCACCTCAAAAGTTTGGGCGTGCCACCTGAAAACTTGAGAGGGAGAGGAAACCCTTAGAATTATAAACTATTTGATTAAAAAAATATGTAATTAAAAGAACATTATGTTGGTTATTGGATTTCATCACCTCAAAAGTTTGGGCGTGCCACCTGAAAACTTGAGAGGGAGAGGAAACCCTTAGAATTACAAACTATTTGATTAAAAAAATATGTAATTAAAAGAACATTATTTTGGTTATTGGATTTCATCACCTCAAAAGTTTGGGCGTGCCACCTGAAAACTTGAGAGGGAGAGGAAACCCTTAGAATTATAAACTATTTGATTAAAAACCTGAAAACTTGAGAGGGAGAAGAAACACTTAGAATTATAAACTATTTGATTTAAAAAAATATATAATTAAAAGAACATTATTTTGGTTATTGGATTTCATCACCTGAAAAGTTTGGGCGTGCCACCTGAAAACTTGAGAGGGAGAGGAAACCCTTAGAATTATAAACTATTTGATCAAAAACCTGAAAACTTGAGAGGGAGAAGAAACACTTAGAATTATAAACTATTTGATTTAAAAAAATATATAATTAAAAGAACATTATTTTGGTTATTTTCATCACCTCAAAAGTTTGGGCGTGCCACCTGAAAACTTGAGAGGGAGAGGAAACCCTTAGAATTAGCTGGCTCATTTTACATTTAATTTGTGCATTGTTTTGTTTCGCCAGTTAAAGAGTACAATTTCAATTTTAGTAGTAAACTATTTCCACTGTGTAAATTGGTGAAGTAGTCTCAGGCGATGCGTCTTCATTTCATTAAACTTCCAGTGGAATTTGGGAATTGTGCAGTGATGAGTGTTTAGGAAATCATGGGTTGCTAGGACCACACCAACTCCACAGCTTGCAGAGCCTTCACCAGATGATGGCTGCTTTGGCATCCCGAAACGCTGTAAAGGTAGGCTGATGTTCCACGCTGTTTGTGAACCACAGGAAACAGCCTTCAAAAGATTCTCAACAATTTCTGGTATGTTTGATGGATGATTCTGTTTTAACCCATCATCATAGAATATTTGCTGCTGTACCATATTCAGACAAAGAAGACCCCAATGATTACCATTTACATGTATTGGCGTGAGGATCCACGAGATTCCACTGAGATTTCTCCCTGAAACATAAGGCTGCAACTTAGATTTGAGAAAGCGAAGATTATTGCTCGAGGCCCAGGTTTGGGTAAACGAAGGTAAATACAACGAGCATGAGCCTTTTGACATGGCCTCCTCACTGTACTTCAGACATGCAGCATCAATAACAAAACCAGTGAGGTACCTCTCACCAACTAAAGTCGAAAGGTCATTAGCATCAACAATCAAATCACCGATCCGAAGGACCTCCTGTTGGGGCTCACTATTGAAGAGTAATGTCCTTATTTCTTCAATCTGGGAAGGTGTTACTGCACCATTGCTGCTACAAAGCCATGATTTTTCCTCTTGTGCTCTGCGCTTAATGGATGCAGCCTTTGATGCCTTCATCCAAATATCTATTGCTCGCCAATCAAACACACCAAGATGTCCAAATTTTACTGCAATGTCCAGGTCTTCATCATCACTGTCTTCTCCACTTGCTCCATGTATCAGTCTGTTACCCTCTGTAAGTGCACATTCTGAAGGCCTGACCGTTAAGTTCAAGGGATTACTAAGGCGTTCAGGACCAAAAACAAGTTGGATGTTATCATTTGCAATTTGCACTACAGGAGGGAAGTTGAAACTGGCAATTTCACCTCTAGTGGAGTTACTTACAGCACAGACTCTTAAGACTTCAAAATAGGAAGATGCTGATTCTGCCTTAGAAGCCACTGTTTGACTGGTTACAAGGCAGGAAGTAGGGTTGGTTGCAGGACTAGAAGCTGTGCCAGCTACTGAGCTGGTAGCAGGGCTAGAAGCTGAGCTGTTAGGTGAGCAGGTGACAGGACTGATAGCTGGACCAGTAGCTGTGTTGGCATCAGGACTTGTTGGTGGGCTGCTAGAAGGATTACTAAGCGAGCTGGAGGCTGAGCTGGCACCTGGGCTCATAGCTAGACTGGTTGCATCACTGGAAGAACAACTCTGAGGCTGAGCTGGAAGGCAAGTGGAACTGGTCACTTCTTTTGGCAAAGTCTCCTCCCACAGAGCATAGTCATGCTCATAGCATGGAAAGCTGTCTGGTGATATTATCATCCTTTTCAATCCCTTATCCCACTCATAGTGAAGATAGTCATCACCAAAGATATTGCTCAATAAGTCATTCATAGTGACAATCCATGCCATGTCACATTTTGACCAAATCACCATCTTTTTCTGTGACCACCCACAGCCCCTAAAGTAGAATGGTTTTCCTGAGAAACACAAAAAATATTTGAAAAAATTAACAGAAATAACTAATCAGATACCATATTGCAAAGGAAAAAGTTATGATGGCAAATCAAAGATGTTTACCAGTAAATTATGCAAATTCAACATGAAATTTTAAATATTTCTGCTTTTAAAGTTGGATGTAATTTCATGGAAAACACCACTTTTGTGGGCATTGTAGACAATAGGAGTGTATTTCAATAAGGCAGAATACATGTGCATGCAATTAATGTAATTAACATTTGATAATAACATACCACTTTCCATGCTTTGTAAGGCCATTTTAAAGGATAGCCTCATGTAAAGGAACTTCTCAGAAAAGAAATGTAAGAGCATCTGTTGAACTAGGGCAGAAAAAATAATGTTACTTCAAAAACAAAAAACAAAGGGAGTGACAACAGAAAATTTACTTACTTGAAGTTGCATGGCCATGTCTGTCATGAGAAGTGGCCTTCGAGTATAACTGCCTCTGGAGTGAGTGTGCTGCTTCAAATCCTTGATTGGAATACTCTCTCAGACTGAGAAAATTCCGCATGAGCATGCTGGCATGTTCGATGGTGATATGGCCATAGTCGCCAGTCCCCAGGTTGGAACCAAACACCTCTCTTAAAAGAAATCCCCATTCTTTGCACTTCAAAGAAAAAGAGAGAATATATTAAGGTACCATACATCACCAATCCAGTACAAAAACTTACATTTTATTTGGATATAGACAAAACATGGACTCATGAGCTCTGTGTAACTTCCCTGTCAGTGGACCCAGGATATGGACCACCCAACCGACCCTCACGGAAGTTTTTTACATGTCCAGTTAATGTTAAAATGGTAACTCTGATGAAACTTAAAATGTTTCTTGTTTAAATTATCCAGAATGACTATTTTTTATTTACATGTTACTGTGAGTATGTTACATAATTACAAATCAATACCTGTAAATCAAAGATGTCAATTAAGTGCTGCTGATCTTCTTTGAAGACACGACTTCTCATTATTTCAGAAATATCTTTCCACCCAGTGTAAACCTGTAGTCAAAAACCAAGTATGCGAGAAAAACACATTATTATTTTAATAATATACTACATGTAGTTCTGATGTACCTTTTTTCTTTGGCAACCCATTGCATAACACAATGAGATTTGACTATACTACTATCCAGCAGAATAAACTATAGAAGTGATTTTTTTGTATATACATAATAGAAGGGGATCTTCATTTCAAAATTACATTAGCACTCTGGCTCAGCTCCCATAACAACTGAAACCCACTTCATAAAGACATGTCATTTAATAAGGACAGTTACACTGTACTTCAAGTCTTTATAGAGAGTTTGTGCAAATTGGTGGCAAGCAAAGAAACTGGCAATTTATATATTTTTCACAACCTTTTCTTCCTTAACAATCCAGTATTTATAAGGGTGGTATAGGTAGGAACTTGGGGATGATAAAATTATAAGATCTACCAGCTTGTTTAAATAATTCAAGAGCAAAGTAACTTGACCACTGCATAACATTAATTACCTTCAAGAAGAATTCATATACAACCTCTGCAGCATAATCAGATAACCCAGAAAGCTCTGTGTTGGTCACCTTCTGCCTTTTTTCCCCTTTTTGTTTTCCTTTAGCAAAGGATCCATTTGTACTTTTCTGCGAGAGCTCTTTAAACCTTTCCTCAATTTCATCTAGTCTACTCTGCCAGAATTCTAACCTCCTTTGAACCTCCTTTCCCACCTCTATAAAAAGAACAAAGTAAGAATAAAAAACAAAGAAGTTTAGCCAATAACCACACATAGATGTCTGTGAAACTAGAGACCAGTAAAAAAACTTGTAACCCACAAGAGCAACTTTACTACCGGTAAACTTAAAGCTGTTCATGTCTCTTTCATACAGTCTTGCAAACAAAATGTTCCATAACTCGATGAGGACTTCCAGCTTATCCCTACCAGTAATAATTACTTTTATAGACAGTTGTTTTTTAATAGTGGATCCCTTGTAGGGATGTTTGATTTCTCATCCTAATTATGTAAACTATTCTGACTTAGGTACCAGTATGTTAAGAGAGAATGACTAAGAATAGGTCAGTTTGGTACCACACTAAATGCAGCTTTGGTCAACCCTTCACACCCATTAAGGCTTGAACAATATTGCGAACATTATGCATGGTCAGAAAAATGTAAAAATTGTCAGTAGAAGCTTTCACCTGATCCTGTAAGAGTAATTGTCTCTTGCGTGGAGCCAAAATCTCTAGTGAATGTGTCACAAACAGCCATGTCTTGATAGTACTATACAAAACATAAAATACCGACATAAAAAATAGGAAAATTTTCACTAACGCTTGCACCATTATTTTATCTTGCACAAAATCACACCAAGTGAATCTCTAGAATTCAAAAGCACTGTTATGCCTGGGACATACCTTAATTCGCTCACTACAGAAAGTCACTTTATTCAAGATGGCCATTTTAGCAACTTCTGGATCAGCAAAGTAAATCCTCATCTTCTCATGAGGCAATGAGTGCCTAACAATCGATTCTATGTTGGCAAGAAACTCCCGTTCAGTAGCACCTTTAACAGAACATGAAGAATAGACAAAGAATTGAATAAAAAAAGACAAACAAACAAACCAAAAGTAGGCAACATTAGTATTACTAGAATTTTGGCAAATTTCAGAAATTAAGAACTTAAGAGAAATTCCACGTCTTGATTTACTATGGCAATGGCAATGCTTACTCAGTTAATTGCAAAGTACAGAATGATGCAAATAGAAACATGTTCTTTGAGGCGCCAGCTCTAATCATTAATGTTTATGAATACTAATTTATTTGCTTTAAATATCTGTCTAATAATCACTCATGACTCAAAAACAGTATTGGTACAAGATGCAGGATTAAACATGGCATGCAATGATTTCTTTCTGCGCTAGCTTACACCAAAAGTACAATTAAATTTAGAGATCAGTGCTGTACATGTACGTCAAGATTGATTTTAACAAACCTTTTTTTTCAATTCATTAAACCTTGGAATCCAATTTATAATAAACTGAAATAATAACATTATTAAGTCTTGCATGACTATGACAATATCCCAAACAACATTCTATTGTCCTTAAAATGTATACCTGAAAAAGAGGAAACTTGAATGTTGTGCTTTTGTACAGCAGTTTCTTGTCCTTGCTTCATCTTAACTGAAATCCTGTCACTGAAATTCTCCGGGCCATAACTTGCTAATTTGGTATTGCACTCTTCCAGAGAACCCACTTTGAAAGCGAATAAACCCAAGGATGCCAGCAATTGTTCCGTGTTTCTCAGCTCACAATGCAGAGCACACAAGTTAATTGATGACAATTCTTCTTCCAGCAGAAATTCTAAATCATTGCGAACGCCACTGAAACTAAAAGACAATAAATTGATTTTATCTACAAGTAGGTAACAACACCAACTTGCAAGATAAATACCACATGCTTCAAAATTAATCTGTCCAGAACAATTTTCCTGGCTGATAATAATTATTGTTTCTTTTTCAAGCCCAAGAAAGGCTAGTAACATGAGGGGTATTAAGGGCAATTTTTTTTCAGTAATGGGGTGTTACTTGCAGTTTATTGCCATCAGAAGAACCGAAACTTAGAAATTTTGTGTCATGGAAAGGCATACAGTGTCAGTATGAATCATAATTTCCATACGTTGGATGGTTAATACCCAAGAACTCTTTAAGCTTTAATGATGATAATAATGACAACGTGCAATATATTTGGCAAGTTAAAAAATAGACCATTACCCTCCAATATTGGCCTTGGTACTACTGAAATGTTCCAGACAAATAGTGTGTGGACCAAGATCACAACTGCAACCCTGAGAAAGAGAAAAAAGATTGATGAAAATAACAAATTATCAATGGTGATTGCTTACCATAATATACCTTTACTCCTGCACTTATAAAGTTAAGGACTTACTTTTTATTTTGTGATCAGCCGATTTTTGTGATCAGTTGTATTACTATAAAATTAATTTGTATTGACTCAATCTTTCTCATAAATCCTTGCAATTGCAGACATGCATGTAAAGCCTGTGTTTAATGATTGGAGTCATGCTTTATACCAAACTCTGGAATCCAGCTGAAAACTTCATTTATAAATTATTGAAACAATGAAACAGATCAAATTCAGTGACCACAAGCAAAAATACAATGTAATGAGCATTGTATTGCAAATAATAATCCTGTTAATCTTTATAATCATTATAACAAGGGCATGCACATGCAATGGAATAAAATGTGATGATTAATGTCTATACAGTATTTAAATCAAATCAACTGCATACCCTTAGTGCTTTGCATATAAAGCAAAACTCCACATCAATACCACGTCCCCCAAGCTTAAAGCTCTCTTCACCCTTTTTTACCAGCAAAAGGTAGAGTGCCTTCAAGTCAAGTACAACTGTAAAAAGAGATAGTGTCAATAAAGAATGTAAAATATGTCATATACAATTCACATTCAGTGCAGAGATACTTCATAAGAGAAACAAGGGACAGAATTCTGAGCAAGCTTAAAATAATACATGTAATAATTTTTAGTCCACAAATTATACACAATAAATCAACAAAATTATGATTACCAGTTCAACCTTGTACATGTGTAACTCAAGTTATTTCATTATAAGCCCACCAAGAAATATGAAGTATACTTCTGAATCATTACCTTTTTTTAACTTAACCTGACAATTTTTTTTCACAATTTAAATTAGCTCCAAGGTTCACTTGAGTGCAGTTTATTGATCTCTGAGTGAAACTTCTGCATGAATGTTGATGGGCTTAACTTGAACAGATCAGAATATTATTGAAGTACCTTTAAACTTCACAGTATGTTTAACTCCATCCACCATAATCCCATTTTTCTTGAGCTCATCTTTTTGTTTGTTCACATTCACAATCAGCTTTTTGAGACTCTCCCTTACAAAGGAAATACCATAGTACTGTTAAACCAATACATACTGGACGAAATAACTTATGCACAGTTTGCTTGAAGGCTTATTTAGTAGAACCTAGCTGTGGGTAGCCTGTAGGTAACCTGTCGACCAACTGTCAGGTTATTAATTGTCGGCCAACAGTTGACCAGCAGTCGGTAGAGGGGAGTTGTTCTTCACAGTAAAGGATTTTTGTACATGTCACAAGACACCTACAAAGGAGTAACATCATCAAAAATGTTTTACAATATGCAATTCCTTTCACAATGTGAACTATGAATTGAAACAAATGTGTGTGTATGTGTGTGTGAAATTATTTCTCTATCACTGACAATGCCTCATACCTGTCTTCCTTGCAATTGGCAATAGCCAAAGGACAAACTGATTTGCAGCTCTGATTTGACAAGAAAGGTGTTTCCATAGGGACTACCCCAATGAGGACCTGATTTCGACCTACCAATCATGACAATTCAAGTAGATGGAGAAGTATGATGAAGAGTTAATTAAAAAAAACTAATAAGACAACAACAATCATACAAATGCAGAGAAATGGAATTGCAAACAAAAGGTAAAAAAATATATAGAATGATATAACTTTTGTGCTGGCACAATAAATTACTGATTTTATTACACCCATTTTGAAATCATTGGTGATCCTTGCAATCTGATTGGCTCTCAACAGTGCGATTTATTCCCAAATTGCACCATTTTTGTTCCTTTTCTTAGCCCATCAAAATAGAAATGAATCGACAAAAATAGAACATTAATATTGACAATAAAACTCTGTAATATTAAAATACGTTTAATATAAAGTGCTAATTGAACTTTGTGTTGTGGAATTTTGGTCCAAAATCATTCTTGTGATTTCAAATCAAACTCGCGCTGCGCGCTCGTTCGATTTTGAAATCACACGTATGATTTCTGACCAAACTGCACTCCACTCAGTCGAATTACCACTATAAATCATACTTATTCTCATGGCTACATGTATGCCAACAAATAGGTCAACCTCAACTGATATTAATAGCTGTTGAGATCCATTTCCTGAAGGGTGTGTTCACCAGTTATTGTATTAGGACTTCACCATCCACAATCAGTGTTCATCTTTTTTTTGTCTGTATTTGGAACCTAATTCTCTTGTTTCAGACAAAGGTTCTCTTGGAGTAGTCACCAGTTATTGTTATCTGTACTTGGTATATTAAAAAAATTTAAAATAAAATCTCTGCCTCATCTTATCCTTACATAGATCTGGTTTACCTCTACACAGCACAACCAGGGAATTTGAAGCCAGTTTGTCAGAATTACCATTTTGGAATTTTAAAAGAAATCTAGAAATCTGGGTGAATTAGCTCTTACCAAAAAATGGTCTGCCATCAAGTTTGAGGTTGAGCTGTACATCTTTCTTTCCCTGGCCATGTAGTCTCATCTCCCTGATGATCCAGGTAACAACACAACCAAGAGAAACTTGATAGCCCGGGATGTCAGGATCTTCTAGTTCTGTAAGGCTCAGTAAACCACACACCTTACCAAATACCATTGACCGCAGTGCCTTCATGCTACTTTTTGAAAGCAAGATTGGAGTATCTGATGAGTTCTAAAAGAAAAATTATTATTAAATATTTTTATTGACCATGTTGGTGCAGTTTCAATAAAATAAATCAATTAATCTTAAAGGTTTTTAAGCCCTACCCTTTTTAAAGTGAATAATAATCACTATGTAGCACTACAGTGCATTTCATTGGGAACTAATTTTTTTCAAAAGGTACCATTGTTCTCAAGGAGTGATTTAACTGCGCCTTTCAATAACATGCGGACTCTGAAGTTCAAAATTCAATCAACCGTTATGCTTTTCACTGCCGTCAATCACTGCAGCGGACCTCTTAGAAAACAAAACGTTTGGCTCAACAGGGTCAAAAGGTCATGTTCGTGCGCTGTGATTGGCGGAATTCAATCCACTTTGTCGTTTTCTGTATTTTTCTGGTCACCCAGGTGGAAATCTTATTAAGATCTTAGTAAGATCTTATTAAGTTTCTTATCAAGATTCTTATTAAGAATCTTATTTAAGAATCTTACAAGAATCTTACAAGATCTTGTCACAAGATTCTTACAAGATCTTACAAGATTCTTACAAGATCTTGTAAGATCTTATAAGATTCTAACAAGATCTTAAAACATTCTTACTTAGATCTTACAAGATTTTATAAGATTCTTACCAAGATCTTACAAGATTTCATAAGATTCTTACTAAGATCTTATAAGATGTCATGAGATTCTTGCCAAGATCTTATAAGATTTCATAAGATTCTTACCAAGATCTTACAAGATTCTTACCAAGATCTTACAAGATTTCATAAGATTCTTACAAGACTTTATAAGATTCTTACCAAGATCATAAGATTCTTTCCAATATCTTACAAGATTTCGACAAGATCTCTTCAAATGTTTTTCTACATGTAAGAAAATGTCAGGATCTCACCAATTAAAATTGTAGAAAGTCTTGGGAGATCCATAACCAGGATAAATTGAAGGGCCAAGATTTGATTTTGTTTTCCAAGCAAGCTGCAAATAGGGAGAAACCTGGAGTGTATACTTAAATTTTCTTTTGGCTTGCCCTGATATTTCTGGCAATGACCTACACTGGTTCATTCAAAATTAAACTAGAATCATGTGTTCTTGAGAGTTTGATCACAGCTTGTTTACAATACAAAATCTATACATACCTAGAAACTGACTTGAGGTTGATATGCTCATAGCACTTAGATTCAAAGGATGGGCCATTGTTAAACCATAACCAACGAGAAAAATCATGTGTGATAACCTTTTTATTGCTAAATCTTGGCTATTGTGAAATAAATTTATCACAACAATCTTCACAAGTTAACATGATGGAAACTTTCATTGACTACAATGCCATATACAGCTTTTTTACAAGGCATATATTCAAGTTCTTGTGATGCATGCTCACAAGATCAACAGCACTATAATTATTATTGTAATCCACATGAGTGACAGAAACAAACCTTTACCTACAAATGTTCTCTAGACTAGGATAAAGTTCTACATGTAACTTTTTCTTCTATTTGCATTAATTAATGCAGCACTAATAATAATCTATTTGACTTAATTAATCTGGCAGCTTTAAAACCTTTCTAAACAATCCAGAGAATTATTATTTGCCAGTATTATTTTCCCAAGAAAGAAGCAACCTTAAAAACACTTGTACATATGAATAAGAGCTTGGTTTCCACTGGTACAATAATGTTCTTTAGTGTTAAAAAATAAGCATAAAACAAAAAACCCCAATAATTCCTTTCAGTTGCATGTTAAAAGCAAGAAAACATGAAAGCTTGAAATTATCCTGTATGGCCCCTGTGGAGAAAAAAAGAAAAATAATTAAAAAAAAAAAGAACAAGATATAATTTTCTATGCTATTTTCCTAATTTTTTTGCTAATTTCCTTGCTAAAAAAGCTACCAATTAGAACAATAATTATTTATTAACTAAGGTTTAGTGTATGCCTCCATTGGTCAAATCATCATGTACTGTTGCCACTGAGCAAATGCTGACAGCACCCTTCTATTGGCATCAAAATGTTGAAACACTGTTTGCTAGAAGTGTCTCCCTCCCTCCTCCTCCTAAGTAAAGTGCAATGGAAGCAATGATGACCTGCACGCCAGTTTGCCCAAACAACATTGACCAAGAGGAAAGGGGAGCAGCGTTTCAACAACTATTGAGAGTTTATACTGTTTGCGAGCAGAGCCTTTCAACTTTTCAGCCAAAAGAATGGCACCAACATACAAGAGATACTCAGTGAAGCAACTAAAAACAATTATTTGTTTTACAAATGTTGGGGATGGAATGTAGCTGGATTAAGCCACAACCCACTGAAGAGCAGGATTACATCATCATTGTGTGAGGATTTATTTTGTGAGGATTTCTCTAGGCCAATTGCCCATTTACATTTCTTTTATGCTAGGCCAATTGCCCATTTACATTTCTTTTATGCTTACAAACTTCAGAGTATAGGCTGAACCATTTACAATGTGCTAAATATTACTATTCCTAATGCAGGTTTGACAAGTTCATAAAAGCCTACTTTATAAGAAATAATGATTGCATTGATCAAAAGGATTGTTAGTTGGTGTTCCCTTTATTGCTTGCTGTTTTCAACTATGATATCAAGTACTGATCAAATACTGCCATTATGTAAGTTACAAAATTTTATTTGGTATTATTGTTCCTGAGTAGAATTAGCAGAAGTCACAATTCACAACAAAATTAAATCAGTTAAAATAGATTCCAGCGGTCATAATTATAAGTGACTTTATTGAGCAGGATTTGTTGACTTGACTCTGAAGTTGCAGTCTTGAGTCTCAACCTTGACAACAAAATGGAGATAGGAGTCGAAAATCTACAGTAAAACAGAATTGTGCACTTTAAATCAGTACTTCTAAGTGATCACAGTGACCACTAAGCTGCCATTAACTTTAATTTAGACAATGTTGCAGTGAGCTTCTCACCCATAACAATCTTGTTCGTTTCTGATGTGAGTAAAATGAGTCATACACTCCACGAAGATCATAAACTGATCTTCAAGCCAAATCAAGATCGATCACTCAAGTCTTCAGCTTATACCAACTCTGTCATGATACCAACCTGGCTACAAATTACTCCGTAAAAACGTTTGCAAAGGTTTCACATAAAAACTAAATAGGGAATGACCACCTCAACAATCTTCAAGAAGCAGCATGCATATGTAAATGTCTGTAATTCGCGTGGACGATCACACATTTTCAAGCAGTCTTTCACAAAATAATTGGGAACGAAACTTACCTCTTTCTAAAAAGTGGTTGTCCACAGTTTGCTGCTTGAAGCCATCATTTTTTTTAGCTTAACAGAGGCAAAATCCAGAGGACATGTGTGCTGTATACTTGAATCCCGCCTAAAATCTAACATGAAACGGTCTTTTCTCCGAGCCTGCAGTGGCATATCTGCTGACCAAAATGGTGCCCAGTCTTCCCAGTCTGAATGAAATCCAAGATGGCTGCCGGTGTTGCTGTGATTCCATGTTTTTCCACGTTTTCTTGCTCATTTTAAAAGCTAGCATTGTGCATGAAAATCGTAGAAATTATGATTTAAAGCATTTTTGTTCTTTCTGGCATTAAATGGAGTTGAGATTCATTAATGCAGGTTTGTAGGTAATAATGTTTTCACAAATGAGTTTCAGTGTAGGACTGTGCATTTAGTTTTTTTTTATGCAAATACAATCTGTAAACTGCAAACTGTAAGTCTTAGCAGTCATATCTTTTAAGCCTTTGTTTAGAAACACACATGTCTACATAGCGTATATCAACTTAGAACACTGAAGAAAACAGTATTAAGATGTACAAGATGTCAACAAACAACTAAATTTCAAAGAAAGTAAAGAGATTATCACAGTCAGTGTGAGAGTCTTGCTGGCATGTTTGTTCTTAGATCCTGTCAAGATTCTTGTCAGATATTATGAGATCTTAATAAAAAATTGAACCAAAGAAGAAGTGTTTGTTTTTGTTTTACAAGATCTTCATAAGAACTGATTTTAAAAGATCTTGTTCTTTATTTATGCTAAGATCTTACAAAGATTATTGTAAGATGGTAAGATCTTAATCAGAATGGTTGTAAGATCTTGGTACAAATTTCGATTAAGATCTTATTAAGAAAACATAAGGAAATAGGTAAGATCTTATCAAAATATGTTTAAGATCTTGTTTTTAATTTATAGTAAGATCTTAACAAGATTCTTGTAAGTTAATTCTTAAGATCTTAACAAGATTGCTAATAACATCTTGTCACAAATTTTGATAAAATCTTAATAAGAAAATATTAAGAAATGGATAAGATCTTGTTAAAAGCTGTTTAAGACCTTATTGATTGTTAGGTTGAGGATTTTATTAAGATTCTTACAAGTATCTTACAAGAATTTAGTAAGATCTTGTAAGATCTTATAAGATCTTAAAATGCTGAAGATTGTATAGTTTGTATTAAGATTTTATTAAGAAGTGTTGTAAGATCTTATTAAGATATGACATCTTAACAAGATCTTATTAAGATCTTAGTGTTATTTTCATTCTTATAAGATTCTTACAAGATCTTGTAAGATCTTACAAGATCTTAATAAGATTTCCACCTGGGCAGTTGCTTGTCGCCGTAATTGGTTGACGGCAGTAAAAACACGCAAATCGTTAACTGGGTTGAAGTTCAGAGTTCGTATGTTATTGAAAGGCGCAGTAACTTAGCCATAGAAACAGTTGTCAGGGCAAGTTCCAAATGCTTCTTCCAGGGGGCTCCTCTTATTTGTGGAAAAATATGGAAATAATTCAATAGTGAGGCTACTGCTCACATTTACAATGGAATTTCCCAAAAATTTACTTTAAGAGCTCCACACAGTTCAACGTTATCTTTCCAACAATTCCGGGGCAAAACTACTGAAAGGAAGTACCCACCCCAGATCACATAAGATGACTCCCCCCCCCCCCCCCCCCCTCCCTTGACAGCCAGGGAGTAGGGTCTTTTCCAAATTTGATCAGTCATTAACACATCATATATATTAAAATCAACAAGTGAAACTCATCCAGTGCACAACTCACCCCACTTTTTCCAAGTTTAGTTCGATTCAAGATCATCTGCCAGGCATCATCTGATATTTTTGATTCCAGCTTACAAAGTAGCAACAACCAATCTGGTACAGACATCATGTGTACTCGTTCATTCCACAACTCTTCAGGTACGAGTTCATCGAAGGCCTTTTTAACCCCCAGTTCCCTCGAAACTTCACTGAAAGCGTGCGAAATGATTTCTTTCCCATCAATGTTTATTTTACGCTTAAACAAGCAGCTGCGAGCAATCACGTCGCCCAGTTGCTCTCCTTGCTCCAAACATGACGCCTGTACGTTCCTCATGACAGTTTCGACCTTTTGTCTGAGTTTTCTTTTCTTATAAGCTGGAGCATAGCTAGCATTCAGCGAAATCTGAGTTATGGACGACTCCGAAGACGTAGAACGATCAAAGGACAACGACGTGTCACTGCACGGACTTTCAAAAAATTTTGGCGGGCTTTCTCTTCTTGGTGTAGAGCATTTTGGCGGGCTTCTCGCTTCTTTCATTTCTCCGGCCAGCGATTCTTCCGGCGATTCTTGGGAGCTCTGGACGGATCTCTCGTCGATTGTTTGACTCTTTGTATCGAAGAGTGGATTCATTGCTACTTGTGGGTCGGTCACCAGCAAACCAAGCCTGTTTATGGCGCTCTTTAGGGATACAAAAGCATCCGATCGTAGAAAATCCGCTTCACTAGGGTTTTTAAGGCCAATGTTACCGGCAAGCACAGCAAATGCACTCGCAACATAAACGTGCTCGGAGCCATTCCTTCCATCGAGCTTATTGAACCACTGTTTTGGAACTGGCCCGCCATTTCCATCATGAAGATCTGCGATATTTACGCGGCGGACTTCATCGGGAAATATTGCAAACAAATTATTTTCACCAAACTTTCGCGGCGATTTGGAACACAAACGATCGTTTAAGGAGTACCAAGTCTTGTCTGGGTCGAGCAATCGTGAAAAAACTCGAAAGATCATGATGCTCGAAAGCAACAGAGCACCGCGAACGCCTCCCAGCAAAAGTGAACTAACCTTGCTAAAGGTCTCCAAATTCATATCTGGCGCGTAGTCAAGTCTTTACCAAAAATAGTATGATCCAATTTATCTTTGCTAGATATTAACTAAGTAAGACTGTTTTTCTCGTTCGGTGAAATCAACAACGATGACAGAGTAACTGACATGTTGAATAAATGTACACACTCGAGGTGCGCAAAGGAATGTGTGAAAAGTACTTTACTCAATTAGCGCGTGACCACAAAGCGTGTCATTACCAGGGAAACGTGATCTCCTAGCGCGCGCAATAAAATCGAGCCTCTAGCTTGGCATGAGTAAAAACGACTGAATTTAACGAGTAGAAATCAATGCCACAATTGCACTCGTAAATTAACGATTTAAAGTGTATTAGAAAAAAAATTAGAAAATCAGTTGTCGCGCCGGTAAGTGGGCTTGTGGTACAACCTTCTATGGGTCACAGCTCCATTGCTTTTAAATCAAGTAACGCCTCGGAAACAGGTTGAGGTCAGGAACAAATGATCACCAGATAGCCGTGATTTGAGGTTAGCCAAATGTAGATTGAAACTCTTTATTCCAAAGAATTTAGGTTGCACTGAAATAATCAGCCCAAGTATTTAAAGAGATCAAGCTGCTTTAAATCCAAAAATTTTATTCTCGAAGTCAATAATGTAAGGAATCAAATGTAATGATTTTTTTCCATGGGTCAGTCGTGACGATACTATATTTCAGTGAAAAGATCCATCGAAGAAACAAAACAATGTTTTACATACACGCCCATAACACGATTGGTTTTAAAGCAAAATAATGCTTGAGGGGTCGTGCGTAGACTAACTAAAAATAAAATTTAACTGAGGTATCTTCGAATAAGATTTAAAATTTGACATATTCTTGGGAAGTGTCTGAACTAATCGCGGAACAAAGGCCTTTTAATGTCCTCTCACCCGGTTATACCTGCCGTTTCTCCATCAAGATGCAGCTAGTTATTCCTCACGTTTTCCGTATTCGTTTATGTCAGGCTGCGATTTCTCGGTTACAGAAGGTCCTTGTGAATATATGATAGCAATAATTTCATTCGTGAAAATTATTTTCTGAGAAGATGTTTGCGATCACAACGGTCACCTTTTTGGTAAGCAAGGATACAACTTTTTTTCTATTTCAAATGCTATAAATGAATGAAAATCTATCTATCCACTTGCTTTATTTTTCGGCGTTTTGCCACTTAAACTTTAATCTTTCAACTTTCTACATTCGTAGAAAGGGGTTCTGTCCTTCAAAGATTTCTGAGATTAAAATAATTTATGTTCAGCCAAAAATGCCAACAGATTGGACTGTTCTCATTTATTCACTTAACATAATCCATCACATTATTTCCATTGCGCATATGCCACGCATTGACATTTCAACCCTAGCAGTATGCAGGATGTTTGTCCCATGAACCTAGTTTAATGGCTTTAGCTCCCACGAGTCTTCTGTAGCTCAGTGGTAGAGCATCCGAACTAGTAATCGGAAGATCTTAGGTTCGACTCCTGACAGGAGCACTCCGATTTTTTTCCGAGCATGCCTGTGTCATTTACTAATTAATACATCATTCTCAGATGAGACTGCGTTAGCGAACACAGATAAAGGCCCATAAAGGATATTGAAAACTGAAACGACATTTGAAGTTTATTTTTTATTATAATTTTTTTTTTATTCTATAGTCTCATTGTTTTCATCTCCCAACGCGACATTCGACATTCCACCTAAGTCAGTAAGCTTTACGACTTATAAGTTATTGACCCTAAATTTATGAACTTGCTTGTTTAAAGTTAGTTTTCTTTACAGTAAAATGAAGGGAACTTTATTTTACAGTAGTAAAAATATTTCAATGTATCTTCCTGGGAGTTTTTGAACGCATCATTTGCCATGTAAACATTACACGGGTATATTAACACAATGAACGGGAATCAAAGTAATGGGGTGTTGGACACTTGCTTCTAAACCTTTATTGACCCAACAACCAGCTAATTGTGCACCTCCGCTACCTGCTATAGACAGAAACGACTACTTTCTTCAACGAACGCACCAGGATTCTTAGAGGTAAGTTAATATGATTCTGTGATTATATTCAGAATTAGTGTCATGGTGGAAGGAGTACTTTAATATTCCAAAACACATTGGTTGGACTTGAATAGGAAAACATGCAGCAGTCACTAAAAATTAGCTCGTAAGTGATTTTCAGATTGAACAAAATACAAAATGGGATTTGAAACATTTACCTGAAGCGAAAAAGGTAGCTCTTTGCTTATTCTTTTCCCGAAATACTGTTAATCAAACGCAACCTAAATATCCTATAATCTGATTGCTGAACTATGAACCTTTTTTGCTTTAAATTGGCTTTCTCCTATTAGGATTTATCCTTAACCCTAACCTCGCTGTTTCCCAGCGTCTTAAGGTTCTCGGAAATTAAAACTGTACCCTGAAAATCAATATAACGAAATCACAAATGCAAGAACTAATACTGGATTCCTTAAAAAATTCAATTAAAGTTGACGCGTGAGTTTTACTATAATCCAGCTGAGAAGACCACTTTTCTTCCACTGAATTGACCTAGAAAAAAACTGTATTTTTTTAACTGGGACATTTGAGGTTTTTCTTTGACCTCATCATAGTAGCGGTTTTATATAACTACAGTAACGGAGAGTTTTGTCATCATGATATCATGTTTTCAAGGCAAGTGGTTTTCACTATGTTGAGACCTTACAGTGCGACTCGCCTTACCGTGGCCACCCAACACACTTTAAAAACCATAAAATACAAAACATGTTTTCAATAATTCGTTGCCGCCTTACTTGCCTGTTGGAGTTTACAAGAAGGCGTGACCGTTAATCAAATCCGCGTATCCTGATTGGCTAACTTGTAGAAAAAATGATTGTTGGGTGGTCACGGTAAGGCGCGTCGCACTGTAATAGGGGTAAAAATTCGTCCGAGAGATTACGGTTGGAACGCCTCCTGGACATAAACGCGCTTTAAGGGATGTCCTCTAACACGATAAGCTTTCTGTGAGTCTGTGAGCTTCATATATCGTTTCACGACTTACCTTAAGACTTTCAAGGTTTTTAAAGTAAAGTATACGAAGACTGGTCAGCGCTATGCGTCTTTGTTTCCTGTTTGAATGTGCGACATCCGAAAAACCAATTCACCTTTATCTGAAATCAGATTCGTGTTTACCCCCAAATTCTTTTTGGATTCCAATAGCCCTTGCTAAGATCTGCTTTTCCCGCATAGCCATAAGCCGTGCACTGAATACCTTTGTATTAGCAGGCACCGTTAATGCTTTCAACCGTCCTTAATAGAAAATTTCAGAATAAGTTTCTTCTACTGTTTTGTCTTAGGTGGGAAGAAGATGATGATTATTTTGAGCGCAGTGTTTCTGTTAATTGCCTTCTTGCCTGGTAAGTTATAAATACTTAAATGTATCTAGCTATAGATGTCACTAAGCTAGTACGATGGTGTGCAACATGGCTTTTGCCAAAGGCTTGGTCCATGATTCTGCAAAAGTCAAAATTGGTGGGTGGAAAATGAAATTCTTGAGGTCTGATTTAGTTCCTAACGGCCGTGGTGTAGGAGCCATTATACCATTAAATTGTCTTCTGGTTGTTCTTGTAAAGCGAAGCCAGTAAGAACGAGAAACATTTCTTGATTGTTTTCAATTAAACGATTATTCCACTCACGCTTGTTGGATATGAGATGACTATAGCCGACTCGGGGCTATCATCTCATATCCAACGTCTGCTCGTGGAATAATTGTTAATTTTCCTGTTCCCGAGAAATAGCGGCCATTAAATCGTCTTCTGGTCTTTCTTACAAAATGAATTCAGCCCCAAGATGTAGAATGATGAAGAGTGTCAGTCACCTTAAGTTAACACAAAATTTATTACATCAAATAAACACCAAGACAAATGGCAAGAATTCGAAGTTGTCTCAAAGTTTCACCTTGAGAAAATTCGGTTACAAAATGTCTGTTTCATCATGAGATCATGGTTTTATAAAGTGACATATGACAACGGAAAAAAGATGATACATTTTAAGTTTCGTACTGAAAGGATAAAAGACGTGAGGACGGGATGTGAGAGAATTACGTAATCTGGTGAAGCGATGGGTTTTGTTCTCGTATCTAAGGAAACAAAAGAACAAAAGGCAGATTTCTTTTGTGGCTAGCACTCGTTTCCATATCTGAAACTGACCTTATGAGGTTTACACAATTCGCTCAGCATCTTCTGGTAACTACTTTATTAATTATTCTAGGCTCAATCATCATAAAAACTCTTTTTCCATCGTTGGAGCTAAAATTACGTGCTTTGCTAGTCTTCGAAAGCTATCGAAAACTAGCAAAGCACATATTCAAAAAGAAAAGTCAAGCATTACAATTTGTAACTTTAAGAAACTCTGGACAGTTATGCTAACACTAGCACTCTTATTTCTGAAATAAAAAAGTCATCTTAATTAAAATAATTCAATCATAAATCATAATATTTTTCTTCACTTTTCATTACTTTTTACTCTTTTGACAAATAATGTATTCAAAATTGACTTTTTTAACGCCTTCAATTAGTAATTTGTGTATGTATGTCCTTAACACTGCCTGCTTAGATTAGCTCGCTATTTGCAGGCGGTGTTCATTGTAAGTAACTTTTTGGAAAACTTAATAAACTTGAAACTTGAACTACACAATTAGCACCGATCTACAGTATTTAGGGTAAAGCAATAATTCGAAAACGGCTAGCTTTCGTTTACTTTGATGTGTAACCAAAAACATACAATACATACAAAACATGTATAGAAAGTCATTAAAAATTACAATCCACGGCAGCTACTCTTCGTTGATATAGTAGTTATCATGTAGAAGAAATGAAGCAATGAACTCGGGTCCGAGGCTTACACTATTCTGTACTTTTATTCTATTTCCGTTTGGAATAAGTTTCACTTCATGTAATTTAAAGTGTATGCCCAAGGTCAGCTCAAGAGATGGAAACTCGTGTTAACCTTTTTTGTACTCAGGAATCTTGTTTTTTTGTTGTTGTTGTTGTTTTTTTTTTTTTTTTGTTTCTTTTTTCCCCTGGTACAGAAAACGCGAGAGGCGTTTTCGTACTGCAAAAGCCCAATTCCCGTATTGGAGCCTAATGTTTTTTAACTGACTCCGAAGATATAGATGAGATGACATTTTTATCTTCTAACGAGCATGGAGCAATGAAAAAGTCTAAGTTCCCGACGAGAAGCGAAGCGTTAACCTTGTGTACAGCGGCTTGATGCGCTAGGCCGCTGAGCTACTGGGAGACTGGTGACGACTTAGACCATTTAGTACTTTAGGTCCATCTTACGTAACACAAGAACAACTTTCCTATAAGTAATAGATAGATCAGTAAAGGGCATTCCGAACTTAGTATTCCAATACAGACGTCTTTCAAAGTTGGGCTTATTCACTGGCTGATTCGTTCTGCCAAAATAATAAAACTAAAATTCAACCCAGTAAGGTCGAACGTGCACGCAATCAGCTAAAGAAAGTGGCGCAGTGCTTCAGGTTCAAGCCTACAGAAAGAGCACGCGTTGTCTTGGATGTAGCTTATCCTGTATGATTTGTAATTTGTATGACGTATTGAGTTTACAACTTTATACGAAAGGGTTTTACATAAGGTTCGAAAGCAGTAGATTGTGGCAGAGAAAATGCTTTCTTCAATTTATCATCAGGCAAAAAGAATTCAGATTTCAACTTTTCGAGTACTATGGAAAAATCGAGGTAACACGTGACCTTAGGTGACACTGCAGCAATGTAGTACGCAAGAGGCAATAATGAATGTCCTAGGGGCAGCTGGAGGTAAAGAAAAGAGATGACTGTTGTTTTGCTTTCATTGTTTTTTCTAGATCATCCAGCAAATGCGTCATGTAGTAGAGACTCCGAACACTATGGGTACTACAGCGAATGGCTGGCGTGTTTTCAGGGTGTAGGTAATGGCAACACGGAATGCCCACATGCTTTCACCAAAATTGAGGATGACTACGGAGTATGTGGGGGTAACAGGGTTTGCTGCCTGATACAACCTACTTTGAAACTGAAGGTAAGAATGGAAAAAACTTTTGCTGAAATATACCTTAAGGCCTTTTTTGTTTATCTTTCTATTTTTGTAACACAAATTCAACTTCATTTTTACACGAAAAAAATCAACATTTCAGCATTAAAGTGAAACTACAAAGAAATTGTTGATAAAGGTATTTATTTGACTTTTAACGGCTCACCTCGAATAAGCGCCCAGCCTGAAAGCTCAAAAAATTAATAAGAGCCCACACCACCCCTTCCCAACAAGAAACTTTTCTGTACTAGCCCAGCGTGAAGGCGGAGGAGCGTCAGTTGTTGTTCCAAAATTGGTTTTAGATACGGTAGCCAATGAACGTTTGTATTGTTTATTGCTCGTTTATGTTAGCTTTTGCACTTTGGTTTCTCTTGTTGAAGAGAAATAAACTTGTCACCCCTTGTTTAGTTATTCTTTAAAACTATCCTTGCTTGCTGAAAATGTTGGTAAGAGAATGAGCGCCCACCCTCGAATAAGCGCCCACGCTTAATGGCCCAAAATTAAAGAAGCGCCCAGGGCGGTTTATCGAAAAAATATGGCATCACTTTTTGCTCTAAAGTTTGTTATCGGTGTACTCGGGTTTTCCTCCCTGTACAAAAACCAATGCCTGAATCTGAAACTTTAGACATGTCAGCAACGACAACAACTCTTCAATCTTGCCAAGTTTTTGCACACACTCCGGATCTTCTGCAATGACAAATTCCAAAAGATTTCGCAATAGTCAAGGCCATCCTTTTCGTATTGGCATTTGCTGTGATGAAATTCCTGTTTTGTCTCGAAACAGTGGAAAGGAAGAGCCAATCAATCTGTTGATCTACACTGAAATTCCCATTTTGCATTTCTTTTCCCATCCCACTTCCATAAATCAGCCAAAGTTTTCTTTTTTAAAGAGGCATTTCTCTTAGAGTTATAGGCAATAACTATAAAGTTTTAAAACTTTGTATAGCGTAAAAAGCTTTTTTCATTAAAGAAAACGTCAAAAGAATAGCGTGTTATAATTTGTAGAGCAATGTTTATTTTCTGGCCAAAGAAGCTATGATGGAAGTAAACAGTGTTTTAATAAATTGGCCAAGTTTTTCTATGTATATTAAAAAAATTTATAAAAAGCGGGTTCCTATATCTTCTCTTATCGACAAATTAGTTGATACTGATGGCTCACTTCTTCTCGTTTTCGCTAACTAGATAAAAACTGAGTTAGGTCAAAGTGCTTGTTTAATAGAGAAAATTGGCTGAATTTAACATCAATGAAAACCCACTATGTTTCCGCCATGCGCGCGCTAAGTGCAGCTAATGAAGGGAGAAATCATGCGCAATGAGGGCGGATTCACACTGGCGACGGAATCGGAAGCAAGTCGGAATCAGAAGCAAAAGGAATCTTTTGTTCCAGACTGAATGAAAAAACGGAGACAAAATTGCAATCGTAGGCTGGGCGGAATCGGAATCGAAAAGATCAGAACGTTTCCTTTTTTTCCGATACCTTTTTCCGATTCTGTTGCTTGTGATCAAGCGTGAACTGGTTGATAGGAATCGTAAGCGCAAGCAGAAGGATGAACCAATGCCATAGTTCATTTCCAATTCCTTCACCCCGTGATTAAAAATAGAAAACATGATTGCCTTCCGCCATTTTCAACAAAAGCGAGGCTTCTGTTTCGTTTCCGTCGTACTGATTCACACTAGGTCAGCAGATTCTTCTCTTTCCGATTCCCATACCGACTCGTCACCTCTGTCGCTAATGTGAAACAAACCTAAGAATGCGCAACGCAAATCAATTTAATCACCTTAATCTGGTGTGTTGTGTTTTCTTGCCATTAATGTGATAAAATTTAAAAATATATATATATTCTTTTGCGATGATTTTTGTCCATCGCATCTTTCAATTATTTCAACCCAATTCCTGGAAATCTTGATGTTAACCAATTTTCTTCCTCAAGAGAAATTGGAAATTGCGTGAAATGATGGTGATTCCAGCTGAACTCTTTTTAGTTAGCAATGTGCACGTTCAGGGGAGTGTGATTGAGACGGAATGGGGGAAAGGGGGAGACTATTGATCAGGGGCAGCCAATGGTCTGTTTCGTTGGAATCTGTTCGAAGAGATATTGCTCGCCCCACAAATTCGGATAAAATTGTGAACGAAATCTAGCGTTTTCTCTTATGAAAGGCCACGTAAATGAAACCCTTTTTGTATTTAGAGAGGAAAACACATGGAAAGCCGACAGCACCTCGTAAATTCGGGGAATCAAAATTCCGTTCCCTAAAGTTTTTGACAATTTAAATTTTCCGCTAAAGAATCCAAACAGATCAAGTTGTGTTAGCAGACACAAATTTGCCAAAAGTAGCATGCACGTGAGAATGCGGAAAATACATTTTAACTATTTTTCTTGAATGTTCTCTTCGGGTGCCCCTGCCCGAAATACCAGCCACCCCAACGCTTATTGATGGTCGAAGATTTTGTACTAACTATGCTTTTGTTTTTTCTTTGCAGCTTGTTGGTGAACCATGTTTACCAGGGCGAACTACGTCCTGTTAAGAGAAGCAAACTAAAGTGGATTACAAGCAGAATTGAACGGCTTTCTAACACCGACGCATTCCTATGACAATGATATCAAAAGGGATTATTTTAGTAAACAAAAGTTTGGAAAATGTACGTGAAGTTTAGTCTTTATTTTATGTCTTTAACCATTAAACTGTAAATGATTCTCCTTAGATGGCGGCGGTCAAATAAACAAGAAAAATGTGTTTTTCGTTAACTGTGAGGCTATCAACCTGCCCATCACTGAAGACGTATAGTTCGTCCTAATCCAGTCCAAGCATGTAGAATACTTACGATACCTACCACTGGATACATATATTGACTACGAGAGGTTTTTTTTTTTTTTTTTGTCTTCTGAGGGATAAAAGATTACGCTGTTAATGTAAGAATTATACGTGAGATATGAAAGCCAAAAAACAGAAGATGTGTTTAGTACCGTATTTCAACCTTAAATAAGTGATATTTCTGGTCACTCCAAATTGTAGGATAACTTTCAACCTCCGCTTCTATGGCCGTTTGAAATCTGCTAGATTCTGCTTACTACAAGATGAAACTGCGCCAGATCACTCATTTATTTTGCATTCGTGCCCGCTTGAAATCTGAGCTCGATGTTTGCGAACAAAGTAACAGAGTGAGTATATCCCGACTGGAAGACGTTTGCCGTAAACCGTCAAGCCGACCAGCCATCCGTGCACCAGGTTAGGAAAGGCTCAAACTAAAACGCTTGAGTGAGTTGTGGTAAACTACTTCAAAAGTGCGATACTTGAAAATAGAACACAAGTTCAGCTTTCTTTTGCGAATTTCCGCAAGCGAACACGAGCCCTAGCGTGACAGTATTACTTTTCTTGGAGTAGGGGTGGGGAGTATCTTTGCTCAAGGACAGTGGAGAAGCTCTTTTTAAAGAAAGGCTCTTTTCATTCGGGTCAAACATTCGGAACCTTAAGTGGCGATGTCGGTAAGAGTGTTCCACTTCACCTCGGACTCCATAATAGATTTCCTTCGCTTTTTCTTAACAAATACCACTACCCATCCTTACACTTCCAAAATACAATTGGAAAAGACCAAAATTCGATTTTCTGAGTACTGGTTATTCTAGTTTAGGTTTTCTGAGTAGTTTGCAGCTTAATTTTAAAAATTGCCAGCGTTTTCAAGTTCTTTTTCAGATTTTCTGAGTAGCTTGATGATTTTTCTTGATATTTTCCGTGGTTTTAACGCTTTTTTGATGTTTGCTGAGCCTGACTTTGGACCTATTAATTGTTTTTTATGCAGCGTTATTTCAATATTTTACAATTTTTTTATTTGAGTTTTACTGAGTACGCTGCACCTTTATCTTGATTTTTTTTCCCGTGGTATGAAGGCTTTTTGTGAGTTTGCAGAGTACCGGTAGTTTAAACCTTTATCTTGATTTTTTCCCGTGGTATGAAGGCTTTTTTTGAGTTTGCAGAGTACCGGTAGTTTAAACCTTTATCTTGATTTTTTCCCGTTGTATGAAGGCTTTTTTTGAGTTTGCAGAGTACCGGTAGTTTAAACCTTTATCTTGATTTTTTCCCGTGGTATGAAGGCTTTTTTTGAGTTTACAGAGTACCGGTAGTTTAAACCTTTATCTTGATTTTTTCCCGTGGTATGAAGGCTTTTTTTGAGTTTGCAGAGTACCGGTAGTTTAAACCTTTATCTTGATTTTTCCCGTGGTATGAAGGCTTTTTTTGAGTTTGCAGAGTCAGGTACCGGTAGTTTAAACCTTTATCTTGATTTTTTCCCCGTGGTATGAAGGCTTTTTTTGAGTTTGCAGAGTACCGGTAGTTTAAACCTTTATCTTGATTTTTTCCCCGTGGTATGAAGGCTTTTTTTGAGTTTGCAGAGTACCGGTAATTTAAACCTTTATCTTGATTTTTCCCCGTGGTATGAAGGCTTTTTTTGAGTTTGCAGAGTACCGGTATTTTAAACCTTTATCTTGATTTTTCCCCGTGATATGAAGGCTTTTTTGAGTTTGCAGAGTACCGGTATTTTAAACCTTTATCTTGATTTTTCCCCGTGGTATGAAGGCTTTTTTTGAGTTTGCAGAGTACCGGTATTTTAAACCTTTATCTTGATTTTTTCCCGTTGTATGAAGGCTTTTTTTGAGTTTGCAGAGTACCGGTAGTTTAAACCTTGATCTTGATTTTTTCCCCGTGGTATGAAGGCTTTTTTTGAGTTTGCAGAGTACCGGTAATTTAAACCTTTATCTTGATTTTTTTCCCGTGGTATGAATGCTTTTTTTGAGTTTGCAGAGTACCGGTAGTTTAAACCTTTATCTTGATTTTTGCCGGTGACTTTTCAGTCCTCTTTTAGGTTTTTTGGAGTAGTTTAGATCTTCAAATTGATTTTTCTGAATAGCATCAGGTTAGCTTCTAGGCTTACTGAGAAGTTCACAGCTTTATCTGGAGTTTTGCCCCTGGTTTCATATCCTTTTTTAGGTTATAGGTTTTTAGGTTTTAGGTCTTACTTGCTTTGAAGCGGCCTTTTAAGGTGGTTGGCATCGGTTTCCAGCACTTATACTTTATGGGTCACTACTACCACCCTTCATCAGTTGATACAACTATAATTATTTCAAACAAAGGGTTAAGACCCACGATAAAGTTTTCAAAATTAAGGTGGCTCTTTTGTTTCAAAAGTTCGTAGGAAACTTCTTCCTACGAACTTTTTAAACTTTTCTTAAAAGGCGTATCTAATTATATTGATCACAGTTCCATGATAAAAAATGGGGTCACCGGGCTGTCACTGAATTGTGTCCTCTTAAAATTAAAATTAATTATTTTAGTAACAGACTATGTGATGTCGCAAAAATGACAGCAATCTGCTTCCCAGTGATTAAGCAATTGTTTGATATTTTTTTCGTCGCAACTTAATAACTTGCGATCGCAACTTATTAACTTGCGATAGCCAATGCAACTTCCACTACTCTGCAACTCTTGGTCTACTGCATTTACTACCCTTTCAATTCTAGAATGATTCCTTCTTCGTCCAAGCCCTCGAGATCTAAGAATCATTTTTAGTTGACGTAGACTTAAGCGAACGCCGTGACACAACAGCAGAAAAGACATAATCTCGGGGTAGTTAAAACCGAGGCAAAAATACTGTACGATCAAATAATTTCGTTCATGGTTTCCATCTATATTCCTTATGGTTGGCAGATAATCTGGAAGAGCCCAGCCATCTGAAAATTTCAGTAAAACGAAGAGAGTGGTAAAAAAGAAACGCTCACAGATGTAGTTAGCAACCATCTTTTCCCACTGATCAAGAGTCAACACGCATACGTATGCATGCATGTCCATGTAACCAACTAACCATCGCAATAACTTGCGATCGCAAGTTATTAACATGCGATCGCAAGTTAGTAAGTTGCGATCGCAAGTTATTAAGTTGCGATCGCATGTTAATAACTTGCGATCGCAAGTTATTAACATGCGATCGCAAGTTAGTAAGTTGCGATCGCAAGTTATTAAGTTGCGATCGCAAGTTAGTAAGTTGCGATCGCAAGTTAATAAGATGCGATCGCAAGTTAGTAAGTTGCGATCGCAAGTTATAAAGTTGCGACGAAAAAAATCGATGTGTCCCTTATGAGCCACCGTTAAGTTGCGATCGCATGTTAATAACTTGCGATCGCAAGTTATTAACATGCGATCGCAAGTTAGTAAGTTGCGATCGCATGTTAATAACTTGCGATCGCAAGTTATTAACATGCGATCGCAAGTTAGTAAGTTGCGATCGCAAGTTAATAACTTGCGATCGCAAGTTATTAACATGCGATCGCAAGTTAGTAAGTTGCGATCGCAAGTTATTAAGTTGCGATCGCATGTTAATAACTTGCGATCGCAAGTTATTAACATGCGATCGCAAGTTAGTAAGTTGCGATCGCAAGTTATAAAGTTGCGACGAAAAAAATCGATGTGTCCCTTATGAGCCACCGTACTGAGAGGCTTGCTAACGCGCACTTTTTTGGTCTTGTCGGGAGCGGTGTGTAAATACATGTATGAGACTTCGGTTGGTGATCTGTGCAGCTCCAGTTCAGAGAATCCAGCAACTGTGAAATGCGTGACAGTCTTACGCGCGGTGTATAAAGGACGTCCAAGGGCATCTCGCGTTTTGCTAAGAAAGAACAGTAAGCGAGGATTGTGGAGTAGACAGTGAATAAAAATTGCTGCTCTCCTGAGCAGGTAAGGTGTCGAATAATTGTAAACTTCACAGTACATATTGTCACGGTTTTTTGGGCTCAAATCAGTGGAGCCGCGCGCGTTGCGCGTTGGGAGGGGGGTAGAGGGGTAGGCATTGGAACTAGAAGGTGGAAAAAATCACAGGAAATTTTTCAACAAGGCTGCTGCTAAGGCCTTGTTTTGTTTGGCTCCTGTGTTTAAAAGCAAATGTTTTATTAAAGACCTCTTTAAGAAGAGAGACCCTGGGGACTAGGTTGGACAATTATTAGTAGGAGAGGGGAAAATCGGAGTACTCGGAGAGAAATCTCTCCGAACAAGGACGAGAACCAACCATTAACTAAACCGCTGTTATGACACTAAGAACTGGAATCGAACCCAAATTTCCGGAATAACTACCTACACGATAATGACGGCGAGGTGTGCTCCTTTTTCATCTTTTTTTCATGTTCAACCAAGCCTAGCCTCCCACGCAGTCGTTTTTAGGGGACTCGTATTACCTCCTCCCCACCCCTAGGGGAGGAGGTAATACGAGTCCCCTAAAAACGACTGCGTGGGAGGCTAAACCAAGCCTGACGTTTCGGCCCGTTCGGTGCCCGACGGCTATGCGAAGCTGATGAGACCGAAACAGTTGTCTAAACAGGACTGCACACTCAGAGCAAGAGGGACAGTCGTAATCTTCCAAGGGACGAACCGTTTTCTCTTCTTTCCATTTTTTGTTTGCTTGTTTGTTTTTGTGGTTCGCGGAGGGTTAGGGCCGGGATGCAGCATTTTTTTTTGTCAACTTTAGTTTTGGGAATAAGTTTTATTTTTTAGGACCTGAAAGAACTATTTGCATGTAAACACAGAGAGCAAAGAAAACAAGACCTTAGCAGGAGCTTTGTTGAAAGTTCTCCTTTGACTCAATGTGTGCGAGTTTTTCCACCTTCTAGTTCCAATGCCCACCGATACCCCTCCTCCCCCCCCCCTTTACCTCCCATGATCCCAAGGGGCCCCTCCACTGATTTGAGCCCTAAAAACCGTGACAATGTGTAATCTGAACTTTACAATTATTTGACACCTTACCTGCTCGGGAAAGCAGCAATTTTGATTCACTGACCACTCCGCAATCGTCGCTTACTGTCCTTTCTCGATATGCCCTTGGACGTCCTTTATACACCGCGCGGTAAACTGTCACCCATTTGACAGTTGCTGGAGCCGCACAGGCACGAAGTCGAATATTTACACTCCGCTCATGACAAGGCCATAACAGTGCCCGTTTGCCTCCCAGAGAACGAAAGTCATTGGGACAGGCCAACAAAACGTGGAACCTCTATTTAACGAAGTCTTCGATATAACGAACGATATTTTATGCCCCGGCCAAAGTTACAGTAAAATGTATGGAATAGAACCTCGATATAACAAACTTCGATATAACGAATTCTTCGATATAACGAACATAATCCGGAAGCCCAAACGTAAAATCTACCTCGATGTAACGAATTACAATGTCAACACGCGACAGAAGATAAACGCTGAACATATCAACAGTCAACAAATCCTTTAACAAGTCAGGTACGAAAAAGCGAGAATTTCTGCCTTCCCTCTCGGCAATAGAGGACACATTTTTGAGGATGCAAGCCAAAAGACAGAGGCAATCTACATTGAAAGAATTCTTTCATTAAACATAAACTGCTGCTGGTTTCTATTTTCTAGCATCCACCTTAACCTTTGTTTAAGTTTCGTTATGCACAGAACGCAACTCGCATGTTGAGAAACTGAAGAAACTCTTGATTGATATAGTTATGTTTGGACTGTAAATGCTTTTGGCAAAGGTACAGAAATTAAAGCAAAAACATTAAATCGTTGAAATCCGGAAATGTTGGGTAGTGCAACATAACAACACTGCTTTAAGCCCGTTTCCTTGTTTACATAGACAATTGTCTGTATAACCTCTATGTTGCAACATTTTTAAATCACTTCTCTGAAAGCGTCGTTTTTTGTGAACAAAAGCTGCGTGTCTGTTCAAAAGTGAAAATAATTGCTACTGAAAGGCACCATGCTTAATGAATTGCATCTCAAAACGCGGCACTTGTCGCACTTCGGGGTGAGGAAAATTGCATCGAATGGCGTGACAGAAGTCACCTGTGTTACAAATCAATCATTAACTATGACCTCGATATAACGAACATTTTGGTCGTTTTCCCTCAAGTTCGTTATATCGAGGTTTTCGATATAACGAACCGTCGAATAAACGAAAAGATTTGGCCGGTCGAGGTTCCACTGTACTTCAATCCGGCCACAAACGACGTTCTGGAACGTCTTATTTTGTAGAGGGAGAAACCTGGACCATTACGCGTGATTGATAAACTATAAAAGTAACTTTTGCACTTGACGGAAGATTATTGCAATACTCCAGTGTAAATTGTATCACAGCCTTTGAAGGAAACAAGTCTACCAGTTTGCTAACATTTCATATAGAAGCAAGTTTGTCACACATAACTATAGAAGCAAGGGATGCACTACATTTTCTCAAGGATCGCAACAAGACCGGTGAGGTTGACATTGTTTTGTTTACAACTACAAATTTAATAATTAAAGCTTGTTAACAGTTGCTTTTCCACGGTACTTTTGTAATGATCTGGGTTGTTAACGAATAGGTTTCGGAAAAAGGGTAGTGGACGGACAGAGTAGTTGACTAGACCATGGGTTTATTAAACTATATATCCTATTGGAGACGTCCCTGATACAATACATTGTAGTAGAGTATTAAATTACATGTCAATCAAAATAGGATGTCGGTATTATTATTACATCTCCCTTTCTTTGAAAAATAAGATCATAAATGATAATACGGTTTACTGTTCAAAAGTTCACGACATAGTCCTTGAATCTATTTGGAAAGGATCTATTTCTAGTAGATCGTCTGGGAGGGGGAGTAGGAGCCGGTTCGATAGGTGCTGTGGCGTGAGCGGGGACGTCGGGCTGTTCTTCCGTGACGGGAGTTTGGAAGGTCTGGCTTGTTTCAGTTGTGTGATTCTCGTCGTTATCCTCAGGTACTGATATGACAGGAGGTGTTTCTGTAGTCTGCAACAGATCTTTGCGATTACGGCGATACTGTTGCCCGCTCGCTGTGGTGACTAGGTAAGATCGTGGCGTTTCAGCTTTCGCATCTACCAAGGCAGGTACCCAGGTTTTGCCTTGTCGCAGACGGACAGCTTCCTGTGGTTTGAGGGCTGTCAGGGGCTTGGCTCCTTGATTGTAGTAACGTGCTTGCTGCTGTTGGCAGGTTACCAGTTGTTGTTTCACTCCAGTAACCAACTGTGGTTTTAAAAGGTCTTGTGCTACTGGGATTTTGGTTCTAGTTGTGCGGCTCATGAGAAGCTGTGCTGGGGAGTAGGACATTCCTGTCACGGGTGTGTTTCGATATTCCAGCAGGCCAATGTATGGGTCGCCTGTTTTCTTTAGAATGCGTTTGACGGTCTGGACAGCTTTCTCACTGAGGCCATTTGACTGTGGGTAGGTGGGACTCGACGTGGTCACCGTGAATCCCCAGTCATTTGCAAATTCTTTGAATTCTCTGCTGTTGTACGGCATGTTGTCTGATATAAGTTCCTCAGGGATTCCATGTCTAGCGAAGATTGACTTCATGTGTGTGACAATTGTTCCTGCGGTTTTGTCACGCATTAGGGCTGTTTCAATGAACTTGGAATAGTAGTCCACCACTATTAAGTAAGGTTTTCCTTTGTGTTCAAAAACATCGGATCCGAGCTTTTGCCATGGGCGATCTGGTATGGAGTGTGGAATCATTGGTTCCTTCTGATTCTTGTGTCTGTGGGTCAGGCAGGTTGGGCATTGTGCAACGGTATCATGGATGTCGCGTGACATTCGGGGCCAGTAGACAATGGATCTCGCACGTGCTTTGCACTTTTCGATTCCAAGATGGCTCTCGTGAATCAGGTCGAGAACGCTGTTCCGCATTGCCTTTGGGATGATCAACTGTCTCCCATTGAATAGAAGACCCTCGGCTTCGCTCAGATCGTTTCTAATGTTCCAGTACGGTGCAAGGATCGGTTTCAAGGCTTTCCTGTGGATTGGGAAACCTTCTGCTAACTGGGTTTTCAGCGCCTGTAGTGTTTCATCTCTGGCGGTTTCTTCTTTTAACTGCGTTAGTCTTTCTGCACTGGCTGGGATTTCTTGGATGAAACTGTGAACCATGACTTCGATGTCCTCATTGAGGTCTTGTTGATCCTCAACAGTTTCAGTCAAATACGCTCTTGACAGTGTGTCTGCAATGAACATTAACTTTCCAGGCACAAATTGTACTGTCAAGTTGTACTTCTGCAGCCTGATCAACAATCGTTGTATTCTCGGGGGAGTCTGAGATAATGGCTTTGTCATTATCGCCTCAAGTGGTTTGTGATCACTTTGTACCACAATGTCATTTCCGTAGACGAACTGATGAAAACGTTCGCACGCAAAGACGATCGCCAACAGTTCTTTCTCTATTTGCGCATAATTCTGTTCAGCGTTGGTTAGCGATCTAGATGCGTAAATGACGGGATGTCCTTCTTGAAGTAGGCAACTTCCAATACCACTTTGAGAAGCGTCGGTTTGGATTGTGATTGGCTTGTCCTGGTTGAAGTATTGAAGAACAGGGCTGTTTGTGAGCGCTTGTTTCAGTTTTTCTATCGCGTGTCTGTGCTCGTCGTACCAGAACCATTGTGTGTTCTTTTTCAGCAACGCACGTAGAGGGGCGCTGATTTCCGACATGTTGGGAATGTATTGCGATAGATAGTTCACCATGCCAAGTAAACGTTGCAAATCTTGTTTGCTTTGCGGTTCTGGCATGTCGATAATTGCTTTTATCTTCTCGGGATCTGGTTTAAATCCATCAGCGGTCACGATATCGCCCAGGTACTTGACTTGGTCCACGCGAAGTTGAACCTTACTGCGATTAAATTTGATGTTTCGCATCCTTGCGCGTTCTAGCACTTGTTTGAGAGCACTGTCATGTTCTGCAGTGTCCTTTCCGGCAATGATGATGTCATCGTGTACTGCTAGAACTCCGGGTATATCACTGAAATTGTCATCTACCATTCGTTGTGCAACGTCGCTGGCTACACAAATTCCAAACGGCATTCGGTTAAACTTGTACCGTCCGAATGGTGTGTTGAATGTGCACAGGATGGACGATTCTTCGTCAAGTTTCTTGTGCCAATAACAATTGCTCATGTCGATCACTGTGAAAAGTCGCTTTCCGTTTAGTTTGCTGGATATAGTTTCAGCTGTCGGCGGCTTGTAATGTTCCCTCTTGATTGATTTGTTCAAATCTTTCGGATCTAAACAAAGTCTCAGTGTGCCGTCTTTTTTCTCAACAATGACCAGGCTGTTGACCCAGTCAGTTGCTTTGTCAACTTTGCTAATGACTTCCATTTCTGTTAGCTTTTCCAGAGTTTCCTTGAGTTTAGGCATGAGACTTAGTGGAATCTTTCTTGGCGGGTGGATTGTGGGTTTTGCGTCATCGCGCAGCTCAATGTGAAATTCGCCATCCACTAAACCAAGTCCGGTGAAGACGTCTTGATAGTCATCAAGTATTTCCGTTTCATTTGTCTCCATTTCATTCACACTGTTGGGGATACTTATCAGTTCCAGATCTCGGCACGTTTGAAGACCAATTAAGGGTTGAGCTTTCTCAACTGCGACAATGAAGAACTTAGCATCAATGATTTTGTCATTGTGCTTGATTTTCATTGTGCATGTTCCTTTAATAGGTACGCGGATACCACCGTAAGCCGTTAACTTGACTCTGGTTGTCTGTAGGCTAGGCTTTTTGGTCAGCTTTTCAAAAGCGTGCTCCGGAATAACGTTGCATTGTGCTCCGGTGTCTACTTTGAAGCAGATATCTTCATCATTCACTTTCAAGTTCGTGAACAGTTCGTTCTTGTCGCTTTGCGACAGATCGAGTTCTCCTAAGAATAGCTCTTCATCTGTGTCGCTGTCGGCGCGTTGTTCTACCTCGTGAACTTTTTGGGAGGCAGGTTTTGTACTTTTGGAGAAGCACATGTTAGCAAAATGATTTTTCCCTTGACATTTGTGGCATGTGTGGCCGAATGCCTTGCATTCTTTTGGTTTGTGATGAAATCCACAACGCCCACAGGGGTTTTTGCTCTGTTTCGGCTCTGATGTTCTTTGAGGCTGATTTCTCGATGGCTGTTTTGGTTTCTGGTACTTTCTGTTGATGTTTACAGCTGCCGCTTCAAAAGCTGGGTTAGATAGGGATTCTATCTGAGTTTTGCTCGTTTCCGCGGCTCGTACAGTGTTAATGGCAACCTCGAGTGTGAGTTCAGTGTTGCGTAAGAGCCGTTCCCTTACACTCTTGCTGTCTATTCCACACACAATCCTGTCTTTAATGAGACTATCATTGAGAGTTCCAAATTCGCAAGTTTTGGCTTTCATGCGAAGGTCAGTTACGAAAGCGTCGATTGGTCGGCCGTTCTGCGTGCATGAGAAGAATAAGTAGCGCTCATATGTGACATTCTTCTTCGGCGAGCAGTAGGCTTCAAATTTTGCGAGAAGAGGTTCTATCTTGTTTTCTTCAGCTTCGGTGATAGTGAAAGTATCGTATACTTCTAGCGCCTCGTCTCCAATAGTGTGTAGGAAGACTGCACATAGAGTTTCTTCATCCTTGGAGTCTGCTCCGCTTGCTTTTGCGTAGAGAATCCACCTTTGTTTCCACTTTCGCCAATTTTCTGCGATGTTTCCTTCCATTCGTAAAGGTCCGATGGGCTTCACGTGTTCCATGATTGGCCTCTTGAATTTCTGACACCATGTAATGATCTGGGTTGTTAACGAATAGGTTTCGGAAAAAGGGTAGTGGACGGACAGAGTAGTTGACTAGACCATGGGTTTATTAAACTATATATCCTATTGGAGACGTCCCTGATACAATACATTGTAGTAGAGTATTAAATTACATGTCAATCAAAATAGGATGTCGGTATTATTATTACAACTTTGACATTGCTGAAAAGTTGTTTTTACTTTGTCTACATAGTCATTTGATGTACATCATGCCTTAACACTGGAATATAAAATAAATGTGCGGTTGTCTTAATCACCTGAATACTAAATTGGGCCTGCATTTGTAGCTACAGTCGAACCTGTATATAACGGCCACCCTCGGGGGCCGCTTAATACAGGATCACCAAAAATACTCACTGGGCGTTGTCTAATGTCAAATTTAATGGTGTATCATACAAAAACATTTCACGCTAGGAAACAGTAGGACAATCAACATTCTCTCAAGAGATCAATACTTTAAACAAAGTTCAGTGCCAACTTGTAACTTAATGGTATAATATACGTAACATTGTGTAAAAGCACTGTGCAATAAATTGTCCTCTACTCTTGTACGGTGTACAGTACTGTATTTCTAACTCACTTACTTACGTGACTTGCAGTTCACAACAAAATATCTCATTCCGTCATTTCATAGTTGTTACGATCGAAGTGGAGTTATAACGGTAATGTTGCTAATTAAAAGTAACACAATATATAATAAAATTCTTCAAGTTAAAATAGGAATAGGGTAAGAATTACAGGGACTTAAGCAAGTGGGACACGTGGGTTTGGCACCTCGGAATTTGAAACTTTTGTTTGTAGAGCAAGTCGTTGACTGTCGGCACTCCCAGCGACAATTTCTGTTATCCATGGTACTGTGCACATGGCTTTTCTATTCAAGGCTGGCCGCTTAATACAGGTAAAAATAACAAAGAAAGACAAACATGGGACTGCTACAGGGTGGCCGCGGCCCCTTAATAGAGATGGCCGCCTAATACAGGTACCAAATACAACGTTTGTATGCGCGAAAAATCGGGACTTTAAGAACTGGCCGCTTAATAGAGGGTGGCCGCTTAATACAGGGCCGTTATATACAGGTTCGACTGTATTTTCATTTGTGTTGGAATTTGATCGCACTACTAGAATCCTGTTTGTTTGTTTTGTTTTGTTTTGTTGGCGTGTGGCATGTTCTCTTCAGAGCTTAAAAATCTCGTGATAAGAATGAACGAAAGAAGACGACAACGTGCATATTGGGGATCTTCTTAATAGTTTTAACGGTAAAATAATAGCGGAACGAAATAGGAATCTTGCGTCGTGTACACGTGCGTGGTACTGTAGGTATCTGCTCGGCGCGGCGTTGAATTACGGCATATTTCACGGCTTGAACTACACGTCTCCTGTTTTCCACAAGTGTTAACATAATAATATTTTCAATCAAAAGGGATTGTAGCTTTGAGTACAAGACTGTTTTGATGCATCTAGGATTTCGAAACAGGTTTCCATCGGTAGATTTTACAATGTGCAGTTCCGTTCGGAATAGGGATGCTTCATGTTCGCTTCGTGAAAGGTCAAAATTCCAGAAAGTACACTTCACGTTTCCGTCTCTCAACGAGACACTTTTTATGGGCCGCCAAAGAAATTTTTATACAACAAACCATAAAGAATTGGCTTTAAGACCATACTAGTTTTAACTTCGAATTACATGTACCAGTGGGCTTTCGTTGCTGTTAAAGTTAGCTAAAATTTCCTTATCCGCTAAAGCGCCTCAACTAGGTTAATTGTAACAGCCAAAAACAAGCAGTTTTCAACAGCTTTCTCAAAATAATTTAGTGATTCAGGGAGATCAAGAGATCTGTTATGAGTTAACCAAAATATATCGATAGATGTTATTGCGTTCATCTTCACGAGCGAAAAGAAAATGCATAATTTTATTGTAGTTTCGATGCCGCCGGAAGGCCAAAATGGCGTTTTTCGAACTTTCTTAGATTTCGAAAAAACTAAAGCGCTTCAGGTCCTTTGAATAGTATTTTAAAAAATAAGTCATTATAGAGGTTATTTGGGCAAAATATGAAGAAATTGAAAATTTCACGACTGACGCCGGATTCTCGATATTTACAGACAGTGGCTCTTTAAAAATCTACAAAATAACTCCGTTTCTCAGAGTAACAGACTTAACTTCATGAACTGCACAAGTTTGGATTTATTGAAGCACTTGTCACAGACATGGACTTATTATAGCGCCCTTTTATTTGCATTATTTTACGTGCTCCTCTATTGACATTTTTTTTTAATTTTCGTTATTTTATTTGTTGTTTTTTTTTTCCATAGACCGAATATTATCCGCATATACTTTTAATAAGAGTTGTTTTTCCCTGAGGACCTTATTTTTACTTTCAAATATTTTTTAGTCAGAATACGATCATAAGATTTTATATTACAAATAAGAATATTATTGTAACTTTATGACATTTTTTGTGCTTGAAAATAGTCTCTTTTTTAATGGAAATGAATTGTAAATAGGTTTTAATAGTTCTTTTTTCTACTTTTAACTTTTAAATAGCAATTTGCTTGGAATATGTTAATAAAGAGATTATTTTAATTTTTCATAACAATAATAATAATAATAATAATAATAATAATAATAATGACTAGATAGTTAAGGAACTCACTTTTAGGATTTTTAGGGGTTACTAGTCACTTAGTTTTATTTATTTATTTATTTATTCATTTATTTATTTATTTATTTATTTAGTTGTAATAATATATCTTTTACAAACTCTACAGAGATTCTGTATTCATATACATATCAAGAACATATCATGGACTTTTGAAATGATGACTACATTTTTAAGGAACTCACATTCATGATTTTTAGAGATTATTAGTCACTAAGTTTTATTTATTTATTTATTTAGCTCTCATTGTATATTTTGTACAAAGTCTAGAGAGATTCGCTATTCCTGCACGTAGTTTGGGCCACGTTTAACGCCCCAGTCTATGTATAATCTTATGGCATACATAAGTTTTTACAACTGTCATAATAATAAAAACCCGTACATCGAAGAACGCTGACCTTTGTCTTTCCCAAAAACCTCGGGCATAATAATAATAATGATTATAATAGTAATAATAATAATAATAATAATAATAATAATAATAATAATAATAATAATGAGACATGCAAAAATTAACGATAAAAGCCGACGTTTCGGTGTCTTCATGACGCCATTGTCAAGGAGAAATAAAAAATTACGAGGTCTGAACAGATATATACTCTTTTTTTCTCCTTTCACGCCTTCTACCTTTCGTTATTATAATTCACATTCAGTTTCTAGTCTCGGGTCGAAAAAACTACATCACAACTCGTCTTTAGTTTAGGTCACATATCTCAAAAGTCAGCTGATTTACATTCAGGTGGTACTCCCTAAAATGGACTATACAAGGAGGCTTCAACTTTTTCAGGCTGGAAATAAATAGAATGAACGGTACGGATTTGATGAAGTGAATTGTAGAAGAGCGAAGGGAAAAGTGTCATTTAGTTATTTAACCGAAACGTCTTTCATACTATCTCGTAAGAGCCAACCGAAACAAAGATGCAGTTTTCTAACGTAGTTATGTGAAAAGGGTGTCATTTTCTACAGAAGGAATATAAAGGGTTGCATTTTCTGTGAAAAACGTGATATAAAGGGGAAAGGTTTAAACTTCGGGGCAGAGCCTCCCCGTGTAAAACTTTCTTAAGCCCCCCCCCCTCCCCCCCCCCCCCCCCCAGGGTGGGTCTATAGTAGAGTAACATAGTTTATTCAGGTGACTATAAAAATGTATGTACAGTCGGAAAATCCACAATACATTTTAAAAACAGAAAAAGTCAGACGTTACTGTTTAACCATTTTGTTATGAACTGAAATAAAGGCTATCCATTAATTCATCAATTGATGTTTATCCTGCTCTAGATCTTCCCTTATTCTCTCTCTGTTTGTTCTTTTTTTCTCGTTGCCCTTTTCCTTCCTTGTTCGTGTGTTTTGTCTTCCTACCCTTCCCGCCTCCACGTCCTTTCTTTTTCCCAGACGAGCCATAGATCTGCCTTATTACTTTTTTTATATCGTCCTCCTGAAAAAAATTCAGCACACATGTATTTAAGCTTAATAACCCTCGTCATAGCACCAAAGTATTAACTTTTATCGGCCAAGTTAATCATTAACTTGGTTGATAAAACTAATCCAATTAACACTGACGAAGGGCTAATGCTCGAAACGTCAGCATTCGAATCTCTTTACGGTGTCAAATAACCTTCTTATTTATTCACCAGACTTAAAATATACCAGTAGATTTATTCCATTGCACATATGTCACCCATTGACATTAGAATCCTAGCAGTATGCAGGATGTTTGTCCCATGAATCTAGTTTTACTGGCCTTAGCTTCCACGAGTCTCCTGCAGTTAAGTGGCAGAGGATCTGAACTAGTAGTCGGAAGGTCTTAAGTTCGAGATTGGAGCAATCGGATTTCCTTTTTTCCGAGCATGCCCGGTCACTCACTGAATAATACATCATTCACAAGAAGATTCTGCTTTGGTAATCTGCTCAGTGGTGTAATGATAATATGCTTTCATTCTGTTTTTAAGTTACCTTCACGTTCAAGGTAGGTACAACAAGACAGCAGACTCTGTTTCTTCCATAAACTTCTGGGCAAAGGTCCTTGTCCTCAATTTTAGTAAAATTATTTGGACATTTACCCCCTTGTATTCCATCGGCAGCGTCCAAACACGCCGCCCAGTCGCTCTCGATGAGATTCGTTCGATCATGTACATATCTTGTTCTGCATTATGCGTCCACTGGATGATCAACAAGTACAGTTCAGTATAAACATAGACTAAGTGTGTCATATATTTAACAATTGGTTCATGCGTCAGCGTGCGTTTATCGAGATATGAAGCACGCGGGAAGTTTGGAGAGCAGGAAAGATGCGTAAGAGTTGTGTGAGGCGTAGCTGATAGCCATTCTAGCTTCTTCAGTGCTCTCCAAACTTCCCAAGTGCTTCATTTCTCGATGAACCATAGCATGAAGTATGAACCAATTGTTTCATAACATCCTCAACGCGGTAGCTTAATCCGTTGATTTGACCAGAGGTTCTCCAAGCATTAAACAACCCCATGTTCATTAAAAATACACAACTTACAGGGCAAAAATAGCAACACCCCTTTGGTCTAAAATAGTTAAAGTTTCTAAAAGTCCCCTTCCCCATTCTCCTCCCGGCTTCGCCGCTCGCTTCTAGTGGCTCCGCCGCCCAAACGTTATTTCGCGCGCGCCTACAATACCGCCAGCTACGCAAGCTAGCTGCTAAAATTTTCTAAAAACCAAACTTGAAAATTTCATTCTCACCGTTACATGGGAGAATTCGTTCCGCTAGCGCATGTGTTTGTTTACGCAAGATTACGCGGTGACACGTTTCATCAATGGAAATAGAAAGAAAACACACAACTGAAGCTTTCCTAAATGAAAAATTTATTCAGATAAGTTTTTTGTTCTAAGAAGCAAAGGCGTACAATTTTCAATCCGAGACGATAAATGCGCAAGCGATTTGAAGGAACTACAAGTCCATTTTGAGGTGAATTTATCGAGCCGTGTGGAGCACAGTTTTTCAAAAATTCGCAAAAACAACTGTTAGAAATACGAGGAATCGGTCAATTAGAAGAGTATTTCGGTACAAATTTACAATCAAATCTGTGATTTATGGTGAATTGGACTTCCACGAGCACTCGGACATTACCAAGAAAGTCCGGTTAAATAATGATCAGAGATGTCCTTTTGCTCGTCGGCTGGATAAAAGAACAATTTGTCCTTGAAGCACAATTTCTTCGCCGTTAATTATCGGATTTCCGCTGTTGAAACTATCGAGTATCCCTTAGCTGTTTTTCTTTCAGGTTATCCTTTCGAAAAGGTGTGTTTTCCTTCTGAGAAAGTGAAATTAGCGTCTGAAAATTACTGTTGTGAGACACGATGACATGGGCCTTGCTTGTTCTTTTCTTTCATTTTCTTTAGGTTTTTTTTTGTTTTCGAATAAAAAAACTCCAATCCCAAAGAAAATGAAGGCAGATCTCCTTCATCAGCTGGTTCGCTTGATGCCATCTGTAGTTAAACTTTTTGCTGAAGGTTTTCCCCGTTTTTGAATGCAAAATGCCGAAGTCACTCTCGGAGAATTTTTTTCTTCTCGCGGCATTTGTTTGCTGGCGTCATCAGCGTGCACAAGGAGAATATGAAGCACGCGTGCGCAATTGAATTTGATCACACGAAATTTACTAGCAATGTTATAATATATATTGACGCAACCGGAGTAAAGGGTAAATACTATTTTAAGTGTCACATTGAATGGCGAAAAAAAATTATATTGATTGGAACATTAAAATAATGGTTCAAGTTTGTTAAAAGATAACCCCTCTAGCATATAGCAAAATCTCCCTGACAGTGCCCCTTTAAAGCCAACCAGTTACTACAGCCACTTCTGAAAAGCCCGTCAATCCGACCTACGGGCACATTTTTACATCCTGACAGGCTATTTCCTCTGAAAAGTTACTCGGTTAATAAGGCCATTCTGACGAAATGTGATAAAACTTTGCCGGAAAAGTGGCGTAACAAATGATTTACACCCATTTTATTGCAAACCCTTAAATCAAAATGCATATGACGTCACGGCAGCCATCAGTGCACCGAAACAAAAGAAGTGGCGACCATGTTGGCGAACCAAACCAATCCTCTTAGAATTGAAGTGTAATTTGATGCAACCTGTTTAATAAAGCAGCTGGTCACATGAGTGAAAATGCTCTAGTAGCCAATCTTATTACAAAGCGATATATCAGTTGAAGTGTTTGGTATATGTAAACAAGAAGAACTTCGCTCGTCTTATTTATCTTGGCCGGTTTTATTACAATACATTTCGTCTTGTCTCTAAATACTTACACAGAGTTCATACGAAGTCAGATTTCATTGTTCCTGGTATTACATCATTAAATTTAAGATAGACAGCTTCAAAATTTGAAGGATCCAAGGATACAGAGGGCTAACGGAAACTTTTAGTTAAATAGACGGGAAAAAAAACGTATAGGCCAACTTCTGACTGGTCCAGATGGGTTTAATAAAAACGACGTTTCGGCCGTTCAGCCTTCTTCAAGTTTAAAAATAGTTATTTACAAGATAAAAATTAAAAAAATTTAAAAAATTTAAAAATTATCTTGTAAATAACTATTTTTAAACTTCACTTTTTTTAATTAAAACTCATATTGTAACGACTATATGTGAAATACTATTGATTGAAGTCAAATTATGTAACATACTAATTTCACGGCGTTTTAAACGTTGAACTTACCCGACAAAACTGAAGTCAATAGGAACAAAAGTACGAACGGGATCAACATCGTCTCGCACAGCTGCAAGTCAGATAAACCCATCAAACGTTGGGGTTAAATTGTGTTTAAGAAACTTCTATTATATCTTGGTGGCATTGATCGTATTTAACTTTGTCACGTTTGCAATCAGATGCCCCAAAGCAAAAGCAAAAGAAAACAAGAAAGACTACATCGAGACCTCAAATAAAATTAAGGCAAGCTTTAGGATAAATCTTTCACTTCTGGGTTCCAACTCATTAGGTAGAACAGTAGGTCCGTTTTAACGACAAACTGCAAAATTTTGTCATAAAGGACATGTTACTTGTTGTTAAGCAAATGTTACCTTGTTACGGTAAATATTTAAAGATTCTACTTAGTTGTTTCAAACTGTTCCGCCATGGTCAGCCTAGACTGCTAAATTTTACAACGATCTTAAAGAAGTCCAAGTTAGTAACTGTTATAACGAGTAAACATAAAATAAACTGTAAAGTATATGAAACACTTGGAGAAGTAAGGATGAAAACTGTCTTTTTGCTTTGTTTTAGAGCTGAATCTGGAAATATTTCGTTTTGGTAAACAAAATTAAAATTTCATGGCACAAGGTTTGGTTTTTAAACCCATACGGTAACACATCGTATTAGGTCAAATATAACAAACGATTTAGGGTGAAACTTGTTTACTATTTACATTACAGCGGGTAGCATTACCGACATACCTGCTTTTGTCGATTACGGCTCCCTCACTATAAGGAAAGGAACAAGATTTCCAGTATTGCTTAGACTCTTGTAAATAAGGTATTTCAGCGGATTTCGTTTATGCCAACAGCATTATCTAAAGGTTAGTTTCTATATTATCCCATCCACTGATCGTTGCATGTTCTCAACCTGAGCGGTCGCCCAAATCATATCGAAACTTGAGACTCTGAGATGCTTGCTCGCTAAATCGCTCTACCTCAGTCCGTTAAACTTGATATCTCAAAAACAATATTTAGATGTTTTGTCTTTAGAAATATTACATAGCATTTTTCTTTCTTACCTGTACTGGAAATCACTCAAATTAATTCCTAATCCTGGAAAAAAAAAAAAAACTCAACAGTAAACATTGATTGCCGATACTGTATAAACGTCCCGGTACAGCTATCTTGTATACATGTCCAAGCTTTGGATTGACATTAAATGATTCCATAAGAATTTTTTCTTCCCCAAAAGATATCAGTTGTGATTGGTTACAATCTTTTCTTCAATCACAGCTCAATCAGTTAGACCTTTTGCTGTAAAATTGTTTTTATCAGAAGCCTTTCAAGGCTATCTAAGAAAAATTATTTTGTTCACTTTTTCCAAACAGAAAACGTTAAGCCATTCCAAACATAATACTGTATTTTTTTTATTTACCCCTTTGCTTTTTTTGTCCTTTCTTTTTACCTGATTACTGACCAACGACAAAAAGTTAAATAAAATAAATGAAATTGTCTTTGTAAGTTTCCTTTTTAACGTAACAGCTAAATGATATACTAGGAACTATTGCAATGTATATCAAACACAAACCTATCCACACCTATTCTTTGCAGAATGTTTGGCACATGAACCACGTTTAATGGCCTAGCTCCCACTAGTCTTTTTTTAACATTTATTTTAATTTTTTTTCAGCTTTAGAGCAGTCAAGACTGAATAATGAAGATCACATGTATATTTCTGTTTCTCCTGACTACCATTTTACCTGGTAAGAGATATATTCAATACTTTATTGCTCTATATAATTAACAATCCCTGGCACTTTCCACCTTAAAAATATAAAAGGATTCAATTGATTACATTTCAAGCAAGTAAAATGCCAAGCGTCAAATGCTTTGTTTACAGGCATTCCACTTAGAAATAACGACAAACAAATAATAAAAAATCCCCACTGCCAGGAGGCAAACCAATGCCTATTTACAAGCATGGCCGAGGACGGAACTTGAATCCGGAACCTTTGGATTTCAAGTCCGGCGCCATAACCACTGAGCCACACCTTTCTCCCTTTCCGTGGTTTCAGAACACTTTCTCGGCAACAACCAGTCTTTCAGACACTCATATGTTACCTATTCCTACTGAAAAACTTAGTAATGTACGCGATTCTTCTGGAAAGCGCGCGAAGCTTACATTATTCATAGAACCAAAACACTTGAGCCTCCAGGCATTAACAAACGCCACGGACTGTAATCTGTTACTGTGTATGGTATACATTTTTGTTTTTCTGTTTTCTTGTCTAGCCACACCCACATCGTGTCATATCATATGCACTTCCGCTTATTATTTTACAACTTTTATATTCTGTGAATTCGTGAGTTGTCCTAATAAACCTGATGAAGACTGGTATTACTCAGTCGAAATATCGTATACTCAAACCTTTTCACATTGTTTGATCAGTCCTTGCAGTAGTCCTTATAATATGTTTCTATTTTTACCGATTTGACCGATCACGATCCTGTTTGATCCAACGTTGAGCAAGAATGATTGTTGACGGTTTTTTCAGTGGTATTTAAACCTTAATTTACATTATTTTAAATTAAGTGGTTAACCAGAGTATCGAGATTGGTCCAATGTGAATTAAAAATTTCCCATTTCAGTGTGTAGTGTCCCATTTCAGTGACCTCCAATAATTTGGCCGCAAAGCACTGCATTATCGTTCTTCTATCAGCTTAGTAAATGTCCTCATATCTGGCAATTTAGGGTATTTTTTCCCTGAACTATATTGTTAGGTCATCCAGTGGCCTCCAAATGCAGAACGAGAGACACAACTGATACCGTAAATCTCCTTGAGAGCGACCTTGTGGCTTGTTTAACCGCTACCGATGGTATACAAGGAGGTACATGCCCAAATGGTTTCACCAAAATTGAAGGCGATGAGCTTTGCCCAGAAATAATGACAGAAAGAGGGAAAAGAAAAAGAGTCTGCTGTCTTATAACGCCTACCGTCGACCTAAAGGTAACCTAGAGCAGAGTTTGTAACAAACATGAAGGGCAGCGCCTCAAATGAAACGGAGTTTGAAGTACTGTAAGGCAGTAAGAAAAGGGTGCAAATAGCTGAATGGCTTTCATTTACGATTGGCTGCGGCTGGTAACGTTATTTTTTTGGCTTCTGATTGCTTTAAAGGAGCGGGCTCAAATGTATATTATCACACTGATTTCATGGGCAATAGGAAACATGGGTTTCGACTAAGCAAATTATAATATTACATTTATCTCAAATACAGTTGAATTACTCACAATGAAATAGTCTTTAGTCTTTTCAGGTCGTTTCTAACCATTTATTTCTTGTAGAATAGCCCTGATTAACAAGAAACAACGCGCCATTTGACTCAGAACAAATTTAGCCTGCATAACAAATTCGTCATCATTCGTTACAGTCTTGGTAACCGTGCGTTCTATTGAAATCCCAGCCGCGGTGGCTAAGCGCGCGAGTGTTAACTCATAATCCCCCCTGGGTAGCTAAATAGGAACCAAACTCGATCAATCGTGCGAACCTCGTAAGAAGAAACTATTCCCGTCTCCATATAAGGAAGCAAAGGGTGCCCGCTCCTGGGGGTCTAAAAGGCCGATGATAGAAGTCTGGTAACGAAGAGGTGTCGGAAAATGTTCGGGAGAGAGAAAACTGGAAACAAGAGTCGCTTCGAGTTCAAAATATGTGGTTAGTTGGAAGCTGTTTCACCGGAATATTTCGTTGTTTGTTTTAAATACCTTGCCATGGAACCACAAACTAACTTCATTACAGGTTTGGAAAAAATACCATCGTTTAACCCTCTCACTTCCAAGAGTGCCATATGGCACAAAAAGTCATTACGTGCCCAATATTAGGTCAATTTGTATCAAATTTGGACACCAAACAGAACTTGGAGAGATCTGCACAATGGAAGCATAAAATCTTACCCCCCTCCTACATAAGACATGATTAACCACCCCTCCATTTTTTGCAACTTTTTCCTCTAAGCTTACACTTTTAAGACCAAGTCACCATTTGACAAAAAACTATGTGCTGAGATCTGCAAATTAAGCTATAGTTTAGTGGTATACCTAGTGTATACGAGAAGTGAGATGTATTTTAAGGTTTATCTTTTCTCGTTTTAAACACTTTTCGTTCTCTTCTGTTACCTCCTTAGTCTTAGCTGGAATGATTTATACAATGCCCCAGATAAAACCTTTTAATTGGTGTATTACTGTTGGTGTAGGGGTTCACAGTTGCTGTTTTACAATAATACGACATTTCCCATGGGAGTAAAAGGGTTAAAGTGCGTTTACTCCAGTTCAGCGCTTGAAAGACGTTTTTTAAAGTGTTCGATTTGTTTTCTTCTGTATTATAGCGATTGCTGCATTTTGCCATAAATATCTATATCTCTTTAAGCTTGTTAGAAGTGCAAGTAATTTAACTGCAACAAATTTCATACGATGTTGAAGCCATCCGAAGAAGGAAGCTGGAGTTGGCGCTCGCTCAAGCTGGGAAGACCGGACTGCAGCTGAATAAAATGTTATTACATGTAATGGAACTTTTTCCTTCGTTAATCTACTTCTTGGCCTTCTTCTGTTTATCTGACTTAGAAAAATTATCATTGATTTCAATACACAGTTTGGCCAACAGCAATCCAATAAACTAAGCATTTTTCAAAGCCCAAATATATTAGTCCAGTCATATATTTCAAAATTGTTTTTGGCTCCTTCCATGTGGGGAGAGTAATCTTTTTGTCATATTTTGCAACTAGCAAGGGGTGGAAGGAGTTTGCAGTGCTCTTACCAGGTGCAGAAGAATTTGAAAAACAATGCCTATTGTATTTTCGGTTCAGTGATTGGCCAATAACTCTAATCTCCTGGCAACCGTTAAATCATTTCCTACCCAGTCACTTTTTAGTGTTAACGCTCACGCGCTTAGCTGCCGCGCCTGGGGTTTCAATAGCATGGCACGGTTACCAAGACTTAACGAATGCATGCTGGCGATATAAGAATGTTATGGCTATTCTACAAGAAATAAATGGGGAGAAACGACCAGAAAAGACAAAAGACTACTTCACTGTGAGTAATTCAACTTAATTTAAAAAAAAGCGATCTTTATTTAGTCGAAACCTATGTTTCCTATAGCCCATGCTGATTTCTCCGTTTTAGCCCACAAAATATTTCATGATTAAAGTCTTACAGCATATCATCCAAAAGGCAAACGGCATTTACTGATTCAGGTTAACAGTATATTTTAACCAGTTGAAATACAGGTGAAGCGTGCGATTATACCAGAGGAAGTACTCTAATTACGTTCAATCCGTTTGGATCGGAAATTACCGTTGCAACAGATTTTCACTTGCATTTTGTTTTCTTCGTGCACCTGGTGCATCTACTGTGTTTTTGAATTTTTTAACTGCAAACGAGGATTAACTGCAAACTGAAATTAAAATGGCAAAAACCCCAAGTCTGGCTCTGAGAATAGAAAACGAAATGTATTGGTCAGGATTTGCACAACCATGCAGCACACCCACCAAAACTGACGTCTAGTTTCCCAATGTTCGCCACCTTTGTTCCTTCGCGACTTTTTTCCACTTTAGTTGAGTGTCCAGGAAAACTTTCAATCTAGCCGAAATGTTCGCTTTGTAGTTCCTGGAGCTTTTTATGACAAATGAAATGTTCTTTTTTTAACGTCGAGGTAGAGACTCATTTTTCTGTTGCAAGCTTCCAAACTCAGAGGTAGATAAAAAAAAAACCTGGTGCTGGTGTATGAAGCAAAAATATGGAAATACAGTGCCTCCGATGGTCATAATGCCATCTGTTTGCATCTCAATTGATTGAAATGGACATTTTGGCTGAATAGGAAGCGCGGCAGAATTTCGTTGTCTCGTGCCAGAGTGCCAGGCCGATACTTTCCTTAAGAGCCAATTAACCGTTTCGGGCTGGTTTGCCTTGCCAAGATTTCTGGACGTCTATTTAAGGCAAGTTTAATAACTCTGGAAGATCTTTCTAATGTCCTTACTGTCGTTCATTTTTCTCGTAGATTCTAGAAGCTCCATGTAAACCTCCTCCTCCACCTTCTTTGTCGGAGTTGAACCATGTGCGGAGCGAGTTGTGATGTGTAGTAATTTTCGCTATTAAAGAGGTTTCACTGATTACCAAGGAAAATTTGTCATTTTTTTAATACAAAATGCTTCCAGGCTCTTTAAGAATAAAAGGCTAATGAATAAGATGGCTTAATGGTTTTGGGAAATAATGCCAGGAACTAGGAGCCCTTGACTAGAAGCTTATGTCTGTATCGATTCTTGAATCAACCCCTTTCCGAGAAGAATTGCTTTTAGAACTTCTTTTCTGCGAATAGGTATGACTTATGACAATATTAATTTCCATTGTTTTGTTTTTTTAAAATCTGGGGGTTCTTATGGTCCCCTTGGACCTGATCTGAATATCTAGATATTCTCGGAAAAGGTTTGACTCCAAGACTTCATAAGGAGGCTCCGTGTTCTTGGATCTCGCCGTAACAAGGCCATATGATAGCTAACAATAACGATTTTCACTGCAATAGTGCAAAAACATCTTAACCCTAAGACGCCAGCTGAAATAAAAAAATCTGGGGCTTTGTAGCATTCAACAGGGATAGTATCAGGCTCATTACAAACTTGGTCCCTGCAACTTCTCGTCTGAACTTAAAGTAGTCGGCAAGTAACGTGAACTTACCCCCTCAGGTTGTCATTGCCCTTCATGTTAAGCAAGCCCCTAAGATCACAGTGACGTTGGCACGGAGAAGGACTGACTTTGAGAAATCGTGTAATTAAATAAACTATTTTTAAGGAAGCGTCACAAAAACGTCGGCTTATCAAATATTTGCTCCTAATTAACGGGGAACTGTCACGGAGATTTTGCTGTGTGTTGGTCAAAGCTGCTAAAATATTTGACTTCAGTACCTCTTTTCTAACAGGAAATTGCTTTTACAGCACTGGGAAGAAAATACGAAATGACTTCTCTGAGAAAGAACAAACTATAATCTGCTCTTAGCATTTTTTCCAAAATACTCCATTTCCATCCTAGCTATCCACAGCCAAAGATGAATGATACTAGTTTCTATGTACTAGTAAGGTTATTCTTAACAACACTGAACCATTATTTGAACGTATACAACCATACAAATATGTTTTTGGCTATTCAAAGTGCACTTAAAATAAGTGACACTGCCTTTTTAAAATTGGTGGCCTAGGGCATAAATCTCTGGTCGGTTAGCAAAGTTCTCGTGAAAATCTGAGTTTTAAGGGGCTTCAACTGAAAATAAACAGGTCAGTGAAAACTCCATCACGTAAACGTTGCATGCTCCGAGTAACGGGCTTCTGAAAGGACACAATCTTGCCCTATGCCCTTGTCAACAGCTCCCTCCTCCCCGCCGGTATCAACACTACCGGGGGCCTTGTTCCTGACACTAACAAGGCCCTGGAACCATTTTCTTTTGCCGCCCAAGTCTTAAACGTACATCGAAAAAGTTTATCAGTTACCCGTTGGACATATTGCTTTACACACGGCCGATATGCTCAGCCAACGTTTAGTTTCATAAAGCTCCATAGCTATCATTTGATTGTTTAAGACTGAAGATTTTATTTAAAAACTAAACAGTTGGAAAAATAGTTTACTGCATAAAAAACTTTCGGTTGAATTGTCACAGTTTAGGATCTCATCCAATTGGTGGAATGTTAAAACCACCTTGTACAGTATGATGAATAGCACCACAGGAAAGTATTCAGCAGCTTTCGTTTGAATGGTCACACTTCAAAATCTCATGCAATAGGTGGAAAGTTAGACCCACCTTGGATAGCGGTCACAAACAGTTTCGCGAAGGAAACTTACCATAGCTTTCAAAGGAATGTTCACACTTAAGGGATTTCAGACTGACCAAACACTACGTTTGAGAGAGAGCTCGTAATTTGATGCTGTGTAATTTTGGCGAACTAAGGATTTTAGGTCTTGGAGAAAGAAACATAGGAAAATTATATGCGCATGGAAAACTTTGATCCTGTTTATGCAGCGTCACCAGTCAGTATTTTGTGAGTTTTTTTCTGGAGAAAAAAAATGGAAAACATCTAACGAGCGCAGATTAGGGTGTTAGGAAATACAACAAAAACCGCCGTAATGATTGGTTTCGCCTCTTCTTCACGGGTGGATATTTTACAAATCTTCATCCCGGTAACCGTGCGAGAGTATCCATACATGGAGGAAAAAATTACAACAATCAAGTCAAGCAATATTATCGTCCCCTTTTCTGGCAGTGATGAGGCATTTGTCCATATGTTCTGTCGAGGGAGCTGACAGTACACAGGGGCACTTGACATTCTCTTGAGGTGAACCTTACAGAGTCGAGGTCTGTGTTCATCCGGGAAAGATGAAAAACATTTTCCAATTCCTGTAAGAGGAGAGGGGGAGAAGGGGGTGTATGACATTACATACCCACAAAAAAAACGCTTTAATACTGTAACAATACCAAGAAAAAATTCTTCTCTGTGCCTTTCCGTTTTAGCCCAGAATCAACTTTAGGTGAAATGTGGGTAAGTCCAGAAACGAACAATGTGGCCTTATATTATTATATTATATACAATGGGGCATTTGCTGTCTCATTTTAGCCCGCCATTGGGCATTTGCCAGTCAGTTTTCAAGAAGTGGGAATGCCGGTGGTTCACTCCGAGAAGATGACCGATGCTCCGTCTGTAGCGTATGGCAAAACCGATAAGTTACCGAGATCTTACATATTATTCCGCTCTCACACAAATTCGTTTCCCAAAGAAACTTTTTCTCGAGTGGATCTTAGCCTCCTACACCACCTTCTCATTTGAAACCACAGAAAGCTTTGCAAAGGGAATTATAATAAAGTTTCGATATAACGCGCGCGCTGATTGGTTGAAACAGCGTGCTTTATCAGAGTACAGATGCACGGAGCAACGGTGTCACGCCATCGGCCCGTTTGTAAAATGGCCGACCAATTCCCGGACTTCTCTCTCGTGTTTTATTTTGACCCAGACGTCTTGTATGACCTGGAAAACGAAAACGAAAACGAGCTTTTAGCTTCAATAGATGTAGACCATCCTGTGAGTACCAGTACAAGCTTCCCAGTTACTGAAAGTAAAGTTTCCGAACAAGTTACCGATGGAAACACAGAGCCAATTAGCAACATGAACAAGCAAAGATTTGCAAACATGTCAAGCGCCGAAGTTGACGAAATTATAACAAGAGCAGAGACGAAAAACACCAAAGATAACACAAAATGGGCAGTCCGAGTTTTTGAAGGTAAGCTGTAAAAATATCATAAGCTTAAGTACAGTGTTAAAAACTCAATACGGCAAATACTCGAACGGCTATATTTTCGTGAAAAAAAAAACATTGTATTGATAATTAACAATTTTAACAATTAAGCTTAAGTTTAATCTCAGCTAGCGAATACACACATATATACAAGAACTCAACATTTTCCTCAAAGACCTATTTCATAAACAAGTGGTTTTTTTTTTCTTCTGACGTTTTTAAATAGCTTGGTGCCGTGAAAGAAAAATCGCGAGGAACCTTCACGAAATGAACAACAAAGAGCTTGACAACTACCTTCGCCAGTTCTACGCCGAAGCTCGCACAAAAGATGGTGAATTTTACTCCACGTCATCCCTTCTTGGAATTCGAAATGCAATAGAAAGATACCTCAACAATCCGCCACTTAACAGAGGAATTTCAATTACAAAAGGAATCGAATTTCAAGCCTCAAACAAGCTCCTACAAAGTCAGATAAAGTTAAACAAGCGCGAAAACAAAGAAAATACCAAACACAAACCTCCCATTCCAGAAGCAGACCTTCAAAAGTTGAAATCCTCCAATGCAATCCGGGGAGACAATCCTTGGGGTCTTCTGCGGAATGTCTGGCTTCACATTAACCTGTACTGGTGTCGTCGCGGACGCGAAGGTCAACGAGAACTAACAAAACAAAGCTTCCAGTTCTTGATGGACGAGAGCGGGCGCGAATACGTTTCAATGACCCACGATGGGGCCACGAAGAACCACCCAGGGGGAATTGACGACATCAGCAGTGTGGAAAAGGAGGCTAGGATGTATTCAACATCAGAAGACCAACTTTTTGACGGCCTCAACTGCCTAAAGGTCTATCTCCAGAAGTTAAACCCACATTGCGAAGCACTCTTCCAGTACCCGAAACAAGCCGTGACACAAGAAGATCAAGTCTGGTACACCAACAAACCTCTGGGGGTCAACCGACTTGCAGGAATGATGAAGGAAATTTCCAAACTGGCGTCTCTGTCAAGAATTTACACCAACCATAGTGTCAGAGAGACTGCAATTACGCTGTGGTCCGACGCGCAAGTTCCATCGCGGCACATCATGGCCATCTCCGGTCATCGCAGTGAAGCAAGCCTCAAAAATTACAACACTCGCCCTTCGAGTCAACAATTGAGAGCTTGTTCAGATATCCTTTCCGGTGCGTTGAGTGGAAGGCCACAGCTGTCACAGGAGCCCAGTTTTTCCAACGCTGTCGCCAGTTCGAGCAATCTTCTTGCTCCCGTGAAGTCGACTCAAGTTTTCCATTCACAAACCACCGCGCAGCAGTTTGTTAAATACCAGCCACAAGCTTTAAGCAGTTTGTTTTCCAATTGTCATGTTAAAAACGTGCAAGTTTTCATGAGCCAAAATTCGGCCGGATTTCATTAAAAACTTTACTTTTCGATCCTGATTTTTGAACTGAAAACTCGTCCGACGTTCGAACTAAGCTTCGGTATTTGTTCAGTTTGAGAACTTTGATGCTTTGACATTTGCTGACATGTTGACAGCTGTCGTTTTTTTTAACCAATAAAATCATTTGAAACATTCTAACAAGGATTGTGATTGGCTTATTTTAGCGTGCTTTATCAGAGTACAGATGCACGCTGACGCAACATCTATTCGTTCGGAAAATAAAGTTTGTTTTGAAAATGAGGGTGAATGCGGGGAGAAATAGAGAAATTCTTTATCATAAAACAAATAAAGAAGCCTCGACTGTGCTCTGTTCTGTTGTAAAGCACTTAGGAAGCGGCTAGAGCACTCAAGAAGTAGGAAGAAACACTCGACTACGTCTCGTGTTTCCCCTTACACTTCTTTCGTGCTCTAGCCGCTTCCTGCGTGCTTTACAACAGAACAGAGCACAGTCGAGGCTTCTTTATTTGTTAATTAAAGTATATATGTAATAGAATTTCGGTAAACTTGCCAGCCTGGTTAAAAAGACGCATATGAACTTCACGATATAATCATGAATTAAACACCTTGAAAGGCAGATGAAAAATGTCTACCGCGGTCCGAATATTTTCTGTTATGCGTTGCAGGTCTTGGGGGATGACAAAAGAAAAGTTTCGTCATTAATTATTCGCCTAATTGTTTGGAAGCGTCGGGGCGGGCAATTTCAACACTAACGGGGGAAATAATCAAGTGTAACCTGTTTACTAGCGCACTGTTACTTTGTAGCTGGTACCCTCACAATTTGTTGAAAGAATGTAAGAAAAAATGAAGGAATGAAATGTTACTGTTTAAAATAAAAAAATTATTTTATTCTGCGCTACTTTTAGGCTTATTAGGTTTCTAGTCCTTTCACACACAGAGAGACAAACTGGAACAGAACAGAATGGAGTTATTTGATGTGGTTGGCAAGGTTAAATCCGTGGAGGAAATTATCAAACTCTGCGAAGTCAATTTTGTTTTAAGTTCTTTTGATTACTCTTCTGAAGTATCGTTGGTTTGAGAAAAAAAATCTACTGATTTTGAGAACTTATCCAATCTTTCGCCTCTCAGGTAGTGAAGGTCTCTAGGTCGTTCAATGTTTGCTTATGGTAAAATAACACATTGCATACTATAATATTCACAACCAGTGGTTTCATTGTATTCGCGGAGTAACCAGTAAAGGCCGCACTGAGCAGGAAAGTGACTGAGGAAAGGTAACTACAATTACATGTAGATATGGCCTATGTCGTAGAATAAGCATTTGGTATCCTATTTTCTTATCTGCTTGACATTTGTTTTCATTTTGAGGACATAAATGTTACTGGTTTAATTTTGAAAGAGCAAAGGATTTTGACATGGTTTTATGTACAAAATATCTCACTATAATTAGTTTAGCCAATTTTAAGGCACTGCATAACATGTGTCTCTGAGATTGGTGGTATTGATGATTTTTACCCGACTAATTTTTATCATTCTTAAATTATCCATTAATTCTCTCTTTCATAATCATAAAGAGGCTTCTGTAAAAAGAACAGGAAAATTTCAGAGTAAATTCATGAACGGAGAAAAGCGCTATAAATTTTCATCGATTTTTTTGCGATCAACAACAGTGCTACCTCAACATTTTCACCCAATTTAAGTCAGTTGCGATCGTAACTATTTGTGGCTTCCAATAACATCAAATTAAAGCGTAGCATGTTAGTACGGGTGGCCGGTGAATAGTGTAGGAAACCTCGCGCGAACGTGGAGATAGAAGATGATAGATGTATTTTTCAGTCAGTGACACAGGCATACTCTGAACAAGAAAATCTGTCAAAAGGAGTCGAGCCTAGACCTTCCAATTACCAATTCGGATGCTCTACCACTGACCTACAGGAGACTCGTGGGAGCTAAGGCCATTAAACTAGGTTCATGGGACAAACATCCTGCATACCGCCAGGGTTTGAATGTCGATAACTGGAATATGTGCAAAAATTGCGATGTTATGATTTAAGCCTATTGAATAAGGGTGCGTTCGATTGCCCCTTTTCCGGAATAGGAATACATACAATGATTTCTAGAAATCCCTCAAAAGAGATTTTTGGGGTTACTGGAGCACAAAATCGTTCTTAAATTATAATTTGTGAGCGAAAGTTTCCAGAAATGTGTTCCAAAATTTACTCAAACAGAGAAATCTAACCGCTATTCCGCCTATTTTTTTCCGGAATACGGTCAATCGAACGCAACCTAAATGATAGATGTATTTAACGTCAGTAACAAAGGCATACTTGGAAAAAGAAATTCGAGTTCTTCCAACAGCAATCGACACCTATGTCCTTTCGAGATCTAAGATGTTGGGTGAAATGAAGGGCGCTAGTTTGGTTGGAGGGAGGTACGTGTGGCGCGCATGTAAGCTCAGAAAATATTAGCCTGGGAGACCCTGGAAGGCTCACGCAGGATGCTGCATAGGTCTGAAAGTGTATTTGTATGTGTGTGAGTGGTGATTGACGGCAAACCACATTGCTACCCTCTAGGATATTTTCTTTTTTTTAGAGTAACTAAGCTAATTGACATAAATTGAGTTAGTCTCTTATAAAAAATAGAAACTACTTGACACGTTTTGTTCTTGTAATATTTCAGCTGAGAGGAAAAATGCAATCTAAAAGATGTGTTGTTACTTCCTTCTTGCTGTTAATGATTGTCACGTTTGGTAAGCGAAATATAAGCAGTACTAAATAACACACTAGTAAATATTTTAAATTAATGTTCCGCGTGTGCAGCATGGGCGACATGGCGTCCTTTTACGAGATCTTGTTATAATATGTAAATATCCCGCTATTTGGGCATTGTAGTACGCTTATTCACCTTAAAGTGAAGAAGTGAAACAACATTTAACGTAACAAGAGGGCAAAGAAAACTGTTGAGGCGATCACTTCGCACAACGAATGCGAACCTGTTGAGTACGTTTCCCCTTCCACTCTGAAAGAAATGCTTTCTGTGCAAGAAAATGCACTGAAATGCAATAAATGCAATGAGAAGTATTATGGACTTTTTACTGAAATCGACTATCCCTCACATTGATTGTATTGCTGATCTGGCCATAAAGCTGGAAACAAGTTTGGAGTTCCCTCACAGGGACATTGCTGAAACGAAAGATGGGCAGAAAACTGAGGAAGAGGCGGCCATTGAGGAGCTAAAGCAGGACAACGTGCCTGTTACAACCTTGATCAACCAGGTGTACGTTGCTCGAAAATCACAGTCGGCGACATAATATCCATATAACTGGCATCCTGGAGAAGCGTGGCTACGGAAAATGTCGTGAAGACGGTGCTTAAAGAATGTCTGATTAACTTTGAAATGATAATAATCTGATAATATAAACTGATATCTCCTAGGTGATCCAGTGGAAGGATCCTGTGGACACCACCATACACCACCATACATTGACAGCGACTGGGCGGCCTGTCTCAAAGCTGAACCAAAAAACAAGTGTCCCCATGGACTCCTAAAGCTGGAAGACGATGGAAAATGCAATACTCAGCAAATTCGTACAAGAAGAGTGTGTTGTTTGCTGCAACCAAAATGGAAAATTAATGTAATTAACAAAAGAATTCAATTTGGCCGGGCGTTTGTTCTCTGATAATACACAAACGTTCCCTCTGCGTTATCATAATACACACGCGGGGGCCAATGGAATGTATATATTTTACACTTTAATTCGACATCTGTTATCTGGCACAAATTTAGAAGTGTTTTCAAAGGTTACCGTAGTGATGAATTGGAGTCAAATTAAGTTTTTATGACTTCATTTATGATCTTTAGCAAGAGAGCACTTCTATGAGCTTATGCAAGGCTGTTAACTTGATTCATGCAAAAATTTTACAAGGAAGGACCGCGAAAACTTTCTGCCGCTCACGAAGTCATTTGTAGCTCGACAATTTAATCACAACCAAAGTGCGGTTTTACTTTGACGATTGTATTTTGTCTCGTTAGAGAGATTTAGAATCACGTGCCCTGCAACGGCGAACGTCAGAAAGGACATTTGACCATGTTTATCCTATATTTGCCATGGCCATTTCCTACAGTTTCTCAGTTATATTGAGTAGTTTTGGGTTGGTATCAAAAGGAAGAAGCCACTTTGTCGCTGCTTTTCCCTACATCTAGCACAAGGGAGACCCCAAACCATCCCCAAACTCCAGCCCATGAGGGTCATTTTACGAGATCTGGAGATTTTTACCAGAAAATGTTTTAGTCAAGTTTTTCGAACATAGTCCTGTTCACTACTCCCCTCCCCCCCCCGCCCCGTCTTTATGCAGTTCGTTTCACTTTGTCCTACTGTAATTCCGTTACTTAGTTACTTATTTGCCCACTTTCCAGGAAATCTTGCACTCTAATCGCAGTAAATCTATTCTTAATATTTAACTCAGAAACATTGCTGATGTGAATTTTTTTTTTTTTCTCTTTCTATCTCTCTTTCAGATGGAGAAAGCTAAATGTTGATTAGTCTTCTGAGTAAATTGTGTGGAAGAATTATGAAAACAATTTGAGCAGTGATAATCAAAGAAAATAAAAATATGTGTATTTTACAACTGTTAAGCTGTCATCATTGAGCGTTACCTGTCAATTTCCGAGCGAGATCCTCCTCATTTCACATGTGTTCGTAAAACGTTGAATATTCGGCAAACATAGCATACAACTGATAACTCAATCTTCTGGGAACGATGTTGTTAATAACTGACTAGTTAACATGACCAACACTTTTACAGTAGAATTACCAGCTTGAATACCCGGCTTAACGTCTTTGACTGAGAAAAACGATGAAAAAAACCCACCTTAGTGATGACAATATAGAAAGTAAGCTCAACAAGGTTATTTGAGAAATAGTTTCCTGGGATATCTCATTGGAACGAAATTTTACATGCTGATGGTTTTCTACTACTAAAGAATTCGTCTTAGAATAGTTAAACAGAAACAAGTAATTAACTTGTTGGTATAAAATTACCCCTGCAAAGGACGCTAAGGTAATTTGGATCGCTCGACGTGGGGCAAGATCGGCACTTCGTGCGTTTTTAGTAGGGCTGTCTGTCTCTCCTTAGCTGGTCGAAAATGGAGATATTTGGTTCATAGCAGAAAGGGATTGGGGCCAAGCGTAATGCCATAGCAACGTCAAAGTGGTGTTATTTGTTTCTTACCTAGCGTAAATTTTTGGTGCCAGGTTTGAACAGCACCTGACTCTAACGTTTCACGAGATATTCTTGATTTTGTGATTTATCTTTATACTGTGACGATTTGTGACGTCATCAGTTTCTGGCGTTTTTGAAGAAAAACTTGAATATCTCTGGAACGGGAGAAATTATTGAAAAAACGAAAACGCCTTGTTCCCTTTGAAGGGCCTTTCAAATTGTGACTTCATATGTACTTTGAGGTTTATTCCGGAAGCGTACTTACGATACTAAACGTTTTAAAAAGACATTTATTCCTGCAATGTGCAGCCGTCACAATCCAGCGCTGCCAATTTAACATTACGTGTTTACACTAGCATAATTTTAAATTGTATATAAGCCTTTTTTAATATTTTTTGTATACAGTTATGCAATTCATCCTTTGGCTGCGATTTAATTATTTCAATAAACTTATCTATCTATCTATCTATCTATCTATCTATCTATCTATCTATCTATCTATCTATCTATCTATCTCGATACGGAGTGAAAAGGTAAAAACGCAAGAAGAAACAAAGTGTTACCAGTACCATGAAGACATTCTTATGCTTTATTGTTAGCGCCAAAATCTATGGCAACCTTGTCTAGTGCCTTTTTAAATATTTACTTCATTCAGTTATTACACTTAGATCTCTAGCGGACGCAATTGAAACACTGTTATTATATATAAGTATCCAGTTTTCTTGTCGTTGATAACCTAATTGACAACGTAAACCTAGCAAACAAATAGCAACAAAAATACCAAAACCATAAAGGAAGTTTGTGCTTTATTGTTAGCGTCGACGCCTTGTTTGGTAATCATGTCTGGTACCTGCTCAAACATTCGCTTTATTCATTAAAATCTCTAGCGGACGCAAATAAAACACTGTTATTATGTCTTTATTCAGATTTGTTGTCGTAAATAACCTAACCTGTTAACCATTATCACGTCTGTTATTTTTTTTTTTTTTCTTTCAAATATGCCACTCATTAACATTCCAATCCTAGCAGTATGCAGGATGTTGTTCACATGAACTTAGTTTAATGGCCTTAGATCCCACGAGTCTCTAGTAGCTCAGTGGTAGAGTATCCGAACTAGTAATCGGAATACTTGATTGTTTTGACATGTAAATACTGTATATATTAGGTCAGTAGTATTTAACTTTTTCTAGGCGCTATTACGTTGTTATTAGTAAGTTTTCCTTTACTTTATACACGACCCCACAAGCTTTAAGCTTTAAGACTTATTGTGTTTAAATAAAGGCTATCCATCCAAACATCCATTGAAGGTCAAAGGCTCAACTCCTATTGGGAGAACTTGGATTTCCTTTTCCTGCGTATGGCTGTGTCACTGACTGTAAACTACACCTATTATTTATTCACCAGGCTTAAAAAAATAACACCGCTTTTATTTCACATATTTTGCTCCAGTGTCCATTGTCCATTTCAGTGTAAGGCTGTAGCTCCATTTAAGGCACGTTTTATGAAAAAGCTACTCAGATTTTTGTGATTAATTTGTTCCAACGTCCTGACGCACAGCCATAAAACCGAAATATATGCACTTTAAATACTACGAAATCTTCTTTTTTTTTCATGGGTCAGAGAGCGAAGGAAGTGATGTCTACTATACAAATTTTGGATAGAATTACAATTTATGCATACAGTGGAACCTCGGCTATTGAAATTAGTCATTTACATTGAGGGTTCGTTATATCGAGGTTCAGTTCCATATATTTTCATAGGCCGGGCTGGAGAAAAGACTTTGTTATACCGAGAACTTTGTGAGGTAGAGTCTCGTTAAATCGAGGTCCCACTTTAACACGCCCCTAGAAGTGTACGAAATCTTCTTTATCTAACACTGAAAAAGTTAGTTTCCGCCTAGTCCCTTAAATGGCGATTTCAGCTAGTTGACAAAAAGCACCTTAAGGAGCCATCGAACGTTTTAACAACCACGACGACTGTTTGACCCGCTAATCAACCTTAAACTGACCGTAATGAACCAATTTGGTTCTGTGATTGCTAGACCCTAGTATCGCAGATTCATGGTATCCAATTTCTTTTTCTTTTTTTTTTCTTTTTTTTTTTTTAATGCTCTTCTTCGCATCAGCTGAAATTCCTAACTTTAATATATTACAAATAAAAGATATTGTTGGAAAGAACATGTCTGCTATCTGTACACGGTTATAGGATAACAAAAGCAACCCTTACAATATTTTTCCAGTCCAGGTAAAGTTACCAAACAAAGCAGGTACCAAGTCATGTAGATTGGTGGTGATTTTTAGTGCATAAAAGAATTCAAAAATTACTATTTTCTGTTATTTCTTTTGTTATTTTATTGACGCGTTTAAAATAATGCAATAAACCTTTTATCTTTGTGCGCTTGTTTTCTCCTGCTTTTCTGGATTGACACCGTCGCAGGCTTTTAAAACATTAATCAAAGATTTTCTGATTTGTTTGTAATATCGTCGATCGAGTCGTTCAAGCGTAATACCTTTAGATTCAATCAAGACTGACAAAGGAACAATCATCTGCTAGCAACAGTTTATTCTCAGGTACGATCAACTCCTAGACTAACAGAATAGATAATTTAAATTGTTTATCGACTTATAAATAGTACACGTAAGGGTATACGTAATATAACTTCGAGATATCTTGCATCGACAAAAAGCGAAAAGGGACTGCCTCTTATGGAGAAAGAAGGTCACTTTTGTTATGCAAGAAAACGTTGTTAAAGTAAGCCACTATAACCTATCTGGCGATAGCACACAGATCTCACGTATGCCTTCAAACTTCAACCTCTACTTTATCGTTGTTTTTCTTAATTGTTGCATAAATTGTTGTTTCCAGCAAATAGCCAATTACCTTACTGAACAAGGCAGGTACTAAAGTAAGTAATTCCTTAACAGTTGGATACAAAAAATGATAAGTTAAGTTAAATAATAAGCAAATATTAATTTGTTACATTAAATTAAATAGTCTATATATTGATGAAAGCGATATCATATAAGGTTCTATGTGTCTGTAGTTTACATGCTGTGGTTCAACGTGATTCTAATTTTTGTGTAATAGAAGGTGGCTCTAGATATCTTTGTCCTTTAAAATCTGTATAGACATCTCGTGTATTTGAATGCTTTCTATAAACCTTGACCAAAGACTCAGTGCGACGAAAGAAAGAATGGAAAGTGGTAAATCATACTTTTAAGAAGTAACGTTATTCTTTGCCACAAAATTCCTCCTTTCGAAAGATATATAAATGGAAATGTTTCAGTTTCGGAGATGTTTTGGTTGCCCCGGCAGCAATATGTTGTGAGCTAAGGGCCAGCCCTAGCGCTGATATACAGAATAGAATCATCCGGGAGTGCCTAAAAGTGGGACGGGGACTCGTGGGCGGGGACGCAGGGACGCAAGATGTGGGACGCGGGGAAGTGACATCGGGGACGTAAACAAAAGGTACCGATGTTGTTAAAAATGAATTTTAAAACAAAAAACAGTTCAATACACTCTGCATTCTTTTCAAATTAACTGCTTCGGGAATTCAATGATACGAGATTAAGTTTACACCGAGGCTCAGGGCTGAAAACAGCTAGTCTGACCTAAATACGGTTAAGGGCTATTAGCCTACCACCGTACTTAACACTTAACGTGGACGTCCTTCATAAGTTTACAGCCTTCTCCGTATTTAGGTCAGAGCTATTTATAGCTCTGAGTCTCGTTTTCAACATGTTAACTTGCGAAATCTCGCGTAAGTGTAAGTGTAAGTGTAGTCAATCCACGTCACGTGACCAGTATTTCCCAGAATGAAATGAACATTCGAATTCTTCTTTCAGAATGTCAGGCATTTGAATGGATTGTTGAACATTTCCCTGGGAATCTTTCCGAAAAAGACGAAAAAAGATTAAAAAATACTTTGGAAAAATTGTTATTCTTGAAATACTTAATGCTGTAATGTAAAGGAAAATTCATAGCTTTGTACCGTCAATAAACGAGGGAACTTTCTACGGGAACTCTGAAATCTCGATGGCGATGTTCAAAACTGACATGTAAATTTTAAAAGTCCGTTCAAAATTTCAAAAATACTGGTCACGCGTGACGTGAATTGACAATAATTTGAAAAGAATGTTCATGCAAAGACAGTGTATATTGAACTGTTTTTCCTTTAAAATTCATTTTTTAACTACGTCGGTACGTTTTGTTTACGTCCCCGCGTCCCTGCGTCCCCTTCCCCGAGTCCCCGTCCCACCTTTAGTCACAGCCAGGGTTTAGTGTCCAAACAACAACCAGGACATATCTTATCATAAGATTTTTCCTCATACATCCAGTCTCAGGGTAGCAAACCAGACGTTTTTAAACTGAGAATGTCCCCCTCCATAGAATTTTTCTCAATAACCTCTGGCAAAACATTTTCGAAGTCGACAATGCTACACAAACCACCGAGTGATGTCAAACGTCATTTATTTAGCTTAATAATCAGCAAATAAATCACTACTGAAATGATGTAATCTATTCTACTCTTTTAGGAAGCAATACCGTGTACAGGAATTCGAAGATGCAGATTAAAATTGCTGTCATGTTTGCAATGGCTGTTTTCGTCTATGGTGAGATGTTGTGTCGTTACATAGTCTACGTGGTCGCATTTTCTTCTTAAACAACACCTCTTGACATGTTCCTCAAGTGGTCACTGAATATGAAACTTTCGAAATCTCCTTTCCGCCATTTTTTATCTGTCATCCAAAACAAGGGAAAGAAGATGTTAAGAAAGAAAAATAAATCCGAGAGGTGAAGGAAACCGAATTTCAAATCGCAGAAAATGTTGTTCGGATGTCTTTTCTTTTTCTTCTCAAATTATTTGGTTCACAGACAATAATTGTACACCATAACAAAATATGTGATAGGGAAGTACTGCTCATTAGCTGTGATTTAACTGGTAACTGTATGGTAACGTTATGAGCCACTTTATATAACTTAAAACCACTTTGCCTACTGCTCATTAGCTGTCATACAAATGGTCACACTTGGCGATTTTCAAATACAATACAATGAGTAAAAATGTTTAAGCGTAAGTTTAGTCTCATGTGGAAATTCCGAATGAAACCGCTCTTCATGTTGACCGTCAATGTACCCAGGATCGGTTCTCAGTATCGTGTTATATGTCGGTAGAGTTTGTTGTTGGTTCTCGTCTTTGCTGTTGGTTCTCGTCTTTACTCCAAGAGGTTTTTCTCTGAATGCTCCAGTTTTCTCCTTCCTTCAAAAACCAACATTACCAAAATCTGGTGTCTCCAATAAGTGCTCTGTGCTAAATACTTTCCCACAATAATGAAGTGATTTATTTCATTTGCTCATTTTTTATTTATTTATTTATTTATTTATTTATTTATTTATTTATTTATTTATTTATTTATTTTCTTAGATCAAAAGGCGCAAGGGAAATGCTCCGACGAACTCGGAGTATTTGTCGCTGATACTGATTGGGCGGCCTGTCTCATTGCCGATAATCAAGAGGAAAATATCCCTGAAAACTACATATGTCCCGGTGGTTTTCCAAGAATTGAAGACTTTTTCCATAGTCATTATAGGGGTTGCCGTGAAATAGAGGGCAAGAAGAGAGTTTGCTGTCTTTTACAGCCAACAACATCCGTAGAGGTAAGATGCCCCGATAATTGTATGAATTGTCCTTACTTTTGAGAGTAAAAATAGTTAGCCGACTAACTACAATTTATTAAGTAACGTACTGGTAAACGAATATAATATATATATTTAGCCAAGCCTAAAAGCGGAACTCCAATTTTTTTCATAGCATTTAAAGAAATCTGCTTAGCGTATGAACGTAATAACGTTACCACTTCCTCATTCTTTCTGCAGTTATATATATTTTTAGTGCATTTGCAGCAAAAACTGTCCATCAACAATAACAACAACAATGTAATACAGAGGGCAAAATTACATACTCCTGATAGGTCGAGCGGCGAAAATACTCGCTCCAGATTGGTTGAGCACGCCAGTTCTACATTTCGTTGGTTTCTTCATTTAGTGACCAAAAAAAAGAGTTCTTTCAAGTTCTTTGTAGTTCGACTGTTTAAGCCGCGTTGTTTGTACCACAAATACATGGAAATCAAGTGCTGCAGCTAGAAAGAAAATTCCTAAACGTTAAGTTTTTGTGTCTTACAAGAAACAGCAAAATATCATTTGCGTCAAAGCTAAAAACTTGGATCGGATTGACATTTGTTTAGCTGAGAAACTGAAATCAGTCATGGCAAACAAGTGCTTTCACCTCGCTACTTCTTCTTGCAACGAATGAGGACCGAGCATGACAGTGTCCTTTTGATGGGAAGAAGGAGCAGGTCAAATTCAGTGGAAGAAATTACTCCGTAAGTTCCTTCTTTAGATCCACCGTTTGCTATTTTTATCGATCTATTTTCGCAGATTTTCAAGCGGTAGGAAGCTTGACAGCGCAGGTGAACAATAAATTTAAGCCTGACATTAAGTTTTATCGTTGTTAGTTTACTCCTGAATTAAACTTATATTCTCTCTTCATTGCATGTGTAAAATTTACAACTCAGTCAATATTGCTCCTACTGAAATCCAAATAAACGCCAAGAAAAGGAGAACACGGGGAAATCACTCAAGATTGGTTGCTTGGCACAGATCTTTAGTGTGTTAGTTACAACTGAATGAGAACCGTGCGGTGCGAACGAAACTGCCCCGAAACAAAATGTTCAAAAATTAGTTTCTCTACGAATATTTATCCTATCGAAGCGATTGAAGTATATTTGTAAAGCTTGAAACACTTAAAATAAAGAAAAAAACATTGATTGTTGCTCAGAAACGCATTAGACTAGTAAACAGCGAGCAAGTTGCCTAACTTGCAATGGTAGGAGTTGCATTCAAGTTAACAGAGAAAGAAAAATTCACCGTCGTTTGCTCATGCTGTCCACAAATTCCTTAAATTAGGTCATTTCACGTTGTTGTTTTGCGGAGGACGGCAAAGAAATGTATCAAAATTCAATTGCGGAGTGATTGTTTTTGTTCAAATGTTGTTGCTACCGTCGTCGTTGCTTAGCAGGGTTCCCAGACTTATTTGGCGCTCGGATAAAAATGTTTGAAAAATCATAACTCAGTCAATATCGCTCCTACTTAAATAATTCTGGACCTTACAAAAAAATTTAACACTTTAACGCTTGGTTGTAGAGCGAAATATCAGAGCCTTTTTTCAAAAAAACTTGTGCGTGTTTATACAGTCCAGGCGCATGAAGGCAGAGCGGCGCAAATGCAAATGCATGTACACGGCTCAAAAACAAAATGTTCAAAAAATAATTTCTCTGCGAATATTGGTGGTATCACGGGTAAAATGTGTAAAGCTTGAAGCACATATCATAAAGAAAAAATATCGATTGTTGCCTGGAAGAAAGCATTTTTGTTTACAAATGATTTGTAAACGACCGTCGAATTACACGTCATGATAATATTTTTGGTGTACTGAGCAACTGAGCGAGCCGGGGAAAATGTTAGGAAATTCAAAACTGTGTCAATTCTGCTCCTGTAGCAATAATTCTAGTCTCTATATAAACGTTAACGAATGGAAAATATTGGAAAATAGTCTTTGGTGTTTGGTAGAATTATTTTAGAGCTTTTGAACTTACGTGCGAACACATGAGAGCCGTGTGGTGCCATGAAAACAACACGACCACGAAAAAATATTTTTCAAAACTGATTTATAATTTCTACACAAATATCGATGGTATCGAGAATTTACCGTGCGTCCTGTAATTGACGATTGAAGCATCTGTCAGTCAAGCCTTACATAAAGAAAAATTATCGATTGTTGCCTGGAAGAAAGCATGTCCGTTTACAAATGACCTGTAAACGGCCGTCGAATCACGTAAACATGATATTTTCTGCGAGAGCAAGGTAGCTCCCGGGGAAAAATGTTTGGAAATTCAAAACTGTGTCAATTCTGCTCCTATAGTAGTAGTTGTAGTATCTAAATAAACGTTAACAAATGGAGAATACTGGAAAATAGTCTTTGGCTTTTGGTACAATTATTTCAGAGCTTTTAAACTTACACGTGTGTGTTAACAAACGAGAGCCGTGCGTAGCGAATGAAAAAAAAAAACGGTCACGAAACAAAACGTTCAAAAATTAATTGCTATACGAATATCAAAGATATCAAGAATTTAATAAACGACTAAAGTATCTGTTTTAAGCTTGAAACACGTAGCACAATAAATTATAAATTTTGGCCTGGAAGAAATTATTTTAATTTACAAATGATCTGTTTAAACGGCCGTCGGAATTACGTAAAGGTGGTATTTTTTGCGAGGGCAAGTTACTAATTAGCTCCCGGGGAAAAATGTTTGGAAATTCAAAACTGTGTCCATTCTGCTCCTAATTATTAATAATTCTAGTCTCTAAATAAACGTTAACAAAAGGAGAATACAGAAAAATACTCTTTGGTGTTTGGTAGAATTATTTAAGAACTTTGAAACTTGTGTGTGTTTACAACGTTTACAATCACATGAGAGTCGTGCGGTGCAAATGAAAAACACGGCCATGAAATATATTTTTCAAAAATTAACTTCTCTTCGAATATTAGTGATATCGAAAGCGATTAAAGTGTCTATGTAAAGCTATTTTAGAGTTCTGAAAGTTGCCATAACTGATCGCAAACGGGTGATATAGACAAATGTGCAGCTTCTTTAAACTTACTTTTCCGGCCGGCCTGCTCTAACTTGCTATCTATCGCTCCCTTTCACGTTGAACTTTGCTTAATCATCCCTGCTTTTCTGATTTATTTTACTCTCTCTTTCTCTTCTTTCCACGTTTGTCAACATATCCAACGAAAACATATAAATTGACTTTGTATTTTGTGTTCTTTATCATTTCTGTTGTAAACGCACCTCGCCATGCAACTTCCCGCCAAACAAAGACGGGCGCATTAGCATTGTGGGATTGCGTACGGTCGGACGACGGACGGACGTACGGGTGGACAAGTGACGTCATAACCAAACCAAAATTTTTCGCTTTCACGGGTTCCCAAATTCTCTTAGCTATGGGGCTCCGCAGCGCGCCTCCGGCGCGCAGAGCTCCGCTATAAATGAACTAAATGACTAAACGCCTGAAAAACAAGAAACAGGGGAGGGAACGGAAGGAATACAGAAAGGGTGGGAAGGAGGGAAGGAAGGAAGGAAGGAAGGAAGGAAGGAAGGAAGGAAGGAAGGAAGGAAGGAAGGTAGGAAGGAAGGAAGGAAGGAAGGAAGGAAGGAAGGAAGGAAGGAAGGAAGGAAGGAAGGAAGGAAGGAAGGAAGGAAGGAAGGAAGGAAGGAAGGAAGGAATGGGGATGGAAGGAAGGAAGGAAGAAGGCAAGAAAGAAGGAAAGAAAGAAAGAAAGAAAAAAAGAAAGAAAGAAAGAAAAAAAGAAAGAAAGAAAGAAAGAAAGAAAGAAAGAAAGAAAGAAAGAAAGAAAAAAAGAAAGAAAGAAAGAAAGAAAGAAAGAAAGAAAGAAAGGAAGGAAGGAAGAAAGGAATAAAGAAAGGAAGAAAGAAAGAAAGAAAGAAAGAAAGAAAGAAAGAAAGAAAGAAAGAAAGAAAGAAAGAAAGAAACAAAGGAAGGAAGAAAGAAAGAAAGAAAGAAAGAAAGAAAGAAAGAAAGAAAGAAAGAAAGAAAGAAAGAAAGAAAGAAAGAAAGAAAGAAAGAAAGAAAAAATGCCTATAACTTTAGAGAGAAGCAGTGACTCCTTAGACAGGAGCCTCACAGCAATTACAACAATGCTGATGTGTAAATACTATGGGATTACACTGTCTCTACGGATAGACGCCTGGAGGAGGAGGGTAACAGGCCGGACCTCATTGTCACTGAGAAAAGGGAGAAAGTGATTAATGTTGTAGAAATGGCGTGTCCAAGCTGGAGAAATAGTCGCGAGACCGACACCCGCAAGACAGATAAATACAGAACGGTGAGGAGAGAAATGATGGAAAGAAATGAGGGTTTCAGAGTGCAACAGACGAACATTGTCGTGGATGTCCTGGGAGGATACGATAGGAAAGTGAAGAATGACTTGAACAGTTTGCTAGGAAGGTCTAAGACAAACAAAGTCTTAAGTAGTATACAACGAACCATTCTGCTGCTCACCATAAAAATTATGAACATTGCACTTTCACACTAGATAACGTTACTTTACGCTGTTTTTGTATACAGCTGTTTCGAAAAAGGTTGTCCAAACAAAGCGTAAAAGCGTACGCGACAATACCGAAAGGTAGTCTGGGAAATACCCAATAAATTTCAATAAAAGCTCAGAATCCATAATGCCTCGACTGTACAGCGAAGATCTGATGGCAGGCAATATGGATTCTGAGCTTTTATTGAAATTTATTGGGTATTTCCTAGACAACCTTTCGGCATTGTCGCGTACGCTTTTACGCTTTGTTGGGACAACCTTTGTCGAAACAGCTGTATTTGTCTTTGTACAGCCACCGGTACCCCATAAAAGGTGAAAGGAGCTTGGCACCAGGCCCTCACTATAACTTAAGACCAAACATGTAACTAATTACAGACAATTGTCAATAAAGAAAAAAAAAGGAAGGAAGGAGGGGGAGGGTAGGAGGGGTTGAGGGAAGGAGGAAGGAAGGAAGCAAGTAAGCAAGCATATCTTGCGCCAAACTTCTTTCCTCTGTCATCAGACGTGCTAGATGACATTCTGTTTCGTACGCATTTGGACGCACCAGTTCCTTTATTTTAACTTGTAACTTTTTCCATCTACAGCTACAAGGACTTTTAAGGATCAAGAGAAAAAAGTATAAAACCACCCTGCAAGCATTAAACAACCCAACCCCCCCCCCCATCCCCCAATTTTGCCAATACCTTAGTCGATAAACGGTTTCATAGATTGTATTGCAATGATTACGATGATTATTCAATAAATACTTTTAGACCATTCACAAGAAAGTTAAATGGATAATTTTTTTTCTCGCAGGTGATAAATTCACCATGCCTACAGGAAATCGCAGCAGAAGGAGCGAAGAAATTGTGATTACGAAAGCTATCGGAAGATGGAAACAATTGAAAAATATAACGTTTTTAATTTATTTCCTGTTTAAGTGAAATGAATTGTTATTTAAACTGTGAACATAAATATGAAGACATGAAATACAATACTGTAATAAAGAGGAAAGGAATAAACTGGGACTTGTTGCATTTGAATTAACGTTTTACATACATACTTTGCTTTACTTTACTTTCCACTCCCAATAGGCTTTTTAGGTCAATTTACATGATAAAAAAATATAAAAATAGAGATAAAAAATTACATGTATATATAAAAATAATAAACATACAAAGAAACATAGTTTTTAGGCCTGGTAATATACGGGCAACATTTTCTTGCAACTTGTCACGTATGGAATGCTACGTTGCAAATTGTGATTGCCTGTTGTTCTTATTACCAGCCCCAAATTTTCATGTTTAAGAATTTTCCGGCGAGCGTTTTAAGTCCCTATTTTTTTTTTTATTTTATTTTTTTTTTTTGTTTTCGTTGTTGTTGTTGTTGTTTTTTGTTTTTTACACCTTTTTTTTTCAAATCATAGAAATGACCCAATAGCTATCTAGAATGTAGTTTCCCTGTTATTCACTTGCTTGGGGGTTTTATTGTAACACAAGCTCTTTGTTATGATAAGGGTTGCTCTGAAAACAAGACTTTTCTCCACTCAAGGAAACTTGAAATCTTACTTTCTCTTATTTTTACCTCTACGTTTTCAGTAGTTGTACAACAAAGACTGTGGGTGTTATGTGAATTTTTAATTCCGAATTGTTTGAGGCCGGCGACTTAGGGTCCTCGTTTTGACAATTAAGTAAGTTACCTGTTCCGCATGAGAGAATCTTTCTCACCTATTGTGAAAATAAGAAGAAACCATGCATTCTTGCTGTCTATTCACTCGCATGAAGTCTTATACCACTTCATCGTTCCCACAAACTCGTGATCCAAACAAGAAAAACAATAACAAATTTAATTTCATTTGCAATATATCGATAAACAATTGGGGTCACACGAACTGAAAAGTAGAGCTACTTTTTACAGCATAACAAATAATGCGACAAGAAAATATTGCTCATTAACCTTTTTTGGATTAATTAAATTTTCAAACTATCACACCAGGCGGGGTTCAATTAACGCTAAGCCTCATGTTACACTGGCTTCGATACTCTAGTAATTTTGAAGTTGTATTGTTAATTCTAATGCATCAGGGATGTGACCTGACGTAAGCTTAAAGTGCGACCATTTAAATTTAGGCTGCTGAATGTTAATTTTGTTAGTTCTCTTTAAATGTTTATACCAGTAGAAACGTCTTGTCCCTCAATAATTCCCCAAGGTGTAACTACTCAAATAAAAACTGTTGCAGTAGTACCATGCCATGGTGTTGCCTAATTATTGAATACTTTGTGAATTAACTGTGGCTTTTCACAATTTTTTAACGTAGGGGTTAACCAACTGAGATTCCACGGCTGATTGTGTCAGTCCGGGTGTAACAACAGCCAAGGTGATTTTCTGGTACCAGTAGCGTTTGTTTGGCTGAGATCTATAACAGAGCCACGATAGTCTTCTCAAAGCTTAAATTTTCTCCATTCGATTTATTTATTGTAGTGATAAAGACCACTGAAAACGTAACCTTTTTGGTCATGTCCATGTCTAATGCAAACGATAGTAAATCTATCCAACAGTAGGCAAAGACGCATGTCGCATTTGAATCTGTTCTTACCAGCCTGCCATTCTCCGTGAAAGGTCATGGGCTCGATTCCGAATTGCTCGAATTTAAACGTTTTACAAATAACCTTCTTCATTCATAATCACTGACGCAAAATCTTTAAAAGTCTTTTATAACTTCTAATAGTTTAATTTCTTTAGTTTATGCTATTATTGTAGAAGTGGTTACCTGTTTCAGAGACAAAGCAACATGGGACATGTTTGCGTAAACCAACGTTTATGTCTATTCAAGCGATAGAATACACAAAAGTGATTAATCAACTATAAATCCGTTACCGAGTGGATACATTTTCTCTTTCTTGCCAAAACAAAAGTTCGACAGGATATTCTTTTTGCTGCTATCCAAAGGTAAGTCACTGGCTGTTGAATATTCACTGATTATCCGTTTAAAAGTTAAATAGAAATCAATGATTGACCACGAAACCTTTACAGATGTCCCATTGAAGTGTCTTAAGAACGCCACATTAGAAACGTGGCCTTTAATCTGGTTAACTATGAACAAACTTTGAAACAACTTCTAAGTAGAAATAAATACGTAAACAAAAAGTAGCGATTTCGTGGTTGACTCGTCGTTCAGGAAGTTGTCATCTTTGCGGTGACGACTATATAAATTTTGAATCAATGGAAGGTCTGGAATCCTGACGTCAAAGCTAAACATTTGTCCTTCACGGTTAACAGTAAAAATTAATCGATATAACAGTTTAAACCGTTAAAGAATTCTCCTTGATTATAGGTCGCATGTTATAATTTGAGCTGTGTGGATCGAGGGGAAAAGAAATTCGATTGGTACCAACATGAGTAATTGCAGTATTCTTGACAGATCCCTGTTCCCCAGGAATTCTTTAAATCCATTTACAATACTGTTCGAATAAACTTATCGAGTTCGATTAGTTTGGCTTCCAATCATTTTCTCCTCCTATTTGTAACAAAGTGGGTTTAAGAGCTGGTATTTGCGACGATAAAAGGGCCAGCAAAGTTAATTTAAGGCATAGTTAATTGAGAAACTGGTTATGATATTTTCCATCTTCAAAGTGATAACTATGGCTCTGCAATTTATGTTGTAAGGACGCGACCGAGCACAATCTTTTGTTTTAACGTTCAATCGACAGATGAATCTTAACAGGAACGTTTCTTTTGGTCAGTAACTCCAACACAATTCAAAATCAATTGCGCTTTATGAACGGTCAAGAACAAAAAAAGGCTATTTATGAACCACTAGTGAATGCAGAGGATGTATTATATAAAATGTAGCCGTTGCATTTGGGCGTCATATGTTTATTTTGCTCTTTGTTCTTGTTATAAGACGATTGTTGTACAGAAAATGATAATTATGACAAGTTTTTGTTTTGTGGTTATGAATGGACGGATACAGCTAGTTAATACATCGCTGTAGGTAGAAGGGCTGTTTAATGAGGCAACTTTTTTAAATAAATATTCTTTAAGTAAAATGTCAAAGTTCATTAATTATTTTGTGAGATTTGAAAAAAAGAACTGATTACAGTATTTAGCGAGTTGCTCAAATCTGCTTTCAGGTGAATGCGAGTGAATTTTCAATTTCTTTTACTTAAAAATCTTAAGTGTAACTTAAAGCCCTTCGGTGTGTTTTGTTCACTTCAGAATTATAGGTTCTTCACATCACTCCAGACAAACTATGAAGATGCTCGTTGCAGTATTATTGATCCTTGCGGGAATTTTGCTAGGTGAGAGCTTATGAGTAAATTACCCGAGTAACAAACTCCTTATTTGGCAGGGTCATATTCCTCTATCTCTGATCTCTTTTAAGACCTAAAATTCTGACCCCTTTCCTTAAAATCCATGCAGATGGGTCCCTGTTATCTGTGGGACCAATTTTAGCATGCGGAGGTTGTTTCAAAAAAATGATGGAGGAAATCTAATGAACGAATTTTCTGTAAAAGTTATAGTCTTGTTGCCATGGAAACAGCACCGACTCAGTTTAGCAAGCTAAATTACAATGACCTTTGCTTGAACTTACACTTTCCCAATTTTGACACTCAGACAGACAGTTTGGGAGTAATTGCAAATGAGACGTAGGTACTAACAAACTGTCTCAACTCAATAAATGTACTTACTGAATTACTTAAAGTATCAACCCAAAAGGATAGACTTTTATCACGGTTATTCCTATGTAGGCCCAGTAACGTAAAACCATTAACAGTTCTGAGAAGAGTGCCTTAAAATTAGTTAAATGCCAAGTTTGAAGGTCAGTTGTCTTTAAAATAGGGGAGACATTGTTCCATAAATTCAGAAAATTTTGCAGATCTCTGTATGAAGACGGGCAAAACTAGCCCGTATCCATACAAACGTCGATAAAATTTTCAGAATTAACGACACTGTATCTTTGCTAAGCAATTTGTAGTTCTTTGGGTTGACTGACCTGCAGAGCAGTCATTTTTGGGAAGCGAACGAACGCCTAGTTATCTCTTCTACCGAGTGCCCTGCCGCCATATTGGATTATAACCAGAAGAAGAGAATGGGAAATTGTTTTCGAGAGGATGGGCGCGTTCCAACTCCCTACGTTGGAAATCCAACATGGCGGCCCAATGCACGAACGACTATTAATGCAGCTCTCGGCCGTCAAAACACGCCTGCACGGCAGGTCGAGATAGGTTGGTGTACTTTGCATCTGAGTCAAAAAACTAGTACTCAAGAGTTGTTTCAATACAATTACTTTATGGGTTTCACTTCATTTTCTCAGTACCTCCATGTCCCCTAGTAGGTTACAGATTGTAACCCCTATTTAGTCGTCCAGTTAGGTAGTCTGTTCTAGGGGGCTGAGAATGTGGTAAGTGAACGGATTGCGCGCGAGAAAAAGCGGTGATAAAGGGCAAAATGAAAAAGATCGGGTAATCCAATTGTAACTTAATTTTACATATCGAATAGCTTGTAAGGTGATGGTTCATACAGTTTATTAATTGAATATTTTAGTATTATTCATTATTCAAACTTGTTTGATCGTAGATGAAGGTGCTAATGGAAAATGTCAAACTAAAGCTGACACCAAATATGCTGACTGCTTGCAAGTTGACCCTCAAGACCCTAAAAAAAAGTGTCCTCATAACTACCTCAAGCTTTTACCTAGCGAACATTATAACTGCCCCGCTGGAAAAGAATGCTGCTACACGAGACCCAGCATAAATCTTAAGGTGAATACATGATAAGGCTTCTTAAAGACTTGGTGTAATTTCAAGAAAACATGATTGACCTGCTTTCGCGATTCAGAAAGTGAAGGAAACGCCCTGACGTTCCTCACAAATCTAACAGGACGGGAACCAAAATTTTAGCCTCTGAACGCAGACGTCTTTTCTTTGTTTTCTCATTGCAGTGGGTAAAACAAATGCCGGATAAGGCGTCTGCTTTGGCAGGCTACCAAGTTTGTCATTTAATGCAACGAAAAAGAATGGCATGCTAAACAGGATGTCTTTCCCCTGTGTTTTCTTCTGGCTGTGTTTTTCAAATGTCATACAACTGAAAGAAGTCATGTCGTTATCCGGCTCAGCCTAGTCAATAAAAAGTGAATTTGCTGGGTATCTTAATTGTTTGGTTCATTCTTTGTTCTATTACAGGTAAAACAAGCTCCCCCTAACCTGAAAGTGAAGGATGATCACAAGCGAAAAGGAGTTCATTCTAAAAATTAATATTGAGTGATTATGATCATCATCATTACAATAAAGATATAAATAATTTGTGCTTTGAAGACCATGATTATCAGTGTTAGTTACTGCCTTTCATTACCAACTCAGTCACGTCTCCAGTTGTCAAAGGCCGGCGCATATTCGAGTGTGACGTCACCCGTTCAGTTGATCGACTTTGATCCCAATCCACCAACACGGTTTGCTCGATAAAAGCGATAAGGCCTGGAAATAAGATACTGAGTTCCCGACATTCGTAGTTTCCTCTTTTGCCGAGTTCAAGTTGCCAAGCGCGCGCTCACTTTATAAGGTTTTCTCAATACCAAAAGAAAAATTGCGGGGAGGAAGCAGAGAACGTTTTCTGGCAGCCCCAAATTTGAATCTCAGGTCAGCTGGTTACTGGTGTCTCCGTCGTCAAAAGACTCTCATAAATCTCCAAGCAAAAGCACTAGCCCATCCAAACTCCTGCGAAATCGCCACTAGTGCACGTTAATGTCATAAAGAACTGAAATTGTCGCTTTAACGTGGCAATTTCAACTGACGTAGTTGATTGATTCAAAAATCGTTGGTTAAGTAAGATAGTTTGAAAGAGGACAATAAATTGATAACTTTGTCTGAAATATAATCGGTGATAAACCTTAATTAGTCGGGTACAAATATAATTTATGATGTTGTAGCTTTGACCTGGAGATGTCCTCAGGTGTCCGTGAGATGTTTGAAGGAATGTTCTCCTCACCTCCACGGAATAGAAAGATACCGTGTTGGCGTTCTCGTTGCTTTGTATGCAATTTCAAGTGCGTATAATCACACACCCAGAAAGTAAATTCAATGGAAAATTAATAGTCTTGAAGAATCACTCAGCCGTGTTGTTGTTTTGTTTATGCTGATGGAATGATCAAGTTTTTTCAAACACAACACAATAAACCCACGACAAAGAATGCATTGTGATTTTAAACACTGGTATGTTCTCTTTATGCAAATCTTACGGTATGCACTTTCGCAGCCTTACGCTGACTTTCCTTCACTTGAGAAGAAAGAGTAACGGAAAGGCATTGGCTTGAGGTATGGCTTCACGGAAATACAGAGTTCGAAGGTGAGCTATCCTTTGGAGCCATGGAAGTGGCAGTGATTATAGCTTGTAGCATCTGTTGCATCTCGGCTTCGTTTCAAATATTAATTGCCAACAGACCGACTGCGTTAATAACATCCTGTATGAATGAAGACGAGAAAGTTGGAGGGAAGAAAGTAGCAACGAAACGACCACTGATCCACTGCAATACCACTGGCTGTTCAGTTGATATTTAGTTTATCATTAGAAAATTAGGAAACATGTTACTTGTTTTTAAGTTCTTGTAAAGATAGTAATTTATGTCGCGAATTATCAAAACAACATTGATAGGCGTTGTGAGACCCGATTCGATTTATAGTGAGAAATCTGCGACTCCTTATCTGTAGTATTTTTAAACACAGCCAGGGAAAAATGAAATTTGCTATTTGCAATCAAGTCGACAACCAAGAGATTTAAGGCTACCTCAAGAAATATTTCCCAAATTTACCGATCATTAAGCTATTCGCGCGTTTATAGAATATTATCCGCTTATTGCACACTTCGCTAACTTCAGCGAAAACGCGTAGTAAATAGAAACAACACGAAGAAATATTCAGTTTCCGAAATGGGAACAAATCAGGGAAGCGATTATACAAAGTGAACACATTTCCTTCACAATTTTTACTCACTCATACAGATACCTAAGTAGATCTGTAGTAAATTAAAGCCAGCGACAAGGTTTTATTATTTTTTCGAAGTACGTTCTAGAATATGTTTACACATACCGACATGTTCAAGGTCTGTTTTCTTAAGATTCTCCGACACAGAAAGTAAACTAACTGGACACACATTCTAATACTAAATGAGCAACAGACTCTTTCGAGATAAGAATCAAAGTTATTACTGACTCTAGGGGAATATAATCTTATAATCAAGACAATAAGACCGTTCTTTGACTAATGAGAGACCTTTTTTTGGATCATTGGGCTAAAGGCTATGAATTTAAAATCGTAGAATAGAAAACAAAAGGCTCAGTCAAAGTACTAAGAACAAGTCATCATGGATCAGTAAGTGAAAAGAAAGCCTAACATTTCCTTTGGCTCCCAGAACAAACATTTTGCCGAACAACTTTATTAGAAACGTCTTGATGGCGAAGTTGCTTATTTTTTATGTTTTTCGCACCAAATCTCAGCTTGTTTTATGATATTCTTATTGAGTGTGGTAAAGCGAAATAAGTTGAAGGAAAAAACGGATTTGTATTTCCACTTGTTTTGCAGTGCGCGTTTTTTAACTTTATATGACTATGTAAGCATCCGAAGTTGACCTTTTTCGAGCTCTAGTTTACATGGACCTTAAACCCGCAATTCGAGTTGACACCTTTTTGAAACTGACATATGGGAAACACGTTTTTGGCCAACTTGTCGCGCAACAAGTGTTGCGTTACAAGTTTTGGAAATCCATTGATTAAGGAATTGAAAAATAATTGCTGGCGATTCTTCAGGTTTGATAAATGCAGCTATCTTTGTTTTCATTTTGTATGTCACCCTCAGTACGGACGAGTTGGCCGAGGAATTTAAGAGGAAGGCAGCAATATTCAATCGAAACTTACGTGGCCTGGAAGATAAAGCAAAGAAATGCGAATCTTTGAAATGGGTGGTGAGTAAAAATGAAGGAATAATCAAAGCTTTGTTACTTACTGAAAGCAATAACTTTACATGTAACGTTCTCTTGCGGGTTTTTTTTTTTTTTTTGTATTATTATTATTATTTTTTTTTTATTATTATTTACTGAAGGACATATTCAGTTGAAATAGCAAAACTATTAATTGATTAAAATCAGTTTCAAGAATACACAAGTTAGAAATTTGGCGGAATATAGCAGTTTTTTCAAAATTATTTTTGCCGGTAAAAACATAAAAGCACTAACACGGGGAGTAATCCTCAGTCACTTTCACTTCTATATAGTGTATCCCACTTTCAAATTTCATCCACCGAGTCAAAAGTTAGTAAGCAACTCAACGGGAAAACTATAGCTTTCATAGAAATCGTCACACTTCAAGATTTCACCGAAGCCACATACTGGAAAGTTTAGAACTACCTTGTATAGCAAAATAAACAGCACCACAGGGGAGGACTACTCAAACGTTTTCATTAACAAGGTCACACTTTAGGATTAATCTACATAACAAAAGGTTAGAGCGTCCTTGTAGAGAATAAAAAGCTGCACCAGAGTAAAGTCGCCAGTCAAATCAGTTTTGGGAAGCAGCGTGGTCGAGTGGTTATGTCGTCGGACTTGTAATCCGAAGGTCCCGGGTTTAATCCCGCTCTGATCACGTGCAATATCAGGAGTTGTTTCCCGGTAGACTTGAGTTCAACTTCTCAGCCTTGCTTGTAAATAGCCAGTTGGTTCGCCTTCTGCCAGCTGGGATTCTAAACCATGTTCTGTTTTATTTGAAATATTTGTTTCTTCCCGTTGGTTTCATCATTGCTGAAAAGCCCCTTTCGGGGAGAGGATTATTAACTATGTTTATGTAATTGTTTATTTGTTTGGATCAATAATTTTTATTTTAATTATCTTACTTGAGGATTTCCAGGAGATTGACAGAATCAAAAGGCAGAACTGCCTTGTACAGAATAATAAAAGCACTATCTGGAATGTACTGCTCAATAGACTTCATTTAAATGCTCACTCTTTAGAATTTCTTCCAAAAAACTCAGACGTTGGATCCTTTCCATCACGTCAAGCTAGGTTTTATATCAAACCGGGCAGGATTAAATGGGGTTTTTGTCTCTAATGTTCTGGGAACAATTCACCCTTCCGAAATGACTTTTTTGTTCTAAAGTGGCATTATCTTAGGTTGCAAATAACTTTGTGCTATTTCTTTCAGGGCACACAGTCCTCCAGTACAGTTATGTCTAAGGATCATGATGATCAATATCTTCTTGATTGGCAACCTTATTTGAATGATGGGAAAAGGAAGCTATCACGGTACTGTAGTTTTGTTGTTGTTGTTGTTTGTTTTGTTTTGTTTTGTTTGTTTTTTTGTTTTGTTTTGTTATACATGTATTTGTTTTGTTTTTTGTTTGGTTTTGTTTTGCTTTGTTTTGTTTTGTTTTGTTTTGTTTTGTTTTGTTTTCTAAGGTACAGGTAGGTCCCCATGGCATGCACAGACCAAGGTCAACCAAACTGCCAGTAATCTTTCTGTTTTTTTGTTCTTGGTCATTTGTGGTCATCAAAAGTCGAAATCTTCTAATTTGGTACACTGGCTTACAAGTATTATTTTCTCATGACAAGCACTGAGTAAATAAAACTAATTTTATAAGAAAATGAAAGATTTCATTAAAAACGAAATTATCACGGATGCTTTGGGAGGGAGAGTGGTGAGGTAGGGGCAAACTGCCATATCTAGGCTTCAAATATGAGAGAAGTGTATGTGCATCACCGAAGAGGATGGTTTTCAACAATTTAGTTGGGGGTCAAATAGATATAGGACATTAACGTATGATTGACTAGATTGAAATCAGTTACTCGGCTTTGAGCTTTTGATCTGGAAAGTAGGAAGAACATCTATCGTAAGGGTTAGGCCTGATATAGGCTAACAAAAGTGGAATTTTTTCTCTGAATCAAGGTAAAGGTCTCGAGTGCTGGCAGCACAAACCCACCCCTACCTCGCGTTTCGGATTAACACACGATTTTAGTGTACCGGGATCAGCGTAGTTTAAGCCGGAACAGTATACTTTGATAATAAGAAGAATTCGTTTTATTTGTGGTACAGAACATTGGCAAAGTTAAAAGAGATTCAGAAGCACAGAAAACAAAGGCGAACCTCGTTTATTGGCTCGGTAAAAGAAGCTCTTCCATTTTGGGCAAAAAAGAAAGGCGCGGGAAAGTATCTTCAGCTGCAGCAACTAATCAGTGATACAGAGGATTATGAGGTAAGAGAAGCTCAGGGCTTAGAGAGAGATTTTCCACTTAGTGGCCAAAAATATCAGACTCTCGAGCTCGTCTTCGTGATGAGAGTAGCTGCCTCAATTTAGGTCCGGTGGTTTTAGTACGGTGCCTCCTTTTCCTACTGCGCATGCGCTCTGCCCATCTCGTGATGATGCCTGTTAATACAAGGACGTTTTTGTGCGATTTATTACCATACGGGAAAAGCAGTCTTTAGCAAGGGCTAGAGGAATCCGAAATGAAAATTGGGGGTAATCAAGCATTTTTCAAAGATAATTTACTTTCAATTATGCTTCAAAATTGGGGAAAAATTCCATACATTGTTACGTATTTTAAAGCATTTCAAAATCATAACTACTTTATGATGTCTGATTATATTTCTTTAGCTCCAATTTTCTCTTTTGGATGCAAAACGTCCTTGCTAAAGTCTACTTTTCCTGCATAGTCATAAACCGCGTAAAAGTACGTCTGTATTATATAATATATGTCTGGGAAGCACCCTCCTTAACGGCTCCATTTATCATCTTCTTGCACTTTCTGTGCAGAAACGAGAGAAAAAGCCATAGCTAGCTATTCAAGTTTCGTAATGATAGTTAGGAGTCATTTTTTTTTAATTGTTCATAACTAAATAGTTTCCTTTTGTAATGACAGTTGAGCACCATTTAATTGTACGTAAACATAACTTTCTGTTTCATTCTCTTTTTGAAAGAGAATGAATTAAAATTGTATATTTGCTTGCCTTTTATCTTCGGATCGAAAATATTATCATAACATTTGCTACTGTAATTAAATTCGAAGTGAAATACAATTTTCGATTCATCCATTAAAGAGAATGTCCCTTAAAACACATCTTGAACTTACTAAAAACAAGCGGCGTAAAAGAAAAAGAAAGGTGGATTACCGAGGCCACTTTCTCTTAATTCAGGAGGATTTCAATGGAGATTTCGTGACACTAAGAAACTCTAAGGGAGAAGGGTATTTGTCCTGGCCATGGGGAGCTGTTTAACCCAAGGACATGGGCTTAATCCATGGGTATAATACAGTATCTAAATTTCTTTTCATGAACTGTTTTGCAGGCCTTAATTTCAGACATTGTGCAGCAGATCAGTTCAGCAGAGGAGCTGTCAAACTTGGTCAACAAAATAACGCAACAGCGAGACTCGAACCAAAATGACCAGCTATCCAAAGAACTACACGATTTGACGAGTCGTTGGAATTCCCTTAATTTAACTGTCATCAACAAAAGCAACAGGTGACATGATTAATTTTTTCCTTAAAGTTAAAACTATAACTGCTTGATTGCATTTGTTTAATTTAACACACTCGCTTCCAGGTAGACACGGTCAGGAAGACTAAATCCATTTCGAGAGCCTGGAATTCCATCTGCTCCCCTAGTTCGGAGAAAAAAACATTGATAGGGGATTGAAGGAAAAAAATCTCACTAATTAGGAATATATGGCCCGAGAATATTCTCCAAAATAAACTGTGTAAAGCAGGAAGTTTTAGTTACCCGATCTGTGTCGAGAACCAAAAGTTAGGCAAGCAAATAATAACTATGGAGTTTGTTCAAATGAACGTCTAAACATTAACGGTGTCTGCAACAGAATGCTTCCTACTAGCATCAGCGTCTCAGACTGGTGCTATATAAGCCACAATGAGGCTAATAACTTGTACACACGGGTTGCTGTAAATAATTAAATGGCCCTTTATCTGAGCTATAAACTCTTAGCTTAAAATTCTTTGTTGTCATTTTCGAATGTTCGTAGTGTGCTAATTAGTTACTTCTCTTGTTTTCAGTCTGGAATCCTTGGGTCTGGAAGTTGACCATGAGTACAGAAAACTGAACGAGTGGTACCAGAAATGCGACACCTTTCGACCTTGGCTTGATTCGAGCGAAACGCTCCTGAACGAAGACACAAGTAGCACTGAGACAACCATCCCTGCTATAAAGGAAAAATTGGGGGCAATTCAGGTATTACGTTGTTTTTGTAATCGTTTTTTTCCTTGAATGTCAAAAGGAACTCTAGTTTACTTTAGTTTTGTTTTCATCCGCTGTAACTGATTTTAAAGACTTGGCCACTTTCTCACCTCTCAAAGCAAAAGACCTCGAGACTTGCCCGCACGCCTTATCCTTCGATTGACGCCCTCAACTGTATTTGGTTCGAGTTCTGATTGGTTAGTTGTGTTGTTAAGTTTCCACTATTTAGGTTACTTTTTTAATATTTTTTTTTTTCTGGTTTACAAAGCTTAATCGAAAACTGCCCTATATCTATATATATACGTTTGCATATACAATGCATCTTATAGTATCGTATGGTTTTCTGACTGACATTACAAACATTGCAACCGGAAAATAAAATTTCGTTTTCTTCTCGAGCTCCTTTATAACTGTTTCAGTAGAATGCTTTTTCACAAGTTTAGTTTATAACTACTCCCCTGCAAGCTGACTTTCACGTATTTTATCACTTCTGGCTGTTCTTGATGTTGTTTGTTGATTTAATTCTGACCAGGCTCAGATCAAGGAATGCCAAGGCCGCAAACCTCAGGTGACCGAAATAAATGGTGAGGCTGACGTTCTCTTGAACAGCGGTCGCTTGGACCAAGGAGATGCAGAGAGGGTTGAGAAAATCAAGGAGTCACTGAGCAATCGATATACGACAATCACAGACAAGCTGGGGGAGACCCAGAGCAAGTAAGATTAAACTTATATTAGAAAGAGAGTCATTCTTGAGTCTTTCAATGTCCACCTAACTTTGCAGTAGAGAAGGAATGGCTAAAGCTTAGTTGGAAATTCATAGGTTCATCTCGGCACTTTAACTTTCACTGCAGAGTCAATTCTCCGATTCAACATTTGTGTCATTTGTACAGTATTAGCGATGCGCGGAACATAGTTCACTGTAAAGTTTGCATGATTACTTACTGATATCCTAAGCCCTGATTTTCCAAGTGAGATCTATCAAGTGGTACGTTCCTGTGATTGCGACCGGTTGGCTCAGTTGGTTGAGCATCGGACTGCCGTGCCGGGGAGATTGGGGGGTTCAAACCCCGGCCGGACCAACACTCAGGGTCTTTAAATAACTGAGGAGAAAGTACTGCCTTTGTAATGACATCTGCAAATGGTTAGACTTTCTAGTCTTCTTGGATAAGGACGATAAACCGTAAGCCCTGCATAACCCTGTGGGACGTTAAAGAACCCACACACTAATCGCAAATAATTACTGATCCCCATGAAATTCTATGGTTCTCTCTCTGCATTAAATCAACGCTTGTAGTCTTTATGATGACAAAACAACTGTCTGTGGAAAACGGAGGCGGTCCTTTTTGTTAGCAGGGAAATTATCAGGGGTAATATAATTAAACGCGCTAAATAAGCATGCCGCACTGCTGCAATATTAAAAATATTGCAGTGTGCAGGCTACAATTTATTAAAAATATTGCAGCCTGTTTAAGGAAATTTAATGTATAAAGTGCACAAAAACTGATAGCTTACAACATTGTCAACAGTACCGTTTGCGTTTAACTCTCGTTCATTGCGACTTAATTTTTTGTTTCGAAGTGCCACTTTAATCAACTAAAACTTTCAAACACTGAAAATAAATGCAATCACGGAGACTTATAGTATGCAGCACAATTTATTGGATTAACAAGTATTATATTCATCGCTTTATTTATAGGAAATAACAATTCTAGTGGAATTAGTGCTAACAACTACTGACTGATTACTACCCTCTTGATCACATTTTTCCGGACTTACTGCTTTAACCTCTCGTGCAGTGTAATTTTCCCCAGCACCGTTTTCGTCCTTTTTCTCTACATCAATTACAGCCTTTTTTGAAAGAGAACCCTGCAAAATTTCGCTTGCTTCCCTTTTGAGTGCCGATGAGGTACATTTATATGCTCTGACACCATCGGAAGACCGATGACCAGTGGTTTCTTGGATAAGTTGTTCAGGAACACCACCATCATACAATCGTGTAGCACAAGAACGCCTGAGAGAGTGATTAGTGTAATACGGCATCGAACTGCGCTTTTTCCATAATTTTCTTTATAACATTTCCTAAAGTTTCTCTCCCTGCTGCCTTTTTTTAGCACCATATTTCCCCATTTGGCTTTGGCAAAGCGCGCAAATAAAATGCGTGGTCGCTGATTTCATTTGCCACGTGAGACAAGTATTTTTTATACAGCTCAACCGAGCATCGCTCAACATTTGTCAAATTCTTATATGCCCGAGCAACTTTCCTTTTGATACGCAAATGGGCCAATCCCCCATTATCTGTCTTACTGATGTCCTCGTTATACTGCAAAAATTCACTCCCCAATTCGTCACACTGTAAAGACAACTGTGAATTTCTTAGTCTCAAGTTTCTGTGTTCTTGTCCAGCCCTCAGAGCAAACTGAACGCCTAAAACCCAAACCAACGTATCGCGAAGCAATTCTGCATTTTCACTAACTAGAAAACCATGTTCCCACAAATAGTTTTCTTGTTCCTGTGTTATCAAATTTGCCTGGTTAACATCTACTCCTATACCTTGCTGTGCCCTTTCTTTTACTACAAAGTTTAAAGCAGAATTCAGATTTCTAAATGTACAACCTTTCTTGTCGATCAAAGTTATATTTCGCTTACATTGCACACGTAAATACATTTGAATGGTAATCAAAATTTCATATAGAGTCTTTCCAGCATACTCTTACCATTACCATTACCATCTTGTCAGTATACTCTTAAAAGGAGACTTTTGAAGACCGTCGACGAAATTTTAAAAGGGTGACCATTTCAACGAAAGCTTTACAGTGGTGTTTTCCTGTTAGCCTATTTGTGCTGTACAAGGTGGTTCTAGGTTCTGAGTGTTAAATTCTCAATAGGTGTGAACATTCATGTGAAAGCTACGTGCAGCATTTTTTTTTCGGTTCGTCCATATTTATAAGTGGGTATGATAAAGGCATTCTCACCATTCCTTTAGTTCTATAAGAACCGCAGGCAAGGGACCACGGCAAGGCGGCAAGGATCGGTTCATTCTGAGCTTGCATTTCTAAGAATAACAAATTTCGTTTTATAGTTGTATAATCTATCGTTTTTGTTCGTTCAAATGCATTGATACTCTGCCTCTTCTGTAGATTATATGACAACATTCATCAGCTTAAAAAGAAGCCTGAAAGTCAGATTGTAGAGGACTCAGTCAAACCAAACCACAAGGTATTGTAGTCCATTAGAGCGTATATTTTTCTAGCAAATTGTAATTGTGGTAAATGAAATTTTTTCTGGGATTTATCGGGAACCCAAGCACACGCATTCGTGTCAGGATCCACAGGCACTAACCGAAGATTAAACGTGTTAGCTTTGCTTCGCGCCAAGAACTGGAGAACTCTTGTTTTGGTGCCTGATGGTTTGCCATTACAGATACAGTAGCGTCAGAATGTGTCAGAAGGGAGTCATTGAACCAGTCCGGCCGCCTTCCAAACCCCTGGAACATCCTAAATACTTAAACTGGAGGTGAATGGTCTTGTTATCCCGCGCATGAAATGTGATCGAGTCCTCTCACTAATAATTTGAACTACCCCTGATTTGCTGTACTATTAGATTAATATCTCATTGTTATTATATTTTTTATTGATTGTTGAGATTCAAATTACCCCTGTGACATTTCTTTCGTAATTTCCAGTCTCCAACCAAGATAGTCACACCCTTTCACAAGCCCGAGGGTGAAGACAGCAATAATGAGCACAAAATAAACGATTCGATGAAAGCCGTCAAGAGGATGCTTGAACAAGCTGACAACAGAACTACAACAGAAGGAGAAGCAGACAAGTAAGCGTGCTAAATAGATTATACTATTGATTATGTAGGCAACCTGATGAATGAGCAAATGCACAATGTGATTGGCTAGTTTCTAAGAGACCATCGATTGACATCCCTTGATAAGAGAAGTGCCGCAGTTTAGATGGCGAGAATAAGGGCTTACTTACTTAAAGAAAAATATTTCCGATCTAAAGGGAGGAAGAGAGCGGGCAAAGGCCAGTTTTTTGAGCTAAGCTCAGATTTTCTGTTCAAGTCCCCCACTGCAGGACGTTAGTCGGATGGTCAAAAGAGTTACTTAATGTCATTGAACCTTTGTTGGAGGATTCACTAAAAGGGTCAAAAGTCCCCATTTCGGGCAGATGATTGTTTTCAATCCCCCGCCTATGACCACTGTCCCCACGCCCTATCTTTGTGATGCGACTTAAGAAACAAGCCTACATCGTAACAGGTGTATTGTTTATACTATGACCAATATTTGTTAATATTACGACATGACCATAATCACATACTATTTTTCAAGCGTTCATAGCCAAACAGCTCATGCGCCACAAGATTAGTGCAATAAAACCCTTACTCAAAAAAGCGTCTTGATACAAGGTATTTTTACTCTGGAATAATGAGATCAACAGACGATGAGATAATCACTGGGAGAGCTGGTCGAGAGGAGAGTACTGATGTCGTGAGCTTACCTTTACATCATTTATATAACGAATGCTAAGCGTTCTTTCCAACACATAATTATCAAGGTCCTGAACTCAAATACATTGAAACTGGCATTTTTTTTAGCTCTATTCCAACTGACTTGTAACTGCGAAGATCGTCTTCTCTTTTTAATTCTTTCTATGATAATTTCCATTCCTATAAACGGTATTAACACATCTTTTTGCTCTGCCAGGACTCATGAGGAATCAGTGAAAGCTTTCGACACATCCCTGGACACTTGTGAGAAAGCCCTCGACGAACTAGATGAGGAATCCCTACATAAATTTTCTTCTGTTGGATCGACAATCAGTGAGGTTAGAGAGCAGCTCGATGACATTCAGGTAAGTAAAATTTTTCAGTGAAAACGATAACCTATATACGGTCACCTTCTTCTAATTGTGAGAAAGGTTTGTATTTTGAACGCGTGTCAAAGTTTGTCTCACTTGGAGGCGCTTAACTCTGGTTTATTCAGTATAAAGCAACTAGAAGTATTTCTACTCCCCTCCGGATGGGATGATAGTCCATGTCAGAGTTACTCCCAATGTAAGGTGTTTCGAGAACGTCTGGATCGGAGGGACTCGTTTCCATACTTTGCTGGACATGACGTGGAGCAAGGCCAAGAGTCTCTCATCATTGTTTGAAATAGAAAAAGACGTGACACGCACTGTCTCCAGAGTTGCATACGTCTCGGTCAATAGCATTGTTTTAATTTTTTATTTACTGTTGGTAGTTTTTAGTGCAATGCTCATTGCCTAGGTAATTTCTTTCAAAATTAGATATATCGATGTTGACAACAACTTGGTAATCATTACAAAAAAAAATGACTTCAAGCAAAAGATCGTTACTTTGTGAAAACAACACGTTTTTAGAACTACAATTTTTTTGTTTAAAAAACCACAGCAGGTTCGAATTTACAAAGTAGATCTAAACAGTAAAAAGAGATTAGGATCTTATCTTGTTCTCTGGAAAATGGGGAAGAATCTAAAGCAAACTTTGTCAGGGCTTTGTTATTCTACGATTAGCTGCACTAAGCAGCTTGTGTTAAGGCCCCGTCTGAATTGAATTACATATAACGTTTGCTTACCGCTCAGGTTTTGGAGCAAAACATGGCACAAGAAGACAATAACTTTTCCGTGGTTAAGAAAACGTTTGACGAGAGTGAAAACAAGCATTTAATAAAGAAGGAAAGTCGTGCACGGCTGCGAAGGAAAGTTGGTGATTTAAACTCCAGATGGGAAGAGATGTGGCGCTCTCATGACGCGAACAAGAACCGGTAAATATAATGTTCATTCAAAATTGCTTTCTAATGAATATTTACCTTTGCAGTTTCGCACTTAAGCATACATTACTACTTTAAAATTGTATGTATAAATATAATTGAATACGTTTAAGGTAATTGATATTTTAATTCAAAAAGGATTGCCCCACTACATCAACATAAGTATACTTTAAACGGCACATATATTATCCCCGTTCTGTGCGCTTTATAATTATAAGAACTACATATCAGTAAAAATATATAAGCATAATGCATAAGCTTTTGATTTAAAAATGCTTAGAATCTCACTTGCAAGTTCTGTAACGGGAACAGAAAAAGATACCCGCATAGAAAGTCTCAAAGTCTCAAACTCTTTTTCTTTTCTTCCATAGCTTGGTTCAAGCAATTCTCATCATGGGTGGCCAGTGGATGGGGAGAGTTAACCAGAGCCTTGATGAACTGGAAGAGATTATGAAAGCAACTGAAATCCAAGAAGATGACTTGGACGCTTTGCGTGAAGTGGAAAAAAGACACCAGGTGAAAAACTAAAATCAAATCAGAAATATTCTGCATTAGTAGCATACGAGGTAGGTTAGCCTCCTGAGTGTATCCATACTCATCTTCTTAGCTAAACGTTTCTAAGAGACGTGCAATAACCGTTCAAGGGGAACCCGATTCACTCGATGATTACTGGCCTCTGTGAGCCGAAGCTAAACACTACGCCCTATAGAAGGGATATGCCTCTGCTTTGTATGAGTTTAAATACTGAGCAAGCCGACAAGTTTCTCCCTTTCCCTTTCCATAATTTTTGAGTCGTAACAAACACAATCCGTCAAAGGGACCTGTGTTTCTATTTTTATTATGTTTTGTTTTTAATTTTATTTATTTATTTATTTATTTATTTATTTATTTATTTATTTATTTATTTATTTATTTGTGTTTTTTATTAAGAGAGGGCAGTTGAGTTCCACGATTGGTCCTAGGCCAAAGGATAACATGTTCTCTATCAATTACAAGCCCCGAGGGTTCTTAACATTTTGGGGGTTTCATGTTAAAACAATGGGCAGCTCTACAAGCGCGGACAGAAAAACCTACGAGACACTTGACGGAAAAAAAAACCCAACCACCCCTTCCCCTCTACTCAAAGTTAAAATTGCTGCGCAGAAAAGGGTTGATATTTTCGTCTGAGGTTGCAGCTTTAATCCTAAAAAAATTATACGGGTATCCCCTTAATCCTATTAGTGTAAGAGGAGCCTCTTCAACAAACACTTTCCTCCTCATTCTCTTATCAATTTATTATAAACGAACATGTGGCATAACCAAGTCTTACAAAAAAATATTCTGAGACGTTTTGTTCTCATATAAGCGTTACGTATTATACCAAATCCGAAACGTGATTGTCACACGACACATGCCAAAACAGAGAATGCGCGTACGGTGATAAAATTTTGTCATGAAAACCGAACGTTTATGACCAAGACAAATGTTAGGAATCAAAGTTTTCAACAACGGCAAGAAATTAGGAGGCTCGTCATGGAATCCCAGAACAACGGTGAGCAGACTGGATTGTCATATTAACGATTGTTTACAACAGAGTTATAAATAAGATCAATAACATTATGACGTGGGGTCACCGGCTGAAGCGTGGTGCTAAATGTGTAGTTGTCAGTTTAATGTTAGTTATTTGTAAACTATCAGTTAACAATTGCAGCCAGAAATTTCACAATCCTGGCGAAACGTTTAGCTATTAGCTTATGAAACGCCTTTGTCAAAGGGCCTTCAGTTTACCCTCATGACAGACGGAGCCTCTATATCTTTTAGATTGTTTCAGAAAGCCACTCTTTTACGTTCCTCTGGTTTGTTAAGACATACCGCTAGCCTTCTCGAGACTCATTGAATATGCCAAATCGTAACGTCATTTGTTAATTTTCTTTTCCTTTCTTTGGCCCTAAGTGAGATATTCGATCAGAAAAATGTGTCGTTATAACTGCATGTGTTTATATAATATTTATCAACATTTGAGTCACATAATGTATTTTTATATCATTTGAACATCAGCTGATCTTCATATCATGCGAAAGCCTCGTTTGTTATTTTCGTAGAATTAACTTTCAAGTGAAAGATATTAGTGACTGAAAAAGGTGAAATTGCGAGAACTCAAAGACAGATTTATACGTTTATACTCGAGTGTGTATAGCGGCGCGATGGTGCATTATTCGTTAGCGCCTTGGACTCTTGATCGGACTGTTCCATCCGAAGGTCAGGAGGTCGGTGTTTGTTCCCTTCATCGCGCTTGTCGTTTCAGTAGAAAAGAAACTATACTCCACATTATCTCTCTCTTAACCCAGGCCAGCGAAACGTTCCGAAACCGGACAAAACATTTTGGGTTATTAAACTCAGCGATAGACTGGCATTCCATGTAAGGTTTTCTTGCCACAGGACCCCACAGAAACCGGGTTACGCTCCAACTTGTACAACAGAAGGTGTTGCGTTACATAAAGTGTTGACTGCTATCTCTACGGCAACATAACAACTAACAGGCAACTTGATCATTGTAACTGGTTTTTAAAAGTTCAATTATGATGATGATGATGATGAACAATAACAAGAACACGATTAAGAAGAATAAATGGTCGTGCGTTTTACTATTCACTGTCCGTTCAAATTTAAATCATTGCCATTACTTAAGACGTTTCACCAACAGATGACAGATGTGCTGAATATGTTCTATAGAAAATATTTTCAAGTAAATTTTTTTTTATTTGGAAGGAGAGGTGTCCCCTGTAGTAACAGCTATATAGGTGTAAGTGGTAAAAAAGATGTAAATTTTATCCGGTTTAGTCTGATTGGGGGGAAATGGGGGGGGGGGGGGTGGAATTTCATCACCTTTTTGAAATACCCATGTTTCGCCAGTAGTCTAAATGGAGTAGTTTGGGCCGTTTGCACAAGAAAAGGAATATCAGCAGTGTGGGGTAGGTGAAAAATAGGGTAGGAAAATCAAAAACTGTCAGAAATAAGGTAGTGTATTTCTGTCTTTGGTCGCAAATCCTCTTCCAAAATTACACGCATCCGCCCCCTTCCTGGGAATTTTAATCGCGGCTGGATAGAGATTTATTCATTACCTGTAAAATAATGTTCCTTTTGAACAACAAGGCGTCTTTCTCAAGTGATCTCCTTTTTTATGTACTCAGGAAACCATGAACAAGATCATCGCGCGCGAGGACGCCGTCAGTGGAGCAGTGGATGTGGCAAGGGAAGTTCACAGAAGAGATCTGGTGACCGAGGAAACTGGTAAAACTATTGAAAAGGAAACGCAAGCTCTCGAGGATAGACTTGAGAGACTAATTGGTGAAGCAGAGGAAAAAAAGAAAAGGTAGATTGGAATGTTTAATTTGAAGCAGTTTGGGAACGAGAGAACTGAAATTGCCATTCCCTTCCTCCTTTTTCGTTGTGCCCGGCAACCACTGTTGGAAAACTATTGTAGTTTTTAATTTGTGGCAATTGCAAATGGCAGAAATAACCACGTGATCATCATTTTCCCGCCTTTTTCCTTCGTTTGCTGGCTCTTGTTTACCTTTAACGCAAGAATAGCCGTTTTCATACTAGAGGGCGTACTATCCGTCTAGACCGGCGAACTTGGACAAACATTTGTTGTTCGTCTGGTTATTTGTCTCTAGTATAAAGACGGGCACAAGGCGCATTGGGCGTCAAGACGAATTATCTTCCGTTATGCGTCGTTCAAGACTTCCAGATGGATACAATGCGTCCTCTAGTATAAAAACGGCCAGTGACAGTACATTTTAGCTCTACGCTTACTTGAAGAAATTCTGCTTGTAATTCGAGGCAGAGGACAAACGGCACGTTGACGGCAGGTTACCGTATAACCCGATGTAATTATTTCTATTATTTATCACACTCCCCGCCATGTACACTGATTCTGCTTCATTCCCATCTCGTTTTACATTTTATTAATTGATATTTATTAATTAATATTTATATTAGTGACATTCCGTTTGCCCTAGCTTTTTTAGTTTCAATAGGGCCCTGGTCAAACGAAATTTCCGTCCTTGTCATAAGAGTGTGTACCTGTTTTTCTTCGACAAATGGATGTTAGGATTTTTTTCTGAACGTTTGTAGTCGTTTAATAAGGGTCTCAGGATGAAGCAGGCCTCTTATCCTATTCAATGTGACAGCGAGGATACTTAGTGTTGCTTGTTCGTTCATGAGAGTATCAAAGGCCATGTCTGGCATTCCCTGTTCTGCTGAGTAAGAACATTTTCATCTGCTCCTCCATCAGGTGCACATGAGTAGCAATGTTCTCTCGATATGTAAAGCCTTAGGCGTTTCACGTTTCGTCGTGACTTTCTCTTCAATATCTGCAGTGAAGTATGAAGACTTGTGATATTTATTTTCTCAGGATTTCTGCTGCGTTGCGTGAAGCAGAACAAGCCAACACTGTTGATGAGACAATGGTGGCTACAAGTGCGATCGCTGTTCATTCTGAACCTGATGATTCACAGGCTGATGAGGGCTTTTCTGAGCCAAAGCGAGGTTTATTCAAGAGGAAAGTGACTTACGAGGTTAGTCGTCTACAGCTTATTGATCCATATGGCGCATACCATTACAAACCTTTGATAACATAACGCGCGCTCTGATTGGTTGGTGACCCATTTTGGATAATGTAATTAGGGAACTTAAGCACATACATTCCTAGGTTACGGACGACACGTGGAAGTTAAAAATATTTCTTTTGTTGCTTTCTCACGCCACCGTATTTGTAATGGCAAGGCTACGGATACTGAAAAACAAAGGTTTACTGGCCCTTGGTGAGAAGCAAAAACAAGCGAACGAAGGAAACGTTTGAATTCCGGTTTGTGCCTTAAAGATCCCCTCTGTGAAAGCAGCTGTGCATAACACCTGTACATGTTTGGCTTACACAACCTGATGCACTCTTGACAGTACAGGGGATAATTCGTAGCTTTGCTTGCGTTAACCATAGCCTGCCTCCTGGGTTTTCAGTAAAAATGGAGTATACGTCCCCCTTGTATGTTTGCATTAGGTTTACGTGAGCATGCGTACCTTTTTTTTCTCGGTTTTGAGATTCACTTAACAGGTAATACGCTCTATTTGTTTTCACTACTCCAGGCAACGTAATTTATTTATTTATTAGCCAACAATTTAGCCATTTTTCCCCACTGGTAGTTTCCCTTTTTGTTCGTAACCGTAAAGATCAAGTTGTCATGGAATGATGAAATGAGGCAAGATGACGCAATGATTTGGCAGTTCAGGACTACGAAGACTACCTCACAAAATATCAAACAATAGATAGAGACTTCTCTTGTCGGTATACCAATAGAGGACACCGCTATCCAAAAATATTCGGGCCTGTTACAGATGTGTTACATAAGTACCGTTAGACAAATTCAAGAAATATTTCCTTTAATTTGTTTGTATCCTTCTCATGTTCCCTTCTATTGAAATTTTCTAGTCCCTCATAAGTCAGAAGACAAAAGAGTTCAAGAAAGAAAGCCAGTCAATGAATGAATGGATGGACGAGACAGAGAGACTTATTAAAAAGCTCAGCGTGGATATGGATCCAAAAAAAGCAACAAAGATACAACAGAAAATTAACGTAAGTTTGAAAATTTCAGTCATTAAGCCTTAAAGTAAAGAATTTGACTGGAAGATAAGTAATTAAGATAAATCACCTATCTTACACACAAGGAAACAGTTACATGCATGATATGTGGTGATGGTATGGAAATGATGATGGACGGTTATGGCGGTATTCGTGACTAGGACGATGGTGATGGTTAGGGTGATGGTGATGGTGATGGTGATGGTGATGGTGATAGCGGTGGTAATTAAGATGATGATGATGATGATGATGATGATGATGATGATGATGATGATGATGATGATGATAATTTTTTTCTACTTTTAGACACGATATGCACAAGTCCAGGAGAAGCAGTCCAAAGTGGATCTCATCGTACGCCTCAGCAAGGAAATTGATAATGAGACCATAGATCCGACAGTCAGCGAGCCCTTTTTAAAGGAAGCCGAAGTGGTGAAGGAAAGATGGAGCAAGGACAAAGAGATGATGGAAAACTACGGTGAAAATGACGCGGGGAGCAAAGCGGGAACAAGCAACTGCTGTTTTAAGTTCTTGAAAATAAGATTGTTCCCGGCTTGGTCTTACAACTAAGACAAGTTTATGAAGAATATTTAAAGGTACTTGCTTACCAAAACCAGTTCATAAATAAATGATCGACTTCAAATCAAGTCATAGAAACAAAGTACAATTTAGGATAAAAATTGCTGTCAAATGTATTCAGGAAACCAACTTAACAATGCTAACGCTTTTTTGTGGTGTGTCCCGTTAAATTTATGGCTAAACCACGTAGATGTTCTCTATCGAAGGTATTTGATAATCAACATATGAAGCTTTCTTTAACTCAGAAAAGAATAGCTTAATCTTGTTAATTCCAATAGTAAATTTGCATTATTGAAAACAATTTAGAAAAGAATTTTTTTCATTGTACTCAAAGGCAAGCAATTCGTAAAAGGAAGAAAAAAAAAGGCTAGTTTTAAGTTGTGCCAATTCCCGAACCTCATCCCAAATTGGTATGGGCCGAAATTTAAACGAGGTTTAGATCGGGATAAAAAAAATCATGGCCTTAGCAGGGGTTTACTCTACAATTGCAATTATTTAATAAACGGCATTTATCCCAGGTCGTCCCCAAACGACGTTTATTCGGATCTTTTACAAACAATAACATTCTAAAACGTTAAAACGTTGAAAATTTTACAAGATCAAGAGAGAGACTGGTTTAGTTCCCACCATGGGATAAAGAAAAGGATTTGAAAACTAAACTACTTTTTGTAACCGAAAACTTTTCGGAAGTTTGGAGAAACCTCAAACGGACCATGCTCCAGGGCAGGTTTGTACGTCATTTACCCACAGATACCCTTTATTCTGTTTATTGTCTGTCATTCTGGTCGACAGGAGTCAAGTAGTAGATTTATTTGAACTTTCGTTACCTTTCTTTATCTCCACAGGTTGTCCAAGCTCTACAAGCGTTTATGTTGACCCTTGTAATGCTACTATCACGTACGGTAATTTTAGCGTCACGGTAACCGTTGGGTAATAGCGATAAATTATAAGCTTAAATTGTATGGGAGAACACTCCTTGGAATCTCCTTGAATTGGCCCAAAAATGATACAAGACACAAAATACCCATCAAAGCTCAACCGGTAAACGCTTGTACAGCTTGGTTGACCTATGGTATCTCTGATGTGTTTTTCACTGATATTTGATTCAATTTTTTCGTTTCCTGTAATAAACTCAAGTAAAGGCTCTGCATGTATTTTCACGCTACTCTTTATATATTATAAGCAACCCTTTAAAGAAAGCAATAGCAGGACAACAGTGTTCATTTGGGAGTACCTTATAGTACACGGAGATAATGGTCAAAACTCCTTATAGTCTGACGACGACTAAGCGTGGTCCTCGTGAATTTCGGTCCCCAAACGTTCAAACAATGCAATATCAGGACTTCGCAATTTCCAGGACTTCGGGTTTTTTTTTTATCTTATTTTAGTCATTGCTTAAAGGGATTGTGTTAGCGGAGACACATGCGCAGTAGAGTCCGGTTGAGACTAATTTGCTTACAACTCCTCGAGGGATTTTTTGCTTTTCCACCATTGCAAAAGCTTTCAAAAATACTGCAACAAACATCTTCCGTAATTACAGAACGTTTGTAAATAAAAATGAAAACAGCTTCCTGAACTTTTCGAAGGTATCTGAAAAAGGGTCAACAATTTTAAAGTGTTTCTCATCAACGCGGGCATGAGCCTGGAGTGACAAAGTCCCTTTACAAAATTGGCCCTATAAGAATATTCCCATCATATCTATTAAGGGGGAACATCGGCTTAGACCTGTAATTTAACGAGGAATCAATGAAATTCGTATGCCAAGCAACAGACTGAAATGTAAGAATAAGGTAAAAAATAGAATTGGTTGAACCCTCCGTTATTGAATTTGTTACGATATATTAAACACAAATATGTAAGGATGTAAGCTCTCAGCCAATGGATCTAATCTTGAACTGATAGGTAGAAGGCCACTAGAGCAGGTGTCAAGTGTAAAAGTGTTATTTTTTTTAATTCCGGCAATAAGAACCCAGCTGTAACGCTGACATATTACATTATCGACCACAGTGAAAGGCGAAGTCACGCTTCAGTTAAATAGAGAACATGTATCAGGCCGCGCACGGAGCCAGTGTAAGGAAAGGTGGAAGGCTTCTCTTATAATTTAACCTAGCCTTTCACTTTCATAGTTAAAGCATCGGGACACATAATGTTGGTTCCAGGCGTTTGTATCTTTGGATTAACATTCAAATGAAATATATTGAGCCGTAAATTCCTTGGTACTGTTCGTTACACCTAGTGTACAAGGTCAAAATTTGTTTAATAGTGTTGAGCAAATTGTTGTAAAGATTTGGTGCTCATGGCAGCGAAAGAATTAATTCTACTAGGTTAACGAATCTCTATACGACGACTTGTTTTGGGCGTTGAGCAGTTAACATGCCCCCAACATGAACGCCGCGTAGAATTTGATAGAATATACTGAAAAATCTATCCCTGGTAGTGATACACGAAGCATGCGGGTTTTTTTTTGTTTTTTCTTTTTTTGTCATCATCCACATCCTGCGACCCAAGCACTTAGTAGTAGCTTAGAAGTTTGATGTGAAAGCGATTCCGCCTTGACCTCCGCATTCTTTCTCCTATCAGGAAAGGTAATCGAAAAGTAAATCGCACGTTTACTGTCACTCCTTGCCAGCGCATTTGGGATGAAAGACCACAGCGATACGTAAATAAAGCATTAAAATGTATTTATTCAACCCAGCCTACTTAAGAAAAAAATTACGCAACATTCCTTACTGAAGAAAAACAAACAATATTCCAAGGGTTCACAAAAGATTCAAATTTAGCAACGTTTTACAGGGCACAAAACACAAAACTGCCATCACGTTCAATTAATCCGCCTACCTTTGACAAATTTAGTCATTGTCAGAGTCTGACGATCACCTTTCGAAATCAACTGAACTCAAGAGCGAACCTGATGGTTTACGAGAAGCTGCAATTTATTCAGTAATAGTCGATGTCACGAAGGTAAGCGTTTTGTTAAAGGGACACAGTTACCTTTGTGACCGCGCCGACCTGGACACTAGTTTTGTCAGTCTGAAAAACGTCTACCTCAACCCGAAATCAAAAGTACGCGCGTCGCATACATCCACAAATCCGCTTCACTCTTCCCAGTGTTTTATTGGATTTTCAATCTTTTACTGGATACCTGTTTCTGAGTATGATTTGCTCATCCAGTGGTATTATTTTATCATATTTGGTTAAAAACAGTATGGATCGCGTCTCCAACGGAACATGAAAAGAAGAGGTGAGAAACGTGAAAGTGCCGGGCGGAAGAAATCGCCTGCGTTGACCAATATAACGAGAGAAATCAATCAAAAACTTTGGAGAACAAATCTCCATTATATATATTTGGAAAATCGCATTTTCTCAACCTGGCGAAAGTTCGTGCGGAGGCAATCTTCGTAAACGATTCGAACTTTGTGTCATAGCTGCTTGGTTTGGAGCTCAGACGAAGACAAGCTTCGGTACAAAGTCGATTATCTCCTCGACAAGGAAAACCTCTATTAGAACCTTGTTTTCTACGGGTCGAGCAAGCGTTCTTGTAATGACATGGGTTTGGTTCCTAAATTTAGATAACAGAGAAGTTATAGAAACGAAATTATAAACGCAAAATATATGATTGAAAGCAGAAATAAAGCTTACCGGTACTTTCGCTATAAAGTCGTTTCGCTACACTGCAGCTCAGGCGATTCGCTACGTTTCAAAATTGACATATTCTCTAATATTTGAACTCAATTTGCTTCTTATGCAAACACTGTGAAACGTAGAAACAGCTAAGATAATTTTTCACACGACCGGATACCGAAAAAAACAATTAAATGATTCTTCGACTTCAGAGGTATTCGTTGACGTTTGGCTTTCCCTGGACAAGTCCATCAGTAAATTTTCCATGGTATCAACAAAATGAGTGTTCTAATATGACATTAGGTCTATAACCACTATAATTTTGACTGGCAAATACTTCGACTCGACAAGGTTTGTTTAGATTTTTCAAAGGATGCGCTTCTCAGCGCGAGACGTGTGATATGCAAATCAGCTAAGAAATGGTATCTAATGCGCATGTGCACCAGGTGACTGTGTCCCTTAAAGAGTGCACAAATTCCTTCGCGTAGCGCTGGAAAATTAAAACCTTAAGATAACTCTTTCAATTGCCACTCCAGAAACTATAAAAACTCTACGTACGATTTTCGGCTATTGCGGGAGCTACACTTTCAGGAACACAGCATAATCAATCTTTTGGAATTTTACCGAGACATATTACCTTCTTATCGCCAAACAATGTCACAAATCATTATAAGCAGTCAAAATTAGCTCTTAGACTCTTCATAGCTTCTGGGGTATGCAATTATATTCGTCGACCTCAGTACGGCGCCGACGCTGACAAGATAAAGCTGTTGGAGTCTCCGTATCGCCCTGTACCACTAACAATGACTACCACAGGTCCGTAATCCACTGGACCATCCAAGTCCATTTCTATGAAGTTAGCTGCCCCACCAGATATGTCGAAATATGGCGTATTCACGTTACACTTCCCTCCATTGTAGGTCTTCTTGCAGGCGTAAGAAGCGAAGCCTGACTTCTGATCGTCAGCTACTACTGTAATGCTGATGTTGTAGTGAGGGCTGCCCCCAAAGCAGTAGTCAAGGCGAAGGTATTGCGATTGTGTAGTCGGAACCACCTTTTTGACGTGGGTTTTGAAAATTGGTTCCAGAATACCTAGAAAAGAAATACGTGTGGTTCTCATAACGGAAGCAGTGTTTCTGCGGGACAGTAAGTTTAAAAAACCAGCAATTGATCGAGAGTTTAAAATGTTTGCTATTCATTTGACTTTCTAAAACATCAATAAGCATCCTAGTAAGATGCCAGTACTGAGTCAGAAGAAAGCGGATGTTATTATCATTATTATCGGTTCATAATTATAATGTGGGCAAGTGAAAATAAACGATAAAAACGAACAACGTTTCGGTGTCGTCTTGACGCCATTATCTAATTTGGAGTAATTGAAATAAAGTCAATGTCAGAAATAGTTCACTAAAATTCACACAGCATCTGAATCTGTAATGTCACGCAAATAGTTTTGCTTTAAGGGCGGCGCCTACTATTGTTACTGCGCATACGTTCTGCGCATCTCGAGATACTCGGGTTTCCTATGGGTGGTGCCCACTGATACAGGGATATTTTTGCGCTCTTTAAAACTATGCGGAGAAAGCAGAACTTAGCAATTGACTTTGGTATCCAAAAAGAAAATTGGGGGTAACCATGCATTTTTCAGAGATAATAAAGCTTCAATTTGGAAAAAAGCGCCATACATTGCTATGTATTTTGCTGCTTTTTAGAATAATTGTTGATTAGTTATCTCTAAAAAATGCGTGGTTACCCCCAATTTTCTTTTTGGATTTCAATAGCCGCTACTAAAATCTGCTTTTCCCGCATAGTGATAAACTGCGCAAAAATACTTCGCTATTAGTAGGCACCGTCCTTAATTGAGTCCGATTGGGCATTGAGGGATGGTGTTAACTCTCTAATTAGCAACATTTCGTAAACTAAACAATCGAGCATAGTCATGCACTTCTTAAGGACAGAAACATATCTGTCAAGGTCTTTTTGGACATTACGGTGTTTGTTAAGAAGATGCACGCCAATAGAAGAAGATTGGTTTTTATGCTCGACCACACGCTGGTGTAGGTGCCTAAGTATATACCCTACATAACTTGCATCGCACAAGTCACATTGAAATTTAAAAACAATACAGCGCTGATTTAAAACAGACGGTTTTCACTCTTGTACTTTAAGCTCTTGCTGGACTTTTTTTTACTAACAAAAATCGGTTGGATGACTGTGTCAATCTTCTGGCTAAGATCTTTGAGCTGTTTGTGTACAAGGTCTGCCAAAGCCTGGTCTTTGAAAGGCAGGACGTTTCGGACAGTTGGCCGGTCTCTTGGAGCAGGCATTGGTTGAGGGCCTTCAGCCTTTGAAACTACAAAATACCTGACGGTGGTTTTTTTTTTTTATATATTTATTTATTTTTTAATTTTTTTGATTAATTCATTGTCACACATTACATTGCTGCCCTTACAGTACTTTCTTTTTTTGCTATGGCTACGGGTAGTCGCTAGCTACAGAGTGTACTTACTATTTGCATATTTTGAATACTTAATAACACAAATACATTCCAATGACGGTACATACTAGTTATATTTCAATAACGCACGGCTTGTCTATAGCACTACACTAATGAGAGAACTTTACAAAAAAAGGAAAAAAACATTCGACCTTTTTGGGAGAGAGGAGTACTTCTCGATAAAACATATAATTAAGACAAATCTTCAAGGTTGTATTTAAGAGCGGTTGTCAGTAACTTTCGAGAATCCGGCGACAGAAGCGAAAATTCGAATTTTTTTTTATTTGCCCCAAAAGACCCTTTTGGTGAACTATTTTCAAAAATAATATTCAAAAGTTCCAGCGAATTTTTATTTTGGCAAAAATTGGGAAAGTTCGAAATCGGCCAAAACGCGACCGATGGCCCGATTGAAATTATGCAAATTACTACATTTTTAGAACTCTCGTTCAAGACAAGGTAGCGTTTTCTCGAGTTGACACTCTCACAATCGTTTTTACATCCCCTGTGCTTGCTTCTAAACTATATTTTATCTCGACCTGAACATTCTTTCACTTAAAGTTGCCCACGTAAAGAATACAATGTTTGCTATTCCTTAGATAGAGTGATTTTTGCCATATTTCAGATGACCATATCATCAAGGGTATACAAATATACTGGTAATGAAATCACTTTTTTGAACGGGCAATTGTTCTTATTTATCATGTTAAAATATTTAGTTTGGCCCGCGAAAAGCGAGCGCGCTAGGTCGAGATGTGTGGAATGCACTTTGACACAATTCACCATTTCAGTACTTCATGTTCCTCCTGTTACTTTGCACTTATCAATACACTTCACGGAAGCTTTAAGATAAAAGCCAAGGTCTCTGTGTTCATTTCATGCTTTTATACACGTAAATAACTAGCTTCAAACTTGAGTGCTCCCCATATTAGCATTAGGTTATCAAATGATTCCTTTCAGGTAAAATTTTCGAGTTTATATTGGGCCCTTCAAGCGAGATGAAAGAGCCGTTCGCAGGGACATAACTTGAAATCAGTGAAATTAATACCCTGTCTCTCATATCATGCTACACTTCCAAACTACCGTTACTATTAAGCTAGAAAGTGTAAATGCTCCCTTTTTACGTGACCCAAAACAAAATTTGCCTAAAATATTACGAATAAAGTCCACCACAAGAAAAAACTGAAAAAATCGCGCACCGACGTAAATGTAAACATCAGCCGTTTCTCGACTTGCAACATGGATGAAACGCGTCCGTTATTTTACCTCTGTATACATTTATGATCAGAAAGTAGAAACAAAAAATCTTCTCTATGCCCATCTGTATAAATGCACTCGCCAATCAGGCTTTGATTTTCTGTATGTTGTCGAAAATACTGAAGAATAGTGCAACATAATAATTTGTTACTGACTACTTGACTCATTCAATCACAACCGGATACATGTAACACGACTGGAAACTAGATATAAAGAAATGCTGTTACTTGTCTGCAATCGTTACTCACATTATATCTGGCGATGTCACATCCCCGAGGCAAGGCTGAAAATTGTCTCAAAATCCGCATATTAGAGATTCAAAGTTTTGAACAACGCAACAACTTTCATTGCGTGACAAGTGAAATGTAATACACAAGCGCGCGAAAAGCACCGGAATAAACAATGTCAAGATTCGCCCTTGTGATGACAGTGCGAAAATGATTTTTGAAATTACAAGAAGAAATTGAGGCAAGTCAAGGTCTGCAAGGTATATTTAATGGACTGAAACAATAATCCTCTTCTGAGATTCACTCTGTTTTGTTTGTGCCGGATTCTCATCAATAAAATAACATTACAGGAAAAGTAAAACCGAAATTAATTTAAATCAAGTTAACAAATTAAGACCTTTTGAAACCTCAATGCAGTATTTCAATACTATCCTCAAACAAAAAGCTATTATATTTAGGAGAGTGAAGTTTGTCTTTCGCCATGGATCAACGCGCAAAAGTTGTGGATCAAGCTCAAAAGGTGCGCAATATTTGCAAGGTGTTATACGGTTTTAAAATCAATGTAATAAGGACGTTCACCATCACGGAATGGAACGAAAAAAAACTTCTTTTTAGGTTAACTTGTTAAACCTAGCTTTAATGTCTGTTTGAGATGAGTCAATGATGGCGATAAAATGTTAACTGGAAATACACAACATTATTCTGCATTATTGCTTACGGAAGGGCTGATCAAATTTTAAGATAAGAGTTTAACCTTAATTTTATTTTCTAGCGCGCACTAGTGTCAAAGGATGAGGGGCACGACAGGTATTTCTCAGATTTTCGTGTTCGGTCTAAAAGACGGTGTTATCTCTTACGGGCCGTCACTGTGTAAGTCTGACGTTATCATTGTTAAATCCTCCTAGCGTGCTCCAGAGTATCCACCATACGAACAGCCTTTTACAAGGCCAGTGAGAGTATCTTTTGAACCTGTGTACCATAGTCCAGTGATTGTTCAATTTATAGTGGTTTTTATATGGCATGGTTGAAGATATAACTTAATTACGAGTTCCACTTGGATTGGGTTAACCCACAGTACATGCATTGACAATGACAGCGATTCTTTGCTGTTCATTCCTCGGTCTCCCTTCGTCGTTAAAGGTTTCTGACTGTTCCAGTTCACACGAAGGCCTAACTTCTCTCGGTGGTGTATAAAGACGAACGGAAAGTTTCAATCGTAAATCATAATTCCTGGAATAAAGTCAAGTAATGCATAGCAGTGGATTTCTGTTTAAAAAAATAGGGAAAGTCAGAGAATGAAATAAAATGTTCTTTCATGCTCTCAGTTTCTCTCAAATGAAAACACTTTACCTGCCCTAGCAACAACACTATTTCGTCCTGAATTTCTTTATAGGCCCGATCTTTTGTGCCTTTATAGGTGCGAGCGAACGTCCTTTTTGCATTGATTAAGCGTAACACATTACAAATCTTGCGCATTTTTTGAGCTTGATCCGCACGGAGAGGTGCCATGGCGAAAAAAAAAAACTTCACTCTCCTCCAAACTTTTTGTTTGAGGATAGTATTGAAATACTGCATTGAGGTTTCGAAAGCTCTTGATTTGTTTACTTTCATTTCAGTTAATTTCGGCTTTATTTTGAGGAAAATAAAGGTTGTTGTTGTTGTTGTTGTTGTTGATGATGACAATTCGGTACAATCCCCAGGAGGGGGGGGGGGGGGGTTGGGGGGAGAGGAGGAAACATGATTTTCGTTTCAATCCGGCAATCAAATATACCTTGCAGACCTTGACTTGCCTCAATTTCTTCTTGTAATTTCAAAAATCATTTTCGCACTGTCATCACAAGGGCGAATCTTGACATTGTTTATTCCGGTGCTTTTCGCGCGCTTGTGTATTACATTTCACTTGTCACGCAATGAAAGTTGTTGCGTTGTTCAAAACTTTGAATCTCTAATATGCGGATTTTGAGACAATTTTCAGCCTTGCCTCGGGGATGTGATATCGCCAGATATAATGTGAGTAACGATTGCAGACAAGTAACAGCATTTCTTTATATCTAGTTTCCAGTCGTGTTACATGTATCCGGTTGTGATTGAATGAGTCAAGTAGTCAGTAACAAATTATTATGTTGCACTATTCTTCAGTATTTTCGACAACATACAGAAAATCAAAGCCTGATTGGCGAGTGCATTTATACAGATGGGCATAGAGAAGATTTTTTGTTTCTACTTTCTGATCATAAATGTATACAGAGGTAAAATAACGGACGCGTTTCATCCATGTTGCAAGTCGAGAAACGGCTGATGTTTACATTTACGTCGGTGCGCGATTTTTTCAGTTTTTTCTTGTGGTGGACTTTATTCGTAATATTTTAGGCAAATTTTGTTTTGGGTCACGTAAAAAGGGAGCATTTACACTTTCTAGCTTAATAGTAACGGTAGTTTGGAAGTGTAGCATGATATGAGAGACAGGGTATTAATTTCACTGATTTCAAGTTATTTCCCTGCGAACGGCTCTTTCATCTCGCTTGAAGGGCCCAATATAAACTCGAAAATTTTACCTGAAAGGAATCATTTGATAACCTAATGCTAATATGGGGAGCACTCAAGTTTGAAGCTAGTTATTTACGTGTATAAAAGCATGAAATGAACACAGAGACCTTGGCTTTTATCTTAAAGCTTCCGTGAAGTGCATTGATAAGTGCAAAGTAACAGGAGGAACATGAAGTACTGAAATGGCGAATTGTGTCAAAGTGCATTCCACACATCTCGACCTAGCGCGCTCGCTTTTCGCGGGCCAAACTAAATATTTTAACATGATAAATAAGAACAATTGCCCGTTCAAAAAAGTGATTTCATTACCAGTATATTTGTATACCCTTGATGATATGGTCATCTGAAATATGGCAAAAATCACTCTATCTAAGGAATAGCAAACATTGTATTCTTTACGTGGGCAACTTTAAGTGAAAGAATGTTCAGGTCGAGATAAAATATAGTTTAGAAGCAAGTACAGGAGATGTAAAAACGATTGTGAAAGTGTCAACTCGAGAAAACGCTACCTTGTCTTGAACGAGAGTTTTAAAAATGTAGTAATTTGCATAATTTCAATCGGGCCATCGGTCGCGTTTTGGCCGATTTCGAACTTTCCCAATTTTTGCCAAAATAAAAATTCGCTGGAACTTTTGAATATTATTTTTGAAAATAGTTCACCAAAAGGGTCTTTTGGGGCAAATAAAAAAAAATTCGAATTTTCGCTTCTGTCGCCGGATTCTCGAAAGTTATTGACAACCGCTCTTAAAGGGTATCTTACTGATAAACTCGTGAATGGAGATGGCCATACTCTTTAACTTGTTTGAATAAATATAATGGCGCATAAATAAGGTGGTGTAGTTAAATTTCCATAGTATTGTTGTGTCCTGGGAGCTTGCAGTGATACCGAACAAGATTTCCTCTATGGTAGGGGAGATATGGCACGCATTCTCTTTATTGAACCAGCTCAGGACCTTTTGCATAAACATTTTGGTAAACGTACATTCAATAAAAGAGTGCTCTATTGAATCTTTGCCTCCACAGTATAGACATTCATGGTCCGCCTTATTACCAAATCTGAATAATTCTTTCTTAGTTACTATCGTTCTGTGGATTAGTTTAAATTGAAACTCTTTTAATTCGGTTTCCTTGCAACTGGTTTTCAGTGATTTAAAGATCTTAGTCCATACGTCTTTATTTAATGAAAGTTTTTTCCTCCAACGTTTAGGGCCCCTCCGTAAAAACTAAAATCTTACCTTAAGACCTTTTTTACACTTAATTCTGGTGCTGTGGTAAGACAGCGCGTAAATCTCATTTGAAGACGATTCATCTTAGGATAAGACGACTTTCTTCTTATTTATACGATGATGGCGTCTTAGATTAATATGATTTTTTCTTAGATTCAAAGTGCTGTGGTAAGTCATATTCTCATCTTAACTCAAGATTTGAACAATCTTATTCTAGATGCTTTAGAATCTCAACTGATTTAAGTTTCGAAACAAGGTATAAATCTAACTGCAACGGTCACTACATTAAAAAACTGACAGAGAGCGTTTAATACCATTAAGCTTAAACATGATATATGGAGCAACGAAAACACAACGAATTTCAATCCATAGTACTTTATTACACCAAATCTAATTTAAATGAGACAACTTATCGAAATCAGCTTACCGTAAACAGAGGCCGGGCCGCGGCAAATAACTACTGCTTTGTTGGTCTTAAAGTCCTTTAAATCACAGAGACCTCTAATAGCAGGGAATGCAGATTGTCACTACACTCATTCCTCTGATCGGTGATGCAGTAGAATTGTTGGACTCATCTTTGGTTTTCAATAAAAAGTGACAGTAATTTCTTCATTTCCATTTTCAATCTTCCGTCTCGCGCATGCCGTCAAATTCGTGTAAGTTACCCACGTTTACCGGGGCTTTAGCCCGTATTTTATGTCCAGATGTCTTGTTTAATTTGAATATTGAAGTAGCTGTCTCGAAATTCTTGTAAATTCTCCACTTTCCGTTGCTTGATCATGAGGAGTATATTAAATCAGCTTGTTCTAAACAAGGTGAGAGTTTGTGTTGGATCTAAGCTCCAGACTCCGTGTCTGCAGAGTTTGGATCAAAATCAACCAATCAGAAAAGAAGTTCTGTTTCCTATGAGGTCTGCATTTTTTTAAATGAACCAATCAGGAAGGGCTTTCCAAACTTTGGACCCTTTTGTGTTGGAATTTTCTATTTTTTGCAAGTTAGCCTTTTTTTATTTATTTTTTTTTTTATCGAGAACTATAAAAATGGTGAGAGTAGAGATCGGCGTATAAAATCGCCGATATCTGACATGCCAGATATCGGCGATTAAATTCGCCAAGTGTGCCCGTTCCCGCGATTTTTTTACGCTTATCGCTGCGAATTGCCACGCTGCGATCGGCGAAAAAAAATCGCCAGGTGTGTCCGCATCAATCGGTGGCGAAAATCACTTGCGATTTTCGCTGGCGATCAAATTCGCTGCGATCGTCGTATAAAATGCCAGGTGTGTCGCCAGCTTAAGGCGTATCGCATCTTACGTAGGTTGGCAGTATCTTAAAGCCTGCTTGGGCGTCTTAAAATTTCCACAAGACCAAAAAACGTCTTAAAATAAGGACCCCATCGACTCAGATTAAAATAATTAAGACTGGTCTTTCTTAAAGTAAGATGCCTCAATGTTGATTAAGATAAGCGCTTCTCAAATGAAGACGATTTAAAGACAATATTTAAGACGATCTTTTATCTTATATACTAACTGAGACTCCGATAGTCTTCATTCAAGATCTCCTGTGTTAAAATAAGATGATCACCTTTTCAATTTAATGTGGTGGTGGTCTTGCATAAGACGGGAAACGTAAGGTAAAATCATAGTTTAAGATTTTAGTTTTTACGGAGCCGTTTGTTCTTCAGTGTGTATTTTGGCGTTAAGCAAATTATAAAAGTCCCTTGACTTAGCCTTACTTAGATTAATTTGGATCGATTCATTCTGGAAAAAGATATTATCATTTCTGGTAAAGATTGATTTGTTGATGGTGTCGGAGCATTTGGCTAGAGACAATAAACGTCTTGGAATAGCGCTAACAACTTGATAATATTGTAAAAAATTGGATTCACAGGAATATTTCTCGAGGAACTCTTGGAATGATAAAAAAATTACCATTTTCGTTCAGTAGGTCATTAAAAGTGAGGACACCTTTCTTAAACCATTCACTGAGAAAAATGGGTTGCACGTCCACCAATATATCTTTGTTATTAAACAAAATTAATTCCTGCTTTTGGTCGTAGGTATAAAGAGTTTTTAATTCATTGAAGAAATCAAGTATCTTCTTATAAAAGATCGGGAGGTCGTTCAAGTAGTTTGTGTCGTAGTTGCACCTTAGTAGAAAGTTTAACCCTCCCTCGCTATTAAATTGAAATCGTTTTGGAATGATACACCAATTACTATTGTCCGAAGTCCGTATCAACCTTGGGATCCAAGCGAGTTTCAGAGCTTTCAACATTATCTCAAAATCGATCATACGTATTCCGCCGTTTTCAAAATCTTGGTAGAGGCCTGATCTTTTTATTTTATCTTTTTTGTTTTTCCAGAGGAACTTAAAAAGTATCGATATTCCTGTGTCATGTGATGTTTCCTCACTATTAACAACGTGCCCCTAGAGGAAACCACGCAGATACTTGCTGATAAAGCTTTCACAGATAACTGGTTCAACGAAAGCCACCAATTGAATCTTAACATAGATCTTCTCAGAGCATCCACTAAAGATCAACTGTTTCGATTCAACGGCTTACTTTACGAACAAACCGATGGTGTCACCATGGGGTTCGCCACTCGGGCCACTTCTTGCCAATGTCTTCATGGGATCCTTTGAAGAAACTCTAGAGCTTGCAGGAAAATTGCCTTCTTTTTACAAGAGATACGTGGATGATACTTTGAACATAATGCCGGACACAACATCAGCTGCTACCCTTTCTTGGAATGCAGCTCCTTAATAGAGCTCCCCAAATTGAGACCAGGGTCAACATAAAACCTACTAACTCAGTCTTTTGCTCCACTGCCAAACCATGTGGATAATGCGCTATAAACGAGCATTGTGTTGTTTTTAAATTTCAATGTGACTTGTGTGATGCAAGTTATGTAAGGTATACACTTAAGCATTTACACTAGCGCGTGGTCGAGCATAAAAACCAATCTAGTTCTATTGGCGAGCATCTTCTTAACGAACACCGTACGGTCCAAAAAGACCTTGACAAATATTTCTCTGCCCTTAAAAAGTGCATGAATAAGTCCGATTGTTTAGTTTACGAAATCTTGCTAATTTGAGAGTTAACACCATCCCTCAATGTCCAATCGGACTCATTTCAAGCAAAAGTATTTGCGTTAGATTACATATTCAGATATTATGTGAATTTTAGCGAACTATTTCTGACATTGACTTTATCTCAATTACTTCGAATTTGATAATGGCGTCAAGAAGACACCGAAATGTTGTTCGTTTTCATCGTTTATTTTCACTTGCTTATGTATATCTAAACCTTTAATTATAATGTGGTTAAAAAAGAGAGAAAAAGAGAAAAAGAAGAAGAAGGCGGATAAGTATTGATGTTCGCGTTAAACATATTTGATCGCAATCATTGTTGATTGACGTATTCACAGGTTCCAATTTTAGATCAAAACCCTTAAGATCTTGACTAAGTGGTGTTTCGTTGGATATGAAGATTTATAGACCTGACCCAAATGAACTCCTTTTATTGGCTGCTCACTCTGTGAATCAGTCATTAATCGTTCAAGGGTACCAAGAAACAAAAATGTGAGTCCCATGCTCTAGACGTGTGCACACTGTGGCCGAGTTTTCCATCTTGTTTTCTTTATCACTTAACGTGACGCTTTGAACATTGCTGAAAGTATTAGTATTTGGGACGTTTGTCATATAGGAACCTAACAAGATAATCCAACCCACAGCTAATTTCTCAGCCGTTCATAGTGTGCGTAAGGTCCATAGGCTCGATTCCTGTCAGGAAGACGGGTATTTATGTGTCCCACGTTCGTAAAATGCTGAACATTAAATCCTTCTCTCTTTGTCACCTTCAAAGACGAATTTACCTGTATCGTCTCCTTTGCTGAAGTTCAGAAACTGGGCATGTTCCATGGGAGTCATCCGCCACCGAGGTTCACATGGCATAGCACTGTTTGCTGTGGTATTATAGGCAAATGACAACGACAGAGTGAAGATAAAACCAGCATAGGAGCCAGTTTTAACGTCGAAATACAAATCTTTATACCTACAAAAAACACATCTTATTTAAATGTGTCTGGGGCCAGATTTACGAAGCCCTCTTAAGCCAAGGTGTATTTCAAGAATTGTTCCTTGAGGACGGTGCCTACTAATATCGAAGTATTTTTGTGCGGTTTATGACTATGCGGGAAAAGCAGATCTCAGCAAGGGCTATTGGAATCCAAAAAGAAAATTGGGGGTAACCACGCATTTTTCAGAGAAAATTAAGCAACAATATTTCTAAAAAGCGCCAAAATATAAAGCAATGTATGGGATTTTTTCCTAAATTGAAGCTTAGTTATCTCTGAAAAATGCATGGTTATCCCCAATTTTTTTTTAGATACCAAAAGCATTTGGTAAGTTCTGCTTTCTCCGTGTAGTTTTAAACCGCGCAAAAATATTCCTGTATTAGCAGGCACCACCCATAGGAAACCCGAGTATCTCGCGATGCGCAGAACATATGCGCAGTAACAATAGTAGGCACCGTCCTTAAAAAAACCCTGTTGTTGGAATAACAATAGACTTTTGTTCAAAAACCATACTTTGTAGACATTATCAACTTTGGAGGTCTTCGAAAATCTGTTCCTGGACGATAAATGTTCATGCTAACGCGCAAATACCTGTACAACATGTCTCAACTATTTTTATGAGCTAGCAGTAATATTGATTATTACAATTATTTTAATTTACTCTTTTTCGGTACATGACATTGTCTATTACATTTTTGTATATTACATTTTCTTTCTAAAAAGGTTTCAGTCGAGATTTCAGAATACAAATCGGATGGTGTCGAAAATGTCACATACATACATATACTTTATTGTAACTCGAATTATAAGAGTAGCTCTATTGAGCTAACATTTTCGAGAAAGAAAAATACATAAACTATAATTAAATTATTACAATACGTTAATTAGAACACTAAAATACTAAAAGTTCATTCTTATGCTTTGGTATCAATGTTAACCCATGAGAGTTTTTTAGGGGTATATGGCTTCATTCCATCATCCCTCCCCACCACCAAAACTCCCCGGCCCCCACCACCACCACCAACACACACACACACACCCGCCTAATGACCTCCTTTGGACTAGCTAAGGAGATTGCTCTAACGATGCCTAACATTTAGCCCTTTGCGCAGACAACTGCGATTCTTTAGATGGCAACTTCTTTGGATCCACGACTTTTACGTTCATCTGTGATCCTGTCTGAAGGGGCAGCGTTTTCCAAAAAAAAAAACCATTAACACACACAGGACAGTAATGTACAAAACGCGTCTTATTATACTGAGCGATTTGAGTGCTTACTTCGCGTGATAGGTGAAATTGAAGTCAGGCACAGGTACGCCTCCAATAATATTTGTGGCCAAAACATGTCCTGCCGAATCTTTGGCAGTAACGTAAATAACGGATCCTAATGCAGTATCCCACCGAACGCTGGACAAGTTGATCGCAAACAGGGCCAGAAGTCCATCATACGAGCAGCCTCCACAAAGGGGAGCATGGTACTGCAGTAATGTGCGCCCTTTTATGTTTTGGATCGTCCGTGTTATGAACTGAATTTCCACTGGAACTGGCTGTGGTTGGAATAGATAGCTTTTCTCGAACTCGGTCATTTCCAGAGAAAACCCACTAGCGGTGACTAAAACTGCAACTAATGGTAAATTGACATCATCATTGTCATCATCATCATCATCATCATCATCATCATCATCTTATTATTACTATCGTTACCATATCATACCATCATGTCGTTATCGGTAACTGATAACTGAATATGCGATTTCATTTTAAAGGCCTCTTTAGGCTTATAGACTCAAACAAGCTAACACAGATATGTCATCGTTTTCAGTACGAAATAGCCGGGCAACAAGATGAAAAATTAAACTCTCAACTATTGTATCTGAAGAGATTAAACTGTGTTAGCTGATACAGCTATTACTTCAAAAGGCCATAAAACGATGTGGGAACACAGGAAACAACATTTTAAGTATTTGGCTTACATTACCCCTTGGGTGTCCATGTAGTATAGAAACTACGACTTTCAAAAGTGCGCTAAAAGCACTAGGGTCGGAATTTGTTCAAATGTTTTTAACAGTCACACTTTTGGACACAACAGGGCGAATGTAACTGGCTTCGCAGCAACTTATTTCAACAGCCCTAACAATTTAGTTATATAAAAGAATTATGGAGAACGTTTAAATGAGGTAGAAGTGCACTGTTTCTACGACTATGGCGAAATTCAATTCAGTTGAAGGTCCAAATACATTAACGCTTGTCGTTTGCTGCAGCCTTTAAAGTGGGAATTATTTCTGAACTACAATTCAATTTTAGAATACAAAAAGGGTACAAATAAATAATAAAAAACGTTGTTCATACTGGAATAATTTCCATGGGGCGTTAAGTGACTTGTATGTTTTACGGGAAACATTAAGTGTCAAACACAAAAACTAAAGTCGCTGTTGGTAAGCAAGTGAGACTTTTTAGAAGAAGCTTTTCTTTTTAAAAGAACATGTTAGCGTTACAGCCAAAATGAACATGTAGAAACTTAAAAAAATAAAGTAACTGGTTGGTTTCAAATGAGCAATTGTAATTAGTAAGTCGCCGGAGTATTTTGTGTAAACGTTTCTTGCTTTATAATATTTGACCTTTCCCAGAAGGCATGTACAGTGTAACAGAAAATTAAACTTTGCAAAACTGACTTATCAGAAATTGGGGAAGTTTACAGATAACAAAATTGAAATCACTATATCCAGTGAAAAGCGACAAGTCTCACTTTAGCCAAAGACCCTTGACGTATAAAACAGTTTTAGAAGTTCACTTTGATTTCACTGATAACATTTCAGTGGCTTGGAACTAGATCCTGGATTGGTTGGCGGTTATGAAATCAACCAATCAAAATTACGTCCGTCACGCGATACACTCGAATTCTCGAGCCACCAAGTGTTGCAGGGAAAGGAGACGCTGTTTCTTATGTTTAAACTTTCCTTTGCAAGTTCTTTTGTGGTCGGGGAAAATAGTACGTTTTTTGCTTGAGGGAAAGTCCGCGAGCAAGTGATATGAAACGATGAAACGCCAGCCGCGTTGTGAAGGGCCTACAATTACAAAAAGGTAAGGTGATGGAAATCAGTAAAGTTCAGTCAGGTCCTCACTTTTTATGGTGTTGTGAGGAAACTCGAAAACAACTGAATTCAAGATATAATAACAATAGGAGGTCCAGTTTCTAACTCGTCGATGGCTTTCACTTCAGTAGTTCATTTCGTGACCCTTCAGGCGACTTCCGTCTTGATATGGATGGTATGTTTACGCTCCGTAATTGCGATGTTATAATGCTATGCAATTCTATTCATCGAGCGACTCAGTATGTTGGGAAAAAACCATTACATAAGCATTGAAATCCAAGCACCTTATATATATTTAGGCAAGCAATACGGTGCAGAAATTTGCATACGCTGCAGAAAACGCTGAACAGGAGAGACAGCATTTTCGACAATCGCTTAATTTACTACAATTATTTCATTTCTCTCCGACAAAATCTAAAATTGGAACAACAGTTAGACACAAAAAAACTAACAACCTCAGCGTATTCGATAGAATTTGCCAGGCACTTTATTTTTCCAATTGAAAGTACGCTCTTCGAAAGCGTTGAGTTCGAAACACGTTAGTTAATATCACAGCTGCCTTTGCAACATTTGCTGCAGCTATTTTAAGCTTGATTGCAAGGTGACTGTGAATGCCGGAAACGTGAATCATCTAAGATCAGTGATATTGAAGAAACGAGAAGAAATGAGAAACTGTTCAGAAAATGAGTACATATATCCATCTCACCGTGTTGGTCTTTACATTCATAGCTCATTTCTTCAATCAACCATAAGATCATGTTGCAAACTAGAATTCACATCGAAGCAACTGGCTGCCGTAGTTTTAGTTTTCGAAACTTTATATCAAGCACTGGAAGGACTTTCGTTTGGTCTGGGCAATGATTATTTTATATTACTGAGGACATTCGCTTCTTCGATCATATTGCACATGAAACGATGCGAAATTCTAATTTTGCGTGCAGTCGTTCATGGTACTTCCGCCAACATGACACATCTTACCGCTTTTCAGTTCTGAGAAGCATTAAACTCGCACTACGTTAAAGTTCTTTTATTTTAAAAAATCTTGCATCAGAGCTAGACATAATGAGCGCGGAGATCAGGAATATAGAGCTCTTACATTAAAATTGTCAGCAACAGCAGCATAATAATCGAGGGCACCCAACAATTCTTTTGGGGCGAATATCTGTCCGAAAGGTATAAATCGCCTCAAAATTGAAATTTCTTGCGAAGGAAATCTTAAGTTTTATTTGACAAAACGTTAGCCCAAAATCTCGAAACACTGGAAAAATAATTCATTTTGTTTTACGAGGAATAGATACGTCGTTAAAATTGCAGAACACGGTCAAGACATGTTCTTAAATTCGGGGAATACGATTTCGTTTCCCAGTATATAAAGTTCTGCAACTAGAATTTTCCGCTAAAGCATCGGAACAGGTCTGTCTTAACAAACACTCTTTCACCCTTAGTTCGATTAATTCTGCCCAAAGACCGTCAATGCGGAACCAACAAAATGGTAAAAATACTTAAATAGTTACCCCTAAAGATGGAGTGGAACTCGGATTCCATACGGTGCTACGAAAAGTTTACCTTCCACCGAACAACCTCAAAGAGTTTGATACAACCCCAGTTAACAAGTTAAAACTTAGTCTAACACAAAGGTGTTTTGCAAAAGCAGAAGGCCTAAGCTTACCGAGGAGAATCAGTGCATTCATCTCAACCAAGGTACGTTTCTCCACTATTAACTCTCTGGCGGGCGGTAAAGGATACGAGGCAAAGACCCTGTTATTTTGTCGATCGAACCTTTGTAACGAGCTCTCCGGGAGGCGCTGTAGACGGGAAAAAACCCTGTTTCGGGAATCTTATAATGTGAGTCTCGTGATATTCACGTGACCTATGTTGCTCACATCCTATTGGGTTATCAATAATACTATGGCGTTGCAAAATCCCAGAACAAAAGAATCTATTTCTGGATGTGATGAGTTATGTGGTGTTTGTCTGCCATAATCTTTCCTGGAAGCATTGGAACATTGCCCGAGACATAACAAAACTGACTAGGCGATAAACGACAACCCGATAACTCGGTAATCGCGGTTCTCTATTGCTAAACAAGACAGGTAACCTTTTCAAAACTTATTGACATTTGTTATTTTGAGCCCATTTACAAATAAAATGTATTACTTAACAATGTTAACTTAATTGAATGGAAGAGGAAAACAAATGTTCGAATGAGCTAGGTTTCTCGGAATCGCTTCATTTTTTATACCGATCGCATGCCCATTGTTTCATTCCAAGTATTGACAACCAAAGAGTCTTTGTTTATAACTCTAAATTTGGCAAGACTACAGTGACAAGACGCTGAGGGATGTCAGATCTTGTACAGACCTGGATCAATAAAATACTTGAGATAATAAATTAAAGACGGCAAGACTGATCCTTATGTCAATTAAAACAACAAAAACAAAGAAAATGAATACATTTTTGACCTATCAGCTTCATTTATTTCATATTTTCAAAGATTTATATATAGCTGTCCTGTAACGTATCTATTCATTTTACTCTTGTAGCCTTCGAAGAAGGTTTGTTTTCCAAACCGATATATCTTGTAATCTTTATACATATCCTTTTCCGTTTATGTGTCCATTTTCTTTGTTTTCGTCCTTTTAGCTTCCGTAAGGAACAGTCTTGCCGTCTATCGTTTATCATCTTTGTTTATACAATAACTTGTTTTTTTTTCCTGGAAACCTTACGATGAGTTTTTATTGCAATGCAACCTTCACAAAGTTCTCTATTTAGATCATTCTGGGATCCGCTCTCCTCTTGGAATTGCCGACTCATGATTGCAGCAAAGCCGAGTGTAGGAATTTGTAGTTCACATACGTTAAACGTTTATTTCCCTGTACTATTAGTTAAAATTGATTAACCTGTGTGCCATTTTATCTTAAAACAATTGGCCCTTTTGATACTAGAGGCGCCAAATCTATCTTTCAGAATACTCGCTGATCTTTCAACAAGACAGCCGACCAACAGTGTAAAGAAAAGTATTACAGTGAGAAGACAGCTAAGGTTAAACAACTCATTGATTTAATCCAGGCCTTCAGGTGGTCCCCGTTAAAGCATGTGCTGATTAACAAAGCACTTCTCACTTCTCTTAAGCCAGCGACACACCTAGCGATTTTATTTGCTGATCGCCGCGATCGGCGAAAATCGCCAGTTATGCCCGGTGCAGCAAATGCGATTTTCGCTGACCGCCGCGATTGGCGTATAAAATCGCCGATATCTGGCATGTCAGATATCGGCGATTGAATTCGCCGGCATTAACCAAGTGTGCCCGTTCCCGCCATTTTCTACGCTCATCGCTGCGAATTTCCAGTAAAGTCGATCAATCAGGTTGGGCGATTTTAACACATAAACAATGTTGAAGTGACACATCGCCGCGATCGGCGAAAAAAAATCGCTAGGTGTGTCCGCATCAATCACGATTTTTGCTGGCGATCAAATTCGCCGCGAACGGCGTATAAAATGGCCAGGTGTGTTGCCGGCTTTAGTTTCTGCTCTCTTATGTACGATTGGAACCTTACATTACGTCATTTGCTAGGAGTTCCAAGTAAATAACGATCATTCTATAAATATCTGAAAATCGAGAGACCTATAAATGACCAAGGTGAAACGGAAGGTTCCAGAACATTCTTATCGCAAAGTAGTTATGGCACATTCAAAACTCATTAATAATTCATAAGTCCATTGACCAATCAAATGGTCGATAACACATCACGTGCTATGACTTTATGTCGATAAACCTCCTCCTTATTAGTATGCAGTGTTTTATCAGCTTATAAAACACTCCTCGTTAGTATACAATGTTTTTCTCGTATGCTAATTTCCAACGTTCACAAAAGCATAATTGTTATCCGATGAACTCTATTGACATACGATTTCCAGGAATGTTTTTGAAGCCGTTCAAAAAACTCGCAGCACGTGGTTTTAAACCCGGTTAAACACTCCTGCTCGTTTTTTAAACATTAGATAACTAAAAACATTAATATACTGCGCCCGCGTATGTTACCTTGTGCTTATGCTTTTCACACGTGTAAACAACCTTGCACTTCTGCTTATGCTTGCTTCGTACGTGAAAACCAGCCTTAAAAATTAAAAGTTCACACACGTGATGATAAATAGTAGTAATTACCAGCTATTTCAACCACGTTAATAAAAACAAGTAGTGTTGAAAACCTCGAAGCGAAACTATAAAGTTAACATAAAACAGTAAGGATTGATTATGATCTTTTACGCTAATTAAAATTGTTCAGCTTTATATTTGAATAATAGCTATTAGGATTCGTCAGACCTTTATTCGTCAAAGGCGTCTCTATGTTATCATAAACTTACCCGTAATATAGGGTGAAATTGGACAAGGTTGGTTACACTCATCCCATATATAAAAGGCATCAGTAGTTTATTTTTTTGAAATTACAAACAACTAACCAGCTATTTCACAGGCATGCTGTAATATATGTAGCTGATATCATATGGCTGCTAAGCCAATCAAAACTCTCGGAATTACATAACTTACTTTCAGGCTCTATTTTCGTTTCGCTAGTGAAAAAAAGTAAATAAGAGCACTGTTAAAATTGAGCCTGATCGCTGCTTAGGAGAAAGAAATAGGCCTTTTTTCTGTACTGAAAAAGCACTGATTTTAGGTAAGCCGTAACCATAGTCATCGAGGAGACTATTGGATTTCAGAGAATGATTGTCAATTATACCATGCACGAGAAATTAAATACATTCAATCGCCTTCTGGTCATTTTTGCAAACTGAAATAAACTGAGAAAGATCAAGCAATATTTCTTGGTTTCTTTTAATAACACAATTTCACCCCTCGCGCTTACGCGCCGAGTTGGTTATCTTTCATCTTATCACGAGGTAATGGAATAATTGTCAACTTTACAACTGTTGAAAGAACCTATTACGGGGAATTAGCTGGGTTCACTTCAACAAATGGAGAAACGTCTTCTTCAGTGACTCTTCTTAAACTTTATTGGACTTGTACGAAGTCAGCTCACTACTGCTTTACACTCAATTTTGCGCTAAACTAGATAGCACCCATCTTTATACTGACTCCGGCGACAACCAGAAGCTTAACGCAAACTAAATCTTACGCAAGCCTTCTGTGATTGACTGCAGGAAGCTTATTTGCATCCGTGCCTTCGATTTATTAGCCAAGTCAAAGACATCTTTTTAGAGAAATATCACCATGAAGCTTGGGTTGCCCAGTCAATACAAAACAGGGAGACCAATACAAAAACTACAAAGTTTGGACTTACACAGTAAGACTTCACAAAAATAATCTGAAAAACACTAAAAGCTGTTGTCGAAAAATTATACAAGTAGTCGATTCGCTGAAGGTGTTAGCCTTCTTCATCGAAAGTGATTGGTTAAAAGTTTCCATAAATTAAATATGTACGTGGCCAACAAATTCTAAAGCTTGAATTATATATTCAGCACGTGGCTGATAGCAGAATTACAACAATGGATATTTATCTTCACCATCACCCTAAGATCATAGTATTTACTTTCAAAAACACCTTATATTACGGAAATTGTTAATTAGATATCTTCATCTTTAAAATAAACATCAACTACCATGAATTCGGTAAAAGAACCCAAGAAAATCTACTAAAAATGACTAAAAATAAGAGCAGTAACAATTTTCTGGAATAAACCGTCGAAAGGTCAATTTGAGCAAAAACTCATCAAAGTAAGGTAAACAAGGTGTTATCATTTGTGGGAAACTTAATTGAAAATATCTTTGCGTTTGCCAGTGTTTCTGCGGAAACGTACAGCTGCTCATACCGAATTCATGACAGGAGAATTTATACATTAATCACACATTAAGAACAACTTAGTCGAACTACAAGGTATTATCTCTAGAGAGCTGCCAAACGAAGGAAATGAGTGAACTGGTCTTTTTCTGTGACATTCCCCAAACCGAAATATAATTTGTAATAAATCCCAACACCAAATAAAATTCCTTGAACTATTTTAGCCCCACTGAAATAATTGCGTTGTAAATATTTTTCATCACTGACAATTTTTATCATCTAACACTACAACTGGCAGGAGGCAGACCAGCTGGTTTTTTACAAGCGCGGCTCGGCGCTACGGCCGAGAACAACCGCACCAAGCGCCTGGAGCGGGACTACTGTTTGTTTATTAAAAAGGCAAAAAAGACGAAATGACGGGGCACGCGTTTCCCGAGACCAAAGGACAAACCTTCTGCTTTGCACTGCCGAGGTGTTGTTTACAAGGTCGGCTGCGTTGATTGCAACTTCGTGTATTATGGACAGAGCCTTGGAAACAAGCTTAACAGAACATAAACGGGCAGTTCGGGTTGGAGATAATAACTCCAAAATTGCGCAACACGCGAAACTGTTTGTTCATAATATAGACTTCGACCATGCGACAATTGTAGACAAGACTCGTAATTTTCACGAGGGACTTTTCTCTAGGCTTGGTATTCGCAAAGTGACAACCACGCGGGAAACGAACATATTGTTATCCCGGATGTCTTCAAAACCCTCATGTAAACACGCGCGGCTGCCGTTCGTTGCATTTTGCTGGCGTAGCACGCACAGAACTGTGAACCGTTACAAAGCCGTGATTCAGTTGGCTTTTAAAAATAACCAATGAAGGCCGAAGTTGTTTGTCCGAAACGTCTTTGCTGCTTAATTAACGTTGTTTCTAACGTTAACAATAGTCAGTGCCAAACAAAAAAAAATTAGTTCTGACAGGGCAATTTAGCTATGAATAAAATTCGTTATTAGTAGGACGTCAAGAACCGATTGGTGTATGCGTTTAAACATAATTTAAGGATAATGGCAAAAATTACCAAGATTCCCGCTTGAGGTGTGAACTTCTAACTTGTACAAGGCTTTTACTCTTCTTTTGCACAACTAAATGACGGTTGACATAATTAAGCCAAAAGTACGGATAAATACAACCAGAAATAAACAAATGGCGTTTCAAAAATTGACAATACCAGCGAATGAAATAATATTACCAAAAGAAATTAAAGGAATTTATGTCAAATCATGCCGGCTTTCCGTAACCCAGAAACATTTTTAAATAGGGTGAATGGAAAGACGATCCAGTTTGATTAAGCTGAAACTAACCCTTTATGGATTCCAGTGGACAAGGAAATTAATTACATAAATGTCCGCTTCCGCGATCTTCATCTTTTATGTGGCATTTTAAGTTTCGAATAGCAAAGAAAACGTTTCAGCCATGGAAACATGGGAATTATCGGGCTATGAAGGAAGCCTTACTGGATCGTTTTCTTGTGAATTGAATTTCTCATTAAACTTCACACGAAAATTTCAGTGAAGCAACTAAAAGAATTAAAGGCAAACAAAATCATAGAGAAAGGCCGGTAAAGTTATTCATTTCGGAACATTGACCCTTTAAGAAAGGATTCAGTTGAAACTCGCTCTCAGAAACATTTGACATTATCACTAGGAAGATCTGTAATCTATAACGTGTCTACCATGGAAACATGAGCTCAATAGATGGCCAACTAAAACGCATTGTTTTGATGTAAATTGAACTTTCCATTTAACTCTGAAAAACAGATCAATCAACTAAGAAGACACTAACTAATATTAGGAAAGAAAAAGGTTCAATTATTCATTTCCGAAGACTGATCCGTTGAGGAAGGACCTCAGGATTATTCTTGGAGCACAAAAACTGCATTGTCCCACGAAAAGGTAAAAGATCTATTACGTTTGTACCGGTCCAGTTTTTACTTAACATAGCTGCGTGACTTTACGCTTTTGTAGATCGGAATAACCGATACTGAGAGTTTAAAATGTGGAAATTTTGCAACGTTCCGAAATTATTTAATTTTCGTATTACCAACGCAGCCACAGATAGAAACTACGGCGTGAAAAAAATAATAAAATTTCGCCTTGTTACAACGATAACGCCAAATTGCGACAAAAACCGCATTTTTTAATACCTTTCTGTTCCAACTCACCTGTAAATGAATTCTCTATTGTTTTGTTTTTGTTTGTTTTTTTTGTTTTTTTTTTTTGTTTGATTTTTTTTTTTTTTTTTCATTAAATTATCGTTACGGTGTTGCTCAGTTTCTTAGCAGTATCATACTCAGGCAGTTTGATTCTCTTTATTCATAAAGTCATGTGTTGGTAGTTTTATCAAATTCCGGCTTCCATTTCGTGTGCACCTAATTCGTATATCCCTTTGGTGCGAGCCTGTACCTACATCATGCCCCCATATCTTAATTCACTTGGGAAAAAACAGGAAACAGTAGCGTTAAATTTCACTGACTTTATTCTTTGCCATCTAATACTCTTTTTTTCTTAGTTGTACTGACAATGAAGACTTTGACGATCCTACTCTTGGCCGTTCTCTTGGTTTCGGCTGTGAGCGCCCGCTCTTTCCATGCAGGTAAGGATATTACGTTTGTTCCGAAACTTAATGTCGAGATTTCAAGAGGTTCCTCGCTTTTATGTTGCGATTTATGGATAATAAAATTTACAACAATGAAAGTGGAAAGCGTTTGGTTGAGAACCATTGTGCCTATTGTGCCTGGGTAACATTTACCGTCATGCAAATAAAGCGACTAGTTGTTGTTAGCGGGCGTCGTAGCCGTCAACATTGTCGTTTCAAGTTTTGTTTTCATCGTTCTTGTACGTTTGTTTCTTACATAGACCGTAGAGAAGCAGAAGAACTGCCGAGCCAACCAAGCCCTGGAAATGACGTTGCCTACGAGAAGAGACTACATATTCCTGGTAAACATCCCTGCGACGTCTGCAATTGTTATAGGGGACCTCCTACTGGGTTCTGCCAACAGTGCTGTCACTACTAAAGCTTACTAGGTAAGTGTTACAAAGTTCGAAACTTTTAGAAGCAATATATACCGCTCAGTGCGGTTTGCCCGAAAGAATGATTATCTTCAAGCACTTGTGATATTCTTTACTTGTCCAAGTACTGTACACGGTTTCTTTCCTTCCTTTTCCAGTTCCCTTCCTTCTCTCACACGCAGAAGTTAAAAGCTAACAGCTTCAGCCTAACATAAGACAAACGTTACTGTGTTTCAAAAAATTTCAACCTTGGAAAGAGGTCTTAAAGCTCTTACAAAAAGTTTCACACTTAAATCTCGGACACCCTCCAGCTCCCACCCTTCCTCCATGAGATCTTGGTTTTTCCTTTATAAATAAGTAAGGATGGGAAGAGGGATACAAAATCGAGAAATTCCGTTCACTCGAAACCTAAAAAGCCTTCAACCACAGTGTTTCGAATACATTAAACACGGCCTCCCAACCAGGCCAAGAGTCTGTTCATAATGAGACGAATATATGACAATATTACCAATGCCTATTTTTAGGTTTGGTTTTGGAAAGTGCCAAACAACTTCAGGTCGAGAATATGGCTATCTAGCTGACCATGTCCCCAAAGTCCAGATAACTTAAAGCCCCGACAATTGCGCAATGTTCCAATAAGAGATTCGTTCTTCATGGATTTCAAAGGCCAACATAATACGTTTTTTCAGTCTCAATTATTCTCTGTAACACATTGGCAAATTTGTACAAAAATTCAGCACCAACTGAGAGGGCCGCGGATAGTTTAACTACTTCTTCTTTCAATTGTAGCAATCTCGACTACTCATTTTGAGTCATCTTCTCCACTTTTTATCTTTCAGAGAACCTTCAGAGCACTCCAACATATTAACCGAGTTTGTGGTAGATTAGAAAATAAAAACTCAAAAACCTTGACTAAGTTGATTCATTTAACTCTCGGTTTGGTCAAAGAGTCTCATTTACGTCCTTGGCTCTAGACCAAGTGCAATTGCGCATGATTAGGCCTGGTTCTAGCGAAGCCTGGTTTTCCCTAATTATCAAAAGAAAGCCGTATTTTTACCCCACTCAAAGCTATTAGAATTCTGAGCTTTTTTCCTCTCCCCACTTAATCGAGGTAATTGGACAGTTATTCTTGCAAACTGAAATAATCAGAGGAAGATGTTGCAATACATGTCAGTTTAATAAAACAATTTTAGCTTTCGTGTTTACTCGCCGAATTGGTTATCTTTCATCTCATATCTTTAAGTGTGAGATAATAGAACAATTTTCCACTAAACATAGCAGCTTCAAAACAACAACGGGCAGGAAACAGAGCGGCTCGCTCTTTGCAAGCGCGACTCGGGACAACCGAAAACAATTCTACTAAGCGGCTGGAGTGGGTCTTTTATTCGGGACCTTCTGGTAAAAAGTCCAACGCGCTAATCAATCGGAAACGAGGTCTATTGTCTCTTAGAAAAGGCAAAATTTGTAAAAACATCTTGACTTTCTGGCTTCAGAGACGAAATGACGGGGCAATTTATCTAGGGTAAAATTTGTTATTAGTGGGAGACCGTACGAGCTCAACATGCATTTGTTGAATTTGTCTTATAATATAATTTAAGAATAATGACGAAAATTACCAAGTTTCCAGCTTGAGGTGTGAACTTCGAATAATAAAAAAGCTTAGTTCTCTCCTTATTCTCTTCTTATTCTCTTCCACAACTGAATAACGGTTAACATAATAAAGCCAAAAGTACGGATAAATGCAACCAGGATAAACAAACGGTGTTTCACAAACATACAATACTAACTTGTGGAATAATATTAATACAAGGCGTTTAAAAGGAATTTACGCTAAATTATGCAGACTTTCCGTCACTCTTAAACATTTTTACATAGGGTGAACAAAAAGGTGATCCAGTTTCATTGAACTGAAGCTAGCCCTTTATGGATTCCAGCGTTCAAGGAATGAAATACATAAAAGCCCGCCGTCTATGAAGGACAAGCGAGCCTCAATTTTTTAGCAGTTTAAGTTTCAAAAATAAGGGAAAGGTTTCAGCCATGGAAACATGGGAATTATCGGGCTATGAAGGAGGCCTAAATGGATCGTTTTCTTGTGAATTGAATTTTTCATTAAAGTGTATTTGACACAAAAGAAATTTTCTCGGTTTTTAGGAGTTTGATGCGTGTACAAACCGATTTTAAGAATAAAACTTGTCTAAATGTTTTGAATACCAGTTTTTTTAGGAGAAAAATACCCGCTTTTTACTTTAAGAAAAATGTCGCGGGACAGGGTCCTTAATCACCACATAATGACGTCACTCTACTTGACATTGTTCCCGGGAGTGTTGTGTTTTGGTTACAAAACGTTTCAAAATGTTGGCATTCAGCACCATTATTCGCTTATATCTGAGATGCTTTCGATCCTTTCGATAGATCAAGCGAACAAGGACAAGCAGAGGAGAAAAGTAAGTCGTCGTGAGTTGTATCAAACCATTGCAAACCATGTTGATTTTCGACGATTGTCAGCTGTGCACAGTGCCCAAGCGATTGTGCGACTAATTCTGTTAGCGTTTAGGCAAAAGCCTCCTTTTCAACTGTTAGCTTTTACGAGCGGAAAAACAACAACCAATCCTAACGATTAATTCATACCGAAAGCTGAATGCTCTTACTCTTAATGTTTGATTTACCAATTTTGCACGGGTGTTGAGATGGAAAATACTGACAGCAGACTGATCCCAACGGCGGAGATGACGAGCTTCGTAGAATAAACAACCAAGGCTAGAATAACTTAAATTTTTTTGACTGATATTTCGGTTTGCAATACAAACAACAAAAAATACCGAAATATCGGGCAAAAAATATTTTTTTTCAAACAAATATATTTCAGTTATTCTAGCCCCTGTTGTTTATTCTATCAAGCTCGTCACCTCCGCCGTTGGGATCAGTCTGCCCTCAGTATTTTGTATTTGAAATGATTTGCTGATCCAGGTCTACAAGTGACCCGGCACCACTCATCGGTTTGTCGCTGTGGAGTTGCAGATTTTACTGTATTTGTTGAGATAGAGGACGAGCGGAGACAAAACTAGGGGTAAACAAAGAGGGACGGCGTCTCATTATATGTGAACTTGCGAGAAGAGCTATTTAACAATTATTCCATGAGCGCGCGTTGGATATGAGATGGTAAATAGCCAACGAGGCGCGAAGCGCCGAGTTGGCTATAACCAATCTCATATCCAACAAGGGCGAATGGAATAATTGTTTTATTAAATTCTCCCCGTTTGGATATTGATGTTAAAGTTTAAAGAATTTTAATTTAGGTAAAAATTTCTTTGAAATTAAAACGACCGGATGTTGAGGCAACTTCTGACGACCAAAGCGCGCGAAACGTAATGATCGCATGACACGCGCAGCGCATTGCGAACGGAGTTGAATGAAAAATCGAAAGTGAAGTAGATCGGACACAGCCGGACATCTAAAATTCAAGGAACGTTCAAGTGTACGAGTAACAACCTTTCTGAGACAAGCATTCAAGAGCTTTTGAAGTTCCAGCTGATCGAGAAGCGTAATAGTTGTGCACATTTGAGCAAATGTTTTGTTGCGTGGTGCCGAGCGAAGGAAGGGATCAAGGACGGCTTTTTTTTTACGCTGAACTGAATTCCTCGCAGAGGTATTAAAACACTTAAGGCAAGCCGAGTCCAAGTGTACGAGGTACAACCTCACTGAGGCAAGCATTCAGTGCAAGTTTTTAAACTTCGAACTTATCGAGAAGCGTAAGATCTGTGCACATTTGTGCAAATGTTTTGCTGAGTGGTGCCGAGCGACGAAAACGAACATTATGGCCGCCGCTCGTACGGATTTCATGGATGAACTTTTGTAACTGGAGTCCTCGTAAATGCGTACAAACATAAAGGTAGGTATTAAGCTCTTCTTAAGAAATTTCTTCGATCGATTTTAACCTCTTACCCCCAGGATCCTGAAATTTTTGAAGGTAATCCCGTTGTTATTGTTGTTGTTGTTATGTGATCTAAATCGTAAAATCGTGCAATTTTTCTGATTTTAAAGGAAACTTGGGAGATACGTACCATTAAATAGTGTCATGCCTAACTTTGTGGCTTTTATTATTGTCATTGTCTGGTATTTCTTTTCTTTCTTTTTTTTTCTCCATTTTTCTGAAGAAACTTTCGCTTCCCGCCGAAAAAAGTGTTTAGCTTCGTTTTCCATATAAGGTCAAACTGCGGTATACGGCTGATAACCAAGATTCAGTGAACCAATCACAACGCTAGAAATGCAATATCCGAGGCTGAGAATTTAATAATAAATGTTAATTTTGTAAATACATGTTCTCAGAGATCTTTGGTTCTTGTCATTTGTTGGCAATAACGGGAATAATTTCCATCCAAGAATCAATATTAATTTGAAGTTGATTTATTGTCTCTTCTCGGCAACTGATCGGGATATGTTTTCTAAACTTCAACTCCTACATTAATTTCGGGAATTTGCTAACCACTAATGAATCTTAAAAGCTGCATCAGAATTTTAATCAAAATTGCAACAGACGAAACTGACTACAACTGCAATTAGATGTCGAAAGGTACTATCAAAATAATTGATCAACTGTCCGACGAAATTTATAATATCGTGTCTTATTTACACTAAAATCCACTGACGCGCTTGTCGCGCGTTGCAGCATCACGCCGAATTTAACAAAGACCACGGAATTACCTGTTCTGTTTTTCAAATGATTTTATCTGTTGGCCTTCCACTTGAGTTATATCTCACACTGACACGGATCCCTAAAAACCACGAGTGCTGTTTGAAGCTACAGCAAAAGCTTCAAGCCGAACTGAAACGCCGAAACTTTCAGTAGCAGACTAGTAGGCCTTGAATTGCTTTAACTACAATTACTTTGACGCTTTTGTCCCAAACTGCTGGTGCCGTATTATTGTAAGAAATTAATCAGTACTTATTAAGCGCTCCACCTCCAAAAGAACAACTGCATGCTCTGCGAAGTGGCTTTACTCGGCCACCATTTTTGTTTTGTTATCAAGTAAAGTGACGTCACATACGCTTAGCACGTGATGTTTTGGCTGCGCGCGGCAGCGACACTCTTGCATTATATCACTGTTTCGAACGGGAAATGACGGGGTTTAGAAAAGTTTTAAAATGCAAGATTTAAGTTTAAAATCAGCTTTTGTATATATAAAACTGCAAAATAGAGAAAAAAAATTTTGTCAACTTCACACGAAAATTTCAGTGAAGCAACTAAAAGAATTCAAGGCAAGCAAAATAAGCGGTGATAGATAAAGGTAAAATTATTCATTTCGGGACATTGGCCCTTTAAGGAAGGATTCAGTTGAAACTCGCTCTCAAAGACATTTGACATTATCACTAGGAAGATCTGTAATCTTTTACGTGTCTACCATGGAAGCATGAGCTCAATAGATGGCCAACTAAAACGCATTGTTTTGATGTAAATTGAACTTTCCATTTAACTCTGAAAAACGGGTCAATCAACTAAGTATACGTAGCTACTAACAAATATTAGCAAAGAAAAAGGTTTAATTATTCATTTCCGAAGACTGATCCGTTGAGGAAGGACCTGAGGATTATTCTTGGAGCACGAAAACCGCATTGTCCCACGAAAAGGTAAAAGATCTATTACGTTTGTACCGGTCAAGTTTTAACTTAACATTGCCGCGTGACTTAACGCTTTTGTAGATCGGAATAACCGATACTGAGAGTTTAAAATGTGGAAATTTTGCCACGTTCCGAAGTTATTTAATTTTCTTATTAGCAACGCAGCCACAGATAGAAACTACGGTGTGATGAAAATAATAAAATTTCGCCTTGTTACAACGATAACGTCTTAACCGAATTGCGAGAAAAACCGCATTTATCAAAGATAGTTTAATACCCTTTCTGTTCCAACTCACCTGTAAATGAATTCTCTATAATCAGTTTTTCATGAAATTATTCGTTACGGCATTGCTCACAGACTCTCAGTTTCTTAGCAGTATCATACTCAGGCAGTTTGATTCTCTTTGTTCACAAAGTCATGTGTTGGTAGTTTTATCCAATTCCGGCTTCCATTTCGTGCGCACCTAATTCGTATATCCCTTTGGTGCGAACCTTTACGCCAAAATCTTAATTCACTTGGGAAGAAACAGGATACAGTAGCGTTAAAATTCACTGACTTTATTCTTTGGTATGTGATACTCTTTTTTGCTTAGTTGTACTAACAATGAAGACTTTGATGATCCTACTCTTGGCCGTTCTCTTGGTTTCGGCTGTGACCGCCCGCTCTTTCCATGCAGGTAAAGATATTACGTTTGTTTTAAAACTTAACGTCGAGATTTCAAGAGGTTCCTTGCTTTTATGTTGCGATGTATGGATAATAAAATTTATAACAATGAAAGTGGAAAGCGTTTCGTTGAGAACCATTGTGCCTATTGTGCCTGGGTAACATTCACCGTCATGCAAATAAAGCTACTTGTTGTTGTTAGCGGGCGTCGTAGCCGTCAACATTGTCGTTTCAAGTTTTATTTTCATCGTTCTTGTACGTTTGTTTCTTACATAGACCGTAGAGAAGCAGAAGAACTGCCAAGCCAGCCGAGTACAGGAAATGACGTTGCCTACGAGAAGAGACTACATATTCGTGGTAAAGAGTATTGCGACGCCTGTACTTGTTATGGGGGTGTTCATTTGGTCTGCAAACACTGCTGTCGCTACTAAAGCTTACTAGGTGAGGGTTACAAAGTTCGACTCTTTTAAAAGCAATAAATACCGCTCAGTGAGGTTAGCCCGAAGGAATGATTATCTTCAAGCACTCGTGATATTCTTTACTTGTCCAAGTAGTACACGGTTTCTTTTCCCTCCTTTTCTTTCTTCCCTTCCCTCACACGCAGAAGTTACTGAAAAGCTAACATCTTCAGCCTAACATAAGACAAACATTACTGTGTTTCGAAAACAAGTAGTCAAAATTTCAACCTTGGAAAGAGGTCTTAAAGCTCTTACAGAACATTTCACACTTAATTCTCGGACACCCTCCAGCTCCCACCCCTCCTCCATGCAATCTTGGTTTTTCCTTTATGGATAAGTGAAGTTGGGAAGAGGGATACAAAATCGAGAAATTCCATTCACTCTAAACCTAAAAACTAATCTATATACTAGAAAAGGTATCTACGTTTCAGCATTGGCGAAATTTATTGACCTTCTGTCTCATCGGGATTAGTGAAATCTTAATGCCGTTAACATTTCAAAGCCTTAAACCACAGTGTTTTGAATACTTTAAACACGACTTCCTAATTAGGCCAAGAGTGGGGTATAATGAGACGAGTTTATGAAAATATTACCAATGCCTATTTTTGGGTTTGGTTTTGGAAAGTGCCAAACAGCTTCAGGCCGAGAATATGGCTATCTAGCTGACCATGTCCCTAAAGCCCAGATAACTTAACGCCCCGAAAGTTGCACAATGTTCCAATAAGGGATTCGTTCTTCATGGATTTCAAAGGCCAACATAATACGTTTTTCAGTCTTGATTATTTTCTGTAACACATTGGTAAATTTGTACAAAAATTCAGCACCAACTGAGAGGGCCGAGGATAGTTTAACTACTTCTTCTTTCAACTGTAGCAATCTCAACTACTCATTTTGAGTCATCTTCTCCACTTTTAATTTTTCAGAGAACCTTCAGAGCATCCAACATATTAACCGAGTTTGTGGTAGATTAGAAAATAAAAACTCAAAAACCTTGACTAAGTTGATTCATTTTACTCTCAGTTTGGTCAAACAGTCTCATTTACGTCCTTGGCTCTAGACCAAGCGCAATTGCGTATGATTAGACCTGGTTCTGGCGAAGCCTGGTTTTCCCTAATTATCAAAAGAAAGCCGTATTTTTACCCACCTCAAAGCTATTAGAATTCTGAGCTTTTTTCCTCTCCCCACTTAATCGAGGTAATTGGACAGTTATTCTTGCAAACTGAAATAAACAGAGGAAGATGTTGCAATACATGTTTTAATAAAACAATTTTAGCTTTCGTGTTTACTCGCCGAATCGGTTATCTTTCATCCCATATCTTTTAAGTGTGAGATAATAGAATAATTTTCAACTAAACATAACAACTTGAAAACAACAACAGGCAGGAAACAGAGCGGCTGGCTCTTTGCAAGCGCGACTCGGGACCACCGAAAACAACTCCACTAAGCGGCTGAAGTGGGTCTTTTATTCGGGACCTTCGGGTAAAGAGTCCAACGCCCTAATCAATCGGAAACTAGGTCTATTGTCTCTTAGAAAAGGCAAAATTTGTAAAAACATCTTGACTTTCTTAATGGCTTCAGAGACGAAATGACGGGGCAATTTATCTAGGGTAAAATTTGTTATTAGTAGGAGACCGTACGAGCTCAACATGCAATTGTTGAATGTGTCTTATTAGATAATTTAAGAATAATGACAAAAATTACCAAGTTTCCCGCTTGAGGTGTGAACTTCTGAATAATAAAAAAGCTTAGTTCTCTTTTTATTCTCTTCCACAACTGAATAACGGTTAACATAATAAAGCCAAAAGTACGGATAAATGCAACCAGGATAAACAAACGGTGTTTCACAAACATACAATACTAACTTGTGGAATAATATTAATACAAGGCGTTTAAAAGGGATTTACGCTAAATTATGCAGACTTTCCGTCACTCTTAAACATTTTTAAATAGGGTGAACAAAAAGGTGATCCAGTTTCATTGAACTGAAGCTAGCCCTTAATGGATTCCAGCATTCAAGGAATTAAATACATAAAAACCCGCCGTTTATGAAGGACAAGCGAGCTTCATTTTTTTTAGCAGTTTAAGAGCGGATGTCTGTAAATTTCAACCAGAGGTGTGCAATAGCCAAAAATTCAAAATTCTCAAAAAAATTCACAACATAGCCCACGGTAAACTATTGCAAGAAATACATGTTTTACTTCGATCCGATAATTATTTTTGATGTGAGGTTATGATCTTGAATTCACCGCTCCTGAACCGGGTTTTCGGTGTCTGACACCACCTGTTGCGAAGACCTTGTTTTAAAAATCAAACCAGTTTTGTTCCAAACGAAAAACATCCAGTCTGATAAAGTACATAATTATGGACATCATGAATGGCATGTTGCTCATCTGAAGTGAAAATTAAATATTTAGGAGATTTTTCAATATTTACAATTTTTGAAGTGATTTCTCGTGATGCCAAATTGACAAATTTGCGAGGCTAAAATCATCAACTGGTACATGGCGTTGAGGATAAAGATTTACACCACGTGAAAGAGCATCATTTCTTCTTATAAAATCCGCTTTCAAAACTATGGGCAACACAGAATGAAATTTTTGAGGCCGCGAATTACAAGTAGTACTTTGGTGAAATTTGAGCTTTTCTGTCACGGCATTCCGTTGCTGAAACTCAGATAAACACAACATAAAAACGTTTCAAACAACAATGGTTTATTAATTCTTGCTACAGGGCACTGTCTGTGCATGAACTATGCTTTTAAGACTATTTTCCTTGGTTTTCTATCTTTTAGGGGCAGTGTCAAAAGATTTTAGCGGAGTTCAAAAGCCGTACACGGGTCAGTTTACGTTGTCAACCGGTCGCAACACTAGTAAATATGGAATAAAATGAAACCAGGACTTCTTTCATTCAATCTTATTTTGAAAAAAAAGGAGCAAATAGCTAAGAGTGCTATATAATTCATACCTTTGAGCGGCCACACTGGATGTTTAAGAAATATGGGACATCTATAGGAAACATCGTAACACTTTAGGCCGTTTTATACATTTGGTCACAAAGATTATGTTACATACATTTCACCGGTAGACCGCTGACCTTGCACTTACGTACGCCCTTGTCCACGGGATAGAAAGCGATGTTTCGTCCAGCTAGACCCCATAGACAATTAATTATATAATCAGTTCAAACTGAGATTACGGTTTTGGGTTATAACAATTTTATCTGGTTGCGTCTACACTCGCGCAGTTGTTTTGATTTTTGAAAGTTTTTCAAATTTCAGTCTAACGTAGCCTGCGACTCATCGCTCCCGTCCCCGAGGGGCGTTTCGTGGGGCTACCATGAATGCTACTCAAGGAGAGTTAAAAGCAATGTGACTGTCTAGTTCATCTGGATAAGACCCAATTTTCAATTTATTGTTTACAAACATTGTCTGTTGTATGATCAGATAGTTTTCATACGATAAAAGATAGTTCATCCATCAGTTATGGAATTTGAGCAGACAAAGTATGGTTTCTTTGGCCTTAATGGGTCAATGTAAGAACACGATCCAACAAGATCATGTTGCTTGAATATATGGTGCTATGGTCTGAATTTTTAGAGTACTTGGGAAAGCCGACAGGCACTAATATCGAGGTCATCTTGTGGATAAGTCTAGATTGCACAAATGTGATGCTTCGATCTCCCTTCGTTTGCTTGAAATGATTAGCTGCCCAACTTGGTGGGACCGGCGCAGAATCGGTTTTGGCAGCGCCGTCTGATGCCATAAGCATCTCGATGTCTTGAGCAAATAAACCTGATTAGATGGCTGTCATCGATTTCGAAGATATCAAGGGAAATTTTGCCCTGAAGTTTAGTCAGTTAGTTATGTCACTTTGTAGAACTGGCTTTACAGCCAAAGGAGCGTAGCTGTGCCGTCCAGGCTGTGAAACCCTGGCCCTCTTTCTGACAAAAATTGCTCCCCCTACGTCTCTCCCTTATTCCTGCTGATAATGTACTGTGGTCGACTGTAGCAGGTTTGAGTCGTACTGCAGGAGTTGGGGAAAATAGGGACGACAGTGGTGACGCAACCCCGTTTCCCTCCTCGCTCTTACCCTGCCGCCTCCCCACTAAGCTCTCCATTCTTTACGTCGGGAAACTGTAACAGTGACAAAGCACAGGGCCAAATAACTTTAAAAAAATCACTAAAAATCATAAATGTGTGTGGATGTAATAACCAGTAATTCAGAATCAAATTGCAAGCGTTATCAGGCCCGTAGCAAGGCTAAAACAACTGAGGGGGCTCAGCAAAATGGTTAAACAAAACTACCCCCCGTCACCCCCCAAAAATCAGACTGATTAGGGAGTTTAAGATGCAACGAGAACATAAAAAAAACAGAAAAAAAAATGTAGATTTACTAAGTTAAACAATAACTTTGCACCTGCATCACACTTTTTGGTACATCTTTTGTGCCGTTTCTTTTACGTGGACTACCATGTGAAGTTTCCTAATTTCACGTTTGAACGAGGACGTAAACAAACGACGACAAATGTTTCTTTCTCTTTTAAAATTTGGCTTTAACCAGCCAATAAGAATCCGACTGTGGGAGAATTTTATCTCTGGCTCTTGAGAGGACATATTTGTGTGTCTTTCGACAACGCGCGAACAGTAAATTGTTATACACTAAGGAGGTCTAAGGACATGTGCATTGCTATAAATGAGCGGATGCCTTAGAAAACAAGTAGTTTATTTCAACAGCTTTTAGGGCTTAAGATTGGTTGATTTCGATCCATTTTGGTTCTTATTTCCGATTCACAAGGTAGGAGTACCTTTGTTGTTGTTGTTGTTGTTGTTGTTGTTGTTGTAGTATATAAAAACAAACTGTTAGCGGAGGAAACTTAAAGGTAGTAAACACATTTTTTAAAGGGCTGTGAAAAGGCATTTGCAGCGTCAGAGTTTAAGACTGATTGCTGCACATTAATTTGGTTTAATTATTATTTTTTTTTTTTTGGCAAACTGTTTTGTAACTTTCAAAAATTCAAAAATTCTGGAGGGGCTCAAGCCCCCCCTGCCCCTCCCCCTGCTACGGGCCTGGTTATTAAAGGTAATTCTTATTTAAGGTCAGGAGTTTTGCGTTACAGTAATTCGATACCAGTTCTGCCTTCGAGAAGCTCCGCCTCAGTTTTCAGTGTTCAGTCAGCAAACCCCGTGGCCCTTAGATAGTTTCGAATGTCTGTGCCACAATCTCTGATTGGAATACATTGGGTATTCGCTGGATTTTCAACACTTTGTCCACATTGTCCTTCAACAATCGAAGCATACTCACACGATACCATTTCGGCTCAATTTGTTTGAACGCCGTGAAACTAGAATCGAGCATTTTAATTAAAAGTTGGATTGCAGAGCAAAATAAACAAACTGAAGCTATCTGAATACCAACGTGGGCTAACTGCACGTTTAGAAAGTTCAGTGACAGAAAATACAGCTCACAAGTAAATCGCAGTTACAGTTTGTATCGAAGGGGCAGTGAAAAATTACCCTTGGCATGCGCCCAGGGGGTACCATTCGAGCAGAGGCTCTTTGATCTTCCTAGATAATAGTCGAAGGGCCTCTGCTCGCAGGGTACCCGGGGGTGAACCTTTATATAAAAATTGACGGGGCCGATTGTAGCTTTCGGGGGTTAAAATTCGTGGTTTGGTACTTGTCAAAGGTATGGCGGTACCTTTTAGCACGTTTCAGGGTATTGAGCGAAAACATATAAGAGAAAGTTATTATAAATATCAGTCAACTGTCACTTAGCGTATTCATTTTAGAATTGGTACCACTAAGTGGGAAAATTATACAGACCACGGCTACAAAACAAATTCTGGTACCTTTTAGTGGTGCTTTTCAAAATTTATGACGATCAACTCGTCAATTTGATATAGGAGTCCCCCTCCCCCTGGGGGCAAGTGGTCTGCGCAAACTGTAACGCAATCTCTGCCGTTAAACGTATTTTTAAATCGCGGCAAAATGCATATATCGTTCCTGATTGATGTGATGATTTCTACAATGTACAGAAAGCTCGCTAAAAAGGTATGAATTACGTAGCACTTGTACATATTGTTTCATTTGTTCTAAAGTAAGATTCAATGCAAAACATTCTGGTCCGAATTCAAAACGTTGACTACGTAAACTGACCTTTCTGACCTTTATACGCTTTTGAACTCGGGGTCTGATAAAACTGCTACAATCTTTTGTGCCTGCCCGAAATGATTAAAAATCATGGAAAGTAATATTATGAACGTGGGCCAAGACCTCTAGCAAGTACCAACAAACAATTGTTGTTTGAAACGTTTTCATGTTGTGTTTATCTGAGTTTTAGCATCGGAATGCCGTGACAGAAAAGCTCAAATTTCACCAAAGTACTACTTGTAATTCGCGGCCTCAAAAATTTCCTTCTGTGTTGCCCATAGTTTTGAAAGCGGATTTTATAAGAAGAAATGATGCTCTTTCACGTGGTGTAAATCTTTATCCTCAACGCCATGTACCAGTTGATGATTTTAGCCTCGCAAATTTGTCAATTTGGCATCACGAGAAATCGCTTCAAAAATTGTAAATATTGAAAAATCCCCTAAATATTTAATTTTCACTTCAGATGAGTAACATACCATTCATGATGTCCATAATTATGTACTTTATCAGACTGGATGTTTTTCGTTTGGAACAAAACTGGTTTGATTTTTAAAACAAGGTCTTCGCAACATGTGGTGTCAGACACCGAAAACCCCGCTCAGGAGCGGTGAATTCAAGATCATAACCTCACATCAAAAATAATTATCGGATCGAAGTAAAACATGTATTTCTTGCAATAGTTTACCGTGGGCTATGTTGTGAATTTTTTTGAGAATTTTGAATTTTTGGCTATTGCACACCTCTGGTTGATATTTACAGGCATCCGCTCTTAAGTTTCAAAAATAAGGGAAAGGTTTCAGCCATGGAAACATGGGAATTATCGGGCTATGAAGGAGGCCTAAATGGATCGTTTTCTTGTGAATTGAATTTTTCATTAAAGTGTATTTGACACAAAAGAAATTTTCTCGGTTTTAAGGAGTTTGATGCGTGTACAAACCGATTTTACGAATAAAACTTGTCTAAATGTTTTGAATACCGGTCTCTTAGGAGAAAAATACCCGCTTTTTCCTTTAAAAAAATGTCGCGGGACAGGGTCTTAAATCACCACATAATGACGTCACTCTACTTGACATTGTTCCCGGGAGTGTTGTGTTTTGGTTACAAAAACGTAACGTTTCAAAATGTTGGCATTCAGCAGCATTATTCGCTTATATCTGAGATGTTTTTGAATCTTTCGATAGATCAAGCGAACAAGGACAAGCAGAGGAGAAAAGTAAGTCGTCGTGGGTTGTATCAAACCATAAATGACTAGACATACCGTTGCGAACCATGTTGATTTTCGACGTTCGTCAGCTGTGCACAGTGCCCAAGCGATTGTGCGACTGATTCTTCTAGCGTTAGGCAAAAGCCTCCTTTTCAACTGTTAGCTTTTACGAGCGGAAAAACAACAACCAATGCTAACGATTAATTCATACAGAAAGCTGAATGCTCTTACTGTTAATGTTTAAATACCAATTTCGCACGGGTGTTGAGATGGAAAATACTGACAGCAGACTGATCCCAACGGCGATGATGACGAGCTTCGTAGAATAAACAACAAAGCCTAGAATAACTGAAATATAATAAAATAAAATAACTTTTTTGCCCGATATTTCGGTTTGCAATACAAACAACAAAAAATACCGAAATATCGGGCAAAAAAATTTTTTTTTTTTCAAACAAATATATTTCAGTTATTCTAGCCTTTGTTTTTTCTATCAAGCTCGTCACCTCCGCCGTTGAGATCAGTCTGCCGTCAGTATTTTGTAATGATTTGCTGATCCAGGTCTACAAGTGACCCGGCACCACTCATTAGTTTGTCGCTGTGGAATTGCAGATTTTACTGTGTTTGTTGACATAGGGGACGAGCAGAGACATAACTCGGGGTAAACAAAGAGGGACGCGGCGTCCCATTATATGTGAACTTGTGAGAAAAGCTATTAAATGTTAATTTTGTAAATACATGTTCTCCCAGATTATTGGTTCTTGTTATTTGTTGGTAATAACGGGAATAATTTCCATCCATGAATCAATATTAATTTGAAATTGATTTATTGTCTCTTCTCCGCAACTGATCAGGATATGTCTTCTAAACTTCAACTCCTACATTAATTTCGGGAATTTGCTAACCACTAATGAATCTTAAAAGCTGCATCAGAATTTAAACAAAATAGCAACAGACGAAACTGACTACAACTGCAGTCAGATGTCGAAAGGTACTGTCAAAATACTGTAATTAATCAACTGTCCGACGAAATTTATAATATCGTGTCTTATTTACACTAAAAACCAATGACGCACTTGTCGCACGTTGCAGCATCACGCCGAATTTAACAAATACAACGGAATTACATGTCCTGTTTTTCCAATGATTTTATCTGTTGGCCTTCCACTTGAGTTATATCTCACACTTAGACGGATCCCTAAAAACCACGAGTGCTGTTTGAAGCAGACTAGTAGCCCTTCAATCGCTTTAACTACAATTACTTTGACGCTTTTGTCCCAGACTGCTGGTGCCGTATTATTGTAAGAAATTAACCAGTACTTATTAGGCGCTCCACCTCCAAAAGAACGACTGCATGTTCTGCGAAGTGGCTTTACTCGGCCACCATTTTTGTTTTGTTATCAAGTAAAGTGAAGTCACAAATCTTTAACACGTCATGTTTTGGCCGCGCGCGGCATCGACACTTTTGGAGTCAATATGTTTCGAACGGGATATGACGGGGTTTAGAAAATTTAATGTAAGATTTAAGTTTAGAATCGGTTTTTGTATATATAAAACTGCAAAATAGAGAAAAACGCACGAAAATTTCATTGAAGCAACAAAGAGAATTCAAGGCAAGCAAAATAAGCGGTGATAGATAAAGGCAAAGTTATTCATTGACCCTTTAAGGAAGGATTCAGTTGAAACTCGCTCTCAAAGACATTTGACATTATCACTGGGAAGATCTGTAATCTATAACGTGTCTACCATGGAAGCATGAGCTCAATAGATGGCCAACTAAAGCGCATTGTTTTGATGTAAATTGAACTTTCCATTAAACTCTGAAAAACAGGTCAATCAACTAAGAAGACACTAACTAATATTAGGAAAGAAAAAGGTTCAATTATTCATTTCCGAAAACTGATCCGTTGAGGAGGGACCTGAAGATTATTCTTGGAGCACAAAAACCGAGTTGTCCCACGAAAAGGTAAAAGATCTATTACGTTTGTACCGGTCAAGTTTTAACTTAACATAACCGCGTGACTCTACGTGTTTGTAGATCGGAATAACCGACACTGAGAGTTTAAAATGTGGAAATTTTGCAACGTTCCGAAATTATTTAATTTTCGTATTAGCAACGCAGCCACAGATAGAAACTACGGTGTAATAAAAATAATAAAATTTCTCCCTGTTAGAACGATAACGTCTTAACCGAATTGCCAGAAAAACCGCATTTATCAAAGATAGTTTAATACCCTTTTTGTTCTAACTCACCTGTAAATGAATTCTCTATCGTTTTTCGTGAAATTATCGTTACGGCATTGCTCACATACTCTCAGTTTCTTAGCAGTATCATACTCAGGCAGTTTGATTCTCTTTGTTCATAAAGTCATGTGTTGGTAGTTTTATCCAATTCCGGCTTCCATTTCGTGTGCACCTAATTCGTATATCCCTTTGGTGCGAACCTGTACGCCCATATCTTAATTCACTTGGGAAAAAACAGGAAACAGTAGCGTTAAAATTCACTGACTTTATTCTTTGGTATGTTATACTCTTTTTTGCTTAGTTGTACTGACAATGAACCTACTCTTGGCCGTTCTGTTGGTTTCGGCTGTGAGCGCCCGCTCTTTCCATGAAGGTAAAGATATTACGTTTGTTCCAAAACTAAACGTTGAGATTTCAAGAGGTTCCTCGCTTTTATGTTGCAATGTATGGATAATAAAATTTACAACAATGAAAGTGGAAAGCGTGTGGATGAGAAACATTGTGGCTATTGTGCCTGGGTAACATTTACCGTCATGCAAATTAAGCTACTTGTTGTTGTTAGCGGGCGTCGTAGCCGTCAACATTGTCGTTTCAAGTTTTGTTTTCATCGTTCTTGTACGTTTGTTTCTTACATAGACCGCAGAGAAGCAGAAGAACTGCCGAGCCAACCAAGCCCAGGAAATGACGTTGCCTACGAGAAGAGACTACATATTCCTGGTAAACATCCCTGCGACGCCTGCAATTGTTATATGGTTGATACTTTGATCTGCAACCAGTGCTGCCGCTTCTAAAGCTTACTAGGTGAGAGTTACAAAGTCCGAATCTTTTAAAAGCAATAAATACCAATCAGTGCGGTTAGCACGCGGGAATGATTATCTTCAAGCACTCGTGATATTCTTTACTTGTCCAAGTAGTACACGGTTTCTTTTCCTTCCTTTTCTTTCTTCCCTTCCCTCACACGCAGAAGTTAAAAGCTAACAGCTTCAGCCGAACATAAGACAAACATTACTGTGTTTCGAAAACAAGTGGTCACAATTTCAACCTTAGAAGTAGGTCTTAAAGCTCTTACAGAACATTTCACACTTAATTCTCGGACACCCTCCAGCTTCAACCCCTCCTCCATACAATCTTGGTTTTTCCTTTATGAATAGGTGAAGTTGAGAAGAGGGATACAAAATCGAGAAATTCCATTCACTCTAAACCTAAAAATTAAACTGTATACCAGAAAAGGTATCTACGTTTCAGCATTGGCGAAATTTATTGACCTTCTGTCTCATCGGGATTAGTGAAATCTTAATGCCGTTAACATTTCAAAGCCTTCAACCACAGTGTTTTGAATATTTTAAACACGGCCTCCCAATTTGGCCAAGAGTCTGTTATAATAAGACGAGTATGTGACAATATCACCAATGCCTATTTTTGGGTTTAGTTTTGAAAAGTGCCAAACAACTTCAGGCCGAGAATATGGCTATCTAGCTGACCATGTCCCTAAAGTCCAGATAACTTAACGCCCCGAAAGGTGCACAATGTTCCAATAAGGGATTCGTTCTTCATGGATTTCAAAGGCCAACATGATACGTTTTTTCAGTCTTGATCATTTTCTGTAACACACAGGCAAATTTGTACGAAAATTCAGCACTAACTAAGGGAGCCGAGGATAGTTTAACTACTTCTTCTTTCAACTGTAGCAATCTCAACCACTCATTTTGAGTCATCTTCTCCACTTTTTATCTTTCAGAGAACCTTAAGAGGACTCCAACTTATTAACTGAGTTTGTGGTAGATTAGATTATAAAACCTCAAAAACCTTGACTAAGTTGATTCATTTTACACTCGATTTGGTCAAACAGTCTCATTTACGTCCTTGGTTCTAGACCAAGCGCAATTGCGTATGATTAGTCCTGGTTCTGGCGAAGTCTGGTTTTCCCTAATTATCACAAGAAAGCCGTATTTTTACCCCACTCCAAGGTATTAGAATTCTTAGCTTTTTTCCTCTCCCCATTTAATCGAGGTAATTGAACAGTTATTCTTGCAGCTGAAATAAACAGAGGAAGATGTTGCAATACATGTTTTAATAAAACAATTTTAGCTTTCACGTTTAGTCGCCGAATTGGTCATCTTTCATCTGATATCATAAAGTGTGAAATAATAGAATTATTTTCCACTAAACATAACAGCTTCAAAACAACAAAGGGCAGGAAACAGAGCGGCTGGCTCTTTACAAGCGCGACTCGGGACAACCGAAAACAACTCCACTAAGCGGCTGGAGCGAGACTTTTAAACTGGACCTTCCGGTAAAGAGTTTAAAGCCCTAACCATTCCGAAACGAGGTCTATTGTCTCTTAGAAAAGGCAAAATTTGTAAAAACATCTTGACTTTCTTAATGGCATCCAGTTTCAATTCTATTTCTGTTCCAACTCACCTGTAAATAAATTCTCTATTGTTTTGTTTTTTTGCTTTTTTGTTTGTTTGATTTTTTGTTTTTTGTTTTTTTTTTCATTAAATTATCGTTACGGTATTGCTCACATACTCTCAGTTTCTTAGCAGTATCATACTCAGGCAGTTTGATTCTCTTTATTCATAAAGTCATGTGTTGGTAGTTTTATCAAATTCCGGCTTCCATTTCGTGTACACCTAATTCGTATATCCCTTTGGTGCGAGCCTGTACCTACATCATGCCGCCCATATCTTAATTCACTTGGGAAAAAACAGGAAACAGTAGCGTTAAAATTCACTGACTTTATCCTTTGCCATCTAATACCCTTTTTTTTTTAGTTGTACTGACAACGAAGACTTTGACGATCCTACTCTTGGCCGTTCTCTTGGTTTCGGCTGTGAGCGCCCGCTCTTTCCATGCAGGTAAAGATATCACGTTTGTTCCAATACTTAACGTCGAGATTTCAAGAGGTTCCTCGCTTTTATGTTGCGATTTATGGATAATAAAATTTACAACAATGAAAGTGGAAAGCGTTTGGTTGAGAAACATTGTGCCTATTTTGCCTGGGTAACATTTACCCTCATGCAAATAAAGCGACTAGTTGTTGTTAGCGGGCGTCGTAGCCGTCAACCGCCCCGATTGTCGTTTCAAGTTTTGTTTTCATCGTTCTTGTACGTTTGTTTCTTACATAGACCGCAGAGAAGCAGAAGAACTGCCGAGCCAACCAAGCCCAGGAAATGACGTTGCCTACGAGAAGAGACTACATATTCCTGGTAAACATCCCTGCGACGCCTGCAATTGTTATATGGTTGATACTTTGATCTGCAACCAGTGCTGCCGCTTCTAAAGCTTACTAGGTGAGAGTTACAAAGTCCGAATCTTTTAAAAGCAATAAATACCAATCAGTGCGGTTAGCACGCGGGAATGATTATCTTCAAGCACTCGTGATATTCTTTACTTGTCCAAGTAGTACACGGTTTCTTTTCCTTCCTTTTCTTTCTTCCCTTCCCTCACACGCAGAAGTTAAAAGCTAACAGCTTCAGCCGAACATAAGACAAACATTACTGTGTTTCGAAAACAAGTGGTCACAATTTCAACCTTAGAAGTAGGTCTTAAAGCTCTTACAGAACATTTCACACTTAATTCTCGGACACCCTCCAGCTTCAACCCCTCCTCCATACAATCTTGGTTTTTCCTTTATGAATAGGTGAAGTTGAGAAGAGGGATACAAAATCGAGAAATTCCATTCACTCTAAACCTAAAAATTAAACTGTATACCAGAAAAGGTATCTACGTTTCAGCATTGGCGAAATTTATTGACCTTCTGTCTCATCGGGATTAGTGAAATCTTAATGCCGTTAACATTTCAAAGCCTTCAACCACAGTGTTTTGAATATTTTAAACACGGCCTCCCAATTTGGCCAAGAGTCTGTTATAATAAGACGAGTATGTGACAATATCACCAATGCCTATTTTTGGGTTTAGTTTTGAAAAGTGCCAAACAACTTCAGGCCGAGAATATGGCTATCTAGCTGACCATGTCCCTAAAGTCCAGATAACTTAACGCCCCGAAAGGTGCACAATGTTCCAATAAGGGATTCGTTCTTCATGGATTTCAAAGGCCAACATGATACGTTTTTTCAGTCTTGATCATTTTCTGTAACACACAGGCAAATTTGTACGAAAATTCAGCACTAACTAAGGGAGCCGAGGATAGTTTAACTACTTCTTCTTTCAACTGTAGCAATCTCAACCACTCATTTTGAGTCATCTTCTCCACTTTTTATCTTTCAGAGAACCTTAAGAGGACTCCAACTTATTAACTGAGTTTGTGGTAGATTAGATTATAAAACCTCAAAAACCTTGACTAAGTTGATTCATTTTACACTCGATTTGGTCAAACAGTCTCATTTACGTCCTTGGCTCTAGACCAAGCGCAATTGCGTATGATTAGTCCTGGTTCTGGCGAAGTCTGGTTTTCCCTAATTATCACAAGAAAGCCGTATTTTTACCCCACTCCAAGGTATTAGAATTCTTAGCTTTTTTCCTCTCCCCATTTAATCGAGGTAATTGAACAGTTATTCTTGCAGCTGAAATAAACAGAGGAAGATGTTGCAATACATGTTTTAATAAAACAATTTTAGCTTTCACGTTTAGTCGCCGAATTGGTCATCTTTCATCTGATATCATAAAGTGTGAAATAATAGAATTATTTTCCACTAAACATAACAGCTTCAAAACAACAAAGGGCAGGAAACAGAGCGGCTGGCTCTTTACAAGCGCGACTCGGGACAACCGAAAACAACTCCACTAAGCGGCTGGAGCGAGACTTTTAAACTGGACCTTCCGGTAAAGAGTTTAAAGCCCTAACCATTCCGAAACGAGGTCTATTGTCTCTTAGAAAAGGCAAAATTTGTAAAAACATCTTGACTTTCTTAATGGCATCCAGTTTCAATTCTATTTCTGTTCCAACTCACCTGTAAATAAATTCTCTATTGTTTTGTTTTTTTGCTTTTTTGTTTGTTTGATTTTTTGTTTTTTGTTTTTTTTTTCATTAAATTATCGTTACGGTATTGCTCACATACTCTCAGTTTCTTAGCAGTATCATACTCAGGCAGTTTGATTCTCTTTATTCATAAAGTCATGTGTTGGTAGTTTTATCAAATTCCGGCTTCCATTTCGTGTACACCTAATTCGTATATCCCTTTGGTGCGAGCCTGTACCTACATCATGCCGCCCATATCTTAATTCACTTGGGAAAAAACAGGAAACAGTAGCGTTAAAATTCACTGACTTTATCCTTTGCCATCTAATACCCTTTTTTTTTTAGTTGTACTGACAACGAAGACTTTGACGATCCTACTCTTGGCCGTTCTCTTGGTTTCGGCTGTGAGCGCCCGCTCTTTCCATGCAGGTAAAGATATCACGTTTGTTCCAATACTTAACGTCGAGATTTCAAGAGGTTCCTCGCTTTTATGTTGCGATTTATGGATAATAAAATTTACAACAATGAAAGTGGAAAGCGTTTGGTTGAGAAACATTGTGCCTATTTTGCCTGGGTAACATTTACCCTCATGCAAATAAAGCGACTAGTTGTTGTTAGCGGGCGTCGTAGCCGTCAACCGCCCCGATTGTCGTTTCAAGTTTTGTTTTCATCGTTCTTGTACGTTTGTTTCTTACATAGACCGAAGAGAAACAGAAGAACTGCCGAGCCAACCAAGCCCAGGAAATGACGTTGCCTACGAGAAGAGACTACATATTCCTGGTAAACATCCCTGCGACGTCTGCAATTGTTATAGGGGACCGCCTACTGGGTTCTGCCAACAGTGCTGTCACTACTAAAGCTTACTACGTGAGTGTTACAAAGTTCGAATCTTTTAAAAGCAATATATACCGTGCAGTTTGCCCGAAAGAATGATCATCTTCATGTACTCGTGATATTCTTTACTTGTCCAAGTGGTACACAGTTTCTTTCCTTCCTTTTCAAGTTTCTTCCCTTCTCTCACACGCAGAAGTTAAAAGCTAACAGCTTCAGCCTAACATAAGACAAACGTTACTGTGTTTCGAAAAATTTCAACCTTGGAAAGAGGTCTTAAAGCTCTTACAAAAAATTTCACACTTAAATCTCGGACACCCTCCAGCTCCCACCCTTCCTCCATGAGATCTTGGTTTTTCCTTTATAAATAAGTAAGGATGGGAAGAGGGACACAAAATCGAGAAATTCCGTTCACTCGAAACCTAAAAACTAAACTATATACTAGAAAAGGTATCTTCGTTTCAGCATTGGCGAAGTTTATTGACCTTCTGTCTCATCGGGATTAGTTTCAAAGCCTTCAACCACAGTGTTTTGAATACATTAAACACAGCCTCCTAATTAGGCCAAGAGTCTGATATAATGAGACGAATATATGACAATATTACCAATGCCTATTTTTGGGTTTGGTTTTGGAAAGAGCCAAACAACTTCAGGCCGAGAATATGGCTTTCTAGCTGACCATGTCCCCAAAGTCCAGATAACTTAACGCCCCGACAATTGCGCAATGTTCCAATAAGGGATTCGTTCTTCATGGATTTCAAAGGCCAACATAATATGTTTTTTCAGTCTTAATCATTTTCTGTAACACATTGGCAAATTTGTACAAAAATTCAGCACCAACTGAGGGGGCCGAGGATAGTTTAACTACTTCTTCTTTCAACTGTAGTATTCTCAACTACTCATTTTGAGTCATCTTCTCCACTTTTTATCTTTGAGAGAATCTTTTGAGCACTCCAACTTACTCACTGAGTTTGTGGTAGATTAAAAAATAAAAACTCAAAAACCTTGACTAAGTTGATTTCATTTTACTCTCGGTTTGGTCAAACAGTCTCATTTACGTCCTTGGCTCTAGACCAAGCGCAATTGCGTATGATTAGTCCTGGTTTTAGCGAAGCCTGGTTTTCCCTAATTATCACAAGAAAGCCGTATTTTTACCCCACTCCAAGCTATTAGAATTCTTAGCTTTTTTCCTCTCCCCATTTAATCGAGGTAATTGAACAGTTATTCTTGCAAAGTGAAATAAACAGGGGAAGATGTTGCAGTACATGTTTTAATAAAACAATTTTAGCTTTCGTGTTTACTCGCCGAATTGGTTATTTTTCATCTCATATCTTTAAGTATGAAATAATTGAATAGTTTTCCACTAAACATAACAGCTTGAAAACAACAACGGGCAGGACTCAAGTAAATTAAGGCATGGGCTCCCAATAAATTGCTCAAAAAGTGAAGGGGGGTGGTCTATCTCAGAACACTTTGGCAGTAGAAGGTTGAAACTTTGCCAGATACATATATCGACAAGTTGTGTCAATTTGGTGTTTTTTAATTATGTAAATGTTGTCACGTGACTTTGCACGGCCACAATTTACTTAAAATGATGAAAGCAAAAATGGCAACACTTTTCGTTGTGAGATATTTAACCTGATTGGTACGAGACAACTTGCAATAATAGCATCTACAAAACTGTGCTTGGCCCCTTTTGAATTTTTGAATAATTTTTAAAATACACGGATTTTTCGATTAGTACCCAGTCCCCCAAGACAATTATCCCCCTCCGTTAGGCCTTTGCTTAGAAAAATCTTAAGAAGGCCAAGCACAGAAGTGATATAATAAACGCCCTTAACATTTTTAAAATGATAAATAAATTAAGGACGCAAGAAAAAGTGTTGCCATTTTAAGATAAAGCTTTTACTGCCGATGGAAGTCACGTGACCTAATTTGCATAATTTAAAAAAACCAAATTACCGCAAATCAATAGTGTATGTATCTGTCAAAGTTTCATCTGCCTACATTAAAAGTGTTTAGAGATAGACAACCCCCACACGTTTTGTGAGAACAATTTTGGGCCCATGCCTTAATTCACGCGAGGAAACAGAGCGGTTGGCTCTTTGCAAGCGCGACTCGGGACAACCGAAAACAACTCCACTAAGCGGCTGGAGTGGGACTTTTATTCGGGACCTTTGGGTAAAGAGTCCAACGCCCTAATCAATCGGAAACGAGGTCTATTGTCTCCTAGCAAAGGTAAAAATTTGTAAAAACATCTTGACTTTCTTAATGGCTTCAGACTGAGACGAAATGACGGGGCAATTTATCTAGGGTAAAATTTGTTATTAGTAGGAGACCGTACGAGCTCAACATGCAATTGTTGAATATGTCTTATAAGATAATTTAAGGGTAATGACATAAATTACCAAGTTTCCCGCTTGAGGTGTGAACTTCTGAATGATAAAAAAGCTTAGTTCTCTCCTCATTCTCTTCTTATTCTCTTCCACAGCTGAATAGCGGTTAACATACAAAAGTACGGATAAATGCAACCAGGATAAGCAAACGGTGTTTCACAAACATACAATACTAACTTATGGAATAATATTAATGCAAGACGTTTAAAAGGGGTTTACACTAAATTATGCAGACTTTCCGTCACTCTAAAACATTTTTAAATAGGGTGAACGAAAAGGTGATCCTGTTTCATTGAACTGAAGCTAGTCCTTTATGGATTCCAGCGTTCAAGGAATGAAATACATAAAAGCCCGCCGTCTATGAAGGACAAGCGAGCTTTTTTTTTTTAGCAGTTTAAGTTTCAAAAATAAGGGAAAGGTTTCAGCCATGGAAACATGGGAATTATCGGGCTATGAAGGAGTCCTTAATGGATCGTTTTCTTGTGAATTGAATTTTTCACTAAAGTGTATTTGACACAAAAGAAATTTTCTCAGTTTTTAGGAGTTTGATGCGTGTGCAAACCGATTTTAAGAATAAAACTTGTCTTAATGTTTTGAATACCAGTTTTTTAGGAGAAAAATACCCGCTTTTTCCTTTAAAAAAAATGTCACGGGACAGGGTCTTAAATCACCACATAATGACGTCACTTTACTTGACATTGTTCCCGGGAATGTTGTGTTTTGGTTACAAAAACGTTTCAAAATGTTCGCATTGAGCAGCATTATTCGCTTATATCTGAGATGTTTTCGAATCTTTCGATAGCTCAAGCGAACAAGGACAAGCAGAGGTGAAAAGTAAGTCGTCGTGGGTTGTAACAAACCATAAATGACTACACATACCGTTGCGAACCATGTTGATTTTCGACGTTCGTCAGCTGTGCACAGTGCCCAAGGGATTGTGCAACTAATTCTGTTAGCGTTTAAGCAAAAACCTTTTTTTCAACTGTTAGCTTTTACGAGCGGAAAAACAACAACCAATCCTAACGATTAATTCATACCGAAAGCTGAATGCTCTTACTCTTAATGTTCGAATACCAATCTGAGATGGAAAATACTGACAGCAGACTGATCCCAACGGCGGAGATGACGAGCTTCGTTGAATAAACAACAAAGCCTAGAATAACTGAAATATACTTGTTTGAAATTTTTTTTTTTGCCAGATATTTTGGTTTGCAATATACCGTTATTCTAGCCCTTGTTGTTTATTCTATCAAGCTCGTTACCTCCGCCGTTGGGATCAGTCTGCCGTCAGTATTTTGTATTTGGAATGATTTGCTTATCCAGGTCTATAAGTGATCCCGGCACCACTTATCGGTTTGTCGCTGTGGAATTACAGATTTTACTGTATTTGTTGAGATAGAGGACGAGCAGAGACAAAAGTCGGGGTAAACAAACAGGGGCGGCGTCTCATTGCGAGAAGAGCTATTAAATGTTAATTTTGTAAATACATGTTCCCAGAGATCTTTGGTTCTTGTCATTTGTTCTTGTCAATATTGATTTGAAGTTGGCCATTTATTGTCTCTTCTCGGCAACTGATCAGGATATGTTTTCAAAAACTTCAACTCCTACATTAATTTCGGGAATTTGCTAACCACTAATGAATCTTAAAAGCTGCATTAGAATTTTAAACAGATCACAACATACGAAACTGACTACAACTGCAGTCAGATGTCGAAAGGTACTATCTGATCAAAATAATTAATCAACTGTCCGACGAAATTTATAATATCGTGTCTTATTTACACGAAAAACTACTGACGCGCTTGTCGCGCGTTGAAGCATCTCGCCGAATTTAACAAAGACCACGGAATTACCTGTCCTGATTTTCAATTGATTTTATCTGTTGGCCTTCCAATTGAGTTATATTTCACACTTAGACGGAATCCCTAAAAACCACGAGTGCTGTTTGAAGCTACAGCAAAAACACCGAAACTTTGAATAGCAGACTAGTAGCCCTTGAATTGTTTTAACTACAATTACTTTGACGCTTTTGTCTCAAACTGCTGGTGCCGTATTATTGTAAGAAATTAATCAGTACTTATTAGGTGCTCCACCTCCAAAAGAACAACTGTTTTGTTATCAAGTAAAGTGACGTCACAAATCCTTAACACGTGATGTTTTGGCCGCACGCGGCAGCGACACTTTTGGAGTCAATGTAGCACTGTTTCGAACGGGAATGGCGGCGTTTGGAAAAGTTAATGCAAGATTTAAGTTTAGAATCGGTTATTGTATGCATAAAACTACAAAATAGAAAAAAAAGATTTTGTCATATGCAAGTAAACTTCACACGAAAATTTCAGTGAAGCAACTAAGAGAATTCAAGGCAAGCAAGATAAGCGGTGATATATAAAGGTAAAGTTATTCATTTCGGAACATTGACCCTTTAAGGAAGGATTCAGTTGAAACTCGCTCTCAGAGACATTTGACATTATCACTAGGAAGATTTGTAATCTACAACGTGTCTACCATGGAAACATGAGCTCAATAGATGGCCACCTAAAACGCATTGTTATGATGTAAATTGAACTCTCCATTTAACTCTGCAAAACAGATCAATCAACTAAGGCCCTGTTCAGACTAGGTGCCCGCGCCAGAGCTCTGTGCCCAAGCACTAAAAAGGACGTTGTTCAGACTCCTTGGTGCCCAAGGAGCAATCGTGTTCTCCTTCTACAATTTAGCGCCCGCCATAATTTTTACTGTATCGTAAGGAGGCATGAGGAAAAAACGTGGGAACTGACAAAATCCTGTTCACACCAGTGCCCGTGCCCAGGAACGGTGCCCAAGTACTACCTTTGGAGGTAGTGCCCGTGCCCGGGCACGGTGCCCAGATTCTCGCTCGGGCACCGACAAAAAGCTTTGTTCAGACTAGTGCCCGTGCCCGAGAACCGGGAACGGGCACCTAGTCTGAACGGGGCCTAAGTAGCTACTAACTAACATTAGCAAAGAAAAAGGTTCAATTATTCCTTTCCGAAGACAACAGATATTAAGGTCCGTTTACACGTGCGACTTTTGTCACACCCTGACCGTGTTTTTCTCGCGTAACGCTGCGTCCTCAAATCGAACGTTGAAACCAGCTGCAGCTTCAGTGCGATTTCAGCGCTATATTGCTGGACAATTTCTCAGAAATCGTGCAAGCTTGCATCAAGTTTCAAACATATTCGTAACCCAAACGATGTCGTGGTAAAACATCGCGCTTAAATCACCTCTAGTTTACACGGGCAAATTGAAACAGCAATTTGAGAGCAACAAAAGTGGAACTAATAAAATTGTCATAAAAACCGCACGTGTAAACGAGCCTTTACGTGTGAAAGCACAAGAAAGTCGCCTGGTTTAAGACTTTAAGACTGAAGGCGAATAAAGGATTCTCCATGCTGAAATCCTCCCACACCAAAAATTGTTGGTTTTACGCTTCCAAAAGACATCGAGAATGAATTAATTATGGTAATTATGATAATTATAATCCTCAAGCTGTTGTCACAACACTATAATGAAGAACAAGTAATTCGTGCGACCTGATTTCAAACATGCGCAATTTTCCATTTCCAAACCCTTTTTTCATTTAATTTTTTTTCGAAAACATTATCAAAACTTGGATTTCGTGTATATTCTATAAAATACGAAAAATCATCTCGGCAGTCTAATTTTCTTTAGTTGTTGCTTCGTTTGTAAATTTGCACGTTCTAATTTACATGCAAAATTTTCTGAAAAAAAATCCAATTAACCACGATTCGAGGGATTAATAATCGGTATTTCAAACATTGTCATCTTTAAGATTAATTAAACACGTTAAATAGAGAATCAATCGTGGGTTTCTTGAGAGCGAAAGAAAGGATCTCCTTGCCGGAATCGTCTTTGATTTATGGCCAAAAAAACGGGTCCAGGGAGTATTATAAGAATTGTACGGATAGCGTTAGAGAAAGTTTTCAAGAATGCAAGCATCCATTTACGTGTTCTCCGCATGGTGGGAATAAATAAGGCAGCTGTCGAGTCATCAGGAACACTGAATATAAATTAAAAGGTAAATACGTTCTGAAATATAATATAAATCGGATAATCACAAAAAAACTTAAAACGTCCATAAATACCATTTATTTATTTTATGCCGACGATTTTTTCATAAGAAGTAATAAGAAAAATAACAATTTCGTTTAGTCTTAAAGCGACTGATTCAGACGGCGTACTTTCTGCCGCACCTACAGTAATTCGCCAAACCTTGTAGAAAAGAAGAAAAAGTAACGAAATGATTCAGACGCCACGCTTCTGCCGGACTTAATTCATCAATCGACATCCATTTGGTCAGCATATGAATGGTGCGGCGTCTGGATGAGGCCTTTTAATTAAATAGCCGAAAAATTAATTACACACAGAACGTCCCACATTACGATCAAGGCTTTACAGAGATTTTCACTGCGGTGGTAGCTATTAGGCCACGGTGACAACTTAAGAATTGGTAAGGTATGAGTTTTCCTTGTTCCTTGTTCCTACGGCCTATTTCTGTTATTTTTGCCTTTTTTTTTTTTTTTTTTTTTTTTTTTTTTTTTTTCATTTTTGGGCCAATTTTCATTGATATTTTACAACTATTACCAAGTCTCTCTTTAATATTAGGTGCGTTAATTTCTAGTAAGCATGTCCATTTTCACGTACAATTCGCCAATAAAACAGGAATAAAATCTTCGCCACCTTGAGGAAATATCAGATATCTCTTAGTCTGTCTTGACTTGCAGTGTTGTAAATTGGCGATTTTATTAACGTCTCACTCCTCTGTAGCTTATGTTTTAATTTTATAAGTTTTAAGAGATCTGTTGGAAGAAATTTTAAAAAACGTAATAAGCTTGATTTTCAAAAGCAAAGAATATTTATTATTCTTTGTCCATACTGAGTAGGTTGTTCCAGTAATATGAAGACCCTTTAAGAGTAAGGCAGGGGAGCACAACGAGAATATTTAAGTAAAAGACTAAAAATATGTGGTCTTCTGTGTTCCGAGATCGCTTTGTGGCATATTTGCGGTAGGCTCATTTATTTTGATCTGTTCGGATGCTTCAACTGAAAATTTAAGTTGCTCAACGTGGTAAGGAATGGAATCTTATATCCCGAGTTAGCTTTACGAAAACGCCAGCTGATCTATGATCAATTATATACCTACCTAGAAGAGCACAATATAATCTGTAAATATCAATCAGGCTTTCGCGCTATTCACTCAACTGTTACGGCTCTCCTTGAAGCCACGGACACTTGGGCGTACGATATTGACCCCGGTAAAATCAACGCCGTTGTTTTCTTAGATCTCAGAAAGGCCTTCGACACAGTTGACCATGAGATCCTTTTATCAAAATTAAGCAATTACGGCATATATGGTAACGCGCACCAATGGTTTAAGTCATATTTAGAGAATCGTACTCAAGTGTGCTCCATCAACGGATCGCTCTCTCAAAGCTGTTTATTAACTTAATAACTTGAAGTTGTGGTGTTCCCCAGGGGACGATTTTAGGTCCATTACTATTTCTGTTATACGTCAACGATCTTCCAAACTGTCTTTCAAATTGTGAGCCGAGGATGTACGCTGATGACACCCACCTTACATACGCAGGTGATAATGCAGACAATATTCAGTTGCATCTAAATCAAGATTTAGAAAATGTTCGCAATTGGCTGAGAGCAAATAAACTTACTCTAAATATGACTAAAACCGAGTTTATGCTTATCGGATCTAGGCAGAGGCTAAGTACTCTCACAGAGTCCCCGACATTTGCAATTAATGATTTTCAAGTTAGCCAGGTCACTACTGCAAAATCACTTGGAGTTAACATCGATGACAGACTTGATTGGAGTGGCCATATGAGAAAGTAACAAAGAAAGTCGCTTCTGGTATTGGGGCCATAAAACAAAAAAAGCACCTTGTCCCTCCGGCGACCTTACAACTAATATATCAAGCTTTAATACAGCCACACTTTGATTATTGCAACATTGTTTGGGGAAACTGTGGGATAACCTTACGGAATAAGGTTCAAAAGCTACAAAACAGAGCAGCCCGTGTTTTGACCTACTCAAGCTATGATCAAACTTCTAGGGTGGAAAAACCTAGCTTGCCAGCAACAATTTTAAAGAGCTAGGATGGTTTACAGGTCTCTGCACGGGTTAGCTCCAAACTATCTTAGTTCTAAATTTGAAAGGCGAGAAGTCTCATATAATCTAAGGGACTCTGAAAATAAACTCAATGTTCCATTACCGCGCACAAACTATTACAAAAACACCTTCAGCTATAGTGGCGCCATTCTCTAGAACAGTCTTCCTTGTAACTTAAGGGAAGCAGAGTCCCTTGGACAATTTAAACGATTACTCAAAGAACTGTAAGGCACGGCATTCGTGGAAAGCAGCTTTTTTTTAAATATTTTTTATTATATTGGTATTAGGCATTTTTAAAGCTGACGAATTTTGTACCGTGGATAAATAAAGATTATCTTATCTTATCTTATCTCTTCTTACCTTTGTTCGCATTTAAACGACACATTTGCCAATCTTAAAAAAGAGAGGAATTAGTTTCCCACCGTTATGAAATTTGAGCAGACATTTTTGCCGAAGAAACTTGAGATTTTCGTAACAACTAAATTGGAAATTCTGAGGTGATTAAGGGCTTCCAAACAGACATCCACCGAAATGAACTGTTAGACGCCCCTGGTAAGTACGATGAAACCGCGAGTAAAAACTTGGATGAAGAACGAAGGGACAGAGATGGTACATACAGTTGTTGTAATAATTCAGAAATGTACTGTGGTTTTTTGTTGGTTCTTGTCCTTGATCAAACAGGTTTTCTCCGGGTAATCAGGTTTTTCGCTCTCCTTAAAGACCGGTCATTTCAAAATTCTAATTCGGTCCAGAACTCACGAAGGCCACGCATTTATTAGTCGCTAAACAAAGAATATTTATTTATTTATTTATTTATTTATTTATTTATTTATTTATTTATTTATTTATTTATTTATTTATTTATTTATTTGTATTTTCGTTCCATGTTCTGACCATTGTAGTCCATTCTAAAGGCCACTTTGATATTACCATGACTTGAAGGACGCAAACATTGGGGCTTCTAACAAGTGTTAAATTAAAATGAAATGAAAAATTGAAAGCCATCTATGGAATACATCGAAACGTCACACAAGAATGCCACCTTCGTTTTTCCATTCTTGATAATGATGATGGATACATCGAAACGTAGAATAACGTTACTCTTAATTTTTCTTATCTTAGGTTAACCTTTACAATTAAGGATGTTGTTACTTTGCTACGTACCGCGCATGCGTTCTGCGCATCTCGGGGTAGTCCGAGGAGGACAGTCCATTCTCGTGGCAAAGGAAGATCTTTGTAAAGACTATTGAAATCCAAAAAGAGTTGGGGTAGGTCACGCATATTTCAGAGCTTAAATTTGCCAAAAAAAAATGTCATACGTTGTTTTGTATTTTGCATAAAATCAAGCACACAGGAATGGCATCTTCGTTTTTCCATTCTTATGATGATGGATTCATGGAAACGTCGAATAATGTTACTCTTAATTTTTCTTATCTTAGGTTAACCTTGACAATTTAGGATGGTGTTCATTTGCTACTGCGCATACGTTCACATTTTGTAAACGACTTTTTTTTCTTTCTCTTGAGTAAGTCTTCTCAGAATTTCAATTCCATTTTGATTTTAGTGATAAACATACACTTCTCTGATTAAATGTACCTTAATTTCGTTAACGTCTCTCAAGGAAGGCGCAATTGTGTTCGTGCTCTCTATCAGAAGAAGAATTAGGCGTAGACAAGTCTCCTTTGTTAACTTGAGAAGCTGAACAGAGGGATTTTCTTGCCAAGCAGTTACCTCGTGATCCCTGAGGAACAAGGATATCTCTAGTTACTTTATAGACCACACTTGGATATGAGGAAGTACGGACTTTCGTTGGTTACCGATTCATGGGCCATTTACAGGAGGGCAATGCCTTAGATTTTCAGAATGATTGTCCAAAAGGATAAGTAGTTGGCCAGGAAAAACGCTTCGAAATACAATGGGAAATTTCCAAGGCAATACCAGTAACTAAGAGTATTATCCTCAGATATGGCACCAAGTCAGAAGAGCCATTATTTTTAAAACTCCTCAATCAGTTTAACACTGTTGGTAAATTAAAAAGTTAGACCTGGAAGGTTACCTTAATATATATTTAGCAAAGCCTTTTAAAAAGCGGAGCTCCACAATTCCTATTTTTAAGAACATTTATAGAAGTCTGCTTATTATATGAACGTAATAACCTTACGAGGTCCTCATCCATTCTGCAGTTATATATATTTTTCAATGCATATGCAGCCAGCTGGTCATCAACAACAACAATGTAATACAGAGTACAAAATTACTGAATGCTGAATTGTTGTAACCGAGGGCTTGTTTTCGTAACAAAATTACTAACTCCTGATTGGTCGAGCGGCGAAAATATTCGCTCCTGCTTGGCTGAGCACGTCAGTTTTACATTTCGTTGGTTTCTTCAGTTTTGTGTCCAAAAACAACGAGTTCTTTGAGGTTCTTTGGGGTTCGACTCTTTGTACCAAAAATACGTGGAAATCAAGTACTGCAGCTAGAAAGGAAATTCCTAAGGGTTAATTTTTGGTGTCTCTTAAAAGAAACAGCACAAGATTATTTGTGTCAAAAAAAATCGGATTGATTTTATTTTGTTTGGTTGAGAAACTGAAATAGGTAATGGCGACCAAGTGCTTTCACCTCGCTACTTCTTCTTACAACGAAAGATAGCCGAGCATGACAGTGTCCTTTTGATGGGAGGAAGGAGCAGGTCAAATTCAATGGAAGAAATTACTCCGTAAGTTCTTTCTTTGGATCCACCGTTTGCTATTTTTATCGACCTATGTTCGTCTGATTTCCAAGCGGTAGAAAGCTTCACAGCGCAGGTGAATAATTAATTTATGCGTAACATTTGGTTTTATCGTTGTTAGTTTGCTCCTGAATTAAACTTGTATTCTCTCTTAATTACATGTGTCTAATGGGAACTGTTCTCGTCGGTTTTGTTTGTTTTGTACGCTACGAAAAAATCAAATAATTTGTTGGTTTTCTTGCGCCTACGGTGAGTGTTTTACTGACTGTTTTATGAAGTTCCTTGATAGTTTTAAGAACATTTTGCCCTCTGTGTTGTAAAAGCGAAATTAAATGAACTCCAAATGATTTTTATTTTTTCTGCTTTATTACTCTTTTTAGTTTTTAAGATGCTCGAGGCGAACCGATTTGTGAACAGTCAACGCGCGCTACGTAGCACTGTCACTGTTTAGTAAATTTTGTTTATCAAGAAGGCCGTACGTAAACCTCAGAGAAAATGGCTAAACTAACCAAAAATCAGACTTCATATATATCCTTGAGTAATAAAATAAACTAAACAACGATCTTTCAAAAATTCAAAAACTGAAAAGCGAATGAATGTTTTACGTACGCTTTGTTTTGATGGAAATTTTAATCACACTTTAATTCCAAATTCGCTTTTAACGTTCTTTGAAAAAGACTTTCAGTGAAAAATACTCACACATCTTAATCTTTGCCGTTATATCCCACTGTTTTAAGTATTTTTGTTTGTTCTCTGTCAAGAGTGTCAGAAATAAATGCTAAAATTAGAAATATATGCGTGAAAAACTTGTCAGTATTTTATGCCAACGATACAGCGTTGCGAGACGTTTGTTTGACTGACTATTTTACCTAAGAATCAAATTTTCTTAAAGGAAGCAAAATGGGACGAGATTAGAATTCAAAACTCCAAGGGAAATAACGAACATAGACTGAAAAGTGAGCTCAAAAGACTGCTCTAAAGTTAAACAAGTTTCAGAGTCAACACAGCAAGAAAAACAATATCTTGCAAAACAGCAAAGTTTTGTCGACAAAATCACATGAATATACTCGCCTCTTTGCAGAATAACCAGTCCTTTTATTCCTTTGCTAATTTTTTCGTTCGTTTTACAACGTTAACTTTCACTTAAAGAGGAAAAATCCAACGTTTCCTCGAGTCGGATCAGAGTAAAATGATTTCTCTTCACGATTCGGCCGCTGTTTACTGACTGAGAGGTAAAAATCTTTTGGAAGAATCTTTACCGATTAGTAATTAAACTCGAATCAAAGTTCACGTTAATCCAGGATTAGCTTAATCGGAGGCATTGAACAACTGAGCCCCGGGCTGCAGCACAGGGTTTGAGTGTCTCATTTCACATTAGCTTACATGGAGGAGTGTACGTGCGGTCGGACGGAAGTGACGTCATAACCAAGCCATAATTTCTCGCACTGATGGGTTGACCAAAATCTCCTAGTTATAGGGCTCCGCGCGCGCCGAGCGCCGCTATCAAATCAAATATCAACTCTGACAGGATATATCGTGTTACGCTTGGTCTTCCAATTTGTATCATGCGATGTGATTTGTCCAATGAAAGCGAGCAAAAATTCAACAGTGTATCATAACAGCTCACATCCTACAAGTAGAGAAGTTTGGTAAAACAAATAGCGCAAAAAAAACCGCTTCTTTTTGACGCAACTGATTCTGTCTTGGTTCAAGCCTAGTCGAATATGAACTCGCAATGTTTGTGTCATAAGCCAGGTAATCAAGTTTCCTTTGTGAAGGTACGAACTTCAATGTTTCCGTCGAAATCAAGACCTTTTTCATAAACTAGTGCACACCATGTCCAGTATCAGTGATTTGCACAGTGTATCTTCGACCTATAGTTACACAAAATTAAAGTTTTAAGTGCACTATCAACGTCAATGCCGATCGTTGTTGTTGAGTCATTATTTTTTCATTTTTATTATTATTATTATTATTATTATTATTATTATTATTATTATTATTATTATTATTATTATTATTATTACTCTTACAGAAACTGAGTAAATTTTAGAGCAGTCAGGAATTTCAGTTCAGTCGACGCATTCCAGCGGCAATTTTAATACACCAGCACCTAAGCAGAGGTCTTGAGAGGTAGGAAAACGAATAACGTTCACTATTAGAGACAACTTTTAATCTAAAAGGTTGGTTTTCACTAGGACATAAGCATAAACGTAAAGATAAGCAAATAAGAACACTAGCTACTTAAGTATAAAGACAGACGCTTGCGCAGAAAACTTTCTTTTTACGGAATTCTTGATACCAGCTCTCCTCGTAGTGAAGCAAGTTGGAGGAAGAAACGGTTGGCTGCCTTGCGCTGGTGCCTATGTAGCTCCGTTCTCCTTAATGAAAACTGCGACATGGGGTGCAAGCACAAGCAGAACGAACGTGTTCGCCATTTTTGTGCTTATGATTATGCTTACGTCAAAGGTGTTCTCACTTGCTTTAGCGGTGTTTATGCTTTTGTTTATACTTGTGTCCTAGTGAAAACCAGGCTAAATGTTTCGCAGAGCAACGCGTATCGTTTAGGATCTTTTGTGTCTTTAGTATCAACAAATTTGATTATAAGAAGAGAAAGCGGACAAGTTAAAATCTGAAGGGTTTCCTGGTTACCTATTTATACACCCGGGTAGCAAGTATCCTCACGCGTGTCCGTACATTTTCAATTCTAGTAAACTTACAGTTGTCTCTTTCATATCAGGAAGCTGACGCTATCAATGGGCACGACTCAAAACAACACTATTTGCGGCCTTGGGGAGTGGGTCCCCATTCCAAGTAACGACTCAGGCACCTCGATTCATGAATATGTTGTTGCTGTTTTCAATGTGCCAACGGGGGTCTTCGCGTTTCTCAGTAACCTGGCCATCATAGTAACGGTCATTAAAACACCGTCCCTTCAAAAACCTTCCAATATCCTGCTTTGCACTCTGGCCACTGCTGATTGCTTAACTGGGATAACACTTCAACCGATTTTCGTGGCATGGCGGTTAGTTATCCAACGAATCTACAAGTCGTGTTCTCACCAACTGGAGCTCAGCAGTGCCTTTACACTGTACAGTAGTCTTGTGAGTGGTTGGTCATTTGCAATCATGGCAGTCATCAGCTGTGACCGTTGTTACGCTTTGTCCAAGCCTTTTGCTTATCGTGCAAACGTGACGAAATGGGGTAAATAATTTTTTCTATCTCAGCTTTTAAGCGAGGAGGTGTAATGGTAGATAAATAAATATTAAGTAAATGAATAGATAAATAAATTAATAAAAAGAAAAGGAAATTTACAATGGAAAAAACCCCAAGGCACGGACGAGAACTAACAACAAACTCACCCTACATAAGGCGTCATCTTCAGGAATCGAACCCGTGGTGGAAGGCTTCCCCTAATTCCCGCAATTCCCGAAAGAAGCGTTATGACTACATCAACATTCCTTGTCTGCGTCTAGGGGGGCTGAGGTGTATAGGGTTCAGTAGTACCTACCATAACACACGGTCACGTGCAGCGTTGTGAATGTACCAGCGTTATAGCCCTCTTATTTAAACTTTATTTGAAACTGTTTTTTTTTTTTTGCCGGCTCCATCCACGCACGTTGTCACATGGCCTGTCTCGTCACATGATCTCCAATTGACACAAACTGAAAGGTTACTTTTGACGGTGAAAAAAATCTGGAACATGAGGGATTACTTTGTTCTTTCACCCTGAAGCTACGAGATTAGAGGCGAACGCGAGTCCATGACTTGTCTGACAGAGGAAAAAATTTTGGTTGCGTAACATTTGCATTATATCCTCGGAACGTGGTTAGTCATTGAATTACCTACTTACAAGACGGTATACTACTTTTTTTCTACTTGTTACTACTAGTTATTAGACACTGAAAAAGTATTTTTTATATACTACGCAAAAATCTCGCTATTGAAAGCTTTAAACTTGATCTCAGTTAAACAAACGCGTGTCATGTATCGCCATAAAAGCCTATAAAAAAACCTCGTGAATTCGTAGAGATAAAAATTTTAATGTGGTTTTTGGATGCAGCAACTCTCGAAATGTAGAGAAAGGAATCAGCATGTATAAGATTCCTTTGTCGGCAGTCGAACTTTCCGATAGAAGTTCTTGGTTTACTCGTTCCTCCGTCTCTATTTCTTCAAAGTCAAGGCATTCTGAATGGTCTGAAAGATACTCTTCGCCACTTGTGTCGGAAAACTCTTCGGAAGAGGACATATTTCATACCAATAATCTTCGATCGCAATATACTTTCAAGGATCCATACTTTCAATGCTTCGTGCTTTAGAATGGTGTCCTTTTCTTACGTCACAGCTAAGAAAGTGTCAAATATCGTACGCTTCTCATTGGCTCGTTCCTAATGAGCCCACGAGACAAAAATTTGTCCAGCGGGGCTTAAAGCGCGCAAAAATTTAAAAATTTTAGTAACTTTTAGCGCTTGTAAAAAAAAAGGATTCAATATTTCTAAAAGAGGTTTTTCGAAAATAAGTTCTTCACAGACATGGAAATCTACCAAAAGAAAACAAATTGAAGGGTTAGGGGCACTCTAATCCTAGTTTTCATATGTCGGGAAAATCCCAGACGATCGGGAATTTCAATGTTTCCTGACCGTCCCACACTTTGCCGAGATATCGGGAAATCGCCAGACGCCTCTCCCAGATTTGAGGTATTCATCGTTGACAGAGGCCATTTTTATTTGTCAGGGGAAAGTAAGGAACTAAAGCGAAGCAATTTAGAGGATTGGTAACGAGCTAAAACTGTCGCAGACATCCCCGACAGTACAAATTTGAGTTTTCATATGTCGGGAATGATCGCAGACCATTGCAGAAATCTGGGAAGCGTCTCAAAAATAGAAACACTCCTGATTTTCCCGATTTGTCTGCGACCATCCCAGACGATCGGGGATGTCTACGATTTCCAGTTTTCATTAGTCGGAAAAGTCCGGGACGGTCGGGAAACAGTGAAATCCCTGATCGTCTGAAATATAGAAAACATATGAAAACTAGGCTTCAGAGACACACGTCATCCAAAAAGTGCTACAAGCTTAACAACACCACACAAGATTAGGCTTGTGTTCTTCCTTCGTCGAACGCAATAAAAAAAGCGTATCTATAGGTCTCCCACGATGAATTGATGATATTCTGCAAAACACGAAATGTCACTAAGCCCCAAGAGTATCGAGAGTAGAAGGCTTCGTTACACAAACGTCGCCTCCTCGCCAGGAGACAATGTGGGCCGAGTGGTTACAAGGTAATTTCCTACACATAACTTGATAAATTTGAAGTTGAGGGCGTTCTTTCTTTCCATATCTACAGGTGTAATAAAAGTTGCTGTTTTCACATCGCTGGCTTGGTTCGCACTAACACCACTGTCTTTATTTGTTCTGCCCTATCCCGGATTCTATTTTCTCGTATTACTGGCTGTTATGTTGGTGATCACCCTAATCGTGAATCACATTGCTATGTTCGTAGCCATTCGTCGACACAACAGGCAGTTAGGAGACGCAGTTTCTTCACAGCAGCTGTCTATCATACTGAGGCGTGAGAGGAGAGTTGCTAAGGACATGTTCATCGTCACTCTTGTTCTTGTTCTCTGTGTGATCCCAAAAGTGGCAGCTATTGTCTTCAGCGAACCATTAAGGAAGCTCAACCTATACTATGCCCTCTACTTGTGGTCGACAACATTAACGTTACTAAACTCCTGTATCAATCCAGTTCTTTATTTGTCACGGGACTCTGAGCTTAGAAGTGCATTGAAATCTGTATTTCACCTGTGAAAATGCTGGCATGTGGACACTTTTAAGTTCTCAAGAAGAAAATGACTTTACCCGTCAATTGCCAGGAAACCGGAAAGCACTCATCAATGATTAATTTAAATGGTTATAACTGTTAAAGCAGTGTTTGAAACCATACTGTGTAACCACTGGTTCAAAATAAAGCTATTGAGAAAACCGTTCCCGAGTGATGTTTTTTTATATATATAATTTTTTAAAAGAACTGAAGTGAAAACTTTTCCCACATTTAACCTCGGGTACCTGCAAGCAATAAGCAATTGTTAGGAATTACCTCTACGATGCCACGACTTAAAATATGTGGTCACTTGTGTCTCCAGATCGTTTTTTGGCATAAGTTGCGTAGGCTAATTTATTTTGATCTTTTCTGATGGTTCAACTGAAAATTGAAGTTGCTAAACGTGTTAGGGAATGGAATCTTATATCCCGAATTTACGAGCTGTTGTTGGCTTTAATAAAAAAAAGCCAGCTAATTTTTTTTCGCATTTTAACCACATATTTACCCCTCCGTAAACGAAAGGAATTAGTTTTCCAGTGTCATGACATTTTGACCAGGCATTCTGCTGAAGAAACTTGACATTTTCTTAACAACTAAATTCGATTCTGAGGTGATTAAAGCCTTCCAAACAGATATCCACCGAATTGGACTGTTAGACGCCCCTAGTAAGTACGATGGAACCGCGAGTAAAAACTTGGATGAAGAACGAAGGGACAGAGATGGTACATACAGTTGTTGTAATAATTCAGAAATGTACCGTGGTTTGTTACTAGTTTTTGTCCTTGATCCGACAGGTTTTCTTTGGGTAATCAGGTTTTTCGCCCTCCTAAACAACCAGTCATTTCAAAATTCCAACTCGACCCAGAACTCACGAAGGCCAAAGAATTTTTAGTCGCTAAACAAAGAATATTTATTTCGTATTTATATTTTCGTTACATGTTCTGACCATTGTAGTACGTTTGATATTACCATGACTTGAAAGACGCAAACATTCGGACTTTTAACAAGTGTTAGTCTCGCGGTAGGTGTCGATTAGCCTCAAATAACCAACCTAAAAAAAGAAACAAGAAAAATGAGCTTTTGGAAGCCATCTAAGGAATACAACAAGTCTTTTGTTTTCCGTACATATATGGATCATCGAAAATTTACAATCCTGTACCTCAATAAAATCCAATTCACGGAATGTGTAAGGATTGACTTCAGTATCCACTGTTAACACATACTGTACGGTTCAATTAGGCCACTTTGACGGACGAGATCAGTTCCTTGGGTATTACTATACTACTCTCTTGTTTGCACTTAATGATTAATCTTGAAATAAGAACACACGGTTTTAGGTTTGAAAAACATGTTTCGGATGAGCTTCATCCATCTTCTGTTAATTATTACTTGATGTCTCCCCATTCGCATTCTCAAGAATTTTTTATTTCATCTTCATGTTGAGTTAGTCTTGATAACAGTCCCAGTTAAGGATGAAGTTCCTTTTGCTACTCTCCATAGCTTCTGCGCATCTCGGGCTGGTCCGAGAAGGGCAGTGCATACTGATTCAAAGGGATTTTTGCGCATTTATAACTATGCGGGAAAAGAAGATCTTAGTAAGGACTATTGAAATCCAAAAAGAGTTGGGGTAATCCACGCATATTTCAGAGCTTAAATTTGCAAAAAGTCATTAACTGTGCAAAAATGCAGAAGGCAGAGCCTTTACCACTCCAAATGCATTTTATTTCAATTATGACTTGTAATTGAAGGAGGTATATTTTTAAATCCTCTCAAGTAACTTAAGGTAGGGGCCATTATGTTTGTGCTCACTGTGAGAAGAAAAATTAGGTCATCTGATACCCTGCATGAATTCTTGGAGCGCTATTGTGTTATTTTCAACTGGATAATCTGGGGCACTTTCTTTTTCGCCAAAACGTTTGGTCCAAAGTTATGGAAACTTTCCGTGTCAAATGGAAAGGATTTTTAGTGATGGGGCAAACAAACACTTCTCTGATTAAACTTACCCTAAATCCGTTCACGTCTCTAAAGGAAGGCGAAATTGTGTTCGTGCTCTCTAACAGGAGAAGAATTAGGTGTAAACAAGTCTCCTTTGTTAACGTGAGAAGCTGAACAGAGGGATTTTCTTGCCAAGTGGTTACCTCGTGATCCCTGAGGAAAAAAAGGTAATATTATCTTTAGTTATTGTATAGACCATACTTGAATACGAGGAAGGAAGAATGGGTTTTGGTTGGTTACCAATTAATGGGCCATTTACAAGAGGGCAAGGCCTTAGATTTTCAGAATGATTGTCCAAAAGGATAAGTAGTTGGCCAGGAAGAAACGCTTCGAGGACAATGTGAAATTTTTTCAAGGCAATACCAGTAACTAAGAGTATTATCCTCAGATATAGCACCAAGTCAGAAAAGCCATTATTTTCAAATCTCCCCAATCAGTTGAACACTTTTGGTAACTTAAAAAGTTAAGCCTGAAAATCAAATATCAACTCCGACAGGGTATACCGTGTTTTGCTTAGTCTTCCAATTTGTATCATGCGATGTGTTTTGTCCAATGAAAGCGAGCAAAAATTAAACGGTGAATCATAACAGCTCACATCCTACAAGTAGAGAAGTCTGGTAAAATAAAAAGCAAAAAAACGCTGACGGAAATTATCTGTCTTGATTCAGGCCTAGTCGAATATGAACTCGCAATGTTTGTGTCATAACCCAGCTAATCAAGTTTTGTGAAAGTAAGAACTTCAATGTTTCCGTCAAAATCTAGACCTTTTTCATAAACTACTGCACACCATGTCCAGTATCAGTGATTTGCAGTGTATCTTTGACCTATAGTTAACAAAATTAAAGTTTTAAGTGCAATATCAACTTCAATGCCGATCGTTGTTGTTGAGTTGTTATTATTATTATTATTATTATTATTATTATTATTATTATTATTATTATTATTATTATTGTTGTTGTTGTTGTTGTTGTTTTGTATTTATTTATTTATTTATTTATTATTTTTTTTTTACTTTTACAGACAACTGAGTAAATTTTAGAGTAGTTAGGAATTTCAGTCTGGTCGAGACATTCCAGCAGCAATTTTAATACACCAGCATCTAAGCAAAGGTAGGAAAAGGAATAACGTTGACAACTTTATAGCTAAAAGTTTCGTTTTCACTAGGACATAAGCGTAACCATAAAGATAAGTAAATAAGAACACTAGCTATATAAGCATAAAGACAGACACATGCGCAGACATTTTTTTTGACGGAATTCTCGAGAACGAAACGACTTTATTTGTGAACCTCGAAGAAGCCGGAAAGCACTCATCAATGATAAATTGAAGTGGTTACAAGTTTTAAACCTGAGTTTGAAACCATACTGTGTAACCACTGATTCAAAATAAAGCTATTGATAAAATCGTTCCTGCAGTGATGTTTGTTAATATATATTTTTTGAAAGAACTGAAGTGAAAACTTTTCCCGCATTTGGCCTCTGGTCCCTGAGCCTGTGAGCAATAAGCAAATGTCAGAAATTATCTCCACGATGCCAGGTTTCCCTTCTGATATAAACGTTGCTAAACAACAAAAGTTACTCATTACATGTAGTTATACAGAGTAACTGGGTCCATACCAATTATTGCCACCAAAGAGCGTCTTTATCTTGTACAGAATCTTCAATACACGCAGGTATTTGCCTGCAAATTAATATAAAGTGAAATTTATCAACTGAATTGTCTTGCATTGTGTTGTGTTGTATTGTATTGCATTGCATTGCATTGCATTGCATTGTAACAATATTTTTACAGGGGCGGGCTATTTATCGTAAGAGAATTTAAATAGAGTCCTGTAAACAACAAGTACACAACAAATATACACATATTAAAGCAGACGATTACATGTATCTTCTCTCGGGTTCTTGTCACTACTAACATCGCTGCCTATCAATCAATTTCTGACACTGTAACTCTAAAACGAACACTTTTTGATCGTTTTATGAATTTGAAGACGTTAGAAAGTACACGATAATATTTGACATTTTAAAATCTCCCGGAAATTTTCCCGTGGACACTAAGAGGCTATTACGACGAATGTAACTCCTCATTTTCGCCAGTAAACCTAACGACCAAAATTTGGTCGCTACGACTTGTCCAATGAATTGAACCTATTTTGAACTGAAATGAGTGGTGGACTTGTCTCTTCAACTTGTGCTTACGTGATGAATCAGAAAATGCACTCCGTAGTGTGTTTAAGTGCCAAGTGAACCCATGAAATTCCTACTGAGCGTTAGGAAATAGGACTAAAAGTTCCTGTGACCAAATAGAAATCATAACCAATCACAGAACAAATCGTACTGTCCGTGCAACAAAACTACTTTCCCTGCACATTCAAAGAACTGGTCCATGAAACACAGTCTTGTTAGAGATCCCTGAGAACAATCCCTTGTGTAAACACTATACGAGATTGGCCCCTTTAACAAGTCCTGGGTACAACTACATGTCTGTCAAAAATATGGCAAAACAAACGGACATAATCGCCCTTACTATAAGGGCTCTTACTGCCTGTCATGCTATTACAGCCTTTGGGCACGACACGAGTGGAATGTATCATATCCCCCTCGCTACAGGTCAATAACCTTCACTTATATGTACGTGTAATAAGAAAGAGAGAGTTAGTACACGGTGTTATGGTACGCATCCCAGGGTTGGATACAGACTAGTGTAACTAGTTTCCAGAAACTAGTCAGAATTGTTAAGAAATTTTAAAAAAAAACCTAAGAAAACCATGTCAGAAAGTCTCAACCGTAAGATGCCAATTCCCTGGTGTTTAATAATAATACAGAATTTGTTAATTCCAACTGCATTTTTTTGCCAGCCTCCAGCAGACCAGCGCCTTGAGTTTCACTGAGCTGGATCCGCCCCTGCATCGACTGTTTTGCAGTATTAATGCCAACCAAAGAAACTAATTAGGAACATTGATTCGACATATTAGCATTACATGTAGATCAACTTGCACAAGCAGTACCTTCGTTTCTAACAAAATAATGCCCAGTTTTATCTGTTCCTGATAAAGAGTGCCATTTTTTAGGTTCGACATTTGTTATCGCGGCAGCGTCTGCATTAAAAAGCCAAAGCTGTAAAAAAAAACCAAATTATTTTAGAATGATAACTACAATGTACGACAACAACACCTGTAAATTATAACGTGAAAATGACAACCACAATTCTAACGAGTAAAAAAGGACAACTCAAAACAGTGCCACCTGCCGGTAGTGTTCTCAATTGGTTTCCTTCAAATCATTTTTCCATTCCCGTAGATTTAGGCACCAACTCTGAACCTCAAACTCAGTAAACTAGCAATTGCTTTTTTACCGCTCCCAACCATAATTACGTTGACAACATTCAGACCACGAACAAGAAACAGAAACGGAGCAGAAACAAACGGACAAAGTCCATCAATCACAGCGCATAAACGGGACCAATTGAGCTAATTGAACCAAACTAATTATTTCGCTTCCTGAGACTATGATCGACGACAGTGAAAAATGAAACCGCTGGTTGAGCCTTGAACTTCAGAGTTCTCATATTATTGAGAGGCGCAGAAAATATTTCATATTTATTTGAACGTTTCACTCATTTAGGAATCATCAAATTACAAGTAAAAAGTGGAATCGTTGGTGAATCTTGAACAGAGTTCGTATGTTACTAAGAAGTGCTTTAAATATTTTCGTTTTAGGTTTTAGTCAGTATAAACGGCCAGTCTCCCTTTAACCAGTCCAGGGTCATAGCAAAGCCTGTGAACAGGCTCCCAAGTAAGGTATAGGGCGAAAAGAAAAATCGGCGACCCGGGCGAGCGGAGCGACCTCGATTTTTGTATTCGCTCATATAGCCCACTTAGGAGCCTGCTCGCAAGCTACTCATAGCCTCGCTTTCGCTTCTTCTTAGAGCCTGGAGCAGGATAGCTCCCTTTGCATGACTGTCCTCTAGTGAAAACCAAAGGCTTCGAAAAAGCGGACAATCAATCTTAATTATTGATAAAATCACAACTCCCGTATCAAGTAATTGTCCATTGTAACGGATCAAATTCCTCATCACACCTGTGAACAAGAGCCGTTTGTTGTTTTGTGCGCTGAGGGCGTTGTGCCAAGAATTGGCCAAGATGAGGTGATGATCATCGGAAAGCTTCATAAGGGGAGTGGGGTGGGGAAAGTTGCGCATTAAGTTGCTGTTAAGACTGGGGTAAGTAAGTAGACAGCTGATATAAGCCCTACCACACGAATCTCTTGGCCGCCATTTTGGAAAGGGGCAAACTTGTTTGCATGGGACACCGATGGCAAATTAATTTCTGAGATGTTCAAACTCACACAAGGCAACTTAAGGAAAATGACGAAAGATTTTGTCGGGCCAATTTGAGAAGTGTAGGTTTGATGGAAAGTTAGTAATTGCGTCTTTAGTCTCCAAACATTCCTCTGTGAAATCCGCGGGAAAATTTCCAAACAAATGCATGTACATGGAAAAGTTCAAAAATGATTGTTCGACTTCTATCATACCTTGAGGCCCCAGGTTTGATTAGTGAAATCTTTGGTCAAATATTCTCGATTCACAGGGATAAGGGGGTCAGTTTCTAAAGACACTTTAGTGCTGCGTTGGTGAGGAGTAGAAACGGTTTTACTTCTAAATTTCGTAAGTACGTGCATTGTAAATTATGACATTAGATGACATGACACGACTCCTCGGTTCAAACCATTTACAGTTTTACACTTCTAAATTTGTTGGAAAAGTACCGCGATTGTTTTTAACCAGTGAGGGAGTGTAGCAAACGCGAAAACCTTGGACAACTGATTGTAGATGATATAATTATGAAATACGATCACCAACATGGAACTAAACGAGCACTTACACAGGCATGTGTTCTTCTCTGTCCGTTTTCCATTGGTTCTTGAACAAGAAACCTGAAGTTCACTGCACCTTGTGACTTGGAAATTAAACAGCTCGAAATATAGGTTTCAGTGCAATAGGACCTAGAACAGAAAAAATACATTGCAATGACTGGTCATTCAAGTATTCAATCAACTGTAACTTATGTAATGACAAGGATGGTGGATATAGGGTCTCAATAGATACGTGCAACAAATGAAAACGCATTTATAGTAAGAACAATTCTCAAGTGCACGTGTAGCCACAACGAGCGCCCCAAGCACTTTATTTCAAATTTCACGCTTACCCTTTTCAGCATCAATCAGACAGCTGAGTATGAATTTGTAAAGACCTCCTGATTGCAATTAGTAATATACCTGACACAACGCCCAACTTCTTTTCAGTCATATGTACTTTTGAACTACGGGCACATGTGCTTGGATTCATGTAAATCACAGAACTCATGGCACTTTAAAAGAGGTTTTTTTTATTATATTGTATCGTATAATTTTCTTTTCCTATATTATATTGCATGGTAATTTTCTTTTCCTTTTTCTGCTTTTGAAAGTCTTGGTGCATTTATCTTTTTGCTCCCACCCTACTCGATTACCTTCGCTACTTTCGGGTGGGAACTTCACTGTAATTCAACTTCTTGTTAACCTAATAATAAATGATTGAAAATGATTGATTGATGATTCAAGGGAAGATGTTTATTTATACTTAATCATAAGGAGGCAAAGAACCCAAAAAGGTGAAACTGACATATACATACCGGAACAAGTTACTATGTCTTAAGCTAATCTTGTGTTTGTAGAAGTGTATGCTGGTCACGTTGATAAATTCTAACAAATTGGAACTTGCATTCTCTATCATAACATTTCCTAGAATGGCATTGCATCTACAACATTTCAGCAAGTGCAGTTCCTCTCCCTGCAAAGAGAGGACCATGTTACAGGTGAGTGCATTACAATGTTTTTAAAATTTCATTTATTTATTATTAGACATATTGTCGGTGAACATTGAGTAATTAAAGTGAAATGTATCAACAAAAACATTGGCACCAAAAGGGGATAATAGTGTAAATAGTGAAAGTGTCAAATAGTAGAGTTGACCCTTTATGCACCAATTAAGGATGGTGTTTACTAATACATAAGTATTTTTGCGCGGTTTATGCCTATGCGGGGAAAAGAGATCTTAGCAAGGGCTATTGGAATCCAAAAAGAAAATTGGGGGTAACCATGCATTTTTTAGAGATAATTAAGCAAGAAAAAAATTTAAAAAGCTGTAAAATATAAAGGAATGTATGGCGTTTTTTTCCAAATTGAAGCTTTATTATCTCTGAAAAATGCATGGTTACCCCCAATTTTCATTTTGGATACCAAGAGTACTTGCTAAGTTCTGCTCTCTCCGCATAGTTTTAAACCACGCAAAAATATCCCAGTATTAGTGGGCACCACCCATAGGAGACCCAAGTATCTCGACATGCGCAGAACATATGCGCAGTAACAAAAGTAGGCACTGTCCTTAAAATAAACATGCATACTGTCCTCACTGGTCTCATATACATGTATACCAACCAAGTCAACATTATTGTCATTCCATTGCATTTCTTTACCTAAGTAGTAACTTGGTATATAGCGCACGCCCATATATATGTACATACATGTATATATACAGTAGCAGGTCTAAAGAAGTTTGAATTTACAAATGTTTTCCTTAAGTTTACGGTTCTAACTTACAGGTAAAATCTGCAAATTGTCTGTTGCTACAGTTGCTGGATGCACCTTGATGTAGTGTTCTCCTACAAAGCAGTCATTTTCCCCAGGTTCCAGAGCCCCTGCAACAGATGTAAGATGACTGCTTCCATGGCAACACCAGTCTTGAGCAAGTTCAAGCCAGTTTTCTGATGGTAATTCCAGAACTCTTTTAAATTGCCTTGAAGAAAAAGAATGCAATTTGTTTGCATTGCTGTTATCTTCAAAAAAATTAAACATCAGAGAAAACTTCTTAAATCACATCAACAGCGTTTCTACCGACTAGGGTTAGAACTTGATGTCATTTTACATGTACATGTATACATGTGTATTTTCCCATTTGTGTGATCAAGTTGAAACTCACTATTGTATCTGTGTCTTTGTGGAAAACTTGTTTAAGTATCTCACAGATTGTGAATAGCAACAGTTAGTCATTTCTATGAACTCACTGCATTTTTGCAATACACAAGTTAACATGCAACATAACAGTTCAGTTTGATTCATAATATTTAACCCACCATTCATAAAACACTCACCTCTTGTTTTAGAAGTACCTAAAATCAAGATAAGCATACCTCTCTGGTGTTTGGACAGCTGAGCCACACATCCGACAGCATATAATGTGGTGGCCATTCCTTAACTGATTCAACTCTTTCTTTAAATGTTTCTTGGTCACATCCTTTTGGTGGTCTCTCACGTCATACTCAAACTGAAGCCTCATTTGAATACTGCTTCCTTTGCCAGCAGATAGGCCACTGCAAGACCTTGGGATAACACTGAAAGCTTCTGTGACATAATAAGTAGTAAAAAACAGTTAATTTTAAGATGCAGATGTACAAACATTTACAATATTAATAATTGTATTATGACTTTTCCATTTGAATCCACAGAGGACAAGAATTTGCTTTTGTTAACTTTTCCACCATCTATGGTTAAAAAAAACATGCCAACCAACTCCACCTTGCCTGCATGCATTTTCCCTTCCTCAAAGGAGTTGAAGCCAGCCAGTTCACGTCCACTGGGTCTTTAATTAAAATGCAGATTGGTGGAAAATTCAGTGTGAACCTGCAAATGGTGTTCCTTAAAATTGTTAATATCTCGACTTTACCTTTCAAAACTAATGAATGAGGATTGATTTTCTTCTTATGAAATTTGACCACAGAAAATGGCAGTTTTCGGGCCCAGTAAGTTAGCAGAGCTTTTGAGAAATTACAAATTGTGCACCCATTAAAACTGAGTTTTACTACAAATCTCCTGGGTAACATGCAGAAGGAAAGAGGAAATGATGTACACCACAGGAGACATGAGAGAAGGATGGTGATAAGGGAGCTTAGGAGAGAGGGCTATAAATTTGGGCACTCAAGGAAGCATTATTAGCAGGATGTAGAAGAACCAGGAAGGAGGGAGCATGCAGCTGAACTCTGTACCGGGGAACAGCGATGATGATGATGATGATGATGATGATGATGATGACAAATCTACTAGCATTGTATCATGTGTGATGTAATCTTACTATCTCTACTTAACTCAGCATTGCTTAACTCTGCAATAGAAAGTGAGCAGTGAAAAGTTCATAAACTCAAATTATTATGCTGGAAGTAGAGGGAAAAACAATGGATGTGGAGCACTCTAATGTTTTTACCCTGACCCTGTTAAGTTAGACTGTATACAAACAACCAGTGCTGTTTGATGCAGATACATGTACGACTGAGATAAATTTCACAACATCTTAAAAGCAGCAGTTAATTAGTCATTACTCTCATCACTGAGGAATTATTGTGCACATATAAGTCATAATTTAATGACGATGTTTAATGAACACATTTTTGCACCAAAAATGAATACCAATGTGTTAACACCGGGTAAATAACAAAAATTACAAAGTCTATCTCTTTGCGACTGGGATTAAACAATGCTAAATTTTAAGTTAACAAAATTTCTAATATTTATACTAAGTATTTATGACTTCTAGCCAATTTTGTCCATGACATAATAATTGCAATCTTCATCAAATTGCAATGAACTTGTATAATCATTTACAACTACGTAACTGGCAAAGACAACATTTCATTCCATCCCAATAAATAAATAGTCTGATACAGCGCCAAATTAGGAAGGGATAGAGAAAAGCCATAGAGAGGTTTACTCAGGTTTAATCCGCAGTTTTGGCCCCAGGACCAAGATCAAGTTGTCTTGATAACAACTTTACAACAGATGAATGCTTGATGACTGCCTCTTCCCTTTAGCTTAGCATTGATACATGTTAATAATAAGAAAAGAAGACACAACAAACTTAGAGGTGTAGTTGTGTTGCTGTATGTCAGTGGTTTACAACTATAGACTTGACTCACTTACAAGCTACAACCAGTGACATTTTGTTGAACCACCATAATTGCCATAAACATGTCTCCCTTCATTCCCACCAGTCAATGTTGTTGAAAATTGTTTTCAAAATTTATGAAGACACATGCCCTCAGTACTACTCAGCATTGAGCTGGGGGTAAGAGAGAAGGGTGTATCAGCAAATTTTGACACTGGTTGTAGCCTCTTCTGTTGTATTACAAAAATGGCATACTTCTAATATGCGGCATAAGCTAACAGCTGCTGAGCAGATATGAACACCAAGGAGACAGAGGTAAGGGACACAAGTCCCTAAACTAACAAAAACATTAATCAATGTAACAAGCAAGTGTATTGTTTATTATGTGGGAACCTTTAGCCTAACTGTTAGTTACATGTATCCCATGCTACGAGGCCTAATAAGGAAGAAACAAACTGCTCACTTGGCTGCTAACTTTTTAATATAAGGTCACTATTTATATTCATTGTGGTAGTGTACAGTGAGGTCTAGAGCCTTTTATATTTGTCGCCTTAGTGCGCATGTCTGTGGCTGTTACCTTACTCTTTCACTCAAGACTCTGATCCTGTGTTGTTTCCTGATGGAGGAAAGATTCCCGCACACCCTCTACATTAATTATACATGCACCACAACCATACTACAAACCCTCTAGATCTAGATCTTCCAAAACCGGCGGGTATGAATAGAGTTTGAGTCGCAAAATGTATGAAGAATTAACTTTGTATGGGCAGGTGCAGAAATCTTTCCCTTAACAGGTGTTTGGGAAGTTTACTACCATACTCGCGTTTACCATTTCATGAAATACAGACACGGCAGAACTTTTACCTGGATAATGTACAGTGTTCTTCGAATCTCCTTGGTTGCGATCGATGTCCTCGTGGTTATCACACGTTAATTTTTGAGCATAAATTCTCACAATTTGCTTTGATCTACCTCCATTAGTAGTCGCTCTCTTCGAAAAATGTCCTAGACTAACCACCAAAGACACTGCATTCAAATTCTTCCCAACATCGCACCAAATCGGCACAGCGCTCGATTCGTCCGCCATTTTGACAACCACTCGGACCCAGTATCTACCCAGGAATTCAATTCGGTTCCAGTCTACTACCAGTCCTCAAAGCTCCAGGACAAATTGTCCAAGATATTCCACCCCGAAATTATATTTTTTTGCGACTCAGTTTCTTTCGAGTAGTGGTTGTTACTTGTGAAGTTGGTGGTGAATGAATCCTTGTTGATAAAAATTCTGCGTATGTGCGTTACTCCGCTTCTCAACTGGCTTGAAATGAATTCTGTATTGATCTGCACTTTTTGAAAGACACATTGCTGCTTCACGTCTGAGCCGTGGCCGAATAAGCATTCCTCACACGGTAACATGCCCTCTTTTATCAAGCGAAACAATACAAAGTACATCTTACACCAGCTTCCGTTAGAATCCCGAATATAAGGGCTGGGCGTATAACTGTTCAGAGAAACTTTTTGCAGGCTTATTTTTAGGGGACCCTTATAATTGGAGGGAAATTTGCGTTTCAAAAAAGTTCGGCTTTTTTGTTTAAACGTCCCCGTTAAAATTTTCGAACACAGCCAAAAACAAGTCTTATTCCAATAATAAAGGGGGGTAACAAGTTTGAAGCGTTCGAATACCTTTGGTGAAAACGGAAATCTTAATACGGGTTAGATCAATCTTTATCCATTCTAATTGCAAAAATTGTGGCGCACGGCCTGTATATATATTTTCTCTGGTGGAAGGGAGCAATCATAATCAGTTATCAATAGAATGACCTGCGGTGGATTCCTGCTCCGGGGCATAAATCTGCTTCTCTTGGATAATTGTTGTCGGACAGTAATCTAGGATATGGCCCACCATACGCACCTGGTGACAAACTCCCCAGCCACCAGAAAGAGTTGCACCGACAGCAAATACAGGACTAACTTGACATAAACATCTCATCGAATGTTGTCCAAAATATTCGTGTCAGACTTCCAATAGTATTAACAAGGCTAAAAAGTTAAAAAAGATTAAAAACCAAACCTTTTCGACCAATCAAGTCATCTTCAGGGTAAAAAGACCGTCCGCTACATGCATATTTTACATGTTTTAGGTGTTTCCCGATGGGAACAGTCGAGAACAGTTTCGCTACGTAAGAATGGACTTGTTTGTTAAGACTGGGGCTCCATTATTGGATCATTAATCCTTGAATAATTCTGTGCTTGTGTAAAGATTGGGACCTACAAAGTCATCTTTCACAAGCGCAGAATTATTGAAGGCTTAATGATCTAAAAATGAAGCCCCAGTCCGAACAAACAAGTCCATTCTTACCTAGTGATACTGTTCCCATCAGGAATCACTTAAAGCATATAAAATATGCATGTAGCGGACGGTCTTTTTACCCTAAGATGACTTGATTACTGTCGAAATTGTTTGGTTTTTTTTTTTTTTTTTAATCTTTTTTAACTTTTTAGCCTTATAAATAGTAACTCATCGAATATTAACCAAGTCATCCTACTTTTCAAATCCAAGCGCTGAAACTTGCCTACCCTGCAGTCCCACAACTAGATAATAGTAAAATATATAAGAAGGAGAAAGGTTGGTGCAGTGTCTTGAGCGCTCGTTGTCCCACTACATAACATACGTTTTCCGGGTCTGATCCCGCAACTGATGTTATAAGTTTTCTCGCCTAAATTGAAGTTTCTTTTCCTTTGGCCACGGCATTGCTGTCCTCCTCCCTCCACTAAAACCGATATTTTTAAATTCCAATTCGATCTAAAATCCGAGTGTCACGGGTTATTCGTTTAAAAGAGAGTTACGTTTGTAAGAGAAAACAATAAAAGTTATCCTCAAATTTAAGTATAAGGATCGTCTTTACTGATTATTTCGTGACAATACATTACTCTTGTTAAAAAAGCTAAAAAGAACTATACACAGTCATATAATTATACTAAAAGAATCAAGTTTGCAAAACAAGCGTTTCAGACAAAAACTTTCAATTGATCTTCATTATATAAAAACGTGGAAAAAACTATCGTTTAAAAATTGCCCAGTGCATTCCTTGCTGACAAATAAATAAAAATAATCTGTTGTATTTACTAATATTAATTTAATGACATGTTCTCCTTTTATAACTTATTTACACCAGCTTCTCGATAAGGCTGGCAACCTGAAATATCTGAAAGTAGAGATATATGGCGAGGTACGTTTTCCTATAAACTCGGCGAGGTATTTCTCTTTCTTCTGATAGAGCTTAAGTGGGTAAGTAATCAGTGAAAGGAAATTTACACTAGGGAACTCTACTGTCTGGTTGTGGACTGAGTCTCTCGCCATTATTTTCTGTCTGTGCATGGTCTATGGGGATCACTCTTTGCGTAGGCTGTAAGGAGACCTGCCCTCACGAACGTTTTTTTTTTTAATGTATGTAGGAGAGATTTCTCCGGATTCTCCGGTTCCCGTCCATCCACAAAAAGCAACATTTCCCATTTCTAATTGGATTCTTACATGACGGACCTACATGTATATGAAAATCATGTAAGGGGATGAGTCTTCTCTCTTTTAATTTCATGAAACTATTTGTTTATCCCATTTCTCGCAAGACGAACCATTAATGAAAAAAGACTACTCGGAGTCTACAAATAATTCTAAATACAGTCCCTTGTCTCTTTTGTTTCCCTTTTCCTTCCACTTCATCGTTAGCTTTCATTTTTCCACCCGCGTTAGCGTTCTGTATCTATCATTGATTCTGATCAGCTATAAAAACAAGCATGGAATGTTTTGGTGATCATTTGGAGACAACAGCAATTTCCATATCCTGCAGCTCCTTCATCTTCTTTGTCACGGTAGTCACTCAACATCTCCTTTGTGTCATGCCATCTTGTGTTCAGTGCTTGAAGTTTCTCTTCGACTGCCTCCGTTGACGTCATGCTCAGCGACTCGCTGGTTATTTCTTGGCCAAGTTTGTTGATGTGTTTCATCTTAGCCTCCTTTTTGTCTATGTCTTCGCAACGTATCTGGAAAAGAATCATGAAAAGTCAAATGCAACTCAAGAAAAAAAGCCTAAAAATATCTCATCACTGCGCATGCCTCGTGCAAAATGGACAGGAAAATAGCTTTTATTCTGCGTATTAGCTATAAATTTATCACAGCACAATTGAGCGCACCCTTTTTATTTTTAAATTCCCAAATATCACTTGGGGTTAGAAAGTCATTCAATATTGATAGCTCGTTTGTCTCACAATTGTGTATTACACACATGGTACACAATGAAAAGGTAAACGAGTAGTTTTTAGCTATCATTTCAAACCACGATCACTCATACCTTCCATGCCATTCAATTTTGTTTTCCGAATGTATCATTTTATGGTGTCCAACAGCCTCATGACACTTTGACTTGTGATAACGCTGATTGGTAGAACAATTTTGTTTGTATAGATAAATCCCTACTGGAGGTCATGCTTTTCAGTCGACGTTCGTGTAACGTGCAATTGCAATGCTTTTCACGCATATGTTAACACTAAAGTTCCCTGCTGGATCATTAAAATCTCTAATCAAGGGTTATCTTTTCAAAATCTTCCATTCATATCTATTTTTCCTTTGTAACCATTTATCTCTTAATTTCAACAATCTTTTAAGCGCGACTATTGACTGGATAGAAGTCGGCGCTCTCGAAATTGTATTATCATACATTGAACCTTTCTAATTTCGACACCGACAGGACGTAGCCAAACAACCGTAATAGAGAAGTGTCCAAATTACAGATCGAGGTCATTGAAATAACGCCGTTTTCAAGGCTTTACTGAAGGGATTAAATGTACTTAAAGTCAAAACTGGCCCCAATTCGTACTTAAAGTGCATCATAGAATTCATCCTGAAACACCTTTGTACGGCTTATCACAAACTTAACATCCATACGAATAATTCTTACTAATAAACCTGGAATCGATACACTCGTTGTTGCTTGCAATTGAAAGGAAATGGAAAGCACACTTCCAAGGACCTGTTTCATCACTCTTGACTGAAGCTAGCAAACCATTACTCCATATTGAAAATCCAAGAATAAGGAGGCACAAGACATTTATTTGAGGGATTGGTCAAACTAAACTATTTGGCAATTTTACCCGTACCAATCCGAAAACCGTACAAATGTGAAAAAGGAAATAGAGGACGAATTTTTCGTAAGATTCTGTTAATAAACTACCTTGATTTGCTGGACTCTCTTTGTGACCTTATTTGGATCCATTCGCACGTTATGTGAATTCACTAACTTCTCAGTGTGAAGTGAATTCACTAACATCTCAGTGTCAAACCAAACTATTTGGCAATTTCAACTGTGCCAATCCGAAAACCGTACAAATTTGAAAAAGAAAATAGAAGACATAGAAGACAAATTGTTCGCAAGATTTTTCAATAAACTACCTTGATTTGCTGGACTCTCTTTGTGACCTCATTTGGATCCATTCGCACGTGAAGTGAATTCACTAACTTCTCAGTGTCGCCCATCCACTGGTTCATAGACTGCACCTCTCTGTCAAATTCACACGACTTCATTTCCAAGGAGGACTAAAAATGAAACGTTTGTCAGTGGTTGGTGAAATTGCCTTGATATTAACTCAAAAGAACAACATAAATCATAAAATAGAAAAGGATAGGTGCTATAATTGTCACTCTTGTTCAAGTAATCATTGTCTAGGCTAGCCGTGGTGCATTGTTGTGAAAGGAGTTAATGTAGTGTTACTTGAGAGAATATGACTCTATTAGAGAATCTGTTAGATGGTTGTTGACTCCTTCAATCTCGATGGACCTCTGGATCAGCCATACACTTAAACAACGTATTTTCTGGATGTATAGTCCCACGTGGGAATGGCATGGGAATGGCAGAAATGGCACTGTGACGACTGAGCCTAACGTGTGGGCATTCTGTCTGTTGTCTGTTGTCTGGCCTTTCTGATGTCAGTCTGCACATTGAAGTCCAACCGTTTTTGTTGTTGTTGTTTTTTGTTGTTGTTATTGTTTTGTTTTTTTTCTTTCATGGACTGTAGTTTACATCCCTGGCTTCCTGTAATTAATAAGTTATTACCTTTGAAGACTCCAGTTCCGCAAATCCCTCATCAGCGAGAAAATCGTCCAAAGACTGAGAAAGCATGCTGTAGTCATCGCTAATCTGGACAGTTTCTTCTTCCACCTCAATTGGTGATTCATTTCGTCTCTGATTAAGCAGGAGGATTTCCGTTGCAAACCTGAATAGAAGAAGCGTCGATGAGGAAGGTAAGCTATGCTATACAATCGAATTTTGCTGGAGTAGTAAGTGAAAAACTTAGATCCAATCCATGTATAACATAAACTCCAATATTATTTCAGTTCGTTACTTCGATAAATTTTAAGACAGATACTTTCTTCACCCCGTTTAAGCCAAGGCTTATATTGATTCAAAAACTCAAGGGAGTTCACCAGGAAGCTAGGATGTTTGATTATTTTATTCATTGGTACATTTTATAGCTGAGTACATAGCAACCCGGCCATTGCCGAAAAAAAAAACGAAAAGTAATTTTTATGTTTTTACACTAACAGTTTACTGATCAATATATAATTTCTTAGGTCATCCCGAAGCTTGCTGCAAACGATCTGCAGTTGATGTTCAAGAAATAATTAAGTAAGCGGAATTAACCGCTCGTCAAACATTTCCACGCTGTATTTTCTCGTATAGGCGCTTACCTGTCTCCATTTTCTCTGCAAGTGTTTTTCAACTGTTCTTGTCTTTCACTAAGAGCCTCCGTTTTCTTTTGAATATTTGTAAAAGTTTGTCTGTCCACCAGTTGTTTTTCCAGCAAATTGTTTGTGGTATCAAATATTTGATTTATTGGGCCATCGCACGCGTCCAGATCCTCCATCAGCCTCTGTTGATCAGCAAAATTTAACGACTGCGTTACAAGAGGAATCAACTCTATGTCCCAGGGGATCTTTCATAAAGAAAGCGTCGCGGATATAAAATTGGTAGGGAATTTTAAATTAAACTCCTAAGGTCTACTGTAATGTCGATCTGAAGTTGTGATTTCATTTCATTTTTTAGCTTATACGGTAAGTAGTTTCGTTTCCTTCCTTGCTTTTTCACAGCCTCCAACTTAAAAGGTACCAGAATAACGCTTTCGGAGCTCATTTTCTATTTCTACACCCTAAGTTGCACCAAGCCACGAACGTTACCGCCTTTAGGTTTCTACTACTACCCTAATCACTTTTACATAAAGGCAAAGTCAAAGGATGAAGGGTCCAAGGGGCCAAAATGACCACATCCATCATAAAGAGATGTGCCCTTTTGGAGGAAAGAGACTGAATGCACTCCACAATCAATATTCTACGCTGACGTTATAACTTTAAGCTCGTTCGTGTTAAAGGACAATGGTGGAGTAATTTCTTTGACTTTCAGTGAATTTCCTCGAAAAGTAACAAATAGGGTGATCCACTCCATTTCTGTCCTCTTGTAACAAGACAGCTTCCGCCGCGATATCACTTGCATCGGTTCGTGTTAAAGGACACCAAGCTCCTTCCCAGGGTCCCTTTTCTTTCTCTAGAGGGGAGACTGAGAACGAACGTGAGGAAACGCCTGATGATTAGCCACTCGGTGGGAGGACAGTGAACAATCTTGTGATTAAAAGATTTAGTGACATCTATCTTACTTTAAGAAGTAATCACTTCCTACCTTTTGTTTGAGAATGTTTTCTTCCAGCGAAAGACGTTCGTCGTCATAGACTTCAGGTGTATTAATTTGCTTCTCTATATAATCAAAGTCTTCTGTTATGTCGTGTATCGACTTGTGATTGCATTCCAAAGTGGCTTTAATTATACTGTGATGAAAGAAAGAAACGTTAATAACAATAACAATTTTAATAATGCTGTGATGAAAGAAAGAAACAATAATGATAATAAAAATAATAATAATGATAATAATAATAATAATAATAATAATAATAATAATAATAATAATAATAATAACAATAATAATAACTGTTTGGATGTAATGAAAATTATTGAGTGTAACATAACTAGCCCAGACCTGTGTCTGCAAGTTATGTAAATAATTCATGAAAACAGAAATGAAATCTTCAATAATAATAATAATAATAATAATAATAATAATAATAATAATAATAATAATAAGTAGAAGTAGAAAAAGAAGAAGATGAAAAAAAAAACATATTTAGACAGGATAATTGCGTCAGTTTTTAAAACAACTGCTATCAAACACTCAGGATATTATCATTATAATAACAAACAAAGAAAAGAACAAAGAGATGTTATTGTTAGCAAAACCCAATATGGGCATGGTGATGTTGGAATCCTTGAAAGTAAGACAAATTCTTACGTTGAAGCGCTCTCTACATGATTTGTCGATTTTTCGAGTACACAATTGACGTAGAAAGGCGCAACATCGAAAATTAGTTACAAATATTTGACCTCGACTTTGTCAATGAATGCAAACAGGAGAGTGGTTGGTAATTGAAAAAAGGATCATTTTTTCTTACCGGTTCTTATTGGTGATGTGCTCTCTCCACAGTTGATCCCAACGAGGCTGAAAAGCATTAAATCTCTTTTGCAGTATTGCTCTGTCTGTGGTATTAAACAAGCCTTCTTGTTTAGCTTTTTCGAATCGCTCCACCTCTGAGTGAAATTCTGATCTCGATTTCCTTAAGTCCGTTTCGAAGCTCTGGAAAAAAAAGGTGTCGTATAAAAACGTTTATTTTTTTCTTTTAACGTACAGTGAAAGAACGTTTCTTGTAAAATAGGTAAGATAAGTAAGTCGCACTGCGAGCCTATGTGGCCCACACGGCTGGAGCTTAACCCGGTTTCAATAGCATGAAGCAACTCAGTAGGAGCATTGCTAATCCATGCTAATCCATCGCAGGGTTACCCCCAGCAGTATGTCGCCGTTACCCATTTATACACCTAGGTGAAGAGAGACAATGTGGAGCAAAGTTTCTTGTCTAAGGAAACAACACAGCAATGACGACACCAACATAGCCTTGAACAACCGACCCTCAGATCTTCCGACCGTCCGATCGAAAGTCCGACGCGCTAACCACCACACCACCGCGCCTCCACGCTTTCTTGTAAAATATTTTCCTAAAAATGCTAAATTACATCTGCCGAATTTTTGAAAAGGTGGCTGATGACAAAGATTACGCAAAAGATTACTTTTTGAAGGTATAGAGGCAACGTAGAGTAGTTTTCTTGTCTAATGAAATTACGCGACAATGCAGAGATCAACATAGCCCCGAATCGACCGAACTGACTCACCGACACACCAACCCTATGATTTCCGGCTAAGGAAGTCCCATTGAAAGCCCTACGCGCTAACCCTAACCCCTAAACCATCGCGTCTCCACCACTCATAGAGGGTCTGCTCTTAAAACTGGTTTAAAATAGAAGTATTATTTGTGCGAAACTTGGAGACAACATCAACAGTGTATACACTGTATATACACGATACGATGCGATGTTTACGTATAAACTACTTTTCTTTCTTTCTTTCTTTCTTTCTTTCTTTCTTTCTTTCTTTCTTTCTTTTTTCCTTTCTTTCTTTTTTTTTTCTCTCTCTCTCTCTTTCTTTCTTTCTTTCTTTCTTTCTTTCTTTCTTTCTTTATATTAAAAATGTCTACAAATTACTTACCGTAATGTCATCCACTTGTTTTTTAAGTTCGCGTCCATTTGATCCAACAGCCGAAAACTTCTGGAGCGATTCCGAGTCGAGCTGATGAACAGTCTTTTCAAACGACTTCAAAGCCAAGTCAAAGCTTTGAAAGGCATCTTGCTGTTTCAACAACCTGTCGGAGGAATTTGGATTATTTGTAAAAAGACCGATGGTGTAGGGTATTGGAGCAAAGTGTTTTTGAGTAGGTAACGGCGCAAGAATGATCCAAGCTGTAGCTTAGCTTTAACTCCAGCAGTCGATAATCGTTAATTACATTAAATCGGCTTTTAAACAACGAAATCTTTGCACAAACGTCTAATAAGAAAGTAATAAGTGAAACGGGTCTTTACACACACAAAACAGATTTCCTTGAGAACATAACAAATAACAATACATTCTTAAATATTTAGTCCTTTTGTATGTTCTAATACTCATAAAATCTATTCAGGGTGGTCCTTTTTACATCATGTTATTGTAACGACGACATATGAGCATCTTCAAATATACATTCAAGCAGTGAGTAATGTCATCTATTTTTTTCTGAAGTAAACGTTTTATTTTTCCTACCTGTTTTTTTTGACGAGGTAATCTCCCCACAACGTTTCCCAACGGAACTGCAAATTATTAACCCTTCTTTCCAAGATTGTTCTGTCCGTGTCATCGAAAAGGTCCTCTTCCTTAGCCTTCTCGAATTTCCCCTTTTCTGACTCGAATTCAGCTCTTGATTTCTTCAATTCCGCTTCGAAACTCTATAAGCAAAGGAGAGATGAATACATGAAAGCCAAAACTAACAATCTAACATAGGGAAGCTTAAAAGCGATGTGTTTCCTGCATGTAAAAGGGGTTGATGCCTCTCCGCCTGGATTCAAAATGAAAATTTCAATTTCTTTCAGTTCTGGTGCAGTGTACACGCACGACTGATGACATCAAAACAACTCGTTATTTAGAAACATGACGCAAAAAAGGAAATTCTTTGCAAGTTGGCCTGGCTAGGATCAATTAATTGTCTTTTTGCTGATTTAATTGTCCCCAGAGAGGTTATCACCTTTACTCGGTGGTGTAGCCTTGTAGGATTAACCGGAAAGGTCGAGAGGTAGAAACAGTACTAGAGTACAGTGCTACAAAAGAGCGCTGCTGAACAGCTTTCTCCTGAAAAGTCACACTTTACAACCGTTACAACCATGGTAGAACTAGAGAAAACGTCCACTGCTCACCCACCTTAAGGTCATTAAGTTGCTTTTTAATTTCTTCCCCACTTGATCCAATAGCCGAAAATTTTTGCAGCAACTGCGAGTCAAGATCGTAAATGGTCTTTTCACATTCCTCGAGGGACGAATCGAAGGTCTGATACGCCTTTCTCTGGTTTTCCAATCTATTAAGAGACATTTACCATGCATTATTGTAAAGATTGATAACCTGTACCTGTAAAGTGGGTTTTTTAACTATGACGAAAGTGATTTGCTTTTGCTTTGGTTTTGCCTTACTACGTGTTGTGATTGATTACACTCTATCTTGGAAGGACCACATAGAATATATTGGTAACAAGATCTCGTCAAGATAAGGTGTTCTGCGTCGAGCGCGTAAGGTTCTCCCCAAGCCAACTTGCCTAATGCTCTACAATACTATAGTTTTGCCATTATTTGATTACTGTTCGCCTGTCTGGGACAGTTGTGGGGCTGGAAGCAAAGATTACCTAGATAAGCTAAATAGACGTGCTGCATGCATTATTGAAGGTCGATCAGTCGGGGCTGAGGAATTAAAATCAGCACTTGGTTGGCCCAACCTACAAGCGCGCAGAAATTATCTCAAATGCCTTTTAGTCCATAAATGTCTTCACGGAATAGCGCCTTCGTACTTACTTTCAGAGTTTAGGCACGCGCATCTTTACCATGACTATAACACCAGAAGCCGTGATTTGTTGCGCCCTCCCTTCGCAAAAACTGCTAAGTATCAGGGGAGCTTCAGAATAAACGGTGCTCGAACTTATAACACCATCCCGAGAACCATTAGACAGGTAGAGGCGTTCAGTAAATTTAAAACCAAACTAAAGTGCCATCTTAAGCAGTAACGCCCGCGGTACATGCTGCATTTATAACTTAATTATTTGTCTAGTTTTTTTTTTTGTTTCAATGTTTTGTGTTTTGTCTTGTGCTGTGTCAGGGCTCCATTTAAACTAGCTCTGCTAAATTGGATGCCCCTGGATAAATATTGAATTAAATAAATTAAAAAAAAAAAATTTATTTACACCTGTAATTGCTTCATTTGGCTGTTTACGTTTGTTGTGATCCGTCAGAGCCAGTGATTACTTTGATACTAGTACTTTTACTGATCTAATATCATATATTATTGACTTATGACCTCGTTTGTTTGTCTCTCTAGTTTCAAACAGAAGCCTAAATATTTTACAACGGTAACAATTTACCTTAGCTTTTCCTCCTGATATTCCTTGTCAGTTGTCATGACAACATTCACTGGCTCCAAAGAGGCATTCAAATCCAGTGAAGTTGAGCTGGTGACAACTTCAGAGACGTCTTTAGTCTGTAAATTTTAAACAAAGTTAAATGGTTAGAAAACCTTGTTCCAGGCGGCCAGACTGTAACAGGCTAAGGAGACAAACTGCACGCTCAGTAAATTTTCCATCGCGTGCCGTCTCAGCGAGCTTCCACACTTTCCGTAATTAGACAAACGAGAAATTGTCTTCAAAAGTACGCACAACATATAACAGCTTTTCATTTAACAATACAGTATTAAATTTGATAAAGAGTAAAACAGAAAGGAAGCTTATACTTCTGTGAAAATGTCTAATTATTCTCAAACAAATCGTGAATCAATTAATATACTGTAGCGTAAGTATCGTGGTTTTTTTATTGTCCGTACTTAGTTTTCCTTCCATAACGTACTGTAACTGATGTAATTTATTTTTTGTTTGTGAAACAGGACGGATCAGGCAGTCGGAAAGAGCTTTATGTGGTACATTGTCAGAGCAGATTACCTTGGACGCAATTTCCTTTTTCTGTTGGATTTCGCGTTTCTTTCGCAACGATCTCTTTCGTCTAAAAGATGAATTTCTTCTTGAGCTAAATCTTCGAAGGATGGATGTTCTCTGTTTTACCATTCTTTCCCTGAGCCTGTTGATCTCGGCGTAAATCCTAAGAAAGTGTTGGATTGATTAAGTTAGCTTTTCAGCTACTACATTGCAACTGCTCATAATGTAAATTTTGCCACTGTTTTGCATGTTTGCTGTTCCGCGATGTGCAGTATGAAGGGCAGATGACCAGAAGACTAGAACGTGGCAATTAAGTCTTGCTAATTACAAGTTAGATAGTAAATCATACAAATTTGATTGTAATTAGGACTTATTGATTAGCAACGTGCTGATTTTCTGAAGGCGGAATGGCAAAAGGCATTCTCTTGGAAAAATAAAGAAGCCTCAATACGACACGGCTTCAGAAGCGCCTGATGACTTTTTCAATACCTAACCATTATTTCCCACACAATTCAAATACATCCAGTGGCTAAGATGGATTCCTTTGATGCATACATGCACATTTGTTTAACCGTCTCGATATTTTGTTTTTCGCATACCATGACATCGAACTTCTTGAGCATGAAGATAATTGTTGTTGGCAGTGATTGGATTTGCCATTTCTCGTGTTTATTTAGTGAGTCTAGATCATACAAGAATGACGACCAATTGTGGTGCATATGGCTTCTAATCCTATTCTGATATAATTTCGTGTCTTACCGGTCCCGACTTGCATTTAGCCGGTTGTCAATCGACTCATATTTTGCGACTAGAACATTGATGATGCGCTCGAGCTCGTCAGCGTCTGTCTCATCCAGTCGACCGCTCTTCATGAGTGTAATCGCTGTGTCGTGCATATTGTGCAATCTGGGTTTGGCTTTTCTGAAATTTTCCAGGACGGTCTAGTGCAAAAAAGGAAAGAAAAACTGAATATGAAAACAAAAAGGAAAACTGAAGCCTCAAACCTGTTAGCTACATGTACACTGATGTACTTCTATTTAAACGATCTACAAATGCGAGCGCCATTGTGATCTGTTGAGTGTGAAAGTAGATGTTTGTCACCAATATTAAGATTTGGAAGAAAAGATATAAAAAAAATCCGTCTACCTCTCCAATCGGTGACAATAGTCTTGGGACGGTGACAGCTTTATTAGGTTGAATAGATGATCGCATTTTAATCCCCCTCCCCACCCCATCCATTGTCGCAAACAAAAAGAATTTTTTATCCAAAGAACATCGTGTAGGGGGGACGAAGACATCTTTTTGTGCAAAAAAAGCAAAAACACTGATACTCTTTAAAGCTAATAAAAAAGAGATTTTCCATGTCGTCCCAAGAACATTTGACGTTGATCGTTCGTAAGTATAGATCAGCATCAATGATAATACAAACCTGGTTTTCATGAAGTTGTAATCTCACCACCCGTATGGTGGTCCCCAGCTTTTCTGGTTTGTCTGCATAAGCGTCGTATTCCTTCATCAATGAATCAGCGATTTCAGAATTTTTTATCCACAGATTCAGCTTTGAGTATTCCAGTTGCAACTCAGAAATAAACGCATCGATACTGAAAGTATAAAAAACAATATTTCAAAACGGTACGTTGTGGAGTGCAACAGATTTGGTGATATCCTCCTCTTTTGGCTTTATCGGTGATGTTCCTTTCGGACGTTGAAATCTGCCAATTGTGATCAGATGATTCTGACTTTTTCAAAGTGAGAAAGTGTGCGAAATTCGAAAGATGGATGCAAGCCTGCTAAGCGATGAAACCATCAAAATCTTGTCTCAAGACAACAGTTAAATTTCTACCGTATGATACTGTAAGAATCGGACACCCTCGGAGAGACTTAACTGGCCATTATAGGGAGGTGACCGCTAAGGGACATTTCAAGCAAAGAGAGTAAGTGAATGGATAAGTTGTCAGGGAAAGACAAATTGAAGTAAGTGGAGAAGTTACCGACAGTAACGCGTTGCAAGGCAAGTGGCACGACATTCATTGCGAGGGCAGGGTTACAAAAATCTCTCTACTTCTTTCTTCTTAAGAGAACTTTTAACTTAAAATTGGCTTGATGTAAACCCAGCGTGTAGTGAGGCTGTAATGTAAAGAAAAACACTTATCTTTACCTGCAAGTCATGTTTAGAACTTCATCGCCCAGTGCATTCCATCGAGAATTGATTCCTGCTAGTTCCTGTCTACTTTTCTCCTCTTTGTTTCTGGGAAATTTTCCCTCTTGCAAGCTTATTTTGCCAAACGTATTCAGCTGATTAAGTGGCTCCACCTCAGCTAAGATTTCACCGATCAAGGACTATGTCATAACAAAAAGAACGTTATAAACTCAGTAACCATCTTTCCATCCAAGTGGATAAATTTTTAAACTAAAATTTCTTGAATTGTGATCGATGAAAAAATATTCTATCCACTGGAACATCTATCTGGACGACATTCTAAACCTCTATCATGATCTTGTTTGAAATTCTTTGTCTAGTGTTTCTGAAAGAAGGTGCATTCCTTTAGGGATGTTACAGAATGGAAATTTTCGGAATAGACGTTTAATTGTGTTGTTTGAGAATTTACGTTGTGGTTCTCCTTTACACGAGCAGAATAAGCGCCAGCAACACGCTTTACTTGGAACCCCCAAACAGAATCGCGTAGTTCTCTCTCTGACAAAGTTGAATAGTGTGCTCAAAATACGTAAAATTGCTTTTTGAGGGAGGAAGAGAAAAACTGCGCAACTGGTCGTAAAGAATGCCACGGTTTCTTCATCCGTCAATGAATAGTGATATGATTCGAGAGGCACCAAATGAGTTTCTGTAGGATATTGTAACATAAGATTACCTTGTAACTGGTGACATCATTTTGTACTTTCTCCAGCTGAATGCATCGTTTTGATTTCCTCCTCCTTCCCACAGCAGCACCTTGAATTTTAGATTCCTCGGTACTTTTCTGTTTCTGAATTTCCTTAAGTGTTTCAAGAGCCCTAAAATGAAACGTTATATCATAAAGCATTGGTTACCGTATATTTATTTTACAATCTGGGCTGAGATGCTCGAAGCATGGTTAGCGCTAACCATTGGTTAAGAGGTATTAAAACCTATAGGTTGTCATGGCATTTAACCCGGGTTAGCGCTAACCACGCTTCCGCGAGCAACTGGGCCCTGGCTGGTTATACGTTAGCGGTCCAAATGTGGGCTATACGGAATGCAAGAATGGACTGCTTACGTTTCTACACAACGCTCTAATGCTGTCGGACAACTTTAAAAAAGGACGTGACAATAAAACCGTTATGAATTAGTTTATTTCGTCCATGTTAGGGCAGCGGGAATGTTTCACAAATCTAACCATTTTATTCAGCTTATATTCGGCTTGATACAAATGAATATAGCTACCTATTGAAAAAATATATCTACCACTTATTCATTTCTTTCGATGCGCATATGCAACTCATCAACATTCAAATCCTACCCGCAAGTAAGATGTTTGTCACATGAACCTAGTTAAAGAGCCTAGTCTCCTAGCTCTGAACTAGTAATCGGAATACATAGGTTCGACTCTTGTTGTGAGGACTCGGACCAGTATATCTACCATTAAATCACCAGACTTAAAACATAACATACATTCCTTTCAACTAGCTATTGATAGAACCAGATAGCACAGCCCGATTTGCCCAGATTGTCTGTTTCCCTAAACCGGACCATCTTCACTGAATCCTGTTTGATTCAGTTCTCAGTCATACACTGTCTTTACAATCTCTGTTGAGCGAAAAGGTGTTTTTATCCCGAAGGTGGTGATTCGAAAAAAAGGATTCAGCTATACAGTGTATTCTCCGATTTTAACTATAACATGTGTTTTTCTACTAATCATGAAAATCATAAATTTTGTCCGCTTCCAGGAAATTAGTATTGAAGCAGATTCCACCAAGAGATAGACTTTTACCTTTCGAGTTTTGCTTGTCCATCTTGGAAATTCTTTATATCAACTTCGTCGCTGACATCTCGTTCCCCAGTTTTATGCGCCTTGGAGGACGCGCTTTTACGGCTCTACACAACAAACATTGATACATACATAAATTCGTAAGTGACACTTTACATGTAAGAATAGTTATTTGTTCTAAAACGGTTCACTTATTTATCACAATGCGGTAGTTATTTCAACTTCCGTCCTCACTAGGTTTTGGTATGTTTAAAGAACCTTCCTAAGGGGGTGAGGATGTTTTTTTTTGTTGTTTTTTTTAATTCTAAAAGCGCGAGTTCCATCGCGTATTTGTTCTGTCGAGTTTTGACATCTTTCTCTGTATTGCCACAATTAGATGTACTTTATCTTCCACTGATACAATAACTTTTGGTATTTAAAGTATGAAATAAATGTGCATTAAGTCAACATCTTAATGCGAGTACTTAGAAGATAACCAAAACAATTATCTAATGACTTACCTTAAAGGCAAGTTCGTCTGTAGAAAAATTTGGTTTCGCTGCTCTTGTTTCGAGATTCTTGAACGTGCGGTTTAACTTTGTTAACTTCTCTTTGAAATCCTCGTACACTTGCTTTGGATCACTGGGTAAATAAGAGACCACAAATCGGTTACAAGGTATAACACTGGGTGATAGAGCGGTTTTCGATTGAGTGTCGGAAGTAATTTCGTGTTTACCGGCTCTGGTTTTGCTTTACAGCGTTTATGATGATTGGTTAACAAAGTTCGCGCCATTTTCCCAACCAATGGAAGGCCAAACCAACACCAAAGCCACACGCGTTTTCCCGCGCTTGATAGTGATTACATGTATTTGCTTCGAGTTCTGATTGGTTCATTGGTCTTCGTTGCATGTTTGCATCTGTTACGAAGGGCCAGAGTATTTACTTTGGTTTTGGTTTACGACACTCGATCGAAAACGTTCTATAACTGAAGAAAAGCAAGAGGTTAGGGTTTGTTTACTTGATATTGCTGCGAATTGGCACGCGTTTATCCCAGTTCTCTCTTGTACCTCAGTTAATGATAACCGGTCCACAACCGAACTCACCCAGCATTCATACCGGAGCGAGTTTACTCCAGTCATTGAGCCACAGGTGGATTTCCATTCCATTGTCGCGTTATTTTACGTGCGTTAGCAGGCGTGAATTTACGTGGACAAACAAAATAGAGAATAGGTATACTGAGACGGCTTACATTTTGGTATTTCGGTTCGATACGTTGCAAATCATACTTAACTTAACGTTGATGGGCCAAATTAGTTACTAAGGAATGTTCGAGAATACTTAGGCGCTTTCTATTTACCAAAACTGATTGGCCGATAGCTTCGCAAATGCGAGTCAGTGGACAATTCTTTAAAGGACAGGCTATATACCAATCGTTCAAACCCCTTCAAAATAAGTGGCGCACAACATTTTCAAGTTGTTATATTTGAAGAACCAGCTAGCCCATGAAAATAGCACACGCCATTAGCCAACTGACCGATCTGTTCTAACAATTAAATTGAAATTGAATGGAGTACCCCTACGACAGTAACTTAAAATCACTTCGGAAGTTCTTAGCTGGCCATAGTCAAAGTAAATTTGTTTTCGAGCAATCTTAGGGAGTATACAATGAGACACGCTGGCCAATTTAATGGCTAAATGATTATAATTGAATGTCCAAACTTTAATGTATTCTGTTGTGTTTCCATGCGTGGAAGAATCTCAATCCCGCGTAAGTTTGCATATTGCGAATTCTTGCTTTTCCATGGCTAAGATTTGTAAACAAACAAACTCCAACACACTTTTTCAGCAAAATTTTTTTCGCAACCGCTAAGAAGGTCCATACACTATGCCCAGATCATCCGAATACATTTGGTATATGATTTTGAATTCGGAAGAAATGACTTCAAACTACTGGATGCACACATTCGCACCATCACCGACTGAGAATCACACAGATAAATTATTTCTCAAGTCGTCCATGCTGCAAAGGTCTGCAAACGTATCGGCAAACCGTTTTAGTCCCGTGAGAGCATAATCGGCGTTATTGACCAAACTACGTTTGCGATCTTGTTTACCGTTCAGTAGTTAAAATTGTTTTACCGTTAATATTTATTCAGTCAAATGAAAGAGTCTGCACGCAAAAAAAAAAAAAAGAAAATCGTGTTTGATTACGTGATTAATATTAGACCGTGACTTAATCAACTGAACACACACGGTGATTCTCAAGTGCTACAGAAACCATATCGGAAAGAAAACAACTCATTTAAGTTTTCGTGAAAGAAAACTGTGCTTACTATTCATATGTTAGCTCAATATCTCGCAGTCCTGCGTTACTCATTTTGACATCAACCTCGCGCCACTGCCGTTTAAATACTAAACCAGGTTTCCACCAAAATGGAATTATTCAAGAAAGACGGCAACCTAGTAAAGCTATTAACACGGATATAAAGCGCTGTTTCTTTGCAAATTGTCAGAGCAGAATGAAATGTTTGTTTGAACCCGCAAGTAACAAATGCGGTTTAGTGCTCCATTAACAGTAGGTTAGCAAGTTGCGTCAAACCGGCCTTATTTCATATAGGGTCTTAACGCCTTGGTTATAAAACTTACCTTTTACTAGAAGTCATATCCGTGGAAGTACGTTTTCAATCAGCTTGTGAATAAATTTTCTTCAGTTTAGAGGCGAAAAGATGCCCACAACACGATGAAAGCGAACTGAAAGTGTTGGAACACAACGCGGGAAGTGGAAATCATTGGAGCTTGAATGAAAGAACTCCAAAAATGCATACATCTTCTTTGAAAACAGCTTCAATAAAGCGCAAACAAAAGAACTATTTTAATTAGCTATTATGGCAAGACAACGATGATGACCCAATGAGCCTGGTGACATCAAATTGGATTATTTAACAATAGAGAACGAATTGCCCAACAGCAAGATGTTTGTTAGATTTCTTTTGAGTAAAGCTTTGATTGTGACGCAATCCTGTTACAATTCTTGTAGCTTTTAAAATAGTTTCAGTGTTGAAAAAATGGTTTCATTTAAGGTTAAATTCCTTCGACATTTGTAGATATTTAATAGATATATAGGCCAACTGGAGAAAGAAGCGACAGGGTGTGTTAACTTGTAAAGCGCAGCGACACAAATAACGTTGCAAGAGCTTTTAAAATGAGCTACAAAGAATAACTCAAATAACACAAATTATAATAAGGACAATAAGCTGTCCAGTGCGGATGTTTCTATCTTAGAAACCACTACGACCGGTTATCATTTACTATCCAAAGAACTATGTAAGCAAATAACATTTTTAAGCGTCTGGCGTGTTTTTTTTTCTTTTCATTATAAGTGGAGTCCAATTAAGATTGATGAGACAAAGGAAGTGCATATCGGCTGTTGTTTCAGGCTGCTAATTTTATAGGCAAAAATCACGCTTAGTTTTGTTTATATCCCATGTCATCAAGTTCATTTCATGTACAATGAAAATCCCTGACATTCAAAAGAAGAGACGCTATGATCACGAACGAGGTGTCTCGTATGTTAAAGAGCAATAATTGTAATCACCTGTTCGATGATCCTGTTACATAATCAAAATCTAATATCTCCGAAGAGTATTGTATCACCTTGGCCACCCAGCCAATCTTTTGTTCCTAGGGCCCTAAGATTGTCCCAAATTAAGTAGCTAGCTAGTAATGGTAACATTAGTTTTATAGAGCATTCAATTTTAAGCTTTCTACGAATTTTTCACTCTTTCATTATTATGGAAATTGTAAAAAATCACTGCAATTGTTAGCCCAAAGTGTTTTTATTAAAGGTATTATTATTACAAACATATTATTATTATTAATCACTGCAGGATAACAAACACCCTCAGGGATCACATGACTGTCGGAAAAACAAATTAAAAAAACATACCGAATGATCCAACTGTTACTTCAACTGGGTTTAATACAAACACGACAGTAGGATTCTAGAAAGAAAAACAGAAATACAGATAGTGATAAAAAATAATTGGCAAGTCTTGTCTATATCTTCTCTGTCGTGATACGAGATCTTTGGTTACCCTCGCATGTGGAACTAATTGCCACTGTTTGCCAATTAACTCTATAATTTATCGAGGGATGTTTACTTTTACGAAAACGAATTTTACTACTGCAGGGAAAGGCGTCCGCGGCTTAATGTGTCCTGTGAATGTGGTGTCAAAAACCTGTTTTACAAGTTGAACGTGATCAAAACTCGAGCCAAATTTTTTTTTTATTTAAGCCTTGCGACGACATCGATCCGATTATAAACTTAGTTAACTTTTCATTCTTAAAACTCCTTGGAAATACCATGGTTATGTTCATACAGTTTCAACGCTGCAGTCCTATCATTAGAAATCAAGCAGTCTCTTCAATTCTGTAGAGGGAAGGTCTCTGCACGAAAACCACTCAACTGAAATCAATTGATCAATGTGTTGAATAGTAAAATAATAAAAACTTGTTGCGCCCTTTTGTTACACTGCACTAAAGATGAGACAGAGACACGTGAATATCTCTTACGTTAATGATACAGCAAGACCATCTTTTGCATTTTTATCCTGCCAGGAATTAATAATAATACTCGGATTTTGCTGGTATATTGCTTTGGTTTCACAGTATGTATTTACGATCCCTTAAAATATCAAAATCTTTAAGCAAGCTATCCCTTACTTGTGGCCCTCACTCCAGGTCCAGGGGCCCGTTTCTCGAAAGTCCCGGTAACTTACCGGGCCAGATAAGTATTTTAAATGTTTTTTTTTTTTTTTCACCGATTATACAATGAATACAGACACGGCACTTGGTCAATGTTTTCATAGAATTATAAGATTTTAAAATTGAGTATTCAAAGATAACAAAAATTGACTTCTGTTAAGAAACATTTATAGACCAAAGACACTTATTAGGCCCGGTAAGTCGGGAAATGGGCCCCAGATACGATCTCAGAGTCCCTTAACACGAGGAAAAAGGACACCCACTTCATCCGGAACTTTGGAACCTTCGTTCCTCTAGAGCTTGATTAATCACAACACACACTTTGCAATATATTTTACGGATATGACCAGCATAACTACTAAAATGCCAGATCCAGGGACCGATTACTTTAGCTCAGTTTGAATTTGTTCGATTCTACGGCCATGAAAATAACAATGCCATTTCGTGCATGTATACATGACGTACGAATTGAAAGCCAGAAGAATAAACATCAGCAATGGCAGCCGAATTACTGTTTCCTAAGTTGGTAGTTTTCGGAGCTTCGGGTCCTATGGGACGACTGGTGGTAAACCAAGCGTTACAGAAAGGTCATCTAGTTTGTGCTGTTGTCAGAAGTCCAGAGAAATTCGACATCAAGTACGTATTAACATCATACATCTTAAAGCCTACTATAATTATGATCACGATCGCTGTTTTCAGTTGGTTCTAATAACATCACGAGCTTTTTTAAAAAAACACCTCGAAGAGAATAGGGGTAATGTTGGTGTCAACAAGATCACGAGAAACAGAAATGAATACTAGTTAGACTATAGGCGACGAATTAATTCATATTTACTCGGGATATTTCAAATTTTGACTGAATGCTTTAAAAACGTTCTTCTCTACGTATTGAAATCCCTGAGGCTCTCAGTCAAAAATTGTGTTGGAGATGTCTAAATTCAAATTTATACGTACGGTTATCGTGCTTTTCTTTTTCGGTACCGGCCATTTTTACTAACTTTCTGACGCAAATAACGATACCGACTTGATACCCGCTGCATCTATTGGTTATTATTAAAAACTGGATCATCGTATAATGCAATTCGAGGGATTTGATTGGCTTAGCCGCTATGGTATATGAGCAATTATACCATGGCCGAGAAATGGCGACCATTAAATTGACTGCTGGTTGTTCTTGCACAGCAAAATCAGTAAGATCTAGCAATATTTCTTGATTGTTTTTAATAAAACAATTATTCCACTTGCGCTTGTTGGATATGAGATGATTGTAGCCAACTCGGCGCTACGCGCCTCGTTGGCTATCTATCATCTCATATCCAACGCGCGCTCGTGGAATAATTGTTAATTGCTCCATCACTTATCATGGTTGATTTGCTTTGCGTGACACCCGCGTCCCGTAAAGTCACGCAAGTCACGAAAGATTTTAAACTAACATCGAATTCATTTATGTAGACTTAATAACTCTAATAAGGGATTAGTTTCTGAAGAAACTGTGGTGCTCCGTCGATGGGGGGGGGGGGGGGGGTGAAAAAGAATATTTGGTTTTATAAACTGAGTTTGTCCACCGTAAAGAGATTCGAGAGCAAGCTCTCGGGTTGGTGGGGGTGGAGGACGGGGGAGTGTAGAAGAGAGCTTGAATTTAAATTCCTCCTTCTCCCCCGAGAGCAAGGGCTTACGAAGCGATTTTGCGCCCTAAACGCCGTCAGCTCTCTCATCTCTCTACGGGGACCAAATTACCTTATGAACTCGGTTGATAAAACCAAAGTATTCGTTAATAAATCTGAACTCGTAACAGCAGAAAACTTTTTCTCCTCCATACATCAGGCATGAAAAACTAGACGTTATTAAGGGAGATGTGTTCAACTCAGAGTCGCTGGTTCCAGTCCTTGAAGGTAAAGATGCAGTGATATCATGTCTCGGCGTCCACGGCTCAAGCATCTTCCGACCCACTAAACTTTACTCTGAGACAATGACGTCAATTACATCTGCCATGGAAAAGTATGTATCTTGTCACAACCTCGCTGTTGCTGCCGTTATAACCAGAAGCAGGATACCCTGTAATTTGTGCAAGGGAAAAATAGCACCAAATGGGGAAATCCTCCATAAAACTAATGAGTTTGTTTGTTGGATATTCTAAGAACCCGTAAAACGTACCAAGCTCTCTCGTTGTGAGCTTCGAGTTTATTTTTATTTCAAGTGTGTGCTAGTTGCTCGCAGCGCGGGAAATTTTACACGCGTCAGTTTTTTCTGCAGAAGCTGGCTTGTATCTCACTCGTCTAGTTTTTCTCACGTCTGTCCATGAGAAAGTAGAGAGTGAAGGGGGAAGTTGACACAAGCAATCATAACGATGGTAGAGAACACAAGCCCCTACGAAACAATGTGTAAAAAAAGGGCGTATTAGTTTGAAGCCACGCAGAGCTGTTTCAACATAATCCGGCTGAGGGTTCCCCCAATCACATGAAAAACGTCAAGTGATAACAGGGCTTATGTCCTCAACACCTTGCCCTTCATGAATCCGGCACCTGATTAGTTCATTTGCTAGGCTCATTGAAGAAAAATTAAACTAATTCATGGTCCAATTCATGAACTTCAAGGCCCGCCCTCGTTGTTCGCTTGGGTCTCTTCAGTCGTTGTTCGCTTTCGAGACATTCTGACATTGCGTATGTTATTAATATTTATTAACTAGTTAATTTATCACTTGCTCTGATAAGAATGTACCAGGTGGCTTTCTTTGCTCAGACGCGACTCTAACTTGGTCCAATATTGTGTCTTTCAGGAGTAACTTGCAGAGAATAGTATGTGTTACATCTTGGGGTACTCGCAAAGAACCAGGAAGTCCGAAACTAATAGAGTGGTTTTTAAAACCAATTGTCATGGCAGGGTTCATCCATGATATGGCATTGATGGAGAGCATTCTGATGGAGTCAAAACTCTGTTACACTGTGGTGCGTCCTCCAGGACTAAACAATGGTAAGCAGAATCATTTTTCCCGTATTTACAGCAGTTCTCAATTTGTTCTCGAAAAACCAAATGCAGAGAAATAAAAAATCATAACAACAACCAAAAAAAATCAACAACAAACAAAACAACTAAACAATCAACAACAAAAAATTGATTGCATATAAATAAGCAAAATAGATATATAGGCGGAGCAAGACGAACACAAGAAAATGACAAGTTCAACCTACTAAGACACTAAGTTGTACATTGTAATACAGATTTAAAGTATTCCCCAATAATTATCTAAAACTAAAAGAAGAACCCGTAATTTATAAGTACAATAATTTTAAAGTTGAAGGCAAGAAATGATAAGTACAATACAGATCTAGAAGGTATTTCACCGACCGAGGGCCGACATCCTCCCAATACGGCCCTGAGCAAGCCTGGTTAATAAGAGATTTGTTTTCTTGAATTCCTCAAAACAGATCCAGCCAAAGCTGACTATACAGTTGTTGAAGGGCAGTTTGTACCAAACGCGGCAATGTTCATCCCACGAGCTGATGTGGCAGACTTCATAGTGTCCTCTTTACAGAAACCTGACTGGGATAGAAAGTGTATGGCTATTGGCAGAAAGTCGTGACATGGATTTTGATTGATAGCTCGCGTTGCAAGGTGATTGATTAACACATTCATAATCAAAAAACCTTGCGGCCCTGCTAAGAAAATACAACGTAGAGTTTAAATACATGTAAAGAAAATGATGTATAGTTGTTGAGCATACTCCAAAAGTTCTTATGAACCACACGGTGGATGGAGTGGACATTAGTATCTATAGTTCAGTGTAACTAAAGAGATGATAGCGAAGAAATCAATACGAAGGAAGGTTTTCAAACCATTAATAATTCACGAAGAGAAAACAAAGGAGGTTTGAAAATGTGATGTTAATTATCACAAAATTTTAGTGAACTTTTGCTTTGAATTTTTCCAAGATTTATTAATGGTTTGAGAAGCTATATCAAACACTCGAACACTCGAGTGCGTGTTTCATCCGATTTGCAAAAACCTCAAGATGGTCTTTAGAAATCGGATGAAACACTCTTCCTCGTGCTTGACATATTAATTCCAAAGCTGTCTTGATTTTCAACCGTTTGAGACGATTTCTTGTGCTTGGGCTTCAGCCTCTTCCCAGTCGTCCTCAGCGCGTTGTCGAACTTCCAATGTGATGTCACCCGCTGAGCCTGTCGGCAAGACGTCAGCGATTTCGTCCCCAGGCCTCCGTCATCGTTCGATAACCGCTATGAAGCCTGAGAAAGAGGCTACTTGCGCCTGCCTTTCTTAGTGTTTGTATCAACTCTTGTGGCGGCTTGCGCCGTTGGTGAGAACCAGACTTAAAATGATGGTTTACGCCTCCGAAGCCAGTGTAAAAATGCTTACACGCACGACGATGACGTTGACAATGACGGTTATCACTCGCGCTGGACGAGATTCTAATTACGCTGACGCTGTTTATTGTACAGGTGCTTCAGCTTTAGCCTCCCACGCACTCGTTTTTAGAGGACTCGTATTACGGGGAGGAGATAGTACAAGTCTCCTAAAAACGACTGCGTGGGAGGCTTCTTCAGGCTTATTACTACGTTATATCCGTTTCCAAGAGCGCCGCAACGACGTGGCCACAAGGGGAAAGTAGCAAAGTTTTTTTTTAACACTCCATACACCGCTCCACTTCGACAGTGTTTTGGGGTGAACTATGAAACACCGGTATCAATCCAGGGGCCCTGATAAATCTTGTTACCTCGGGAGGTTTAATGCCACTGCTTTCTGATTACTAAGAGATGTAGAGGACAAAATATTGTCGAATGGAAGATTTCTCTTCACAGAGAACTTGAGATATATTTATTCGCTATATCCACAACGCACTGGATTTTTATACAAAGTAGTTTAAAAATTCACACAGCTCCGAAATGACAGATTATCTTTTTTTAAACATCTTTTGTGTTCTTGTAGGACGAGATCGTTGCAAACCATATCTGAGGTATGATCTTTGAAATAACGTTCGCAAAATTTGTTTCACGTGACAAATAAAAGTCTGAATGGTGTACCCGACTGGACTGGTAGTTTTAGTCTGTCGACTGACGTGAACAGGTTATCTCGCGTTCGATGGTAGCCTGTTTAGCCACAGGACAACAACCCAAACTGTGTGATCACGTATCTGTAATTTCGAAATATAAGGAAGTGTATGCAATACCGAAAGGTTCCTGTTAATGGTGAAATACCGGCGAATATTAGCATTTAAATTCAAAATAAACGTGAATTTTACGAACACTCTTTTTCATATATAAAGACCTTTTTATAACAACCCAGGGATAAGAACGTTGGGATAAAACATTTTTATTTAGTTCTACACCCGTTTTTGGATCGAATTAAACACACGTAGGGACAACATCAATTTCTATCGAGTTACGTACAGCGCACATGAACAATGATTTTTTTTAGGTTTCCTGGTCACTTTCATATCAGTTTTCTTTAATTCTGTACCCTTAACTCAAGAACATGCTAAGAACGTTTCAGGCTCAAAAACACGAAAGTTTCGGTTCAACCTTGGCCGCAAAAATAGACGCCCTTATAAAAAAGTGCAATGTACACGACCGAGTAACCTTCAAATCGCTTAATTTCATCATTTTGATCAGCACTGTGTTGACAAAACACAATTGCTGAGTTAAGTTTACGTTTATTTTGAACTGAGGTGCTAATATTCTTTGCAAAGTTTCACCGTTAATAGAAACCTGTTTATATTGCCGTACATTCCCTTATATTTTGAAAACGGTTACACGGTCTGTGCCCATACCCAGTGATATAGATGGCGGTGTAAGAGCACTGCGAACGCGCAATTCATATCGCGATAGACAGATTTAGAATCGCGTCTGACCGCACACGGCAAGCGTGAGCCGCGGATTCGCGTTTACGTTTTGTTGAAAAGTGGGTACATAGGTGAGAATAGTACAAAACAGGCCCGTAGGAGGGGGAGGGGCAGGGGGAGCTTGAGCCCCCCCAGAATTTTTGGAAGTTAACAAACAAAATGCCAAAAAATATATAATTAAAACAGATTACTGTGTGTCACTGCCAATCTTGAATTCTTACGTTGCAATTGCCTTTTAATGACCTATAATAATCTGTTTACAACCTGTCAGTTTCCTTCGCTAGCAGTTTGTTTTTATGTACAAAGGCACTCCTCCCTTGTGAATCAGAAATAAGAACCCAAATGGATCAAAATCTTAAACCATACAAAAAAAGCTGTTAAAATAAACTACTTGTTTTCTAAGACGTCCGCTCTTGAAAGCAATAGAATGTCCTTAGTTTATAACAATTTAGTATTCGCCCGTTGTCAAAAGCCACAAATATGTCCTCTCAAGAGTCACAGAAAAAGAAATTCTCCTACAGTCGGATTCTTACTGCCCGACTACAAATTTAACAACAAAAAAGTCTTAGCTTTTTTAGTTTTGTTCAACCAATTTTCTCGGCCCCCCCCCCCCCTCCCCCCCAGTTGTTTTAGCCTTGCTACGGGCCTGCAAAATAATTCTGCTCTTTGATGCAAACGCAGAACTACTGAATTTTACTAAGAAACTGAAAACAGCGAGGGGAAACTGTAGCCAAAACATGTTGAAGTGGTCATTTCTGCCCTTTGTTGTAAACGTAGTTCTAAGATTGCGTTCGATTGACCTTATTCCGGAATAAGAATAAGTGGAATAGCTGTTAAATTTCTCTTTTTAAGAAATTTGGGAGGCCAATTCTGCAAACTATCGCTGACACAAGAGAATTTAAGAGTCATCTCGTACTCCAGTTCTTGTCATCGTTGTATGTATTCTTATTGCGGATTAGGGTCAATCGAACGCACCCTAAATCTCTCTTATATCATGCCACGAAAAAAATCGAGCGCGCGCGCTGAGGCAGTAAACAAATATGAAGACAATATAGTTGAATTTAGAAGTTCAATAGTTTCCTTCGGGGACTGATAGAGACTACTGCCTCTTCATCAGTGAAAACGGCTCATTTCACTGACGAAGGAACGGTATTCCCGAAACGCCTGCACCTTATAAGACATTATCCACACCTGAATAAAACTACTACTATTGAACTTCTATATTCAGCTTATCAGTGGTACGACACCCCATACTACCTTTTTAGTCAAATTTAGCATCTACCCAACTTCGACTAGATTTTATTTCAGTCTTAAGGACAGTGCCTCCTTTTTGCTGCATATCTGAATGGTGCGAGAAGCTCTGCCACCTCTTTAAGGACGGTACCGCCACGACCTTATTCAAGGGTATTTTCGGGCGGTTTATGATTATGTGGGAAAATAAGATTTTAGCAAGGGCCATTGAGATCCAAACATGAAATTGGTGGTAACTACGCATTTTTCAGTTGTTTTGTATTTTAAAGCATTTTAGAATTATCTTTGCGTAATTATAGACACTGGAGCGATATCGAGCAATGAAGGAGAACTTTTTCAAAATTGTTTACGTCCAGTAAGAGAAAGAAAAATTTACCGTCGTGTGCTTAAACTTTGAATTTGGCGGCTTTGTTGTTTTTTCAGAGGATGTCAAAAAAATGGACCATTTTTTTATGCCGTGCAGGACAATTGTTAAGTTCAATAAATCTTTTATTTTTTGACGTTCTCGTTGCCGTCGCCGTTGTGTTTTCGTAAGGTCCCTCTTCAATCACGCGAGGCGACGACAAGAAAACCTCTATTAATTTTTTAGTAAAGCGAGTTGCGACATATCGTATTTGAAACTATTCCTAAGTTTCAATTTCTCTGGGCTTGTTTCGACAGCTAAGACTTCTGTCGCCGCCTGGTTCGCACTCCCGAGGCTTCAAAAACTACTGAGTTAGTTCAGCGGAAAGAGATGCACAGCGTCCGTAAAATGCAAATTAAGAAATGATATTGGCATCTTGTGCATGAATACATGACGTAGGGAATGGGAAGAATAAACATCAGCAATGGCAGCCGAATTACTGTTTCCTAAGTTGGTAATTTTCGGAGCTTCGGGTCCTATGGGACGACTGGTGGTAAACCAAGCGTTACAGAAAGGTCATCTAGTTTGTGCTGTTGTCAGAAGCCCAGAGAAATTCGACATCAAGTACGTATTAATACATAATTTTGAAGCAATTATTTATGGTTGTAATGGTCACGATCTCAGTGTTTTGTTGGTTTTATTTAAAACATCACAAAGATAATTTAGGAATTCTAGGTGTCAACTAGATGAATGATCAACTAAAAGACAGCCACGTTTGTTGAGAAACATAAATCCATTCAAAGTGAGTGTAGAATTTGAATTAATTCAGATTTTCATCAACTTATTAGTATTGGCCGATTGCTAATCCACGTAAAATCTTCGTGGCTCTCAGTCAAATATTCTGTTTGAAATATAGGAATACATATTTCCTTGTAGAGTTTTCATGCTTTTCTTTTTCGTTATCGGCTATTCCTTGTTAATTTTTTGAGCCAAATAAAAATATTTCACTCCCTTTATTACACCTTCGATTATGCTTGACTTGCTTTCGTGACTCTCGCCTCGTACGAAGTCACGCAAGCCGTGAAACATTTCAAAGACTTTACCAACGTCGTAGCCCGTGAAATAAAGCATGGATTGATACACCTTATGTAAGTACCTCGACGTTTTGTTGTCTTCTTGGGCTTTAATTAGGTCCAATAGGATGATGAAACGTAACCGTTACAAAAAGAAATAAATTGTAAAAGTTAGTATTTACTTACATGTAGATGGCGAGGAATTTAAAAGAAATCTGGTTTGTTTGTACAGATTGTGAAATACCTCTGTACTTGCTACAGCACAAAAGTTTTCAATAGTTTTCTCATTCTTCTCCAAACATCAGGCATGAAAAGCTAGACGTTATCAAGGGTGATGTGTTCAACTCAGAGTCGCTGGTTCCTGTTCTTGAAGGCAAAGATGCGGTGATATCTTGTCTCGGCGTCCACGGCACAAGCATCTTCCGACCCACTAAACTTTACTCTGAGACGATGACGTCAATTACATCTGCAATGGAAAAGTATGTATCTTGTAATGAACTCTCTGCTGGCTGATAAAAGGCTGCCGTGTACCGTACTTATTCGATTAACCGCCCCGGGCGCTTATATAATTTTGGGCCCATGAGGGTGGGCGCTTATTCGAGTGGGCAATTATTATTTTCCCAACATTTTCAGCAAGCGAGGACATTTTTAGAGAAAAACAAAACAAGGGATAACAAGTTTATTTCGCTTCAACAAGACAAAACAAAAGGCAAAAGCTAACATAAACAAGCCGCAAACAATATAAAAGTTCATATCTTATCTGAATTGTTCTCCACTTCTGCAAGGAGCACCTCGTCTATCTTCACCATCATTTCATGAATAGACTCTCTGAAATTTCCTGTTTTTTCTATTTCTGCTTCGATTTGATCCTCTTTAAGTAGACGGAGGATTTCGTCATCTAGACTTCCAAGAATCTTAAGTTTCTCTTCAAGAGCAATCCGATATGTTTTCAGCTGATTAACCACGGTGGGCTCGAAACGGTCGAGTAGAGATTGAATCCTTTCCAGAGTTTTCGTGACATATCCCTTATGTCCTCCTCGAATTTTCTTCTTCTTTTTCAGATCTTCGTCCCCCATTTTGTAGATGAAATCCTCTTCAGACGGCGACTTGTCGCTTCTCGATAAAAGTATATGAAATAATCCTTAGACGGCGAGTTGTCGCTGCTCGATAAAAATTCTCAGAAATTCTTCTTTAGACGGCGACCATTCGCTTCCCGGGTCTCGGCACCATGTTAAGAAAAAGTTCTCCTTGAATGGTAGGCTCAAAATCCAAATTTAATCCCAATAAATAAACGGGAAAATGGTAAACAACAAAGTGTGAAAAGAAACTACAAACTCTAGCAAAAAAAACTGCAAAAACTTGTACGCGTCAACAAAATCGTACGCGCCATAAAAATTTGAAATATCGCGCGCGTGTCACGTGATCACGCGCGCGCGCAAAGTTTTCCGCAAAGGGGTAGTCTCAAGGTCTCAAAGAATTCAGACATTCGCTTTCGAGACATTCTGACATTGCGTACGTTATTTTAAATATTTATTAACTAATTAATTTATCACTTGCTCTGATAAGAATCAACTCGCAGTGTACCAGGCGGCTTTCTTTGCTCAGACGCGACTCTAACTTGGTCCAATATTGTGTCTTTCAGGAGTAACTTGCAGAGAATAGTATGTGTTACATCTTGGAGTACTCGCAAAGAACCAGGAAGTCCGAAACTAATAGAGTGGTTTTTAAAATCAATTGTCGTGGCAGGGTTCATCCATGATATGGCATTGATGGAGAGCATTCTGATGGAGTCAAAACTCTGTTACACTGTGGTGCGTCCTCCAGGACTAAACAATGGTAAGCAGAATCCGAATCATTTTTTCCCGTATTTACAGCAGTTCTCAATTTATTCTCGAAAACCAAATGCAGAGAAATAAAAAATCATAACAACAACCAAAAAATAATCAACAAAAAAATTAAACAACTAAACAAACAAGATTAGATTGAGTTAAACATCTAATGATAAAAATAAGTTGTACATTGTAATACAGATTTAAAGTATTTCACAATAATTATCTAAAACTAAAAGAAGAACCATAATTTATAAGTACAATAATTTTAAAGTTGAAGGCAAGAAATGATAAGTGCAATCTACTACACTACGTAATACATACCAATACAGATCTAGAAGGTATTTCACCGACCGAGGGTGAAATACCGTTGTAATACTTTACTTTTTATGTTAATGTTCTGTAAATAGTGTGAAATAAAATGAACCAATGGAGGGCCGACATCCTCCTAATACGGCCCTGAGCAAGCCTGGTTAATAAGAGATTTGTATTCTTGAATTCTTCAAAACAGATCCAGCCAAAGCTGACTATACAGTCGTTGAAGGCCAGTTTGTACCAAACGCGGCAATGTTCATCCCACGAGCTGATGTGGCGGACTTCATAGTGTCCTCTTTACAGAAACCTGACTGGGATAGAAAGTGCATGGCTATTGGCAGAAGGTCGTGACATGGATTTTGATTGATAGCTCGCGTTGCAAGGTGATTGATCAACACGTTCATAACCAAAAAACCTTGCGGCCCTGCTAAGAAAATACAACGTAGAGTTTAATTACATGTAAAAAAAAATGATGTATAGTTGTTGAGCAAACTCCAAAAGTTCTTATGAACCACACGGTGGATGGAGTGGACATTAGTATCTATAGTTCAGTGTAACTAAAGAGATGATGGCGAAGAAATCAATACGAAGGAACGTTTTCAAACCATTAATAATTCACGAAGAGAAAACAAAGGAGGTTCGAAAATGTGATGTAAATTATCACAAAACTTTTGTGAACTTTTCCTTTGAATTTTTCCAAGAATTATTAATGGTTTGAGAAGCTATATCAAACACTTGAAAGAGTGCGTGTTTCATCCGATTTGCAAAACCTCAAGTTGGTCTTTAGAAATCGGATGAAACACTCTTCCTCGTGCTTGACATATTAATTCCAAAGCTGTCTTGATTTCAACCGTTTGAGACGATTCCTTGTGCTTTGGCTTCAGCCTCTTCCCAGTCGTCCTTAGTGTGTTGTCGAACGTTGACTGTGACGTCACCCGCTGAGCCTGTCGGCAAGACGCCAACGATTTTGTCCCCGGGCCTCCGTCATCGTTCGATAACCGCTATGACGCCTGGGAATGAGGCTACTTGCGCTTGCCTTTCTTAGTGTTTGTGTGGACTCTTGCGTCTTGCTGGTGAGAACCAGACTAAAAATGATGGTTTACGCGTCCGAAGCCAGTGTAAAAATGCTTACACGCACGACGATGACGTTGACAATGACGGTTATCACTCGCGCTGGACGAGATTCTCATTTCGCTGACGCTGTTTATTTTGCTGGTGCTTAAGCTTTAGCCTCCCACGCACTCGTTTTTAGGGGACTCGTATTACGGGGAAGGGGGTTATACGAGTCCCCTAAACACGACTGCGTGGAAGGCTAATTCAGCTTATTACTACGTTATATCCGTTTCCAAGAGCGCTGCAACGACGTGGCCACAAGGAAAAAGTAGCAAAGTTTTCCTTTAGACACTCCATACATCGCTCTCCTTCTACAGTGTTTTGGGCTAAACTATGAAACACCGGTATCAATCCAGGTGCCCTGATAAATCTTGTTACCTCGGGAGGTTTAAAGCCACTGGTTTCTGATTACTAAGAGATGTAGAGGACAAAATATTGTCGAATGGAAGATTTCTGTTCACAGAGAACTTAGATATATTTATTCGTTATATGCACAACGCATTGGGTGTTTATACAAAGTAGTTTAAAAATCCCCCACACAGCTCCGAAACGAGAGATTATCTTTTGCATTTTTTTTACATCTTTTGTGTTCTTGTAGGACGAGATCATTGCAAGTGAACCATATCTGAGGTATGATCTTTGAACTAACGTTTGCAAAAGATGTTTCACGTGATAAATAAAAGTCTGAATGGTGTACTGGACTGGTAGTTTTAGTCTGTCGACTGACGTAAACAAGTTATCTCGCGTTCGATGGTAGCCTGTTTAGCCACAGGACAACAACCCAAACTGTGTGATCACGTATCTGTTATTTCGAAATATAAGGAAGTGTATGGAATAGCGAAAGGTTCCTGTTAATGGTGAAATACCGGCGAATATTAGCATTTAAGTTCAAAATAAACGTGAATTTTACGTACACTCTTTCTTTTTTTATTTATTTATTTTATAAGAACCCAGGTTTTAAGGACATGCCAAGAACGTTGGCATAAAACATTTTTATTCAGTTCTACACCCGTTTTTGCATCGAGCTAAATACACGTAGTGACAACATCAATTTCTATCGAGTTACTTACAGCGCACATGAACGATGATTTTTTTAGGTTTCCTGGTCACGTTTATATCAGTTTTCTTAAATTCTGTACCGATAACTCAAGAACATGCTACGAACGTTTCAAAATCAAAAACACGAACGTTTCGGTTCAACCTAGGCCGCAAAATAAGACTTCCTTATAAAAGAAAGTTGGTAATGTACACGACCGAGTAATCTTCAAATGGCTGAATTTCACCATTTTGATCATCACTGTGTTGACGAAACACATGCAATGGCTGAGTTAAGTTTACGTTTATTTTAAACTGAGGTGCTAATATTCTTTGCAAAATTTCACCCGGCGTTAATAGGAACCTGTTTATATTGCCGTACGTTCCCTTATATTTTGAAAACGGTTACACAGTCTGTGTCCATGTCCAGTGATGTAGACATAGATGGCGGTGTAAGAGCACTGCGCACGCGCGATTCATATCGCAATAGCCGGAGAGATTTAGAGTCGCGTCTGACCGCACATGGCAAGCGTGAGCCGCGGATTCGCGTTTATGTGTTCTTGAAAAGTGGGTACATAGGTGAGAATAGTGCAAAATAATTCTGGCCTTTGATGTAAACGCAGAACGACTGAATTTTACTAAGAAATTGAAAACAGCGAGGGCAAATGTAGCCAACTGATGAGGTGGTCATTTCTGCCCTTTGTTGTAAACGTAATTCTAAGGTTGCGTTCGATTGACCTTATTCCGGAATAAACCAATAAGCGCAATAGCTGTTAAATTTCTCTTTTTAAGAAATTTGGGAGGCCAATTCTGCAAACTATCGCTGACGCAAGAGAATTTAACAGCCGTCTCGTACTCCGGTAACTCCTGAACCGCTTATGAGGGATTTCTTGTCATCGTTGTATGTATTCTTATTCCGGAATAGGGTCAACCGAACGCACCCTAAATCTCTCTAATATCATGCCACGTCAAAAATCGAGCGTTGGTGCTGAGGCAGTAGACAAATGTGAAGACAATATAGTTGAATTTAGAAGTTCAATAGTTTCTCTCGGGCACTGATAGAGACTACTGCCTCTTCATCAGTGAAAACGGCTCATTTCACTGACGAAGGAACGGTATTCCCGAAACACCTGCACGTTATAAGACATTATTCACACCTGAAGAAAACTACTACTATTGAACTTCTGTATTCAGCTTATCAGTGGTACGACACCACATACTACCTTTTTAGTCAAATTTAGCATCTACGCAACTTCGACTAGATTTTACTTCAGTCTTAAGGACGCTCATGGATTTGCTGCATATCTGAATGGTGCGAGAAGATCTGCCTTTTTAAGGACGGTGCCACCACGACCTAATTAAAGGGTATTTTCGGGCGGTTTATGATAATGTGGGAAAATAAGATTTTAGCGAGTGCTATTGAGATCCAGAATTACAATTGGTGGTAATTACGCATTTTTCAGTTGTTTTGTAATTTAACGCATTTTAGAAATATTGTTGCGTAATTATCTCCAGTGCAACATTTTGGACTAAAAGACACTGGAGCGATATCGAGCAATGAAGAAGAACTTTTTCAAAATTGTTTACGTCCAGTAAGAGAAAGAAAAATTTACCGTCGTGTGCTAAAACTTTGAATTTGGCGGCTTTGTTGTTTTTTCAGAGGATGTCAAAAAAATGGACCATTTTTTTATGCCGTGCAGGACAATTGTTAAGTTCAATAAATCTTTTATTTTTTGACGTTCTCGTTGCCGTCGCCGTTGTGTTTTCGTAAGGTCCCTCTTCACTCATACAAGGCGACATATCGTATTTGATACTATTCCTAAGTTTCAATTTCTCTGGGCTTGTTTCGACAGCTAAGACTTCTGTCGCCGCCTGGTTCGCACTCCCGAGGCTTCAAAAACTACTAGCAGTTACTTCAGCGGAAAGAGATGCACAGCGTCCGTAAAATGCAAATTAAGGAATGATATTGGCATCTTGTGCATGAATACATGACGTAGGGATTGAAAACACTAATTATCGAACTGGTGGGAAGAATAAACATCAGCAATGGCAGCCGAGTTACTGTTTCCTAAGTTGGTAGTTTTCGGAGCTTCGGGTCCTATGGGACGACTGGTGGTAAACCAAGCGTTACAGAAAGGTCATCTAGTTTGTGCTGTTGTCAGAAGCCCAGAGAAATTCGACATCAAGTACGTATTAATACATAATTTTGAAGCAATTATTTAGGGATAAAATGGTCACGATCTCAGTGTTTTGTTGGTTTTATTTAAAACATCACAAAGAAAATTTAGGAATTCTAGGTGTCAACTAGATGAATGATCAACTAAAAGACAGCCACGTTTGTTGAGAAACATAAATCCATTCGAATGTGAGTGTAGAATTTGAATTAATTCAGATTTTCATCAACTTATTAGTATTGGCCGATTGCTAATCCACGTAAAATCTTCGTGGCTTTCAGTCAAATATGCTGTTTGAAATATAGGAATACATATTTCCTTGTAGAGTTGTCGTGCTTTTCTTTTTCGTTATCGGCTATTCCCTGTTAATTTTTTGAACCAAATAAAAATATTTTACTCCCCCTTTGATTATGCTTGACTTGCTTTCGTGACTCTCGCCTCGTACGAAGTCACGCAAGCCGTGAAACATTTCAAAGACTTTACCAACGTCGTAGCCCGTGAAATAAAGCATGGATTGATACACCTTATGTAAGTACCTTATTCGGCTTTAATTAGGTCCAATAGGATGATGAAACGTAACCGTGACAAAAAGAAATAAAGTGCAAAAGTCAGTGTTTACTTACATGTAGATCGCGAGGAATTTAAAAGAAATCTGGTTTGTTTGTACAGATTGTGAAATACCTCTATACTTGTTGCAGCACAAAAGTTTTCAATAGTTTTCTCATTGTTCTCCAAACATCAGGCATGAAAAGCTAGACGTTATCAAGGGTGATGTGTTCAACTCAGAGTCGCTGGTTCCTGTCCTTGAAGGCAAAGATGCGGTGATATCTTGTCTCGGCGTCCACGGCACAAGCATCTTCCGACCCACTAAACTTTACTCTGAGACAATGACGTCAATTACATCTGCAATGGAAAAGTATGTATCTTGTAATGAACTCTCTGCTGGCTGATAAAAGGCTGCCGTGTACCGTACTTATTCGATTAACCGCCCCGGGCGCTTATATAATTTTGGGCCCATGAGGGTGGGCGCTTATTCGAGTGGGCAATTATTATTTTCCCAACATTTTCAGCAAGCGAGGACATTTTTAGAGAAAAACAAAACAAGGGATAACAAGTTTATTTCGCTTCAACAAGACAAAACAAAAGGCAAAAGCTAACATAAACAAGCCGCAAACAATATAAAAGTTCATTGACTACCATATCTAAAACCAATTTTGGAACAGAACTGACGCCCCTCTTACTTCACGCTAGGCTAATACAGAAATGTTTTTTGTTGGGAGAGGGTGGGGTGGGCGCTTATTAACTTTTTGGGATTTCAGGTGGGCGCTTAATCGAATAAATACGGTAATCCTTGCAAGGGAAAAATGATTAGCTGCGCATTCAGAAAAAGATAGAGAGACCCATGGGGGATTCTTCAGAAAAGTTGTCGGGTGCTTGCCTGGTACCCAAATCTCGTTTTGTGGGCAGAGATAAACTGCGAATTTATTTTTTTTATTCCGAAGAGGTTCCAGTTCTAACAAGTCCGTCGTTTTTTTTTTTTTTGGTTTGTTTGTTTGTTTGTTTTTGTTTTGTTTTTTCAACTACATTCCCTTGGGGCAGTTCTCCTCTACATAAGCCGGTGCCAAAGGGAATGGTGTTTGAATAGTTTTGGTCTGAAAATGGGGATAGACTTTAACGACTTTGCTCTGAAAGTCTGAAAATGGGCATGGAATTTACAGAAACGGGTATGGATTCTAGATTACCATGTTCTGAAAAGCGTACCGGAAAATTACATTTTTTGGTCTGAAATAGGGTCAGAGTTAGAGAACCGAGCCGCACACCTTTTCAAACACTTCCAGGAATATCCCCTCCCGCGGGTTTATACCCCGAAAAGTGACCTCTAAAAACCTGCTTTCAAGACCTTTCAAGGAAGCACTTGATTTCAATGCATTTATGCACAAACAACGCGGGTTGAAACCGATACCGAAGAAGTCGCTGCACAAAATGAGTAAGCCAAGATAATGTAGAAATGGCGTGATCAACTAATCAGGAGGGTGTATTTTTCCGCTCGACCAATCAGTAATTTTGAAATCAAGAGAAAATGCGCTCTGTCTCCACAAATCAGCCATTTTTCCCCCTATGAGATAAATTAAGTAGTTTGTAACAATTTGGTACATAGCTAGCAGCGTACCAGACGAGTTTGTTTACTCAGAAACGACTCTAACCTGCTCCCATATTCTGTCTATTAGGAGTAACTTGCAGAGAATAGTATGCGTTACGTCGTGGGGAACTCGCAAAGAACCAGGTATTCCTAAGCTTTTGGATTGGTTTTTTAAACCAATTTTTGCGGCAGGGTTCATCCATGATATGGCATTAATGGAGAGCATTCTGATGGAGTCGAAACTCTGTTACACTGTGGTGCGTCCTCCGGGATTAAGCAATGGTAAGCAGAGTTATTCCTCCCGTATTTACAGCAGTTCTCAAGTTATTTATAATCTGATTCTCCTTTTTCCCTTTTCATTTTTTTTCTATTGTAATATTAATGATAATAAAAAATTACATATAATTTACTTTAATTTTGATGTATAGCCTTATCTAAATCTGCGTTATTATGTTAAGTTAAGTTTTCCGTTTTCCAGCATGTTTGTAATTTACTGTAATTTTTTTTGTCTTGTCCCGCCTCGACTAGCTTTGTGGCTATTTGCGGGACAAGCCCTTTATATAATCTGAATCTGTAAATAAATTGTTGTTGTTGTTTGTTGTTGTTAAACAACAACAAAGAAACAACAACAACAATGACCTTTATTCCGTATGAATTTGTAAAATAGATGTGGTCCCACCCACAAATTAGCCTAACGGGCTATTGGAATAGGGAGGAAAACTGGGATTTATGAGAATATACAATTTCTCAACTACCTTACAAAGGCGTTTCTGGGGGAAGAAAAATGTAATAAATATAATTTCACTCACCTACCAGCAAACGTAAACAACACAGTGAACCTACCACTAGTTGTAACTCAAAGCAATTTTAATTCAAGTAAATGGCATCATGCGCGGTAAACCGGTAGTATAAACTGGTCAAGATTGGCTTTACTTCAAGTTGAATCAGAAAAAGTCGGAAGTCACTCACATACCAGTGAAGCAGACGCGATATTTTTTTGGACACTCAATTGAAAACCGAGCAACTTTCTCTTGAATTAACGTACAAAGCGATACATGTAAACTTGCGCTAGCGGACATGTCCGTAATGGTCCTTTTACACGACGTACAATTTGGAAAGACATTATGCTCAACATCGTCAACTCTGGTCAACTTGTCTCGCAACAAAACATCTCGAGAGGAATCACAGAACACGAACCTTATATCAGGTTTCGCAAAGTTTCAGTTCCATGTACTTCAAAATGGCAATGTGTGACAAGATAAGAGTCTTAAGTTTACGATCCCGTAACGGATAGAAATAAGGGGATGAAAAGCGTGTCAACCTTATTCTCCAGGGCTGAGTTGCTCGAAGCCTGGTTAGCGCTAACCATTGATTAAGAGGTACTAAAACCTATAGATTGTCATGGTATTTAACCCGGGTTAGCGCTAACCATGCTTCGAGCAACTGGGCCCAGTTGATTAGAATCACAAATGGGTGAGGACTGTGAGCGAGTGTTTCCCTGATATGCAGAATTTCCGCGAGTGAATAAAATTGTACGAAGCGCTTTGAAATGGTGAAATTTCGTAAAGAAAGTGATTTGTCCAGGGGCGTTTCGTAAAATGTCGCACTTTGAGCAAAATCAGTTTGGCAGAGCACGAGCAATCGTATTTTTCAAATTTGTACTCGTTTTCGTTCTTATTTGTTGTATGCCAACTGGTATAATTGTTTTATTATATCGCAAGCTTCAGTGTCATAGTAACCAGTGTTCACAAAATTAATTTACCAAAGCAACCCTTTCTCGGTTGAGAGAAGCATTTGATCAGCTCAAATGTCTCAGTTTTAGTTGAAGGATACTGCGTTATGAGACAGGTATTGTCTAATCGTGACAAAAAAAAAATATTTGATGGATCATAAAAGTTGATAGCCTTTTGGTAAGGATGCGTTGAGTGCGCACTCTTGCTCATACCCGGGGCTGTCTGCTTAAAGGCCGATTTACGACTTTGTTGTCGCATGCTTACGTCGCAAGCTTACGACAGGCCTACGACACGAATTGTTTCGTGGAAATCAAACCTACAACTCGCTTACGACTGTCGTGTACGTCACAAAAAATGTTGTAGGATTTTAGAACATGTTTTAAAATCCTACGACAATCGTAGGTATAGGCAATGTTGAATGCGGAGAGTTGTGTGCGATTTTTTGCATGACGCGAGCCGCGCGCGCTCTAGAAATCACATGTGACAGTGGTAAGCAAAAGTTGTACCGTCTAAATCAGCCTTAATAATACTACGTTTTCTTGATTTATTCAAAACAGATCCAGCCAAAGCTGACTATACAGTTGTTGAACGGCAGTTTGTACCAAACGCGTCATTATTCATCCCACGAGCTGATGTGGCGGACTTCATAGTGTCCTCTTTACAGAAACCTGACTGGGATAGAAAGTGCATGGCTATTGGCAGAAAGCCGTGACATGGATTTTGATTGATAGCTCGCGTTGCAAGGTGATTGGTTAACACATTTATAACCAAAAACCCTTGCGGCCCTGTTAGGAAAGTGCAACGTAGACTTTAAATACGTTTATAGAAAATGATACTCCGAAAGCTCCTAAGAGCCATACGGTGGATGAAGTGGACATTAACATCCACAACTTTAACTAAACAGCAGTTGATAGCGAAGTCAAAGCGAACGAAAGTTCCACCCCTGACTTGATTTCCAACGTTTTGTTGCGCTTGCGCATGCGTTCCTCAGTGTTTGTGTGGACACTTGTAATTACGCTGCTAGTAAATAACAGGCCTAAAGGATGGTTTACACGTTCTACGCATGCGCGATACGCACAAGCAAAAGGTAACATGCGCAAGCACAATGCCTTAAACTATTATTAGACCCTCGAGTATAGGGTCTAATTTAGCAGATTGTTTACTCTGCTTGTGTTTACTTCCGCTTATGCTTGAGTTGTCCCAGTTTCCATCCGCAACGCAAGGACGTGGCCACAAGGAAAAATTAAGAAAGTTTTTATATTTTAGTACGGACGACACTTGGACTTGCGTCGCACCACTTTCTTATGCTTACACTTTTATGATTATGCTTGACCTTCTACGCGTAACGCTATAGGAATTATACCCCTACGTTTGTTTCCTTCTACAGTATTTTGTGATGCGTCTTCGTATGTTACAGGAACTATAATTTTTTCTTAACAGATGGAGGGCTAAGATATTCTTATACGTTATATCCACGGGCATTAGATTTTCATACGCAGAAGTTTGAAAATTAACAAAACCGTGAAACGGCAGATTGTTTTTAACTTTTTTTGTGTTCTTGTAGGACAGGATAATTGCAAACCCAACCTGAGGTATGATTTTTGAAATAAACGTTCACAAAAGAGGTCTGTGACGTCTGACATTGTGATTTCTGAAACCTGAATTGTGCGCTGGATTGGTAATCCTTGAATTTGTGTTGCTATTTTTGGGGATGCCTGACGAACTCATACCGAACATCAACGAAACCACCCAATAGCTCATGGAAAGAACCACAGGAAGGTACTGACGTGGTCCAGTACCAGCAACCACGAGAGTAAAGGAAATTTAAAAAAATGTATCCGTTCAACGTAATGTAACTAATAAAGACTGCACAACTCTTTTCCGGAATCAAACGCTATTTCATTTTTTTGGGATTGGGGTTGTATATATCAAGAGAGGTACATCTTTAGTCTTTTTTATGTGGGTAAGCATTTCGTATTCTTACTTATATATTTCATTTTCAAATTTGTTTCTTTGGTTGTTTTTTTGTAAGTTACGTCACTCCTACCTATTGTCATGCGTTTTATACATGAGCCTCTGGCTCGGGTATAGAGGGCAACTTCATCCCACGCTTTGACATTAATAGAATGATTAATAAAATTGATTTTGCCGCACAATATAGAACATTCTCTGAACGACACTGGGGTACTTAAGTCGCACCGATTTGTTTACCTGTCACAGTAGCCCATGCCTGCGAATACAGCCCCTTCACGGTCGGGCCGCTGCGATGAGACGGGGGTTGATTCCAAGGCTACCGAGCCACGGAAATAAACAGACTATCCCTCAACAACTCAAGGAGTACTCAACCCGCCCCTTTCTTAGACCCCCACCACCCTCCTTGCCCACCTCGCCCCTTTCTAAATCCCCCAACACCCCTCCCGAAGGCTTTCAACAAACAAATCGCTGCCGGGTTGCAACAAACAAACATGAGCCTCTAGCAAAAGTTTTCAAGGATCACCCCCCCTCCCAATTCATTTCGCGAAAATAATGAACAAATAACAGATCCATTAAGAATTGCAGAAACTTCTAATTTCGTGTTGGTCAAAACTTAGCACGTCAAAATAGCAATTAATAATATACTGTATATTACAGTGATATGTTATTGAAAAACTTTACAATTGTAGGCTTGATCAGGGGCTCTCCTCGTAAAGCCCTTAAGGGTTTGCTGATAGCTCCAGTCGCAATCGGTGGAGGATGGGGTGGGGTGGGTAGGCATTACACCTAAGAGCTCCTGCCCAAGTATAATTTTCGTATGAAACAAAGACAGCAGGGAATATTCGTACTAGGCCATATTTTCTCATAGGATCACTGTAATGACCTGTTCAAAAGATAGGTTAAACTAACCTCAGGTTAGGGCTAATCGAAGGTTATATTTCTTGACCGCATGTTTAACTCATGGTTAATAAAGCGTTGCTCAAAGCACGGTGAATGAGCCGGTTTGTTAACCTCGTTTTAGACGCTGCTTACCTGAGGTTAGAAACGCATAATACTCTTTTCGTATACTGTTGCCATGGTGAGCAAGTTGCGAGCGCAACACTGAATGGCTTCCCTAGCTATCTCACGCAAAGCCCGAAAACAAAATTTTAGCCCGTCCGAAATTTTGCCGAAAAGTGCAAGAAAACCTCTCGCTTATTCAAAGCAAGCCTACAGACAGCATCACGAACCAGAAAGAGAATGAAATTTGGAAAAAATGTGGATGCCGTGAACGTTGTGGGAGTTGCGATGAGGACGACCGCCGAAGACCGCGAAAAGTGGAAAAGCTTGCATTCCCAGGGCAAGAAAAAATTTATTGAGTTAGCGAAGATAAAATTCGTTTTTGATTGTGGTACATTTGTCGTTTGTCGAAGGCCACTAAATAAAGCGGGGCTGTTTCGCAATCAGGGCACAAGGGAAACGGTGGACTCATCCACACCGAAAGTGTCGCCTATAACTTGAAGGAAACTTCCACTAACGTAAAACCTGAGGGCTTTTAAAACCTGGTGGAGCGGCGGTAAGGCGTGATTTCGTTGAGTGTTGCAACTTATATCACCAGCAATAAGACTAGTAATAAATAAAATAGAATCTTGTGAAAGCGGTAACGAACACGTACCTCATCATCTGTGAAGGAGTTCCGGCTCTAACTAAATCTCCTTTCTCGTCGTCTCCGACCTAAATCGCAAAACAACAAGTTCGCCATTTTTATTCTTTATTCAACGCAAGGTTAGCTATTTAACCCTGCTTGCTCGTTGGTTTAAACTTAACCCGCTCTCTAACCTGAGTAAGGTTAGTGTTAACTTTCCGTCGAACCGCGAACTAACCCGAGGTTAAAATTTACCCCAAGGTTAGGCCGATTTAACCCTAGGTTGACTTAACCCTCTTTTGAACAACCGGGCCCTGTTATATCAAAGGGACAAAGTAAGTTACCGTGAAAATATGGTTTAATCCGTCGTGTATTTAGTTTCAAATGGGCAAATAAAACGATTGATTGATTTATTGATTAAACAACCTTTGTAACGCTCAAGTCACGGCAATTTGAGCGTCACGCGATAACCATTGGGTAATATTTAGCGAAATTATTATATGCTTTTGTATGGGAGAAAAACGTTTCCTATTTGAAGGCAAAATTACGAATGATTTGTGAATACAAAATACCACCTGAACTCCTTTGCGTGTTTATTTGTGCCTTGCACCCTTTTTGAGTCGATAGTCTAAGGTGATTCGATTGAATTTTGGTTCCACTGTTTAAACCCTTGATATGTAAATATGATGATGTACAAGAGTGAAAGCGGGTTCGTTCACTGCAGTAAGCCATTTGTCATGAAACGTCTATTTGCAAGGTGCAATATGTCCAAATACAGGACATCCTTCACAGAAAAAAAAAAGTTGCTGTCATTCGTACCCACAGTTTTGTTCTCGTGACGTGCAAGTAGGCACGCAAAAACTGTCATCCATCATGCACAGTTAATTTATGCACCGTGACGGTGGCCACGCAATGATGATCTGTCAAGTAACATGTTTTCTGTGCCTTGGAACGGATAAGATGATATATCAGTAACTCCGAAAGAAAATACTCATAGGAAGTGTAAAACAGCGACAGAAACAGTTGGATAAATCTCGCAGTTCGCATATCGTGTTGTGATCTTTCGACTCAAGTGGATTTTCAAGCAAATATTTCGTAGGCACTTCGCGGCGTTGAGATTCCGTGTGTTCAGCCAAGGAAATGGTGGGTCTACTCCATTGTTTCTTCCAGGAGCCCGTTTCTTCAGATTGGTTGAAATTCGCCGTCATTTCGAATGCCCTCTGTGTGATGTAAACTGAAAGATAATCGAAGATTTAACTGGAAAAAAGAAGCCGAACTAGTCAAGGAGCACTACAAGCACATAAACAAAGATCCTTCAAGAGGCCGGGGTAAAGCTAACAAGACTGGTCTTGCATGTTGTACAAATTACAATTAATTTTCAACCAAAGCCGTTTTCGTTTAAACAGGAAAAAATAATGGCCTCGGTTCCTATCAGCAAAGCTTATGTGGAAAAGCTTACAAAGGCAAAAGACATGAATAAGCCTAAAAACGGTGGTATTCAGATAAAGGTGGGCGAACAAGTCAAAAGCGGGACAAAGCCTTTCAATCGACACATCTGTTGTAAGTGCAATATTGCTGCCGCTTGCTGTGAAAAAGCAGATCGGATTAATGCTGACTCTTAACTCGAGAAAGCACTACGAAAGAGAAAGATACTTGTAGGGTGTTGTTATTTTGTGCAGATCGTCAAAAAAAAAAAAAAACATTGCGCGATTGGCAAAATCTATATTATTCATCCCATTTGATAATGTAATTTGTTACTTGTCTATATAACAAGTCGTTTCAGTGATTTCAGTTTCGTTTCACACGAGACAAAAACATGACAATAATGTGGTAACCGGACTCAGTATAACCCTCGGTTATAATTACTGGAGGTTATAGTCCGTCTGCTGCGCGATGTCCTGCGCAGGCAAGCTGCATCTGTCTAAACAAAGACATGGCTCATGTAGAAACACACGTTACATTCACAACTTGCGCAATAGTTTTGGCGTCTGCGTATTCTTTGAATTTTTATTGTTACGTTTTATAATTGTTACAGTTTCTTCCTACAGTTCATTGTCCAGCAAACGTCCTTATCGTGTCGCTAAAAGAAACCCAAAAACCAAAACTGATGCGAGCGATGAACATGATACAATGATTCAAACGATGATATCCCGGTGCTTTATTGCGAACATTTCCACGACTGTCTTTCACGTTAACGAAAGGTTCGGTAACAAAGAAAATAAGTAAGTCTTAACTGAACGAACAAATCTCCAGTTACCGGACGTTCGCAACATAGATTTACAACTCGGGCAAAAACTTGATGTAATAACTGAAACTGACAAACTTATAGAACGCTACCCGTATTAAATTTTACATTCTAACTTAAATTAGCCAAAGGAGGTTACGAAATTACTACACAAAGTTGTAATATGCGGGAAAAACATTTCGAGATTTGATTATACAACTGTTCCAAGCTCTCAGATGGGGAATCTCGAGTTCGCTGCTTTCTCTCCTTACTCCGATCCAAGAGAATCAGTAGAGGAACAGGCTCGACGTCACTGTAGAGCTGTAACACTGTAAGGCAGTGCTTTCCCTTTGCACCGTTTTAGTTTCTGTTTTTTTGTACTGCACAGAGTAGTTTATCCCCCCTGGGGGTACTAAAAAATATAATACGGGGAGGCTCCGCTCCGAGGTCCGACCTCTATAGACCATTTTTTGGCAGAAAAGGTACCCGTTTCGTATACCCTCCATTGACTCGTGAAATCCCTACCCTTTCATATACCTGGAACGTGAAAAAGGTACCCCTTCCGGGCGGAGCCTCCCCGTATAGGCCATTATAGGGAGTACCCCCCCCCCCCGGGTATAACTTAATTGAGTGTGTCTATATACTCAGATAGGTAATGCCATGTATAGATATAGATTATTTTTTCTTGGTGTATTCAATTTATGTGTCAATGGTGTACGTAAGTGTAAGTACTGTATGTAGGTATGTATGTATGTATGTATGTATGTATGTATGTATGTGGAATTTTCTATAATAAAAAAATGTAAAAAAATGTATAGAAATGGAAATGCATTTATAAATTGATGTTATTTGAAAAAAATTGGGCCCGAGCCAAACGTCGAACGTCGCATGAGAGGACCTTAATTATAATTGAACTGGTTTAGCAAGAAGACGAATCCTGAGCAGGAAGGAAGAGCAAATGACGTACTTTGGAAGCTGTTCCGGCAAAAAGGGCCTGGCCTGGCCATTTCACTTTCAGTTGTCAATCAACCATCAGAGCGTAAACAACTGACAAACAACATGCGTGTTTTTCCACGGCCCTTACCGGTAAAATTGGCTTAGTTTTCAAAATATACCCTGTAAAACAAAATAAGAACTTGATATTGATTTTTCTGTTGATATTATGAAACTTTGAAGCATAGTTTTTCAGAGGACGCTTGAGTGAACAAATTGCCACGATTGAACGGCGCCTAAACCCGCAAAGGTGTGAAATGACGGATGGGCTTGGCCTTTTTCAATTCAATTCAATTCAATTCAATTTATTTGCCATTAACAAAAAAAATACAACATAAATACATTATAGACGACACACAATATTCTTACTATTACAATATTCAGAACTTCTTGTTTAAGCTAGCTACGCGTATTAGGCCTTTAATTTAAGTGAGCTTTGAATTAACACACCCGAAACGGAAATATAGATTTTTTTCATTGTGCTAAATACAGAAGGCTTGCGATCCAGTAGTGAGACTACTGTGGATTGAGGAAGGATAAAAAGACGTGCGACAGTGAGTTAACATTGAGAAAGAGTACTTTTAAATTTGATTAAGCCAAATATTTAAACGTGAATACACAAATAGCTTCAGTTTCAGTTTATTTCGGTTTCATTTTTTTTTTTGCCATTATTCTTGCACATCGTTTCAAGCTTGTTTTAGAGGTGTGCATTTAAAACAATGACTGAAGATCTGAATAGAAACGAGGCATGCAAATCAGACAATTATTTACTTTAATTTTTTAAGTCTGAACTACCTTGTGCAGTATAAAAAACAACACCGAATATACTATTTGATAGCTGCCATTTAAATGGCAGTTCTTAGGAATTTCATCCACATACCGTAAAAATAGAACCAACTTTATTACAAACAAGGTAAAATGACAAGCAGCAACAGTGTCAGGTTCAATCTGAACAGTCACAGTTCAGGATTTTTATTTTACAGACTCAAGACCTCAACGGACAGCATCTCATAAAGGTGCTTTTCAAAAGGTTTTGTCTGTGGTCACACTTCATAAAAGTCATCATAAATAGCCCCTACTCACAGGGCCACGATGTCACAACGCATAATCGGCTTTATTTAATACCGGAAATATGTTACATGAAAGACGATCAGTGAAGACAAATTGATAATCATCCATCCATGATTTATAATAAGCGGATTGTTACATGCTGTATATGTGATATCAAACAATAGATTCCAAAATAAAACCCTCAACGTGTTGAAACCCGGGAATGTAAACATTTTTAGAGGTCACAAATGTTGTCACGCAAGCAGTGTTTGTCGATTGATCTTCACTGAGCCGCACGAGGTGACAGCTGTCTCACCACTGAATTTAATTATTGAAAAAAAAAATTTTTTTTGTTCTGATAACCATGTATCTAGCTAGCGAAATTAACCGGGGTTGAAAGCCTGTTTTTTGAAAATTCTTCTAACTACTTTATCTAATTATGATACGATATCGATAAGGGCGAGTTTTTGCACGTACAAATCATCACGATTCACAGACGTGCACGTCGTCACATCGAAAGCGGACTTCCTACTGTTGTGAACATTGTTCTAGATCCTGCATATAACACAACAAACCCAAAAAAGGTTAGAAATTGAAGAATTTCTTACAGCTACTAAGTTATCACAACCGTTGCTAGACTAACGTACAGGCCCAAGACCAACCACTCGCAATTTGTGTTTACTTTGTATTTCTGCTTCGAATTATCATGACGCGCTACCTACATGTCCTTGAATCTTCATCCACCGGTCGCTACCAGTATTTTGGGTTCAGAAAATAAAAGCACTTCTGGGGAAGACGAACGTGTGAGGTTGTGTCTATACCACTCAGCGATGTGGCAATGAAAATGCCACTTATAAATACCAGGGTATAAATAATTCCTACTGGTCAGTTCAAGTTTAAAGATGATGAAAATTAAGAGTTGTTCTTTTCAACGTAGACTCGTATAGCTTGGTCAGAACAGGTCGCAGAAATCTTGTGTATAAATGTAAAGCTCCTCAGAAATGACCTTCGCAGTTCTTTCATATCCTCCTCGTTCTTCATCTGAATAATACAGTCTTCATTATAACTTGGCTTTGATGTCTTTGTGAGCTTTCGGACGTAAGCTGCGCTCATTGGAATCGCAGCCATCTTTCCTGTACTGGAGAAAAGAAAGAGAAAATTACTCAATGAAGATAAGGAACATAAACGGCGTCATAGCTGGCGAACAGATCTTCGAATGCATGATGCGATTCAACAGCTGGATTCAACCTACCTTCTTTTTATGTTTTCTGGTCTGTTGCTTTCTCCAGTTGAAAACTTATGTAGATACGACCCAGAATATGTTACAACTTTACATCAGAAAAAGAGCCTTTGAAATGACGGCGAATTTCAACCAATCGGACGAAACAGGCTCCTGAAAGAACGAGAGCATGAAAACCACCATTCTGCTCTGTGCGGCTCGCAATGAATGTCAAAATCTGGATGTCCTTCGGTTTATTACGTCTATTTGATCGTGACGTAAGAGCGGATGTCATGCCGGATGTCGGATCAGGTCATGATGAATTGCACGTCCACACTAGTACTGCCAAATTAGAAGTGAACTGTCCAGGCATATTCCTTCGCTTTCAGTCTGTCATTTAAACGAAGGCCGGTGCCATTTGCCACCTTAAGTAAAGACTTTGTAGAAACCACACAAAATATTAAAATTGTCAGCGCAAGGTATATCTTACAGGTAGCCAATTGCCAACCTTCAGCCTAACGTAAACATTAAAGTCACGTAATTTGAGCAATTGCGTACTAATAGCCAAATTATACGGGTTTGTATGGGGAAAATAAGTGTATCGTATTTGCAGGCAAAACTTGAAACGATTTAAACTTCTCTGTATATCCTTTTGTATCGATTCAGTGGTATCGATTTGAAGCGATTTCGTGGAGTTCTGAAACTAAAAATAAAAAAATACATTGTAAATCTTCCGTTACTGGAACTTTATAGTTTGGTCTAAGGGAAATTCAGCAGTGATAAGAAAAGCAGTTTTTTTTTTCTTGAAGACACCTTGAAGGCACCTTATTCCGATACTCGGAATCCGGAACAGAAAACCGGAATCCGGATCCAGAGGAATCCTCAAGATTCATCAACTTGAGGTACCTTAAAATAACTCCCTAAAAATCACGTCGGTACGCCAAACAAGTAGTCTCCCTCGCAGCCGTTTTTAGTGTCGTCACGCAACGCTCCTCCCGAGCGTTGCGTGACGACACTAAAAACGGCTGCGAGGGAGACTACCAAACAGGAACCTCAAACTATACTGCAGACACAAATAAAGGAGAGATGTCAAAAGTTATGCTGGCATTTTCCGGAATCCGGATACAGAGGAATCCTCAAGACTCAGCAATTAGGTTGTACAAAAATAGTCTGAAAATAATGTCAATGCTTTTTTGTTTTTGTTTTTTACTCAAATACATGCTCAATCAGTGTCTGGTTTTCTGGAAGCACTTAAACCCGGAATCCGGAATCCGAAATCCAGAATCCAGATCAGAGGAATCCTCAAGATTCAATAATTAGATTGTACAAAAATTGTCTGAAAATCAGTGATGTCAACGCAAATGCTATATTTTTCGATTCGTGACACTAAAGAAAAAAATCCACTTAAGTCATTATTTTCCGCAAATGAGAAATGATTGGTCTCACGGTTATATTTTTCGATTCGTGACACTAAAGAAAAAAATCCACTTCAGTCATTATTTCCTGCAAATGAAAAATGATTGGTCTCACGGTTAAATCATGTAAAAATGATCGCGCGTGCAGTAAAGAAAAAAAAATTGAGTCTATATCGTTTGTGTTATACACTCGATTGCAAAAACGTTGACACCTAAAAAGCATAAACCGTGAACGATGAGACCCAATGGCTTTATGGGTATAAGTGTACTAAATTTATTTGCATAATATTCTCCCGCGACGGTTGATAACCAAAATTAGTTGCACGTTGTGAATGATGGAAACTGTCCAAGCTTTCCTTAAAGGGTCAAGTTGGCCAACAAGAGCCAATTTTTAAACACTACCCACAAATCCGTTGGGTCTCATCGTTCATGGTTTATGCTTTTTAGGTGTCAACGTTTTTGCAATCGAGTGTATATCCCAGAGCATTCAAGCATACAGTGATCCTAGGAAGTCAACCTGGATGAATCAGAAAGGATATATAACATCCGCACTAGGTTTATAATATGCGCTTAAAAAAGTAATATTTGTTTAGGTTTTAGTGTTTACCTCTGAAAAAATTATTTCTACTGATCACAATGATCCAGGGCTTCACCCTGGATGAACCAGAAAGGATATGGAACATCTGCCTTTTTACATGTTGGTTAATAATAGATTGTCATGAAATGGAAAGTCACTTGCCATTTGGGAAACTAATGTTAATCTGGCAAGAGTTCTAAGTGGAACAGTTGAAAAGATTGGCTAAAAACTGCCAGTGCTCGTCGTGTTCACAGTTGTGGCCGAACTGTTGTAGACAGCTGTGGAGCACCTTCCTGGTGCCAGCTGTCGATCAAACATTTCCTTCTGTTTTTTTTTTTTTCGGGAAAGAAGTGCTTCAGCAGGTCGGAAGCGTTGATTTTGTTCATGCTTGTCAAATCCAGTGTCTTGCCTGTCGATTGTTGTACCACGCTTGAAGGCGACGAACAGCACTCTCAGTTCCTTTGACAGTATTCTTCGCGACCTGCTTCTCTGGAACTCTACAATCTCCTCGTCGTCTAAGAGTACAATGCTACTTCTTTCCTTACTCGGCTCAGTTGCGTTAGTTTTAGACTCGCTATCTTAATATCGATGTTCGCAAATATCAAAATTTAGTATTTAGCCCAATTCATCACCACAGGAAACGATAGGGGACCTCTACAATTCTTCCACTGAATTTCAACGTTTTTTCAATTAAACGATTTTAGACACGAAAAATTTGTTTGCACGTGAAAAATGTTACCATGCATACGTTCGCAGGTGGCAAGACTATACATTTTGACCAGGCGCCAAATGATTTCTGTTCAGTTTCGCCGTAATTGTCCTTAATGAATCGCAATACAAAACTAATTGCGATTTTGAGACGGAAATACCGCATTATACTGATGGCGTTGGGAGAAAATATATTCCGTATTGGGCTCCGTCGCTACGCGACTCCGCCCAATAAGGAATATGCGGTATTGCCGTCACAAAATCGCAATAAGTGTATAACAAAAGCACCCAATTAAATTGGAATGCGATATTATTGTTCTCTCATCGATCTATTCAGTGTTTCGTCCGCAGTTTACATATATGATAGTTCATAAATTTGATATTTTTGATCTTTTGGTCTGATTTTTGATCCTCATGGATCAGAGATGGCTCACATCTGCCATCACTGTGTTCATTGTTTCATTCCCACCAAATACATGTTGGTTATTTTTGCGGTTTTGTCTCCTATATCCTTAGCTTGTTGCAGTTGTATTTGTCTAAGAAAAATGTTGTGACTGTGGACGACTAACGCCCCTTCCTGTCTCCATCCTACTAGACATTAGTATATTTGCGCTTTACCCCCTACCCCCACCAACCAGACATTGTGAGAATATGTACCCCTAAACCAACCAGATGTTATATATCTGGATCTACACCACCCACACACACACCAACCAGACATTATGCGAATTCCCACCCACCAACCAGACATTATGCAATTCCCCCCCCCCCCCCAGAAACCGGGCATTATGCGAATTCCCCCCGCCAACCAGACATTATGCAAATCCCCCTCCCCACCAACCGGACATTACGCGAATTCCCCCTCCCCCACCAACCAGATATCATGCGAATTCCCCCCCCCCCCCCACACACAAACCGGACATTATGCAAATTCACCCCACCAACCAGACATTGTGCGAATATCCAACCAACCAGACGTTATTGGAATCTGATCACTCCCCCCCCCCTCCTCATTCCCCACCAACCAAATATTATGGGAATCTGCCCCTTAAACAAACCAGACGTTATGTGGATGTGCCCCCCCACTCCTTCCCTCTCGATCTTATCCGATCCCCCACCGACCAGAAACTATGGTAATCTGATCCACCCCTTCTACCAAAGAGATGTTATGTGGATCTGTCTAAAAGGCGAGGGGACAAAATCGATGACTGGAAAGCCAAGATGGGAAGGAATCACTAATCCAATGTTCACTTTTGCTGCAAGTGCGAGAAAACAGAAAGCGTGTGGGTGTAAAGAAAGGATTTGAGAAATATATATTACAGTGCATGAGCTTACATGAAAAAGCCCCATATAAGATTTCCAATATCAGCTCTACCAAACAAGAACTGGCGGGCTTAGCGCGTGAAGAAGGGATTATTCAATCAGGCAGTCGCAAGGTTTCTCTGATCTCTGCTGTGTACAAACCAATAGATAGTGGTGTTGTCCTGTTTAACTTCACTGTAGCGAAACCTTCATTTGACATCTCTTGGTACCAGGGATTTTAAAAAACAAATCAAAATTACAAAAGTTTTTTTATACACATTTTATCATTTATTTCAATTGTTCGTGTTAATAAACTAGTTTTGCAGCATGAACTCGTACAATTTTCAAGATCATTGTCCATCGTCATACTAATATTTCTATACAGGATTGTTCAATCTTACACACACTCATTTTCAGATTTATGAACAGTTAAAACCTTATCACAGTTAAAAAAAATTACAAGTTATGTAATTTTTGGTGCGTATACTAAATAGTGCTAATTAAATTACAGAGCTAACCACTCAGAATAGTCTGCTAGGGAAAACAGCTATTGCTTTTTCAATGGTAAGGTTTGATGTTGAAACAGCCCATGCATGTTAAGTTTGTTTTCTAGCCGGGAACAATTCAGTTTGCTACACCGGTCACGCGTGGCAAAAGCCGCTGAAGAGGTAAAATGTGACTATGTCGGTAAAGCGAGAAAATATGATGGCAACTGAAATGCTCAGGATATCTTATATAGTGAGAGTTACGTTCATAGAAAAATGCAAAATATACATTACAAAATACAATAATATAGTATATATTGTTCTATACAAAATATACCAAACTACAATTTAGCAAAGAACTACCTTTATTATATGGCTGGCTCCGCGAGCGGGCAAGATGAGTCAAATCCTGCGCTGTGATTGGCTATCCGAGCGGGCAAGATGGAGCTATCTTGCCCGCTCGGGATTACCCGTTGCCCGTCCGCTTAGCATCGAAAGTTTAATCCCAACAACAATGCAATCTTTTCTTCGATTTTCGCGTTGTTTTTCGGGAAAACGCTCACTAAAAAGTTCGGTAAACTCTCAACATTTACCTAAAGGAAAGGAAAGAGAATGGAATCGTCCTGGTGTAGTGAAAATTTTGTGTCAGCTACAATGAATGTGAGTTGAATCGGTGAGTTGCTCTGCGTAAAGTATTTTAGATAGAGCTGATTTTGTAACACTTATTGTCTTGAGTCGAGTGCCAAATTGACAAGTTCTCTAGGTTTGCAATGACTGTATTTAAATCATAGCGTAGTGGAAGTTGCGTTAAGTGTTTAGAGCAGTTCAGAAAAGTATTTTTCTCAAATTCGCCGAAGAAGCTCACGTTTTTAATTTAGCCGCGTCTTGCTTGTTGTAAACAACAAAATCTTATCAAAGTTTCGCCCAGTTTTCTGATTTACCCGCTCTTTTTTTCGGCTTATGTTTGCATATAATCTCAAAATCTATTGTTTCATTCAAGAATTAATGATTGGAAGCCGAAAACTGTGTAAAAATGTTTATTATTTACGCCACCGCGCGATCGGCTGAAAATGGCGAGTTTGCCGGATTCTATTCAAATCTTTCCGCTCTTGCGAAAATCTAAATGTTTCGTTCTCAATAATTGTTTAAGCCATTATAAAGTTAGAGCCCTAAGATAATTTAGGATTCCTTGTTTTCCTCGATTACATGCTAATCCAAAAATGCACTGAAAATAAATCTTACACCGGCCGGCTAGAATTTCTTTCCGGCGAGCAGAGCAGTTTAACGTCCTGTTTTGTTTTGTTTTGTTGTTGTAGTTTTAACTTGAACGTAAAGCCATATAATAAATCCTTTATTGACCAAGCTTGTTCGGTCAAGATGGCGGGATATTGGCCTCGTTCTTTTTTTGCGTTTTTATGGACCGAGACGAAGTCGAGGTCCATAAAAACGCAAAAAAAAGAACTTGGCCAATATCCAGCCATCTTGACCTCACACTTGGTCAATAACGCATATATCTTACCCATTAGAGAATGTTGGCCTAACAAGCACTTTACAAATCATAAATCAAATTAAATTTAAATTATGCCCTTATCCTAATCTTCCGAAAGCCCTGCAAACTTTTTGCTTGAATCAAACCAGTTACTGTTGAACAAGATAGGTCCCGATTTCACCCATAACGCCAAAAAGCTAAAATTCTACAAACGAAAATAGTGAATGTTTTCATAGCTACAGTAAAAACGGGTTTGCAATAAAAATACGAAGATGTAGCTTTACTGTTTGTAAAGCGGACACTTTTCACTGAAATATTTGAATTCGATTATTGTCCTTATCACAAACAATAATATGGTCCTTACCTAAAACTGCTACAGAACACAGTTGATAGAATTCTCCTAAGTTGCTGCCCCTTGTCCCAAACTTGCCAACAAACTTACCATTCAGTTCAAAGACTTGTATTCTATGATTACCCTCATCACACACCATTAGCAGTCCTGACTTGGTCACTGACAAAAAACGTGGAAAATTAAACTCCCCATCCCCTCCACCTTGCTTACCAAACTTATACTTATACTCCCCCTCCCTACTGAACACATTTATGTTATGATCACCAGAGTCTGACACTACGAGATATTCATCACACTGAACACAGTGGACAGGACGACTAAAAGAACCGGGCCCACCTATCTTCATTAGAAATTTGCCATCATGGGAAAAGATTTTAATCAGTTTGTTACCTGAATCAGCAACAATAATATTTCCACGGCTATCCAAGGACAAACCCAAAGGGTAAGAGAGCTGACTATCAAGGCTTCCTTTCCCACCAAACATATCTATGTACCTACCCTCCTCATTGAAAATTTGCACCCTATGATTATTGCTGTCTGCTACAAAAATCTTTCCATCCTTATCAAAGGCTATTCCATAAGGGTATTGAAATTCCCCCTGGTTACTACCGTCGCGACCAAAGGATCTTATAAAAGCGCCATTACCGTTGAAGATTTGAACCCTGTGGTTCCCCCAGTCAGTTACTGCCATTTCATCCCTGTTACTCACTGCCACCCCCTGAGGATACTTAAACATTCCAACATCCGAACCGTATTTTCCAAGAGATAAAACAGGCTTGGTAGAAAATGGTTTTACTAGCACAGTAAAAGGACTGTCACGAACATGTTCCCCGTTTACCTTAATTGACAATTTACAGCTACCTTGAACTTTGGGAGAATAGCTTATGTTGTAGATTCCATCTTTGTTATCATCTATTTGCACTTTTGTCACGCATTCTCGCCCATGCTCGTCTCTCATCTCCACCGTTACATTGTCACGCTTATCATAACACTGTTTTTTGTTAGCGTTTCTTGTTGTCAAATTAAATTGAGCTTCACGCTCAACAGTTCCTTTTCTGACTCCCTTGCCTTCAGCAATGGATTCACTTGCTTTTGTTTGGAACAAAATTTCCAAGAATCCAATTTCTTCGCTTTTGATAATATTCTCAATGTTTTGGTTTTCCACGAAAGCCACAGTTGGCAGATATTCAGGGTCACGAGAAATATGCTTGGCTTGATCTACTTCTTCCAGAATCGTTGCCAATGATTTTTTAAGCTGAACGACCTCAGCGTTTATACTTCGTGTTACCAGTTTATCAGCTTTTTCCAGCGATGATTCGATCATAGATATTTTCTGTTGAATCTCAGTCTTTGTCATTGCAACACTTTCACCCGACTTCCTTGTTTCGTTATCTACCGCAGCGAGAATATTTTGTCTCTTCGCTTGAATTGTTTTGATCAAGTCATCGGTAAACCTGTTGACACTCCTTTTCACGATTTCGCTTTGTTCAATCAGTTTAGTGTACTCTTCATCAAGTTGAATAATTAAGTTCATTTCTTCTTGCAAGTTGTGTCTTTGTTCTTGTATAAGAGCTGTCATCTCGATCTTTTGAGCCTCGGCTTCTTCCTCGATTAATTTCAATGTATGTCCTCCATGATCCAAAGTGACACAAGTTTGGCAAACTGCTGCTTCGCATTTCTTACAGACGTACTTCAACTCTTCTTTTTGGTGTCCTTGTCTTGAGCAAAAGACAGGTCGATTCAATACATCCTGAAAGTCCTTGTCTTGGAACTCTTTCACCGCAAGAACACGATGATCTTTGTTGTTTCGCATCATGTTGTGTCCAATCAGGCACTGTTCACAGTAAAACATGCAACACTGAAAGCAGTACGAAGCCTCAGAGCTTTTCTTGTCGCAGTTTCCACACGTTACTTGGGTGGTGTTGCAATCTTTAATGGCTAGCACATCAATCATGCCGTTCAGATAAAAGCTGGTGGGAAGATCCTTCAGATCGCCGCTTGCAGGCACTCGGCTAAGGGCTTGGCACTTAGGACATCTGAATGCATTTTGACCGCCACTCGACTGATGCCAGTGTTTCAAACAATGCAGACAGAAACTATGTAAACAGGAAAGCTGTCTGGGATCCTTAAATAAGTCCGAACACACCGGACAAGACACTTCTTCGCGGAGATTGTAAAGCAACGTTTGGATATCCATGTTGTTTTCGCACACAAACGAAGGGTGACCCTTGCGGCAGTCTTAAACACACAATGGAGTCTTGTGATCTTTTATCTTTAGCTTTTCTAGGAATCTTAAGTGTTTGCGCCATTTACGAGACGCTTAAGAGGTTGTTGATGGTTTGGTTTTGGTTCTGATTCTCAGAAATGTGCACGTTGTTGTTTGCAAAAAGTAATGTCCTTCAAAACAGAAAAGCTTAATGAACTTTATTATTAAAGCTTCTATTATAAAGCTGTCAAACTACAGGAATAATTATAAATAATGCCAACATAAAACAATTGCGGCGGAACACACTTCTTAGAAGTTTGGTTAATAAGAAAGATTGAAGTAAATTCTCTTCTTCTTCTCTTCGACTTTCTCAGCATTTTGCACCACGCAATGAAGTCTTGTGATTTTCTATCTTAAGTTTTTTCTGGGAATCATTGGCGTATGAGGCAATCAAAGAAAGCTGTCAGTGTAAGAGGTTGTTAACTGTTTGGTTTTGGTTTCTGATTCCCAGGTATGTGCTCCTGACGCGCCAAGGTTTTGTTTGATGACGCCAAGTCATGCAAATCAAAATGAGATGAAATACCAATAACTCAGTCCATAATATGAGGTCAATGAAGTGACTGAAACTACCACGTTAATTAGAAGTTATGTAAATAATGAATAGTCACGGCGAAGCCTTACAAGTAGAGGAAAGTTTGAACATTTCTAATTTTCTTTTCTTTTCCTGGATCTTCTCGACAGTTTATTATACCACAGAATGAATTTTTGTGAGCCAATCTCAGAATGTTGTTTTAAAAGCTTGTTGACTGTTTCGTTTTGGTCTGTGATTCCCAGGAATGTTTTCTTATCGCGCGTAGTTTTAGCTTGATAAGAGCCGGTTCAATAAAACACAGAGAAAAATAATACACTCTTATCACTCATTCCCAGTTAAAATGGGCCAAAACCGTTTTCACCCGTCTCTGCAAAAAAAATACCTTTAAAAAAGTTTATTGGGAGGTTTTTTTTTTACTTTTTTTCATCACAGGAAGATCTTTTAAAAAAAGTAGCATCCGAGCTCAAGCTGATTTCTTTTGGTTGAGATTTTCATCCTCAAACATCCCAAAACGTTGAATTTTTAGTTGTCTTTTCTTCAGTTCTTGAAAAGAAATTCTTGCACTTTGCCTTTTTCCGACAGACAGTGCCCATGTTAGCAGCGCCAGATGAAAGCTAAAAGGATGTAGGTTTCACCGAACATAAAAACGTCTTCCTCATCCCTTTTCTCATCACAATTTCGTAATTATAACATTGTCTTCAATTATAGCGTAACCTCCGTTACCTAAATATGGCGTGTGTAAAAAAAAGCTAGAAATACATTATCCTCGTTATCGTCCGTATAAATTGTTTCTCTTTTATTACAGTACCCACAAATAGGAAGTTAGTTTTGACAATGTATAAAGCAGTGACAAAAGTATACCTTCGAGTCATGTAAGTACGTGGTTATGGATAAGGGAATAACCTCCGTTACCTTGATTTTTCGACAATCATCCGTCTGCTCCATCTTTGAGCTCTAATTACCATTACTACTCGACGGTTTAATAATAAATAAACAATAGCCTCCATTTGGCACGAAAATATGCTCAGATATTTGTCCGCGGACATTATCTGTTCCGAGAAGCGAACAGTTTTCCGAGAGCGAAGCTCGAGGAAAACTGTGAGCTTGGTTCGCGCCAAATGGAGGCTATTGTGGTTATTATCCTTCAAATATTTTTCGCAACATGTGGCAACGAGCTTGAGTATTTGAACATTTCGTTTAAGAACAGTTTACCGTCAAAAACGTTTAGAGCGTATGTTGTTTTCTGATACTGCTTTATCGACCAGCAGGTTTATCTCTCCTTCTGTCACAAAAGCAAACCGTTCGCCCATCTTGACATTAATTTTAATTGTAAGCTTGACGCGCCTTGAAGTTTTTGAAATTGGGGAATATCATCGGATATTCCCCAGTTTTAGCTGGGGTATGTTCGGTCACGTGAGGCGTTTAGACCAATCGCGCGAGCGAAAATATTTGATGGATTATATTATATTTTGGACTATAGTCTAGTCATAAGCCATATGCTGGATGTTAATGGACTGTTCGTTATTTATGCCTGAGAGGGGGGGTGGGGTGGGGTGTTTAGAGTGGGGGGGGGGGGAAATTAAAATTTTCAAAATGAATGAAAAAGGGGGGGGGGGGTTAATGCAGTTGAAATAAGGGGGGTAAGCTTTTAGAAACTGTTGTTTCAACACTTGTGTAGCCGTTTTGCAGACGCATTTAAAAAGTTGAACTCTGTATCGATAATTCTGTTTTAATACAAAGCGCCTGGTTTTTATAGTTTGAAAAGCCAAGAAAACGTGACGTAGTGTAGCGTTGTTTAACCAATGGTTAACCAATCGATTGACTACTTTTCCATTTGTACCAATGGTACCCATCGACCATTCGTTTTTGCACGGCTTACAAGTGTTAATGAGATGCATTTCACCAATGGAATTCCGATCGACTGAGGAGCTTACCGTTCGTTCCAATGGTACGAATCGTAAGGCGTCTTTGACAAATCGTAATATTTTACCAATGGTACGATTGGTGAGGGTGTTTTGACGATTCGTATCCGTTTGTGTATATTGGACATGAGTGGATCAAGCCTATGTACCAAACATCAATGATTCTAATGTAATTGGTGAAGTGGGGAAACGTCTTGTGTTACTGAAGACGGGTATTGAAAATTTGACCAACGAAATTAAAACACATGATCAGTCCCTCTTTGATATTCAAGGCAGACACCTTAAACTGGATTGGAAGCAGTTCAGCCATGATTGCAACTTGAAGTTCATTGAAGAACTAAGGGCACTTCATGCAAACATACAACAGATGGCGGATAAATGCAAAGGAGGCTGAGGGGCGGTGCAAACGAATCTATGGTGCAAGGGAGAAAAGTTCTTCTGGTGGCGCTTGAGAAAGAAGAAGAAGAAAAATAAGAAGCCAAAAGAAAAAATTTTCAACCGAAATGTTGAAAAGTTGTTTGACCAAATTTGTAGTCAAGAAGTCAGGGAAGAGTATATTGCAAATGGGTTCCTTTTCCCCGATTGCGAAGTTAAAGTCGATAGGGAGGGGAATCTCCGTATTACAAAATCAAAGTTAAAGCATTTGGTATAGCTATTAAACCACTTTAGTCATCGTGGAAAATGTACGTTACTAAATTCGGTGCCAGATGAGTTTGGTAATGATCTTCTAGTGGCTTTGGAAAAGGAGCAAGAGGAGGCGTTGGAAAACATTTGCATGAGAAATACACACGAAGAAAACCACGTTGAAGAGGGTAGAAGTTCAGGCGTCAGAATTGACTCTCATAAGAGCGGAAGCGAGGCTGATGATATGAGTGACAAAAACAGTGACCAGGCCGCAGATAATAACATGCAAGAAACAGTAAATAAACTGCAATAGAAGACATTTATTGCCATAAACACTGTATGCTACCGTTATTGCTTATCTTTTAGCCAGTCAGACAATTTGTACATATACACTGTTATTAGTGGGTACTCAACCATCTTTGTAATATCTGTCACTGAGGACATTTATTCCTATAAACACTGTGTTACTATTATCGCTTATATTTATTCGCCGGACAATTTTTGTACATATACATTGTTATCAGTGGGTATTCAACCGTCTTCGTAGTATCCATCACTCGTTTTACAAGTCATTAATCCTCCATAATTCAAATCAAACTAAAAGAATCGAATACAGTAACTGATCACTTTTACTGAATGTAATAGCAAAAGACTAGCAGATTCAGGAGTCCTTTGTTAGCGATTTTACAACAGAGGGTTCCTTAAGTCAGTCCTAAACAGAGAGAACAGAGAAGAGCAGAAGTTACCTTCATCATGTTGCTTGACAAAACGGACAGATAAACAGAATGTAAGTCTCTACGTATTTCTTTCGCTCAGTTTCATCTATCCCGAAACACTCCCCATGGTACCATTCATCACAAGAGTCACAGCAAATCATAAAACGACCATCTCCATAGCCTCTACAAACAGAGTCATTGAGTTCAGCATCAGTGTCAGTCTAGTTACCTTCTCACTCACAAACTTTCCTTTCTTCAGCTAAAACTTCTTGGTCCTCGCCATCTTGTGATTCCTGTTCTTGTGGAATTTCCCGAGCAGCACTTAGTTCCTTAAACAGTGTCATTGCAATGTGGGTTTCGACAAGGGCCACTTAATTCTTTTTGTTCAGTTTCATAGTCGATGAGCTATGCTGCGTTATGTATTTGTCGAGCTCAAATACCCTCAAACCCTAAATTTGCCATGTCTAACAGAGTTGTCTCCAGTTGTAGTTTTTGTACGTCTTCTCTTTCCTCTCTGACTTCTTTTGCGATTCCTCCCTCTCTCTTTTCCGTTTTAGCAGATCAAGATGCTCCAGATGCAGAATGTACTCTCGCACAAGTCCTACAGCAACCACATACTTTCTGCTAAACTCCTCTATTCTGTCCGTCATCCGCCGCAGAGATTCCATGAGATCGTGCATGCGCAAAGCTGATTCATTCGTGCCTACTTGCCAGCATGGCCGGCTGATAAAAAATTTTAGCACGGTTGAACTTGGAAAATCCAGTTGCATCCACCCTCGCTCTCCTCGCAATCGTCTTCAAACTTGTGAATTGATTGCTTGAGAACGTTGTGAAGAGCTTTGCTCTACAAAATTGTTTTAATTCACGGAATTTTTGCGGCGAAAAAACATGCCTACACTGGGCGCTGGTGTGTTAGACTCCATGTTAGATTCAACCACACAAGAAACAACTAAACCAGAGGACTCTACGAAGAGGAAAACCACGTCCAGCGAGAAAACCAGATCCAGCAAGGACAAAACGAGTCATCGTATAAATATAAACGATGCTTGTGAGCAAAACGACCTTCGAACCGGAGGTGCTAGCGTGGCTGGCCCAAAACGCTCCGCTGACAAAGTCAAAGAAAGCGGTTGCGAAGGAACTGAATTCGATGCAATCCATGAAAAGTTCGATCACCTGGCTTCTGCTATGAACACTATGGCAGCAGTGGAAAAAGAGCTTAAAAGGGGTTATGATGCTGCCCTTGAAGAGGAAGAGACCTTTTCACAGGACTCGCATGACTCAGACCCCGACAAGCAGTCGCCACGGGTCACAAAAAAGGGCGAAAGTAGTCGAGTCTGTTGAGGATAAAACTGCAGATAAAACTGTGGCAGGTGGTCTAGTAGACTCCCTTGTACAAGAGGTGACAGAGACGAACTAACTGACCAGGTGTTACCCGATAAGATGGCCTCTGTTTTGAAGAGCATCTATGAGGGTGGTTTGAGTGAACAAACTGCATCTACACGAAAAGAAAAGATAAAACGCCCTGAAAATTGCAAATTTTTGATAGTCACGAAAGTTAACCCAGAGATCTAGGATATTGCTCAACGGAATACTCGCAAAATGGATGCGAAAATTCAAAAAATGCAGGAAACCTTAATCAAAGGTCTTATTCCTTTAGCTCGCTTAGCTGGAGGCCTTGCTGAGGCTATTGATGGAAAGTCTGAGTTGCCAGACAAGGCAACCCTATGGGACCTCGCCTCAAACTCAGTGGTACTGATTGCAAGTGGAAATCATGAATTGAACATGTGTCGCAAAGACATGTTCAAAGCAAATCTAGATGAAGATTTCAAAACAATATGCAGTACCAAACAAAGTGTAGATAGTGAACTGTTTGGGGATGATCTGACCGAAGGCCTAAAAGTGGTCAGGAAGAGTAACAGGGCATCAAAACGGCTTACAGGCCATAAAAAGAAAACACACTCGAGACCTTACCAATATGGAAGACAGAACTACTCGTAACCTTTTTTACCCTGGCGAAGGGGCTGCTATTACGGGGGGCGGTCCCAACACCAGCATCAAGGCAGAAACAGCCCAGCTTACCCCAACCGACCCAGTCAGACGCAGACTAAGAAGGCAGGTCCTCCAAGGACCACCTAATGCCTGATCAAACACATGTAAGTGGTGTTTCTTATAAGACAGAGTGCTTGAGTGTGATTCATCTGAAACACCTGCATTTGTTTTGCTGGTAGCACTAGAACTGGTATGTATTACTTCTGATAAAAGCATTCTAACAGCTGTCTCAGAGTTTAAAATTGAGTTTGGCTTGGCACTCCCAGGCCAAAAAACTCGTCTGAATTACAAACTGTTAGTTTGAATTTACAAAAAGGTAATTCCTTGAGAAAGGAATCATTGTAGAAAGCGCACATGAATCATATGAATTCATTTCAAATGTGTTTTTAAGGGAAAAGAAAGATGGCTCTTTTAGGATGATATTAAATCTCAAAAACTTAAACCAATAGGTGACATATCATCATTTCAAAATGGCTACTATTCATACTTGTATAAGGCTGATGACACCTGGCTGTCATATGGCATCCATAGATCTTAGGGATGCTTATTTTCCCATCCCTGTTCATGTTGACCATCAGAAATATTTAACATTTTTAAGGAAAGGTACTCTTTATCAACTCACTTGCCTACCTCAGGGTTTAGGCTGTTCACCCAGGGTGTTCACAAAAGTGATGAAACCAGGCTTTTCCTATCTAAGGCAGAGGGGTCATGTATCAAGTGGTTACATTGGTGACACATTTCTACAAGGTGATAGTTACCACCTGTGTCGGGAGAATGTCCATGCCACTCTGAAGTTATTTAGGGACCTTGGTTTCTGGCCCCATGAACTTAAGTCTGTTACAGAGCCAACTCAAATCCTGGAGCGTTTAGGCTTTGTATTGAACTCGTTAGATATGACCGTGTCTTTATCTGATGAAACGTTTGACAAACTCTATCAACTTGCTCAAAAATTCTGGAGTTAAAGGAGGTGAGCAAACGCTTGGTAGCAAGCCTGATTGGTATTATGGCATCATTTTTTCCTGGGGTAGAATATGGTCAATTGTACTATCGCCAGATTGAAAAAGAGAAGACTATAGCCCTTAAAAGAACTAAAAGTGATTTTGACCAAAACATGGTCCTTCTGATAAGGCTAAGAATGATATCGACTGGTGGATAAACAACGCAAAGAATTCCAAAAAGAAAATAAATCATGGAAATGCTACCATGATCTTGCATACTGATGCATCAAATCATGGTCAATCATTCTAACATATGTAATGATATTTCTAGAGACATATGGTTGTGGTGTAAAGAAAGGGATCTGTGGTTCACAGTAGCCCATATCCCAGGCGTAGAGAACACCATAGCAGATAAGGCATCACAGATTTTTAATGACACTTCAGAATGGCAACTTGATAAACCTTGCTTCTACAAGCTGAGAAAATTTTTTGGTAAACCGGATATTGATATGTTTAGTTCAAGAATGAATTTCCAAATTGAACGTTATGTTCCATGGGAACCTGATCCCCAGGCCTATGCTGTGTATGCATTTACTCTTAACTGGAAGGAATATTTCAACTATATGTTTCCTCCTTTTGGTATCATTCCTCAAGTTCTTCAGAAGATAAAGGAGGACCAAGCAAAAGCTGTGTTAATAGTGCCTCAATGGGAAACTCAAGCGTGGTACCCCAAGCTAGCCAGACTTCTTGTGGCAAGGCCAGTGATCTTGCCGAAACTTTGAACATTGTCAAGTTACCATTCAGCCCCGAGAAACAGCATCCTCTAGGGGAGAAATTGCGGTTGATGGGATGTCTGCTGTCAGGAAATCCTTTGAAAACCAAGGCACTTCGCACCGAACGCAAGAAACCATGCTTGCCTCTTGGAGACCAGGAACTAAAAAACAGTATACCTCAAAAGATGGATGGCTTTTACAAGTAGAGGGGATATTGATCCCATTCATCCACCTGTAAATAAAGTACTAGACTTCCTTACTGAACTTTATGACTTGGATACAGCGCAATTGATACAACAAGGAGTGCCTTATCTACAATAATTACTCTGTTGGATGGAAACATGACAATTGGTTCACAACCTTTAATTCAAAGGTTTATTAAAGCAGTTTTCCAGACACGACCTGGACTCCCTAGATACCAGTCCACATGGGGCACTTCTGCGGTACTTAATTTCCTAAAGAAATGGCATCCAGTGAATACTTTGTCTCTCCAACACCTCCAGTTCAAGCTGCTTATGTTATGTGCTCTCACAACAGGTCACCGATGTCAATCCTTTCATCTTATGAGTTTATCTACGATGCAGAAATCAGAGGCTTCTTACACATTCGTTATTGATGAACTTGTTAAGGGTTCAGCTCCTGGCCAGCTCCAAGCAGTTCTAGTATTAGTACAGTTTCCTTCAGATTCACGTTTATGTGTTGTTACTAGGCTTGAAGAGTATCTTAGACGTACAGCACCCCTTAGGGGGGATGAACACATATTATTTCTCAGTTACATTTCCCCACACAAGCGTATGAGTAAAGACACCAACGCCTGGTGGATCAAGACTGTTATGGCCTTGGCCGGCATTGATGTCTTCCAGTTTCGAGGTCATAGTACCAGGATGGCTTCGTCCAGCAAAGCCAAGGCTTGTCATGTTCCTCTCACGTCAATCATGAAAGCTGCAAGTTGGAAAAGTGCCGATGTCTTCAGCAAGTTTTACAACAAGCCTGTTGCAGCCGAGAATAGAAGCTTTGGAAAAGCTATTCTACATGACGTGAATGACCAGTGACTAAACTGTTATGATTATAATCTCTTGATGTAAGATTAAGTCATAGGAGACTGTTATCTATACAAGGTAACACTAGTCTATGCTATGTTAAGTTATTGTTGACACTGGAAACTTTGTACCACACGTTTTAGGTAAGGGTACACCATGAGTATACCATTATTTTGGTATTGACATGTTTAGAATAAAGATTGCAGTTATTCATTTACCTTTTTTGTGACTTTCGTGTCCACATGTCTTTAAAATCTCATGGAATCTCTGCGACAAATGACGGATAGAATTTATGATTAAACGAGACTTACCTGGAAATTGAAGTTTGATCAGATTTCTATCCGTCCATATGAAGAGCAGAGATAACATGCCCTCCCAGCATGTTTTACCCATCCCTTGTTGTCTCCAGTCATAGCTTCTGTGGACACTCAATGTCAAAGACGTATCAGCATTGCGCATGCGCGATCTCATGTAATCTCTGCTCTGCAGATGGACGGATAGAATCCTGATCAAACTTCAACTTCCAGGTAAGTCTCGTTTAATCATAAATTTTCCTTTTGTCACTAGAAGATATCTCTTTACCATGATATAACTTACGGATTTGTGCTCGGGGTTGGTAATCATCAATCTCGCGTAATTTTCCATCTGTCCCACTGAGTGGCGTTTTGCTGGCATCCATGTAATGTTCACCTTTCTTGTTGTAGTAAGGATATGGCCTTGGGACATAACCTGTTTAAGGTCTATGGTGGCCGATAGCTGCCATTGGATTTTTTCAAAGTGTGAAGGAAAACAATCCAAAATGAAATTAAAAAGAAATATTGAGCTTAACCAATTTAAGACACATTCAAAGTTTAAGTAAAAGTGAAAGTAAAAGAAAAATAAAACCAGTTTAAAATCAAAATGAAATAGAAAGTAAAATAAAATAAAAATTTACGTGGTCAATGCCTGCCGTAGTATCCCAGCATACTTTGCAAAGTGCACTTTGCACAAGGAGAGGGGACTGGTAACGGTTGGGTTTGTCTAAGCATTAAAATGGCGTCATGGAAGAATTTAAAAACGCTATGAAAGAGAAACGGACTGGTAAGCGAAAAGCACGTTCTCACGATATTTTGCAGAAGGAGGAAATCGTTATTTAAAGATTAAGCCCTGAGGTATCGGGTAAGGCGCAGAAGTACCTTTCGAGCACGTGGAAGTCACAGTACACAACGTCAATACGTTCCCCAGTTGTCGGGGAATGTATGGTATGTGATGTACTAGAGGGTGAACAGGGTCCACCCTGTGCTTTTTCAGAGCAAATTCCTGACCTTAAAGTTGTACACGTACGTTTCATTGAGCCAAACGATGGAGATGACCAAGATGCAAGAAGAGGTATATTTCGCTAATCCTATTTATTGAAATGCAGGGTTAATTGAATCCAGACATGCATTTTGGCTTAAGCCTTCCACATTGTTGGTGTTATCGATCTTGAAGTTTTTTAACCGAAATGAATATATGCATTTCTTCAATAATAAACCACTGGCAGAAGAAATTATGAAACCGTCTATTTATTTTTTTAAGAACATGATCCTAAAATTGCATGAATCTAATAGCCAGTCTGTCTGTTAATATCAAGGCTATTGCCCAACACGAGCCCATGGCACCCATTCCAAAGAATTAAATGCTCTGGGCAGCTAAATGCTAATGCAGCAAGCACAAAACACTTCTCTTGTTGGGCTCCTAACTTTTCAGCTTTTGGCCTTGTGGGCAAGCGCCTTGAAATTTTTCTTAGGCAACAGCCCTGAATATAGAGCTCAAGGCAATGAATGAAAATTAATGTTAATTTTCCCTTAATTATATGTCCTCTTATGCTACCGTATTTACATTATCTGTATTCCGACTTGTTATTTAATACAACATAATTATTTCTTGTGACAAATTTAGGTAGAAAGATGTAGATCTCAACTGTATGGAGACCTTGACTCACAGAGTGAGCCTCCAAAGCCGCAATCGTCATGGAGAGACAATTGCTCCCGTATTTTGTACGAAGATGTAAGCTATAGTTGCTGTATTTACTCACAGACACACCCCTTTTAAGATAATGTTCAATTTTCCTAGACATTATGTATGAACTTTCCTTCTGTATTGTCCTCAAGTTTTCCTCACAAACTTTCTGTTTTCAGTTTACGAAATTAAATAAATGCAAGATTAAAGAAAACTCTCAAAGGAGCAGTCACCAAAATATTATTCATTCCAGTTAGTTTTCTTGTGAACTTGCATTAGTCTCTGAACAACAATGACATTAATTCTGTGGATGCAAGCTGGAAATGTTTAGAGTGATTACTGCCAATCACAGGTACACTGCATTACAGTCAAATGGTTTTTCAAGTTTTATTTACACTACTTAAACTTTGACCAAATCCGGTTTTAACATTCACTGAACATTGCTTATAAATGCAGGTACATATCTATGTACATGTACCTAGCCAATCTCAGAGATTTTTCCTTTGATACTAAACACAGGTTTCCATTGAATCTTTGAGTTACTGTACATAGTGAACGTACTGAATATTTTTGACACTTGCTCTTTCAACAACATTATAAGAACCCTACATCTCTTTGCTATTTATACTAACTTACATTAAACTTAGTAGCAACATACCTGATCATTATTTTTTTATTGAGATTTAAAAGACCTGTTCCGACCTGTTAAAATGGCTAAGTCATGCAAGATCAAGCAGATAATTGAAGGGCGCATGAAATAATGCAAGCTCCAAAGTGATATGTATTCTTCCTTTGATTCAAAATTAAAAGCCAGTGAAGGCTTCATTTTCCAGCACTTCTTCTCCTGGCCTTAGTAGTTGCACTCAGTTGCTGCCATACTTTTATTCTATTCTCTTCAATTTGTATGTGGTGGTATTTAATATGTTAATTTAAGTGGCATGTAGCTATCTTTTGTTTTGTTTTGCATCTACTGAGTATGTGTGCAGTGTTTTTTCTTTTTTGCTGTTTAGTTGCTGTCTTGGAATCTTTAACACCAGAATAATTCTGATTCTGATCATCGTGCCTAATTTTGTTTTGAGAGTACATAATGAATTTTTGAAAGATTCTAATTAAGGTGAAAGCCCTTTCTATGCCACAACCACCAGCAGCTCAAACTAAGAAATTTTCTCTTACAGAAAAGAATTCTGTGCGAGATCTTCACCATGGCCCAAGTTTCATCAAATACTTGGAATGCTTTCATAAAGGTGAACAAGTTATAGTTATATGAAGCTGGAAAGATAAAAGGACAGAAGTTTTCTCCTGGCGATGTGGTCAAAGGGACATTAGCCCTTAAGCAATGGCATATGAAGCCGTTAGTCAGCCTCCCACATGAAGCAAAATGTTTTCTTTTGAACAAGATAAAGACAAGGTTGCAACAACCTGCAACGAAGTTTTTATTTTCTCTCCAATTTTTATTTTAATTATTTTTAAAGTCAAATTGCACTTTCTTTCAGTGGATTTAACTGCTAGACTTAATTTTCATGTACATATACCTCATGTAATTAAGAAATCCCTTGCAGCTTTTGTTCCAATGGTCACTGTGTAATCCCCTCTCTTCAATCTCGCTGTCTTCATAGATCGCTTCTGGTGACATCTTGTTAGAAGATTTAAAAAAGGAAGCTGACAAAATCAAGACACGTAACACCGTACAGTCTACAGTGATGTCCTTCTTTAAAGAAGAAGGATGGGATGACATAGCCCAGAGATTTGGTCCGATGGTAATGACGAGAAGCTGCTACGATTTACAGTAAGTCGACATGTTTATGGTGGCCAATATAGGGATTAAGTCTATCAACTTTCAATTTGGCACACTAGCTTGACTTAAATGTCCCATTTTTTAAAGAAAGAAAAAATACATATTACATGCTTTGGGTCTCCCTTTACTTAATTAGCAGAACAAAACCGATGATTATAATTGCAATACAATTTATGTACAGTGCAGGTACAGTTTGTGAACACCTTATGTGGAAATATGATCATGTTGCATTACTGTTTGTTTTTTCCAACTCCAGAGTGCCTAAGACTTACTTATTTATAAGTTGTTTCTTGAGATGTAATGCCACTACAAACTGTAATGTTCCAATAGCGACCCTCGTTACTTGAATTCAGAATTAGCAGCCTTAATGAGATCCTTTTTTTAGGGCATTGTTCCTATTGGAACTTAACTTCAGTAATAATTATTATAACTAATCAAGACAATATATATATTGATTGGGGACATTTCGCATTATGTTTGTACCATGTACATGACTTGTACATTTACTATAAGTACATGGATCCCGCAGATTCTTAAAAACATAGCCGGGAGGGGGTGTGTGTGGTTTGTTACGTGCCAAAGGATTCCAGTGGATTTCCCCGGCTGGTTACATTCTAGTACTTGTGCCTAGGTTTGACCGTGAGTTTGTTCCAACATTCCAGGGACACGGCTCGGTCGGCGGCAAAAATGGCACCCGATTTGAAATGAACTTTGTTTTCAACGAAGGCCTGTGTCTCAATAAATGAACTCCTCCGTAAATGAGCTACCCAGGAGGGACCGCACATTATCCTTCTTGCCATATGATGAGGCAGGTAAGCTAGAGCTTAAGTTTCAAGCAAATTTTAGCGAGGTTTTTGAAATGCTCTCCTTAAATGACGGGCCAAATTTCATTGAAATTCGACTTGTAGTTTCCTACCTTTCCATTAACATAATACAGTGATGCACGTGGACCAGCTGCTGAGAGATAAACAACTCAAAACAGCGTTTGGAAGCATTGAAGAACATTGAAAACACAGCAAAACACACCGGGTAAGCTTTTTCAGACTTTAGTATATTTTTTGTGGGTTTTTTAGGGAGAATTGTTGTCTAAATGTCGGTTTAATTTTAACTCCATACAAACTCTTAAACACGCTTGCGTGGTAACCTGTGTCACATACGCTTTGGTGACCTGTGACTCCACGAGATCGCTTCAAACAAGGACACAAAAGGAACTACAAACGACTTCAGGAGCGACGTTTTTATTGAAAAATCGTCCCTAATTTTGCCTTCAAATATAAACTTATGTAAGATCTTAGTCTATTATTCACGGTAACTTTCTATGAATGTATGTCTTGGTGAATAAATAAATAACAATAAATAACAATAACAATACTTTTTATCCCAACGGCAAAGCCCAAGGTCGCGTCACTAGAGCTAGAGAGCGTGTAATAATTTTAAAAAGAATAATGGAACTTCACACTGCAGTTTGTATGAAAACGATTGGTAATAAAATAAGAACGATAACTCTTGTATTCAATGTTGTCAGTTATGGCGAAACACTAGTGCTTTAATTTTCGGCCGGTGAGACCGGGTGAGACTGCATAAAATTTTCTATTCATTTCAAAAGTAACCTTACCAGATGTGATGTAGATCCTCACCATCATTTCATATCTTTGCTCCCACGAGATCGTGAGTATATTCTGTCATCTCTGCGTGTCGTTCAACTGTTTGTTTCATCAGTGAAATGTCTTTTACTCGACTGAATGAGGTCATGTCTTCAACGGTTGCGGCCATTGACGATAATCAAGGAGGGGAGGGTGAGCCAGGTCCTGTTGGAGCTGTTGGGCCAATTTTCAGCTCACAATCGAGCTCACCAGCAGCAAGGCCCATGAAAAGAGCGGGAGCCAAGCCCACAAGGACATCCGTGTGGCTTGGCCAAACACAAGATGTATCCAACGTTGACTTTTCGTCCGTGAAGGGGAAAAAGATAAAGTTTGAAAGGTCGATGAGCTCGAATGCGATGTTAACAGTCCTGAAAAGAAAAATCCAGGACATTGGAACGGCCAGGTAGGTCTGCCGGCACCGCCCCCGTTTTCCAATTTGCTGTGTGTTAATGGCTAAAAATCGAGCGGATCTGTGAGTGTAATAACGAAAGAAAGACAAAGAGAATTGTAAAAACTCGAAACCAGTGATACGACATAAAGCTACGGAGCACATGGTGATATGACACTTGATCTTTCGTTAATGATTAAAATCATTAAACGCGAAAGTGCGCGGCATAACAGTTTTTCACACAGTGCTCCCAATGGGATCCCTCATGATGTCATATCCGGCGAGTTAATGGCTATGAATAAATAGCTGGCATTGTAACGCCGATTCTTTGTAAAAGGCTTAAAATAATACTTGTTTAATCTTAGTTAAACTTATATTGCTCCTCTTAAATTGTACACAGTAAATATGGCTGACAAGGGTAACGCATTCGCTTAAATCAGCCGTGTCGGAAAGCTTTTATAAACACTTAACAAAAAGAAAAGAAAAACCAACCCCCTTTTATGTGGAATCGAGGGTACTGAAGTGCGGAACCTTAATGTTGACAAGACTACAGCGACAAGACGTTGAAAGATCTTTTACAGATCTGGGCAGTGAAAAAATTACAAATACCTGAGATGATAAATTAAAGACGGCAGGACTGATCGCTATGGCGATGAAAAAGGGGGAAAACAGTTGGATATAAGAACGAAAAAATATACCTATAACAATTTTGGGATATTACGTTGTAAATCAAGCTACAAGAAAAAAATGAGAATGATGATTATTCTAGAAAGTGACGCAGGAATGCCTATGCAGGTATGCCTGCATCACTTTCTAGAATAATCATCATTCTCATTCATTCACCAGGCTGGAAATATACCATCACATTTCTTTCATATACCACACGTTCGAAATTCAAATCCTAGCAGTATGCAGGATGTTTGTCCCATGAACCTAGTTTAATGGCCTTAGCTCCCACGAGTCTCCTGTAGCTCAGTGGTAGAGCATCCGAACTAGTAATCGGAAGGTCTTAAGTTCGACTCCTCATAGGAGCACTCGGATTTCTTTTTTCCGAGTATGCCTGCGTCACTTTCTAGAATAATCATCATTCTCATTCATTCACCAGGCTGGAAATATACCATCACATTTCTTTCATAAGAAAAAAATGATTGATTAAATATTCTACAGGACCGTTATATTTATAAGCCTTTAAACCCATAAAAAAACCCAAACCAAGAGGATCTCCTGATGAACATTCTTCCTGGACAGGACTCCGGCAGGACTAGATGCCGAAATAATAAAATGTCTTACCATTTGAACACGGGTCTCGTATTGTTTACTAGAAAGTATTAAAAAATGCCATCTAATATGTTTGAAACGAATTCTCCTCCAGAGACTCCTGGGGTTAGTGATTGTTATCGATTACTCTTGATTGCTATCGATTATTATCCATTATCTCAATCGATAATAATTTTTTCTGTGAGTTTGATTGTTATCAATTTCTGATTTCAATCCATTGTATCGATTGATTTCCGATATCGATTTTTATCGATTGACTACGCCTGGAAAAAGTAACTCCTAGACAATAATTAAGCATGCTGAAAAGTTAACGCTGTCTTTTTAGAGACATGACAAATTTGCCATGATAAGCTACATTACTTGCAAAAAATTTTGGACCTCTAATTTTAAGAGACTTTTTCATTCATTTCGGACAAATTTCGGACACTGCGCTGAAACATGCCTAAAGTAAATTTATGACTAAAAAACGTATATATACTGTAAAAATTTCGGACGCTTAAAAATTTCGAACGGTTTTATTTTCGGACACTATTTTTGTCCGAAATTAAAATCGTCCGAAATTTTTTGCGAGTAATGTAGAATATAAAAAAGGTTTTGCTACGTTGACGATTATTAAAATGGGGATCTTCGTTAACTAATATGTAATTCCAGAGTTTTAATTAGAACAGCTATATCGCAAGCCGATAAGTGGCAGCTTACAGACGAATTTCACAGTGAAGACGTTGGTGGCAAAAGTTGAGGCTTAATGTACCCGTTATGAAAATAAAGGAGAGACCCAGGTACTCTTAAGGCACAAATGTCCCAAGGAGGAAATTAAGTGCTCCGACGAAGGTTGTGAAAAGAAAATTAAAAGAAAAGAAAAGAAAAGAAAACACACACTGAGGAATGTCTTTACAAAGTGATATGGTGCGAGCGCTGCCTCCATAGGACAACTCTGGCCAATCAGGAGGTTCATATGGAGCAGCTTTGCCTAGAGGGGATGATAACCTGCCCTCTCAAATGCCAACTCTGTATAAAGAGGTATGAATGAGATTTTATCCCATTTTAATCTAATGTGAATAAATACACGAACCGGGTAACAACACCTGACACAGCCTGAACCATGCCTCATAGAACGTTAAGCGTCAATAACGATATTTTAAGGGCTAATTTCAACTCCCTGGCCCTTTAACAAACCCCTCGTTCAGGCCGAAGAGGCTTACCTACCTTGATCGCGCTTCATGACTGCACACAACTGTTCACCTTTTCCCCTCAGTTTCGACCAATTAAACAATCACAAGTGACGTTAGTAGCGGTAAAGCCTGCAATCTTTTCCAGGGAATTAAGTAATGTACATATTTTTCAAATTTATTCAGGGAAAACAAGAGAAAAAAAGACAAATATTTGGTTTTCTATCTTCTAGAAGAGAGTTACAACTTCACTTGAGTGCATGTGAAGAAAGGCAACGCCAATGCAGCTTGCCTGGATGTCATTTTTGGGGAAATGCAGCCAGTCTTGCACTTCATCAAAAGGAGCAGGCAGGAGAGGGTTAAGCTACAGCATGCGGTTTTAAGTGGTGTAAGTAATTTGTGATACGATTCACCAATGTCACATAGTTGTAAAAATGTTTCAACTTGCTTAGAAGTGCACAAATTAGATAGGCTATCGCAAACTTAAGGTGTGAATGCGCAACAAACATAACAGATGAGGAACAAAATAGACTCAAATAAACTTTAACCACTTATAGGACAAGGATGCTATAAAAATGCGCACATTGGATTTCCATACAAACACTGTTATTTCAAGCCCGTTTGCCTACCCATCAAAATGGCGTTGAAAACCATGATAAGGCCTATGGTAAGCATAACATTAACACCGAATACAATCTTAATGGCGAATTTAGGCCGGTGAAATAGACCATTTCTTGATACGCTTGTAAATCTTTTATTGTAAACCTTTTTTATTGTAAATCAGTCTTAACCTCGGATTGTGTTGAATAATAAGAAGAAGAAGAGCAAAAACTTGGTTACCAACCGGATCTCACTGAATCTTCAACACCAACGTGAGCTCCACGTTGTCACGAAATTACATGTTGTCTAGTCACGTGACAACAAGTGGTTAAAAAATGGCGGGAAGATTATGGCATTCATCTTCCCATTATTGACACCATTGGCTTTCTCTGTACAAATTAGATAACCTACCGCAAACTTAAGGTGTGAATGCCCAACAAACATAACAGACCAGGAACAAAATATTCTCACATAAACTTTAACCACTTACAGGACAAGGATGCTATAAAAATGCGCACGGTGGACTCAATCTCTGCTTTCTCCTGGACAATAGACGGGTTCAAAGAAAGAGCTGCAGACAAAATGGCAATTAGCCAGTCAATTCCCATGACAAGCAGTGAGTTCGTAGTGGAAGGGAAACGTTGGAGGCTGCTCCTTTATCTTGGCTCACCCAACTGTAAAATATACGCACAATTGAGGACCGCAGTTTCACCAGTACGAATTGCCATCAGGTGAGTCAATACGATAAGTATTCATTTGGGTTGTGCAAGCATAGCTTTAAACGAGGTGAGCCTCCCTCGGCCTCGTATGAAAACTATCATAATGGTAAAATTAATAATAAAATCTAATTGTTGCATCTTCTTATCTAGGTTTTACTTGACCGCGGCTGGTATAGTCTTCTCCAAACCAATACATACACGACCACGACAAGCCAATGAAATGTAATGACCAAGCTCACTAACCTTTTGGTGAAAACACCAACAAAAAGTTCCCAGAAAGGGGAAGGGATTCTTTTCACCTGTTAAGGTAAACGTGGTAATTTAATTTGATCTCCAAATCTGACAGGTTCATCATCTTTGGGAGCGACAACGACGACACCGTTATAACATTGAAACACGAAATGCTCAAAGAGGGAGAGATGATCGGAGCCGATGTCAAACTTGACGTGTTGGAGCAAAAGGCAGAAGAAAAATCGGGCTGGTTGTTTGTAAAAGTATTCATAGAAAAGGTTGAACTTTCCACGTAAACAGGAGGCTCAAACAGCACCTTAACTTCTATGCATATTAAACTCATGACAGAACGAACAGATAATATTCCTGTATAATTGTTGAAATTAGTCACATGCTTTGGGCGGATTGATACAAGATGCATATAGCCGGATTGTAATGTTTTCAGTATTTTAATTTTTTATATATGTATACCCATGATATTATTTTCTTGCTGAAAAAAAATTTAAAGGGGTGGGGGGTGGGTGCCTGTGGCATTCCTATCCGTGAGCCACTGATAATTTAGCAACTATATTTCTTTCAGATGTCACGGGAAAATTTAGATATCACTTTAAATGTATATTTCCCAAACTAGCAATTATACAAAATCAGGATATAACCAGTTTGGTCAGCGATATCACAAAGTTGAAAAGTTATAGTTCATCAAATATATACGCATTTGGCATTTTACCTATAATTAGAAGTTAGGCATTTAATGAAGGCGTTGAGCATTGAAGGATCATCAATGTTCAGGAGCTTATCGTTTGTTTCAGTAATTCGTTATTTGTTTACTAGTAATCGCGTGTAATCGTTCAGCGTTATATTTAACGGTTTGACAGATACTTAGTTTTTGCCCTTCATAATTAAATAAAATAGTTGAAGCATACCTAGCATTGCATAAATTGGAATGTAGTGGAATGCTTCTTTCACAATCCTCAGTTTTTGTCACCCCTGACCATTCGATACCCTGCCCTCTGACTCAATATTATTTCCTCAGGCTCCTGTTGAAAGTTATTACACCTTTTGGTTGCAGTGAGAATTTCAAAACAGCACTTAAAAATTAACTTAAGTTCTATTGGTAACTCTTTCTCTCCAAGTGTCAGCGTCTTAATATTCAAGTCTTGGCATTATCACTGACATAAAAATCAGTCTGCAAGTGAAACTTGTAAATTTTGTGAGTAAGAGTTTGAGGGTGGTTTGGGGGGGTGGGGGGGGGGGGGGGGTTGGACAGAGTACAAGACAACGGAGATCGCTGGACTGTCAAGTTTTCCAATGGGTGAATTCAAAGCTTAATACTGAATTTAAAAATTATTAATGAGTCATTCTCATTCATGCTGGTGCTAAGTTTTGACATTCAAACTCCTAATTGAGGGAATGGAGGATTTCATTGAGTTGTTTATTGTCCCACTGAGTGAATGGTAAAGTGTTATCTTAAGGCATAACTTCACAACAGTTCAATTTAAGCTTACTTTTAAAAAGTTCACTAGACTTACCACCAGGTCAAAGTTGTTTTTAAGGTACTGCAGTTGCTGATATTCATTAGTCAAAGGTTGTCTGGCTTGAGTAAAAATGCACGGCTGTTGAAGCATATCACTTAATCCTTGCATGTCCGCCACTCCTATGCCGTTTCTCTTCAAGCATGTGGTGACTTCCCCCCTTCAGATATTCCAAACAACTTTCCACCACCTTCCCTGTGCGGTCGAGAATTTCATCGATCCCCCGCTGGCTTAGCTGATTTTCCTCCTTGTGTTTTACATCGCCAGAAAAAGCGAATCGACATGCGCAGTTGAAACGCGACACTTAGAATTTCTTGGGCTTAATATTGATCCTCTCATTACAGAAAATATGTGGGGAAAAGTTTTTTCTTTTATCGGGAAGTAAAGCCTTTTCCACGTCACAGTCTACTTTGCATCTAGTTATATTAACACATTTCCGAACATTGTTTTGAACCTTCCTCTGGCATAAAACCTTTAAAATTCAGTTCGGTTTTGCGAATTTTGTAAAGTTCTATTTTAAGACGCCATTTTGAAGGCGTCTTAGTGAAAGATCTTCGCGGACCCAAATTCTGTTTTCATTTTAGACCGGTCAATGAGTGCCACCTACCTTACTTTTCATCCATTCGATAAGTTCCAACATCAGTCCGTTTCTGTGTAAAATATAGCGGCATTTCGCCAAGAACTGGGCTCGGTTTTGAAAATCCATATTATGTGACTGTAGAAGTTCAAAAAAAGCGACATAAAGGCAACTGACACGATGATTACACGAGAAAAACCAAATCCTTTCGGTGAAAACATCGCCGCCATCTTGAAGAAAAATGTCCTAGGCATTCCTACAGTGGACTTTTTAAACGAGGGGAGTCTAGAAACTAGTTTACCCATAGATCCCGCGAAGTTAGACAAAAAAGCGCGCGATTTGTATGCGGTAACTATAGTGTTTACTATTATACTTTGTAAAGTTTTTGACATGTCCTCCCTAAGCAGTAAAAAGGAAATAATTTCTCTTTCTGAATGCCCGAATACATCACTCAAATACGTATTTCAGCAACGTGAAAACAGCAATGAAGTGGTATTTTGGCTAAAAATCAACCAAGAGGCACTTTCTAACTGGAGAAAAGAAAAGGTTTCTGGTACCTTGCAAGCTGGTATTCTGTATATTGACTTGATCAATTTGAGTATTGGTAATGCATTTCGCTTGAACCGCAAAAGCGAGAGATTAGAAACAGTGCTGTCCAATAGCTGCACTGTTGCTGATGCTAAAAGAAGACAAACAAACAAGAAAGGAAGTCCCAGACAGAGGCAGGAATTCTTGGACTCCTACAAGAAGGTTGCTATACTTAGAGATGACATTACCTCAGTGGAAGAATGGGAATTGGATATTAACAGCCTAGAGCATAAAGTGGATATCGCAGAGGCAGAAATTAAACTTTGGAAGCAAAAATATCATGACATTGAAAAAGAAAAACAAGATCTGTTACAAGAAATGCTTCAGGAGAAAGAACTTGTCAATTCATGCAAACAAGAAAATGAACTTATGAAAAAATATATAAGACAACTGGAGAAAGATCAGTTCAGTAAGGTTAGGGGCACAGCTATTCCAAAACTGAAAACAGCACAAGCCCAAAACAAGAAATTGAAGGAACTGAAAACAAGAGCCCAAAAAGCTCTATATTTCAGTAAATTATTTGGGCTAGAGCTTGACTGCTTAAGATTGAAGGATCCAGATAGCTCCAAAACATACACTGTTGACTTCAAGATTGCAAATAGTGCATGCTTACCTAATCATGTTTCACAAGATGGCAACTCACCTGATGTACAACCTGTTGACCCATTGCCTAACTTACCATCTGTTGACCCATCACCTCCCTTTTCAACTGACAGCCTTTTAACTCCCCCACCTGAAGAACAGTCTCATCCTTCAAACCAAACTTCATGCCAAAGCGAGACACAATATGAACTAAGTGAGGATGACAAAGCCAAGGTAGAAAGCATATTGTATCTCATTGATAAGTTTGGTGTTGGGGATGAGTTTATCCACGAGTTGTCAATGACAGTTGATGGAATGCCCAAGTCCTACCTCATTAAACAGTGTAGAAAGGACCTCAATAGTGGCTGCTTCATCAAGTCTACTCCAGGCAAGGCCCCAGGAGCACAATACTCATTCAAAGAGTTACTAGTTGAACAAATAAAACACATGGTATGTCCCAAGTATTATTTTTTATTGCATGTACTTGCTAGTACAAAGAAGGAATTTTTTGTTTGTTTGTTACAGAGGCAAATTTACCAATGACTTATATTTTTATAATTTCATACGAATCTTTTTTCAAAAATGTATAAATTTACACAAGTTATAAATTGCATTCTCAATTTAACACTTGCAGAGACAAACCAATTTGCTTCAAGAGGGAGAGAAGGTTAAAGTAAAGCTGAGTGGGGATGGTGCTCGGATGAGCAGAGTGAGCAACTTCATTCTCTTGAGCATTGCAATTCTTCAGAGTAAAGATGATTTGCTCTCATCAAAAGGTAAATAATATAAACAAACAAAACATAAACATCATGATCGACACAGAAATTTGTGTTTGTAATAGATTATATTCTTCGTTAAAAACAATAACATTATTTCGAACAGTTCAAATACACTAATGATTAAAATCTAAATAAAATTTTGTAATATTACTCATGTACATTTCATTTCTTTCATTGCAATAAGGTACTCACACCATTGCTGTAGTGAATGGCCCAGAAAGCAGGGAGACGTTGGCCAGTAGCTTTAAGGAAGTGTTTGAGGATGTGAATGAGATCCAGGAGAGTGGCTACATAACAATTGATGAAAAACGAGTGGACATTGAACTTTTTCTTGGAGGTGATTACAAGGTAAAACATTGTGAAACGTTTAATTTGTGATTGTGCAAGTACTAAAGTCAGGTCACTCAGGAGCATTTAAGGCATGAATACATGAGAAAAGGTTTTCCTTATATCATACAGGAAGTTCTGAGATTTAGTTATTGTTTGAGACATGCTTAGATCTTCACAGATCCATCTAGACTGCATTTTTTTTAATGTACCCTGCTTGTGTAACCCTTTTTGAAAACATTTTATCTTTCACTTTCTAGTTTCTGCTGCTGGTTATGGGACTCAGTGCAGCCAATTCTACCTACGCTTGCTTGTGGTGCAAAGTTCATAAGAAAGACGGGTACTATATAATAATTTACCTAATCACAACCTTGATGTTCAAGGAATGCTAACTTGTAATAAGCTAATTTACTAACTCAATAACATTTGTATTCTGAATTCCCAGAACAACATTAAAGGTTTAAATTTTCACCCTGATAAGAATATAATTATTAATATAATTAATTAATTAATATTAATATCCCAAATAATGGCATTTTTTTAACAGGGTGTATATGTGCACACTAATATTGTTTTTGCTCAGATGCTGTACTGACTAATCCTTATGTATTAATAATATATTCCACAAATAATTATCGTATACTCTGTATGATATACAGTACTATTATTTACTTCTGTTTAAGGGGAGACATGAACAAGCCAAGCCAGTATTATGACAGTGACCCTCTAAGACGGACATTGGAAGAAATAAAGGAACGTGTTTGCAAGTCCAAGGGGGAGAACTACTGTTGTGTACATGAACCTCTCCTTAACATCCCACTGGATCACATCATTTTGGATGAGCTGCATTTAATGCTCCGAATTTCAGATATCTTGATTGGTAACATAGTACAAGATGGGATGCAATGGGATGAGAAAGACGCTTGGATCACTGGGAAGAAAAAAGTACACCTTGACAAGCTGATCCAGGAAATCAATAGCTGTGGTGTCTCGTTCTGGGAGAAAAGGAACGCAGATGGCAAAGGGTCTGGGACTTGGGAATGGACAAGCCTGATGGGGGATGACAGGAAAACACTCCTGAAAAATCTTCCGAGCAAACTAGAACCCCTGATCCAGCAGAACACGGCCAAAACAGTGGTAGAATTGTGGAAGGTAACTTTTGAAGTAAATTGCAATTACCATCAATCAAGACATTTCAGAAAATAACAATTTCAATATATTAATTTTGTTGTAGTTGGTGCCAAACAATATATTTATTAATTTTTGCATTTTCTTGTGTATTTCTCTAATTTAATGTTTTTTTTTGCCTTCTTTTTATTCTTGCAGGGATTTGCTGAAATGTACTTTAATTTCATCTCATCTTTTCAACCAACTAGTGTTGACGAGTACCGTCAAAAGGTAGTCCAGAGGAAAACAGCATAATCACTTACACACAATTAGATTTCTGTTCAGACAGAACTTTGTGCTGTATAAATTTTAATCTTCATTTTCTTTTTAGATGAAAACCTGGATTAAAACATTTTCTGCCCTAGGGGAAAAGAGGCTTGGTTATGCACAAGAACGTGTCACATGCTACATGCACACTGCAGCATACCATATTCCCAATATGGTCACTCAAAATGGCAACCTGAAGCAGTTTAGTGGTCAAGGTAAACTTAAAGAAATTAAAAAAAAGAACAAAAATTTATGAAAACAAAAAAGAAACTACATAATCCTGCTGTAAATTCTTTTTTAGGTGTGGAGAAAAACAATGACGATGCAAGAAGAATCCTTCAGCGCAAAACAAATCACACTGATGACTCTGCTGACATACTACGAGCAGAACACCGCATTCGTTCCTTGAAACATAGAGAAAGACAGCCTAGATGTTATACAAAGAAAAATGTAGAGTACTGGGAAGACAACATCAAAACAAAAAGAAAAGCACGTAAACGTCTCAGCTATGACAAGCCCCTAGAAGCGACTCCCACAGACAACGAGCCAGTAGCAATTGAGCCCCCACCCAAAGAAATTGAAAGGGGAAGACGGAAACAGACTACAAACAGCAGTAAATCTAGTGTGAATAAGAAATCAAAACGAAGCAAAAAATGATTTAAGCTTTTTGTTTATAAACCCCCTCAATAATTATTTAAAGCCACTTAAAGTTGAAAGCAATATCCTCTTAACACTTTCACTCCCAAGAGCAAACAATGCCTTTGAAAAAACAAAAATTGTTGTGCTTTCATCTGATTGGAAAAATTGAAGGACTTCATTCATTCTCAAAAGTAGCATAATCACAAAAAAGTACCACTCACTAGCTTTCGTTAGATTGGGTGCAGCATATAATTTCATAGGTAGACTCAAACAGTAGCACAACATTGCATGTCTCAAAGTTTGATTCTGGGAGTGAAGGGTTTGATCTATTCCGAGGTATCCCCAAGAGCTACTCTTATGAATGAGAAGGTCAACTTCTCCTGGAAAGCCCTTGGGGATGGATGATGGCCTTCTCCTACACTATTTTTTCGGTGACCAGGAGATAAAGTGCTTTACCTTCATAGGGTAGAAGACTTTTATCCCCTGGCCATGCAAATCAGCACAATGGTCCCAAAATACAGGAAAATATTTTGTAGGGAAGGCCGATGTGTCTAGCAGGTGCCATCCATCACGAAAACTCCCTTTCCTTTCAAAAAGACACCTGTAGACATCTCCTCTAAAGTTGATGGTCACAGGTGATCGACTCTTTGCTTTGAGGTGCCGCTCTACAGCTATCCGCAGCGTGGTCACCTCACCAAAGATCACCACTTCACCTGGCACTGGATTCTTGAAAAATCTGAAAGGGAATTATAACTGAGTCAGAGAACAATTGTATAACCTCTTTTCACTTTAGTCATGCATTAAAGCTCATAACTTTGTAGTTGTAATAGAATAAGTAAGCATCCGCTATTGATCAATACTATATTCTCAACACCTAACGCACCATAAGCAACAAAATTAGTAAAGAGAATTATTTAACTGATCAAAACAAAACAGGTCATTGCAAAATGTTGAGCAATATCTTAACTTATAAATAAAATATTCTCCTTGACAACATCAATTGGAAAACGTTGTTAGAATTATTGTAAGCAGCAAGTATCAATAACTCGTAAATTCGCAATCCCATGTTGAATCATAGGGAGAGTAACCCTTCCACAAAACTAAGTATTCAGTGGTCCTCTGTCAGCGAATAAAAATAAAGAGAACTCTAAATTATTGATTAATTAAACCAACACTAAATCTTCTTTCCTTTTCCCGATCATGTCAGAGCTCTCGTTGCAAATAATGAGTTTAACAACAGAATTACCACTTCCACAGCTGCAGCAGATGATATAACCACCGATGAAATTCCACTTACCGTAGTGTTTTCTCTATCCGCAATGAGACGCTCCACCTCCCAGAGCCGTCCTCTTCCTTTTATTCTTTGTGTTTTCGCTTGCAGAAGCATATTAACCGAAGATACGCTATTCAGCGACGCGTAAAATCCCTTTTCTCTTCGAGCCGCCATTTTGAATGCACAGGAAAAGAATGTGCACAATGCGGTTTGGTAAGTGAGCCGTGAACCAATCAGATAGCGGAGAAAACAAAAATATGATAGACAGCTTATTTGATATGCCCGAGTGCATCTGACTAAGCACCGCCCAAAGTGATTCGACTTTTCTGGCGATGAAAAGGAACAAAGCTAAAAATCTGGTCATTTCATTGACGAACTTCCTGGGTTCTTCTTCCTTAACAACATCCTCTGCATGATCCTCCTCCTCACTTGAATTTGCGTGCAGATTGTCGTTGTCTTCTATCGCGACTTCATTTTCCTGTCTATCAGCAAGAATGTTCTCGCTGTGTTTTCGTTGAATGTGAGATTTAAACGAGTTAAACTTCTGAAATGATTGACCACAATCGCTGCATGCTGTCTGCATGCTGTCGTGAAGTTTGGCTCAAGACTGTGAATAAACTTGTTATGACTAAGGAGCTTTTGGAATGTATTACCAGTAAAGCTGGAACAATAACAACATCGGAATGCCACAAAGGCGGTAAGCAACCAGACGATGAAACATCGTGACGTTTGATGCTGCTCCTGTAGAGCACGAATCAATACGAGTAAACCCATGTGATGTGCTGAACCAATCATATCGTGATCTAAAAATGAGCGCGGAAAATTAACGGTATATAAAGCAATTTGGAAAGGGGAATTTTTCTTTCTCAACTGGATAGGTGTCCGAGCGGTTCCAAATTGAGTTTGGTTTTCGAGGATTAATCATGGTTTTTAAGACTTTTGAAGACGTGGAGGTATGGCTCGTTGAAAATGGCTTTGAAGAGTATGCTTCGTTATTTCACGGTTAGCAATCATAGACAATATCGTACTGTACAAGGTTTATTAGCATTGTCTATTGTGTACATTTATGTACATTGTAGCTAGTACCTAGGCGATTTATTAAGGGTCAAGTTCCAGTGTTAATGAGAATATTTCATGGTTTATGAGCACGGTGACCAGATAGAATTTAACTTTGGAAAAGGAATCACTGTCTATTTATGAAGACAAAAGGTGGATTTCCCGGCGGACATGATACAAAATTACCCTCATTTGCATACAAGCGCACGTGTGTTTAGGCGGGAAATCACTGGGCGTCCCTAACTGAATGGATTATTTCTGGCTAACGGTTCACTAAGCAATATCATATACGTACTTGAACCTACATTAAATGCAGTCAAGTCTAGATTACTTGTAAAGAAACAAACAGGCCAGTCACGAGTTTTCAGTGCATTTGAGGTATTGTACTTTGGACCCCTATGGGCCATTCCATTTAATATCTGCACTCCCCTATTGAGGTACTGGGAAATCTGAGGGGGAGGGAGGGGGTCTTAAAGAGTTATTTCTGAGGGGGCATTTATGTCGGTATCTTTGAACTCTTTCTTTTTTCGTGAGGGGGGATATGTCGGCACTTTGATCTTAATTTCTGAAGGGGTCTTGAAAAGTTATTTCTGATAGGGGTAGACACAAAAGCCCTCAGTAGGAGGGGGGTGCGAATAATAAATGGAATGGCCCAATATTACTCTTGTGCCACTAAAGCTTAATTCATGTTCACTTAAAATTTTGGGGTATGGAATTTTCAGAAGGGATACTGAATTTATTGGCAGCTCTGATTCACTGAATAACTGAATATTTTTTTAATCAAGTTGGAAACTCTGTCTACATGTCAGAGTGCGTCCTGTGGATAATGGTATATTGGTAAGAATAAGCTGTCTATCCTTCTTAGTTGCTGTCATCTATTCCTTATTCCCCAACAATTAGTTTTTATTGTTGTCACCTGTTGAACAGTCACTTTGTTAAAACAAATTTTGCTCTGCCCTGCATTAAGCTACATAGTTGTACCTGAGAAGACTACAAATTGTTAAACAACATCCTGTACATTGCATCTATCATTGCACATTAATCAACAGAAAATGACATTGATGGAGAGGCTCTTCTAGCTCTAACTGAGAGAGCCCTGGAACAACTCATCCCCAGAATTGGCCACCGGATGAAATTTTTTAGAGCTATAGAGAAACTCCAGAAGATCAATACAAACAACATCGTTGTGGAAACTGTTCCAGAGGATGTTGCCCAGGTTCCTGTTGCCATAGAAGCCCCCAGTGCAAAGGAAGATGAAAAGCAAACAAGCTACAGTCATGTCATGTCAGATCCTCGGGAGCAACTTTGTGAAGGCTTCAGGAAATTGAATGGTTCAAGGCATTTGAGTGATACGTTAACTCGAATATCTGAAACGTCTTATTGTCCGTTAATGTCCACACCATTGAAGAGGTTAACCCTAAGAAACAACAGCATTTTAAAGAAAGAGGGTTTCTAGACAATAATTGTTTTCTTTAAACAAAAAAAAGCAAAAGAAAAGTAAAACTTTATTGAATCTTCCAGTCAGGGTTTTTCATAGGCATGTAAGTGATGCATAAGTTTAAAATATCAAATAAAAATATCTAATCGTTAAAATCATAATAAATTATAGATAAAAACATCAACAGGTAATAGCTCTCCTAGCTGTCAAGAAATGACCCAAAAAGGAATTCTCTAATTTTCTGGTTATTCTTCAAATAGTACCAGTCTTGTTAGAATGGAACTGGCAAAGTTACTGACAATGAAATATAAGGTATACATTATTTTGTTAACTTTACTTCCCTTGTTTGGTAAGCACACAAGGACTGAATGCGGTGATATCCAACAATATTGTGACAGTCTGAAGTTGGACCCAACTGGGCCAATCTATTACGAGTGAGACTGGGTCGGATGTCAGGGTGAGTTTCAGTGTAGGTGAAGCGACGAGCGAGTTACATTCTGTTGAGCCCTAATAAATCTTGAGTTTGGACACCTGTTTCTGAGTTTACACTAGTGGCAGCGGTGCGATGGAAGACGATAGATGCAGACTGTTATGGAAACAAGGCGAGGATGTGAAAAATGGATTCTAAGAGTGGAAACGTACGCAGCGGCATGTGGCTGGAACAACAACAAGATGAAGGCAATGGCTGCTATCGGTCTCCCAAATGACAAGGTGGAATTTTTATTGACAGTGCCCGAGGAAGATCGAAAAGACTGGCCTAAGTTGAAAAAAGCAATCATCCCCGAGTACTGGAAAGACCTGGCGTCCTCTGAACAGGCTTTTCTCGCTCGAATGCGACAACCCGGCGAGTCATTTTTAGTATATTTTGCTGTGTTAGAGCGATCGTCTCGGGATGCATTTAGTATCTGGGAAGGAACAGCTCTCAACGAACCATCACAGAAGGCAGTTACTCGACAGTTTCTTTGAGGGATTCCTCGGGCAATATCTTCAAAATTGCAGTTGGATTACCCTGACAAGTCTTACACAAATCTTGCCAAACAAGCCCCTCGCATCGAAGAAGTCTTGGCGCGTACCCAGGCCTCAGCCGAACAGGTAGCTTCTGTAAATCCTACCCAGAGCATTGACCTGTAGGATACACTTTGCAACGAATTGAGTGAGCTTAAAGTTCTACTCCAAGGACAAACTACCTCTGATGCTGAAGATGTTAATGCTGTCTCATTAAAACAATCGACCCCCAGGTTCTCTACACCTCGGAAATGTTTTGCTTGTGGTTCTGCCTCACATTTGCAAAGGGACTGTAGTCGTGTTCTTCCTTTTCGTGGACGAGGGCGCAACAGGGGCCGTTTCTATCGTGGTGCCCCCCGTGGAGGTACCAAAGGATCCATCACTTGTTTTAACTGTGGAGGCGTGGGACATGTGGCCAGTCAGTGTTCGTCACCTCATTTAAACTGAAATGCGCCAGTGCTACGAGGCCACCACTGGTGTCTAACTCGACTGAAAGTGCCTCATGTGTTCCACAACGCTCTTGGTCACAACGGAGATCTACCTTGCATGTAGCAGGAAAAGTTGCAAATGTGAAATGCACTTGGCTGCTAGATACTGGTGCTGATGTTACATGTATCAGCTCTAGACTACCTGGCATTGAAAAGTCGCAGCTCTCCCCTCCACAGAGTATTCCTGCCACAGCAAACGGAAGTCCTCTACGCTGTCTGGGTGAGATTGTTACTAACATTGAGATAGGACATGTTTCTAAGGATAATATTGGTTTACTTGTTATCCAAAACCTGGATGTTCCAGCCGTCCTGGGTATGGATACTCTAGAAAAGTTTGGTTCTTTTGGGATTGATTGGACTCATCACACACTAACCCATGGTGATGCCAAGTTGATTTTAGAGAAACGTTCACATGGATCTGTGCTATCTCCTGTAGTTGTTTCACTCATCTCAGATCATGTCATCCCGCCACGTTCGCAGTGCTTTGTTCGGGCTGGTACATTTGATTATGCCCAATGCGACAAAGATGCTTTGTTTTCTCCCTTCATGGACAAAATGGCCCGCCTCAATGTTCTGCTGGGAGCCAGTGTAGTGACAATGGGACCTCAAAACCGAATACCTGTCACTGTCATGAACAACAGTGAAGTTCCTGTTAAGCTGTTTGCAGGTACCAGAATTGGAGAACTTTCGCCAGTAAAGGTAGAAGAACAAGGTCCTGAGGTCAACACCATTTCAGAGGGCCCACCCCCTCCACCTACAACGCCCAAAAAAGGACCAGCGGCAGTTGACTTAAACTCTTGCGAAGTAACAGCTTCTGAGAGACAGGAGTTCCAACTTCTTCTGGACGAGTATAGAGATGTCTTCGCCAATGACAATTCCGAAGTTGGTCGCACCCATAGAGCTCAGTTTCACATCCATACAAAGACCCAGGTGCCTGTTGCTGTAAAGCTCCGTCACATTTCCCTTTCTTTTCTTCAGCTCAACGAGACATTTTTTTGACCCCTTATGCAGTTACTGAAAATGGGGCCAAAAGCCAAGAGCTTGAGCAAAAAATCTTCAACCGCCACCACCACCAAGCTTAAGAAAACTCTTTTAAATGTTGCTAGCGCTAGCAACACTAAAAAGGCAACTCCTTCAAAAGATGCTGCTGCTACCAAGAAAAAGCCTTTGAAAAAGATTGCTAGCGCTAGCAACGCTAAAAAAAGTACAACTCTGCATCCTTCAGAAGTTGCTACTACGAAAGCTGTTGCACCTGCACCTGCTGTATCCAAAGCCCCAGTAAAAAGGAAACATAAGGGGTATGTCTATGTTTTGGAAAGTGACGATGGCCAGCAAGAAAATAAAGACAACACACCTGCCAATGACAAGAGTGATGGTACAAACAAAAGGCCAAAATTGCCAAAAAACTGTTAGACCTTTGAATTGCATACAGTAAAACCCCGCATATAAGAACCTAGCCCTTGGGGCTAGAATTTCAAGGCAGGTTCTTCTTATTATCAAATAGAGGCAAAACTAAAAAAACTGTAAATCAAACAAAGTATCTACAGTTGTATACAATGTTTGGGTCGGTTGTAAGTTACATTCAGTGTACCTTTAAAGTGCATATAGGGTTTGTATAAGTGCTTATACTGTCATTTTGGAGACAATTTGTGCATAATTTATATAAATAATAAACAAAAGAAGAACCTAGCTATTTAGAACCTGTTTAGCCTAATTTCGTGATAAGTACAATTTACATAAGAAACTGTTTAAGTTAACTTGGAGAATGTAGGTTCTTATACGTGGGGTTTTACTGTATTATTTTTGACCTTTAAATTGCATATTTGGCATGCATGTGTTCTATTTTATTGTAGCTTTAACTCTTAACTCCCTAAAGTGAATGCCACTTTTTTTTCTAAATAAAATATGACCAACTCTAGGTCAAGATTTTATGCTTTTATTGGGTAGATCTGTACAACTCAAGCCGTTTAAGGCCTGGGTTAAGGGCTTTTAAGAGGAAAAATGGTTTATTCGCGATAACTTTAACAAATTCAATGGCACTAAATTGAAATTTGGAAGATAAAAAGATCTTATCATTCTTAAAATTTCTAAGCATAATAAGTAGTGCTATAGATCACGTGACATGTCACGTAATCGTTTTTGCGAAAAAAGCAAAGATTTGACAGGTAGGCGACGGTTTTAAGAGAAAACATCAAACAAAAACGCGTTTCAAATAAAGATTAAATATCTCCATCGCTTCACGTTTGGAATGATTGTCCACTGTTCTCCAAAAAAAATTCTCAGGTTAAAGGTCATTTCTAAGTCCACAATCCAACCTTTGATTGTTAATTTCTCCAATTTAAAAAGTCGAGGACAGTCATTCCAAACGTAGAAAGTTCAATATTTGAAATCTACTTCGGAAACACTAATTCAGTTAACTATATAACGAAAATTCGCCGCCGTATCGCCGATTTACGAGAGTGCATAATTTCACATGGTTTTCACATGCTATTCACATACAGTTTTCACAGGGTACCTCCTAGTAGTCGTTAAAGCACGCATTTTTCAGTGATTAAACAAAACTTCAATTTGGAAAAAATTGCCATATATTCAGCTTTGTAATTTATCATTTTTTACAGTAAGTTGTAAGGATATGACTGCACAATGGTAATTTTCTGGAGAAAGCAGGCAATGGGACAGCTTATTAATGACCAGCTGAGTGTTAAATCACAAAACGTTGGGACAACATTTTTGTAATAATCTGCACGATTTATGGTGATGCTTCTTTAGGAAATGTTTGCCACATCAATGAAAGGTATACTATACATGAACGCTTTGACTCTGTGGACCAAGCATTGTCAGCCCTTGCAGAGAGACAAGCCACAACAGAAAAAAATTAGAGGAGTTATTAGCAGCTAAAGCTTCTGGAAAATCAAAGGTGATTGACATAAATCTCTTAATGAATGGTCATTAAAATGCTTTTCAACATTTTGCATCATGATCAGTTGTTGAAGAGTTAAACAACCCAAGTGGCTTCATTTGGAGTGTGTGTTTTAGGGTAGCATCAGCTCAGTTGATGCCCGTCTAAATCTCAAACATGGGGTATGGGACTCAGACAGTCTTAGTACCACGCTATTACAGGTTTCATTGTTCCTTGTATTTTTACTGTCTCTAGCAAGTCACGTGAGATAGTAGGTACTAGACAAGTACAGCGTGCTAGTTAAAGTACTATTGCCTAATAATCTAGACTAGGAGCTGTGTTAGTTTTCTCCAGGTCACTTGCTTATTGCTATCGCTAGCGTGCATGCAGTACAACTTAGTAGTTGATTAGAAGTATGGCCGAAAAGAACGACAAGTCTACAGACCTGGCTGCAGAAAGTAAGCGAACACCAAAGTATTCGGGACGCAAAATCCCTCACAGTATCCACACGTTCGGAGAGCCGGGCCCTTATTGTACCGGAACGACGGGTTTGCCTTCAGATGGCGCTGTTTCTCTGGACCCAAATGATAAACCAGAGGCCAAGCTCTCAACCGGGAATCCATGTTCCGAAAGTGTCAAAAAAGTTACACAGAGCGAAGACGAAAAAGTTGCACAGAGCGTAGACGAGGACGACGAAGAAACGCAGCTGTTGGAAAAACTAAAAAATCTGGAGTTGGCCGAGGCTGCGTTGGAGAAGCAACGCTGGGTAAAGGCCCTTCAACACCGCGTGGCTGAGGCAGAACAATGTCTAGCGTCTTTGCAGACCGCTCCATCGCCAACTCCAGTCGCCGCCGCCATGATGAACAGTGCAGCGAACACGAAGACAAAAGCTCCGCCGGAAACTCCGCTGGACGGGCTCCTCGCAGGCGTCCAAACGAACATGGCGGCTCAGAACAATGCTACAGAAAAACTCACTGTTGAACACGGTTCGCCGGATGGTCCTCTTTCTTCGCCTGACGCATGGCAGGAGTCGCTGATGTATCTAAAGCCAGCGCAGCTTGCAAAGGGTGAGCGTATTTTACCCATAGTTGACTTGATCGACAAGATAGTCCCGAACATTGATGAGCGAACAATTTCCGAAGTAGGACTGACTAAGTTAATGGTATCCTACGGGCCCAAAAAGCCTAAGTTGGACTCTGTGTCCTTAGCTCAGTGGGTCATTGGCAACACCAGAATTTTCTTTACCTTATTGCAATTAGGTAAGCTGCCATCCCCTACGGATGTGCAGCACTACTTAGCGTACACAGTAAAAATCATGGAGCTGAGTAGTAAGTTTACTTGGGCCTCTGTGCTCAAGTATGATGACGAGTTTCGTCATCTACAGGCCATATATAATTATCCCTGGAGCTACGACTCTCCACATCTCCACACTGTCCTGCTAGTTCCTATCTCAGCTCCATCTCGGCAATTGCCTTCTAGGTTGGGTCCTACCACCCCCTCCCTCGGGTCACTACTTGCTAATTCTACACAAGAGGGTAAAATTATTTGTAGGAACTACAATCGTAGTACGGGTTGTAATCTTTATGAGTGTCACTTTGCACATGTGTGCAATAAAAAGATCAATGGGAAGGCATGTGTGCTCAGTCGCATCCTTTTTATGCACATCGGGGTGACTCTCGGGCCACCCCCACCCCACCTCCGGGTCTTCAGTCCCCCCCCGCGGGGACTCATTGACTACCTATTTCCTCACCCCTAAATACTGATCTTTGGCTGGCAGAATTAAGCAATGATGAGGATCGCACATTCCTCTCTGATGGCATTTTGCATGGGTTTAAATTGGCACCCACAGGCACTCAGTTCATGGCAACAGATATGAACAATTACAAGTCAGCTACCAATGTATCTGTCAAAGCAGTAGTTGAGCAGACTATTGCTGGGGAGGTCGCAGAGGGCAATTATGTGGTTACCTCTACTAAACCGGCTATTATTAGTGCACTTGGCGCAATTCCTAAGCCTGATTCTTCAGAAGTTCGCTTAATTCACGATTGCTCTCGCCCGCATGGCCAAGCGCTAAATGATTACATAAGTACTTGCTCTTTTAAATTTCAAACTTTGGATGATGCAGTACAGCTTCTCAAGCCTAATTATTTTATGGCAAAAATTGACCTGTGCCACGCCTATCGCTCTGTCCCTATTCACCCCAGTATTTTTTGCAGCCACCGGTCTCAAATGGCAGTTCGAAGGGGATGACGATTTTACATATTTTTATGACACTCGTTTGCCATTTGGAGCAAAAAGTTCCCAGAAATTTTCCATCGTCTCACGCAGGCCGTTCGTAGGATGATGGCACGACGTGGCTTCAACGCAGTCGTGGTTTATCTTGACGATTTTTTGGTGATTGCCCCTACACAGCAAGCCTGTCAGGTTGCCTATTCCACTCTGTTGCAGTTGCTTCAAGATCTTGGCTTTACTATCAGCTGGCCCAAGGTGGTTGGCCCTACGCAGAAATTGGTTTTTCTTGGAATTGAACTGGACACCCAGCAGTGTACGATGGCCCTTCCACCCACCAAACTTGCTGAACTCCATGATGTTGTGCACAGGTTTTTGACTAAGCGAAGAGCAAACAAACAGCAACTACAGCAACTTGCTGGCAAGTTAAACTGGGCATGCCGTGTAGTCTATGGGGGTCGCACATTTTTACGACGAGTAATTGACATGATGAATTCCCTTCCCTCTTCCTCGGCACAGCTACGCCTCTCTGCTGACTTCTCTGAAGACCTGAAGTGGTGGTACTCCTTCCAAAAAATCTTTAATGGCCAGCATCCCTTCCTCAGCACTCAGCCCATCACAGATGTGGACACTGATGCCTGCCAGCTAGCTGCCGGTGCCTTCTACAGAGGGGACTGGCTGTACCATTACTTCATGCTCGATTCCCCTGCATATGCTGATTTGCATATCAATCATAAGGAAGTCCTTGCTCCAATTTTTGCTGCTTTTCGCTGGGGCCACCTGTGGAAAAACCAGCATGTTATTATTCACTGTGATAATGTAGCTGCAGTTCATATTATCAATAAAGGCACTACTGCCCACCCACTTATTATGTGTCTTCTAAGAAAACTGTTTTGGCTCTCGGCTATTTATAACTTTAGGTTCACAGCAGTATACATTAAGGGTGAACTCAACACCATTGCCGACGCCGTTTCTCGTTTACACCAGCCAGATAAATGACTGGCCTTCTACCGTCACCTCCTACTGGATCATCCCAACCCACAGGTTGATTCTACACTGCTGGTGCATCACATGTCCCTAAACAGTTGCAATTTCCTCTTTTCCAGCCTTGCGGGATCCTGATTTGGCCAAGGAGCTCCGAGCAGAGGTGTACCATTACCGTTTCCACACATTTGCCGTCAACACTAAAGCCACATATCGTACTCACCGTACCAGTTATCTCCGATTTTGTTCACGCATGGGCTATCCGCCTCTCCCCGCTCTGTCTGCGCACCTTTGCCAGTATGCAGCCTTTTTGGCAAGATCCCTCAAGCCTTCATCAATTCCTGGCTACCTCAACATTATTGGTGTGCTCCATAAGGAATTTAATCTGCCCAATCCCCTCAAGGATAATTGGCCTTTGCAGTCCCTCCTTACTGGCATTAGACGGGTTAACGGGGAACCTCCTTCCCAGAAGCTACCTATAACGCCTGACCTGTTGCTGCAAATTCATTCTCAACTCAACTTGCGCTCTAGTATTGATGCCTCCTTTTGGGCCATTTGTTTGGTGTCCTTTTATGGCATGCTTCGTAAAAGCCATCTCCTTGTTAAATCTCCTGGGTCCCTGGACTCCTCCCAGCAGCTTTTACGGTCAGATTTTCACACCTATTCCTGGGGCTCCCTGGTTACTATTCGCTGGAGCAAAACAATCCAGTTTCGTGAGCGGGTGGTACAACTTCCCCTTCCTGCTATCCCTGGGTCTCCCCTCTGCCCAGTGCTGGCCATTAAACGTGCATGGTATTTTACAGGCAATGCACCTCCCAACTCCCACGCTTTTGCATATTTAAATTCACCTGACCTGCAATTAAAAATTTTTTCTTACCCTTTGTTCCTCCGCAAACTACGTGCAATTCTTCAGTCCTTGAATCTCCCAGCCAAAGATTATGCCTGCCATTCATTCTGCAGGGGGGGGGGGGGGGGGGGGCTTCCTTTGCTTTTCAAGCGGGTGTGCCTATAGAGCTCATCAAGATGCTGGGTGACTGGCATTCGGATGCCGTGCTCCTATATCTTACTGTGCCACTCACCATTAGATTACAATCAGTTAATGTTATTGCCAAGGCTATAATCAACAATAATTCCTCCACTCTACCACCTCCACAGTTTGGGTTTGGAGTGTAATTTAGTCAAGTTTAGATTTTATATGAAATGTTAATTATTAACTTAGTATCAATAAAGGCTGTCTTAGTCCCAACCTTGCGTGTTTTCATGGCTTGTGGTTTAGGGGTAGCATCAGCTCAGTTGATGCCCGTCTAAATCTCAAACATGGGGTATGGGACTCAGACAGTCTTAGTACCACGCTATTACAGGTTTCATTGTTCCTTGTATTTTTACTGTCTCTAGCAAGTCACGTGAGATAGTAGGTACTAGACAAGTACAGCGTGCTAGTTAAAGTACTATTGCCTAATAATCTAGACTAGGAGCTGTGTTAGCTTTTTCCAGGTCACTTGCTTATTGCTATCGCTAGCGTGCATGCAGTACAACTTAGTAGTTGATTAGAAGTAGTTTTCCCTCCCCGCCCTCCCGGAGATCTTGATTTTCCATATACTATTGTAGCTTATCTACCTGTTCTCACGTATTATACATAGACAGCCGGGTGCATCGTGTTTTATTGTTAATTGTCTTTATTGATTTTATATTGTCTTAATTCGTTTTGCTGGAGTGTAATTTAGTCAAGTTTAGATTTTATATGGAATGTTAATTATTAACTTAGTATCAATAAAGGCTGTCTTAGTCCCAAACTTGCGTGTTTTCATGGCTTGTGGTTTAGAACAAGTTTGCCCTACATCTGTTTTCAGGTTTCCAGACCCCTTAACCTTGTGACAGCCATTCACCACTGAATACATGTAATAGAATTATGAGAGAAGCGAATAGTGAAAGTCAAAGTCAAAGTGAAAGCCCTCGAAGTCAGGGAAGTCAAGGATCTGCAGCTGAAAAAGAAACAACAGGTTTGTGCATTTGTGTGAATCAATATCTTGTTAGTAGTTAGCAGCTTAAGTCTCTCAAGAATGGCAGGACTCATTGTAACATAGTGGAGCTACATAATTAGAAGTTGGCAGCAAGCTATTATAAAATTTCTGACTTTTTTCTTTACTAGTTTAAATTGAATGAAGAATTGTTTGTTGAACGGATGTCGTCAATTTCTGCCGACACTGAATGGCTCTCCTGTGACCATACTTTCGATATAGCCAGCAGTATAGGATATGAAAGAACAGAAGATAGAAAGTGGATTCGACAGTACGAATCATTGTTCTGTGTTATCAATCAACGAGGGCAAATCGTGACTTGGCAACTAACCCAGTCACCAGGGTTTGAAAATATCCCCGTGTTCTGCAACAACTATTCAGGAGACTGTCCAGTCAAGGAAAGAGTATCAAGGAATTTTACATTGATAACTGCTGTCATTAAAGAAAGAAGTTACAAGAGGTGTTCGGCTCTTATCTCACTGTAAAATTTGATATTTTTCACGCATTTCAACGAATAAGTACCAAAATAGCAAAGCGACACCCGTTCTATAGTACATGCTTACAAGAACTATGGTTGATGTTTAGAGATCCCGCTGACCTCAGGGAGGCGCACGCAAAAGAAACTCCCGATCCAAAAACTTTTCAAAAATGCGGAAAATGTGGAAAGCAATAAAGGCAAGCCTGTATTGTCAGAGGAAGCTATACAGGAAGTAAGGAAAATCCAGGAGCACATGAAGAAAGGCAGTTTGTCGGGTAAGCTGTTGACACACTTTTTAACTTGCATTAAAATGAGAATTATCACCTCTTGCCCAAGTATAAAACATGCTATGCTTTAAACAACAAGTCCTGTAGGGATGCAGGACTAGAATAACATTTTGATGATTACAGAGAGCGGGTTAAAACACTTAACTACACCTATTTCAAAATAAAGTGTTTTTTTGTCAGACATTGTTGTACATTGGAAGTGGCCTTTTAATTACATTACCATGAGTATCCTTAAAAGTGTTATAAACAGATCATTTAATAAAAACATCGCATTGGGATTAAAGACAAGCAAACATTCTCTTTGATGCACATGGTCATCACTCGAGATAAAAGGGTTACTACGTCCATTAGCTACTCGATTTCTAACATGTATTAATTTGCCTGGAACTAACAGAGACAAAGCACTGCACAGGTGGATAGGCCATCTTCTTAATTGTAGTAAAGTGGGTGTTCGTCTAGCTTATGCCTTGTTGATGATCGTATTCGATCCCACAAACAAGGAAGAAAAAAAAAAACTCTACGTGTAATCTATCTATCCCAATAATGCCGCGTCAACAGCTAAGTTGCATGTCTATGTTGTTTGAGTCATTTAATGCCGCTGGTTGTGGATACTACGATTATGTCTATATGGAGAAGGGGTGGTCCCTGCCAGAAAACCATCAAAGTAAAGAAACAAAAGAAAATAAAAGGTCCAGGAAAGACCAAACGTCATTGTCAAATATTTGCAACAATGGCGCATACTCCAGCAGCTGTAGGTGTCTTAAAGTTCGAGCTGGTTGCGGAGGAAATTGTACATGCAGAGGATGTTCAAATCCATTTGGGCAACGTCAAGCTGGTGATGCCAAGATGGAGTGCGCACCACGAAAATGACGAAAGTTTAATATTCAAAACTCGATCAAACTTAACTCACAAGCCTACCTTGATGAAAAGGGAGAACCACTCTGCAAAGGGGCATTGACAAAGGAAGAGTTCTTTGTCATGGAAGAATTCATCAAACTCTTCCATGAAAGTAGGGAAGAACTGAGTACTATGAAAACCACCGATGCGTGGAATGGGACCGAATTTTCGTATCACCACCCTGCCCACTTTCGTTCACAAATTCCATAAATTCCTGGGGCCCTGTGACTTTGCCGCCATTGAAGTGTTGCCGCGGCCGCTTGTTTGAAGTGTCGCTGCTTGGTGCCATTTCTATTGTACTAGTAAAAAACACATCGCTGAAATCATGGAAAGATACGTCTTTTATTGCGGGTCCAGGTGGAAAATGGATAAAGATTTTTATGAGTACAGAGGAGGTTAAAGCTTTGACTATGGAGGCCTTGTTACAACGAATTATTGAAAGATTTCCAAGCCTAGGAAAGCGGAGTGTGGTAGGTTTGAAGTACCTTGATGGGAATGACTGGTTTGAACTTCTTGCGGATGATCTAGATTCGTTCATTGGTATGATTGAGACAGCAACAGTAGCGAGAGAAAATTTGAAACGAATAACAGTAAAGGTGAACGAATTAGCATTTACGCCGCCCAGGTCGGAAATTGCGGCAGACATCTCAGAAGTGTCTTTGAACATCACCATCGCCAGTTGCTTATCCCGAGAAAAGTACAACATGTTGACAATGCAAGAAAGAAGCAAAAGCGAGTAGCATCAATGTGTTTGAACGCACAATTATCCACTACCGAGCCTGTGTTTCAGTAGGAAACGCCAACGCAAAAATTCTTCAACAAACTTGAATCAGAGAAGAAACAACAGCAAGAAATAGTGCTGAAAAAAGAAAATGAACTTTCGGAACTTGAAATGAGTTTCAGGGCGTTAGTTCCAAATACCAAGCCGTTGTGTTCCAATTGTCATACCTCGGGGCATAACAAGACAATGTGTTCATTTTCTGCTTGTGTTTCCGCAACCATTTGTTAAGACATACAGAAACATTCTGAAGAGGAAAGATACTACAAATCGTTGTCAGCTGAGCTTAAAACCACTAAGACCAAATTGAAGAAACTGGATGAAGATTTCGCTTCAAAGAAGGAACGTTTTGCCTCTAGTATGAATACATTTGCCCTTAAAGTAAAATCGGATCTGATTAACAGCAATAAAGCAAAGTATTTGTGGCAAACGGTGACCAGCGAAAGAGTTCCCAACTGGCTCATAGTAAACACTGATATAAGAAAACTAGAAAGAATTTGTCACGGCTAAATTCCCTCTCAAAGTGAAATGCAGCAACTTTTAAATGAATACAATGAGAGCTTCGCTGCAACTTCGCTAGCTACTAGCAATGGAAACACTTCGAAGAAAAAAGTTTCAGTTCTCTGTTGTACTACCTTGTGTTAGTTTTGAAATATTATCGGAATAATTAGAGAGATGAAAGACTTTGTCCATAGTATAGCATTGCCTGACATTTGAGTGCAGTGCTCTGGCAGTGTTAAGTTGTTGTGTTTACAGGTGTTTTACTATCGGTCATAAACTGTACCTTCTTTACTGAGTTCAACTTCAATTAACAATTTCAGAAGTTGAGTTTCAAATAAATAATTTTTTTTTGTTTATCGATGCGCATGGTGTACGCGCAGTTAATTAAAACTTTACATTCTGACTGATGTCTCACTCAGTTATTGCTTCCCATTTCAGACAATAAATATTTACATGTAAAGTCATAGAATGAAAAGCTGGAAAGAATGAGAGTTTCTTCACGTTAAATGTAGCCACTATAGGCAAAAAATCCTCTCATATCTCCTGGCGTAATTTCCTTCAGTGCTTCGTGAACTGCCACACGCAGACTGTCTCTCAAAAGTTCGCGATACTCGAAGCGTCTCAGGATTGTTTTAGCTTGTTGAAAACATGTTCAGCTGGGTTGAATTCGGGGGAATATGTTGGTAAATAGACGGCTGTTCAACCAATGTCATTCAACCATTCACCAAGGGCCTGTCCTGCCCAGTGATGATGAATTGGCGCGTTGTCAAAAACTACATGATCACCATAACTGTACGCCGGTGTACCATTGGGAAGATAAACAGAAGCTGCTTCTTCGAAAAAATTTAGAAAAGTAAGCGCATTGCTGTTACCATCAACTGTGTTGGCATAAACAATTCCGTCAGGACCACACATTACATTTAGTGTGATATTTGGAGAAGTCGCGTACCGCACGATCTCAACAGCTGCAATGCCAATAAGAGAATGACCGTAGTTAGGTCTTCCAACATCTGGAAGCTTGATTCCTGATTCATCAAAGAACTTAAGTTTATACGGGTCAACTGTGAAAATATAGTTACCATAATGCTGACAGTAATTAATGTTGTGTGGGGTGAATTTCTCTGCAATGGGCCTTGTTAGCTTTTTCCAGGTCCATTTTCCATGTGGGATCTTAACTCTCCAAACATTTTCTGTATATTGTATGTTTGGTTCACAGTGGGATCCCAAGTGGGATTAGAATCTCGACTGGGATCCCAAAACAAGC